>NC_083359.1:651875-1293750 GCF_030254825.1 Meriones unguiculatus
TCACGGGCCCCGAGATCCTCATGGGAGGCAGGAGGCCGACTTCCCACCACTTGAGAGCTGTCCGCACCCCTGACTAGAAGATCCAAGCCAGTATTCAAACCCAGACCAGCTGCTCTGGGAGCCACCATAGCCACTAAGCTCCCTGCCTCTTTCCCCACTTGAGTTCTGGCTCTGCACATGGTAAGATTTATTCTTAAAATGTTAGTGGGTCTCCATCACAGGTCTGAAACTATGCCAGGCAGAAACTCCTGTTTTGGCCTTTCTAATAAGCACCGACATGAGCAGGCTGGAAGGCTGCTTCTGAGCCTTCTGAGCCCTTCCACTCTCTGGAAGTCTCCACCCTGCCCCCAGCTTAATTAACAGTTGCTTTTCCTGACTTGGAAACCAGGGAGCACTTTGGGTGAGGGTCTGGAGCACCCCACCCTCCTAGAACCTCCACTTGAGGTTCCACTCAAGTCGGACAAGTGCCCATCTGCCACCTCAGCACTTGGAATTAGTTTAAAGCTCAGGGAGGGCGTTCCTGAGATCCCCCAGGAATGAGGCGAGATAATTGAGCCAAGTGGTATCTGGGAGTCCCTGAGAAGAAAATCAAGCTCCTAGAGCAAGGGAAACTCAAAAATCTGGGCTCCAGAGGATAGCTGGTGGCACCTACCTACGGGCCAGGTTGAGGCTGGAGCCCTAGGAGTGGCAGCAGAAAGAGGAAAGGAAAACACAGGAGAGGAAGGAGTCACCAAGGTCCAGTCATGTGACTCCACCTCCCTTTTACCCTTTGGCTAGAGACAAAATGCACTAGTGGGAGAGCGAACGACCAGCTCCCCACATGGATCATAGCCACTGTGGCCACGAGAAAGTGTGACTCAAAGCTGTGCACACAGAGGGAGCATCCTAAGGACAAAACACAGGGTCTGGCAGGCTGCTCCCAGTCAGGATGAGGACCTAGGCCCCAGCTGCTCAGAGTCACTGACCAACTAGAAGCCAGCAGCAATATGCTCTGGGATCCCAGTGAGGCTGTAAATGGGGCTGGGCTCCAGTGCTCTCTCCCACCATTACCCCTCCCCATCTCTGCTGCCCTGCTCAGTACCTGTCATCTGAACCCCATCCCTCACCCAGGGGCTGTGTCCTTGCATCCCAAGAAAGCAGGCATCTTCGTGCATAGCACTAGTGATGCTATGGCTTGCCAGAGACCCATGACATGGAGGAACTGGCCACACTCCCCACTGTCACTGTGTCCTGACTTGTTCTCATTTCTAGCCCCTTCCTTCTCATTACAGAACCCTGTGTCCCAACCAGTGTCCCTGGCCAGTGTGAGACGTTCCCAGCCTCCTTGCGGTGAATGTACAGCAGCCATCCAGCGATGCTCTTCTCAACTCACAGGCCTGACGTCCTGCCCCACCCTCAGGGCTCAGCCCATAACACTTCCTCCGTAAAGCCCCTCAGTCCCTGGAGCAGAGAGGCTCTCCAGCACTGACAGAGAGGCTGCATGCGCTGTGGGTGACCCATGACTGGGCTTGGGTTCTATGTTGATCCCAGTTGCTTGTTAAAATCCCTACATCCTCTCGAAGCCTGTAAGCCACTCCCAGGCACAGTGAGTATCTCTGACCTCTTCTGGGAATATTGCCCTCAACCCAGCATCACCTGTACTCCTGGCCTGCGGCTGAAAAGCTGGGGGTAAGGTGCTCAGAAAACACAAACTGCTGGGCCCTCACAAATGGGGTAAGGACTCCATCTTTGAAGAGGCAAAACTTCAAAACTCAAGAGAAAAGATTCAAATAAAAATGTTTCTTGAGGTTGGAGGGATAGCTCTGCTAGCCAAGTACTTACTCTGAAAGCTTGATATCCCAAGTTCAGATCCCCAGCATCCAGGCAAAAGCCAGGCCTGGTGTGCTTCTATATAACCCAGTGTTGGTGAGGTGGAGCTAGGCAGAGCCCAGGATCAGTGAGAGACACTGCCTTTTAAAATAATGTGGTGGCACACACCTTTAATCTCAGCCTTCTGAGGGCAGAAGCTAGCCTGGTCGGCAAAATGAGTTCCAGCCAGCCAGGGCGACACAGCAAGACCCCGTGGCAAGCCAAACAAAACCCAAACAACAGTAACAATGTAGAGAACACGAGAGAAAAACACTGGCATCAACTTCTGGTCTCTGAAGGTGATTGCACACACACATACTCCACAAACACATGCAAAATTCCTTTAAAAGTATAAAACATAATAGTCAATTTGCTTCATCACTTCATAGTATAAACATAGGTCCAGTGTCACAGGGTAGCCCATTAAAATAATTAATTATGCTTTGCCAGTCACAAATAGTAAGGATACTATTGCTAAGGTCAAACTCCATTCAATGCAAATGGGGTATATAACCTTCAATGGACTCATGGGTGAAGTTCATATAAACAATAATGTTTTAGATGTCAAATGAAATGTTGCCAGTTCTTTCACTTACTACCAAGTGTGTGGCATGAATAAGCAGATAAACAGATGAATGAGCGGTCTTCCCATGGGCTCCTGACATTAGTTTATGAGTCATTATCCCTGTTATATAGAGGCAGAATGGGGAACATTAGGGGCCAATTAACTCTAACAGAGATAAAGAGCTAATGCTAGGCAGAACCTCAGCTTCTTCCTGGTTCTCAGCGTGTGGCATCGCTTGCCCTGTCCCATGGCCTTCATCTACCCATGAAGATCCGTGTATGCACTGTGCTGGAGTGCCATCCATATGTGGCTGGGAGTTTTCCCTTTCTGTTTGGTTGACACAGGGCCCAATCCTGCATGGCACAGCCAATCACAGCCCCTTCAAATCAGCCCCTTATTTGTTCATCTGTCCTTGTGCCTCTTCCACTGACAGCGGGCCCCTGAGGGTGGCTGTGCCTCACGCAGAATGTCACAGGTTAAACAGGCATCACAACACCGCTGAGGTAGTTGGATAAATCTGGGCAGGTGGGCCAGTCCTCCCTGCCATTCTCTGGCTCCTTTCTTGCCAAAGGACAGGGACTCAAGCTCTGAGAAACAGCCCGAGACACCTGGCACAGCCCTGTCTTTACTCAGGGACCCTGCATACCAAGGTGATCACCTGCTTGAGGAAGCTCATACCCCAAGGGAGGGCAGGATCCTAACACCTACAAGGAGGCACACAGCACTGTAAGATCTGAAAAATTAATCCAGCCCAACTGCCATCCACCTCTCCTATCCCCACTGGAAGGCAGGATGTGTGTAGAGTTCCTCCCTGACCATGGTACCTCAGAGGCCCACATGGGCACAGTGCTTTAGATACAGGACAACACAGTGGTCATTAAAGTCAAGATGCAGAGAAATCAGGGATAGGGAGAAAGAAAGGTTAAGAGGTCCAGGGAGCAATAATAATAATAATCAAGGCTGATCATCATCATCATCATCATCATCATCATCATCATCATCATCATCAGGGATGACCACCAGACCAGCCTGGGATCAGATACCAGGACCCCACCTCCTGCGTTTGACTGCCACTCATGTTGTGTAGACACAGATCACCAAGTTTTAAATGTTGACCCACCCCCAAGTACTTAGTCTTGACCTCACAGGGAGCTGATCTCAGGAAGACTGGCCAGAATGGAGCCAGATGGAAGTCCAAGCTGAGAGTGTCTACAAAGAGAGGTGTATCAATCCTATTAGACCATTCTCCCACATGGCTAGACTGAGCCTGGGGGCTGTGGGTTCCCAGGTTCTATTTGGTGGCTCTACAAAAACCATCTGTGAGACTCACGACTTGTGCTGCAGTCTCTGGGTCAAACTGGCCAGGCTGAGGCTCACTTTTAGCAGCAGGCCAAATGAGGGCTCAGAGCATGCCCTCTGCTGGGAGAGGCAGAGAGGAGAAAAGGACAGGAGTCCCATCTTTTGTCTAAATCCAAGCCGCTAGCTCTCCACATCTGGTCAGGCCTCAGGGCAGTACTGTCTGTGCTGGGACTTCAATGCTCACTGAAAAAAGATGATCCCTTTATCCCTTCTTCCAGAGCTCTATGGGAAGAACTCTGGGTTGTCTGGGGCTAGCCATGATGTTAGGAAGATAAGGGGAGAGTTGCTCCCACTACCCCAGCTCAGCAGCTGGCCAAGCTGCCTTCAACCACTGCTAGGGAGAACTCTTGCTCTTCACTGAATCTGGGGGCTTAGCAGCCCCCCCCACCACCAACGGGGGATTTCAGTTCAGACCACTTGTGTGGTAGAAGGTCATGCCTGGAAGACACAAAACCTGCTCCTTCATCAAGGAAACTTTCCCTAGCTCTCTGCCCAGCACGTGCGGCCATTCAGTTAGGGAGCTATCAAGTGGGGAACACTGTAGCGAGAAAAGGCCACCCAGCATTAGGCTCCTCTAATTCTTCCACCCCCTGAAGCCCTCACTTCCTGTATCTAGTGTTGGAATCCTGATCCCACCTACAGGTCCCCACACAAGCTGGCCTGAGTGTTTCTCTAAACAGAAGTATGCTGTCCCGGTAATAGGAGAGAGGGGGTGACAAAAGTCCAGTGAAGTCCCGCGTCTGTCCATTCTGTCTGGAAAATAGTCTGCGATGGAGAGTGAGGGCTGGGTCCCAGGGTAGGGCTGTGGGGGCTGGAAAGTGCCAGCCTGCCAGTGGCCATGTGGGGCAGAGGTCCGCTGGTAGAACTAAGTACCGTCAGCGGAACACAGACACCCAGGAAAGCAGGTAGACAGGCTCCCCTGAAGCAGCTGACCCGGCCAGGGACGCTTCTGACCAGCAAAGAAAAACACCACACACGGCATCCGGCCACGAGTCCCCATCCGCACCTTAGGAAGACGCAAAGCGCGACACCGGGTAATTCTCCCAAAAAAATACATACGTTTCGGTTTTGCCTCTGCCTGTGTTCAAGTTCAACCGATGGGAGAAAACCCTTTGCTGACCGGAAGCCTGGCTTGGGAACGGAACCAGAGATGGGAAGAAGCTTCTGGCGAATGTCTCCACCTAGGAGGGAGGCAGAACGCACCCCAAACCCTGCTCTCAGCCCGGTCGGTCGGGGACTTGGACTCGGTACCCCCGGGCTGGTGCAACTGTCTGCGCACCCGGGCCAAGCACTGACATGGCGAGGCGCTCCGCACACATCCGCCGCGGTCCTGGCCGCCAAGCGCCGGCTCGGGGAAGGAGCCCCACCAGCGCGCCCTGCGCCCCAGCAGGTGCAACCCCGCGCGCTCCCAGCCGCGTCTACACAAACTTGTTTGCCCGCGGCGGGGTGGATGGACTCGCAGTTCGTGCCAGGCTCCTGGCTGGGAGACCCCGAAGACAGGACTCACCCCACGATCGCGGCCGGCCAGGGCACTCGCCTTCCGGGGCGCGGAGCCCGCAGCCCCGCAGTGCCCGGACCTCAGACGCCCGCACGGCCGCGGCGCCCGCAGCGAGCGCACCCACGCTCCCGGACCCGCGCCGCGCGGCTCCCTTGGCCGCGGACTTGCGCGCCGAGCAGCGGCGGGTCCGGCGGGCGCCGACCCGAGCCGCGGGCGCGGAGTGCAGCGGACGGCGGGCGGCGGGCGCGGAGCGGCGAGCGGGCGCCCGGTCTGCACATGCTCACTCGCGCGGCCCGGGGACAGCGGCCAGCCTCCGCCGGGTCCTAGAGGCTCCCGCGCGCACGCTGCCAGGCTCCTGGGAAGGGTCGCGGCTTGGCTTCGTAGCGGGATGGGGGTGGGAACGGCCGTGATCTGTCCTGGCCTGCGTGGCAAAGCACACACCGCGGGTCACACGCGCTGCTCTCCACCGCCACGCCAAGACGCCGACAGCACTCCGGGGCACCCGCCCAGCCACCGCCGAGCACCGCAGCCAGGCTGGCTCTAGCGCACACCACGGAATCACACCAGATGCACCCAGGAATACACTGGGCACTGCCACTCACAGTACGCCGTCACACTCGGATGCAGACGCGGTGGCAGACGCGGCGGCTGATACCAACACACACTGAATCACCAGACACCCACACTCACACACTCTGTGGGCTCTGCTCCACGCACTCAGAAAAGAACCAGGACACAGACAGGTGCACACACGTACACAACCACGCAGTTTGTACCACTCTAATGTAAACACCCAGACACACACTGGATTACTGTCCCGTACAGGGCTAGGCATATTCTCCTCACCCACCGTGTTACACATCCACTCAGGAAGAAGCGCTTGTTAGGAACACGCGCGCGCACACACACACACACACACACACACACGCACGATTTGAGACAGAACCACAGAACGACAACCCTGATGGCAACGATACTCACACCATTTCCCTACACACCCGGGGTTCTGCGTTTCTGCGAGCAGCTTATCACCCTTTCACACTGACACAGCATGACAGACCTGCTTCTTGATAAAGAGGGACATTGTCAGAGAGAGAGAGACAGAGAGGGACACACACAGAGAGAGAAGAGACGGGGAGAGAGAGAGGGAGACAGAGAAAGAGAGAGAGCAGCCACACAGGTCTACCCACAGCCCCGTCTTTAAATACAGACTGGACCTAACCATCTTACCACATTGAGAAGCCCCACTCCCGTCTCCAGGCTCCCAAGTCACGGCATCCACCCTGCTCTGGTAGGAACAGCAGTGGGCCCAGTTCTCACGCAGGGCTGACAGCTGAGATGCGCCTGGAGGTTGAAGACGGGGTAAGAGGAGGCTGCGGGAGCAGGTGGCCGTGCCTCTAACTGACTTCCTGAATGGAAACGTCATGCTTCCAACTACCGCCAGGGGCAGAGCAGCTCAGCCGCTGGAGGAGAGCCCTTTCAACAGGTGCAGGGCGGCAGAGGGGCTTAGAAGGGACTAGTGGAGAGCCGCTGGCTACACAGGGCACCCTGAGGACCAAGAGCTTGCTGAAGTTTACACATGAGAACCTTGGGTCTGGGGATGAAGGCTGAGCTCTCTGGGGCCCTGGGAGTCTTGGGTAAGAGCACAGGGAGGGAGGAATTCTGTGCTATCTCAGCATTCCAGGCTTGCAAAGAAAGAACCCTCTCCACTGCCTTTAACAATTGCTATCAACAGTAACTCGCCACTGTGCCCTCTTACAATGCTGTTTGTGTTTAAACCCTCTCCAGGACTGACTGGCTACATAGTTTATAGGGTCCAGTTCAAAAGGAAAATGTTGGCTCTGTGCTAATATATATATATATATATATATATATATATATATATATATATATATTAGAATTTCAAGACACGAAGGTATAATTTTAAAACAAAGTTCAGGGTCACTGGAAAGTGCAGACTCTTGTGTCTCGCATAGGCTTTGGCTCATGAAGTCACCCATGGTCCTCTTACATCATTTGTCTCACTTAATAGTTAAGGTAAACTGGGTGTGGTTGTAGCACTCTGGAGGAAGGCAGATCTCTGTGAGTTCAAGGCCCGCCTGGTCTACAAAGCAAGTCCAGGACAGACAAGGCTACACAGAGAAACCCTATCTTTAAAACAACAACAAAACCCAAACAACAAAAACCCACAACAACAAAGAAAAATAGTTAAGATAAACTGCCTTCATATGCATCTACTTCGAAGATGACGTTCTTTTTTTTTTTTTACATTCATACATTTTTATATGCTTATAGAACACAGGTAATAAACATTTTTAACAATGGAATTTCTCATCCTCTCCTGTCTATGTTTTTTTTTTTTTTTCAATGCAGTTTATTCAGGAACCTTGAACAATCATCTGACCCTGGGGAAAGCCAGCCCACAGCTTAAATAGCCTCTGGGTAGCCAACCCAGGCGTGCCACGTGGGCAATGCAGATAGGTCCACATACATGGAAGCAAGCCAGATCCTCAGCCTTAGCTAAATGTGGAATTGTTCATGACAGAGAGCACTCACCATCGGGAAGGTGGAAGGTGGAAACCAGCTCCATCTTTAAGGCACAGCATTCCGCAGCTCTCTACAATTCCCCCTTTTGGTTTTAGACGCATCAGGCAAGAGTAGAGGTCTGATCTCTGATATTAGAAATAAATTGGGACTTTGTACCAATGTTCATTTAGGTGTCATCCACCCAAAGAGCATCAGACCCGTCCGAGATACCTTTTTCTCAGAGGCGGGACCTGGGGCATCAACCCGCATGCAATCAGACATGCTCTTCTTTGGGTCCAAAGCGGCTGACCCTGTGTGCAGTGCTTAGCCTCGCATCCTGAGCGTAACATTTTAGCTTTTTATGGTATCCAACCATGCTTGGGGCGAATGGAAGATGACGTTCTTGATGCACAGAGGGAGATGATTGCCGAAGGGCGGCAGGGAAGACAGTCCTGGGGACCCCCAGACCAGCTCCTCAGGATTCCAGGCACTCCTCTGCAGCTGCTGCTTGGGGGGGAGGGAGGCCACATCTATCAGCAGCTACCGGAGACATCAAGCTGATGGGTCTGTGTGAAACATTATGAAGGATGGAGGGGATTCAGGGGAAGAACTCCTTGTCTGGCTGCACCTGCGATGCGCAGCACTCCAGGAATCAGCTCCTGGTCTCCACGTGTAGAGTAGGTAGGTGTGCCAGCCATCTCTGACAGGAGGCAATGAGAAAGGAGCTGCACAGGAACCTATTGAGCACTTAGTTGAGAAGGACTTGGGAAAGGCAGTTTGGGTGTCAAGATGGACAGGAGTATTTCCCTGCTGGGTCGATGCCCTTCTCTTCACCACTGGTTGCAGATAAGGGTTCAAGAAGCCGCCTTAGAGAGGCCTGATAGCAAGGTTCCTTTCAAACCCTGTCAAGCTCCTCCCTGTGCCTTTGTGCATAGCTAAGATCCACTGGTATTTGTCTCCATATCATCTGTCCCCATATGGCAAAGACATCCTCATGTCTCAAGGACTTCTATGGTTGTCCCACCACTGAGTTGGCACAGAACCAGCTATTCCTGAGCAATGCTGTCACCCCTGATTCCCTTGCAAGGCTGAGACTGAAAATTAAAATAGTCTCAGCTCACCCTACTCCTGTCTGTCTGTGTTTGCCTGTTTACTCCATCTGTTCTTCTTTGTGGACTTCAATCATTAGGTCCCAAGTATATGCATTGCCTCCTGAAAAAAAATCCATCTCCTGAATTTTTCCTCTTTCCTCCTCTCCCTCTCCTTCCCTTTCCCTCTCTCCCCCTTCCCTGTCCTCCCCTCTTTTCTTCTTTCATGCTGTGCTTTTTTTTTTTTTAACTTACTGAGAAAGACGCCCATCCTGTGTTAGATTCCTGTTGAACACTGGACACTATTGAGCCAGTACACTAAAGAAGCATCCGGCATGGACAGCTGGACAAGAAAACAAACCACAAATCCAAGCCAATATGTGTGCAAATAATACAGCATTGCTCACAGCATGTGATCTAGCGTTGTAAGTACCGCATGCAGGGTTTTCCCTGATGACCAGAAATGCCACACACTGCTCAGTGTCCTCCAGACCCTCCACATTTGTAGTGTTTGTGCCTTCTCCAAGTGGCACGTTGCCCAGGAGGCCTGTCCGGCTGGGAAGTTCAACTAGAGTGCCCACCCACTGTCTGCTTTGATCACTACCTTCACTTGCATCTGCATTTGCTGGCTCATTGCTTCTTTTTTTAACCTTTGCAGGTCCCACAGCTAGAACTGGAGCCCCAGACGACCATGGGAAGTCCCACAGCTAGAACTGGAGCCCCCAGACGACCATGGGAAGTCCCACAGCTAGAACTGGAGCCCCCAGATGACCATGGGAAGTCCCACAGCTAGAACTGGAGCCCCCAGACGACCATGGAAAGTCCCACAGCTAGAACTGGAGCCCCCAGATAACCATGGGAATTTCTCTCACATAGAGCTATTCTATGAAAAATCCTTTGCACACACACATGCTCGGTCTGTATTCATTATGATTTATTTATTTATCAATTCACACATTCATTTGGGTTTTGAGACAGTTTTACTTCATGTGCCAGACTAGCTTGGACTCACCAGTAATCCTAGATAGATTTGTACTCACCAGCAATTCTCCTGCCTCAGCCTCCCAAATGCTAAGGCAGTGTTCCCAAGCTGTGGGTTATGACCCCTTTGAAGGTCGGTCGAACCTCCCTTTCACAGAGGTTGCATATCAGATATCTGCATTTATCAGATATTTACATTACTATTCAAAACAGTAGCGAAGTTGTAGTTATGAAGTCGTAATGAAATCCTTTTTATAGTTGGGAGTCACCATATGAGAAAGTATATTAAAGGGTCACAGCTTTAGGAATGTTTGGAATCATTGTGCAAAGGTTACATGCGTGAACCAGTTTGATGGTTAACAGTATAAATTTGATAAGCTCTAGAATCGCCCAGAAGACAGCTCTCTGGGCATCCCTGTGAAGAATTATCAAGATTAGCTTGAGGTGAGAAGACATACTGGATGTGGGTGATACCATTCTACCAGCCAGAATAGGCACAGAGAACAGAGCTAAGCGCTGTACTTCCTATTCTCTGCTGCCTGAAGTAGACTCAATGTGTCTATCTGCCTCAGGTTTCTGCTACCATGGCTTCTCCACCATGAGGAATTGTGCCCCTTCTTCCTTGAGTTGCTTCTGTTCCATATTTTGTCTTAGTGACAAGCCATTGCTTGTCTTGGATGTAAACATGTTTTTGTTTTGATCCAGGTGTGGGACGTGGGGCTGATTCAGATGGTCACAGCAGCAGACTGTGTGCCTCATGCAGGCTCTGAGAGGGGCTCTTTCCCAGCTGCAGATATTTTAAATCCAAGGATTCCAGAGAGGGAATAAAGGCCAGAGCCCAGAGAGCAGGGGAGGCTCCAAGAAAGACAAAGGCTGCTGCTGCTTCTCCTTGCTGCTCCCAATTGCTCTTGATGCAGTTTGATGAGAAGTTGGAGACATCATGAAACAAAGACTGGACTTCCCCAAAGTACCGGATGACCCTAACCAGCAGGAAGTGGCTAAAGAGAACTGCAGCCCATCCCCACTAACCTCCTTTCTCTCCTACCCACTATTGGAGTGTTGGAAGGGATTGGGGTGGAGAAGAGAGGAATTAAAAAATATATAGTTACGAAGTACGCAAGAAGCCACCATGCCTGTCTTAAGCATAATCAACTTCTAGGAGTCAGTGTGTCTAACACGCCGTTTTTCAGGAACCCTGGTAAGTGCTAATGGATGCTGTATTTCATTTGAAGAACTCAAGAAACTGCTTATTCTTGTTCTAGTTGTAGATATCCCTGTTGGTCCCCAGCCACCTTGTGGTCGGCTACAGACCACCATGGGGCCCTGGAGAAAAGGTGGTGGCTCTCTCTCTAGTACCCATCTGTTGGGAAGGAGACTGTGCCTATCAGCACTGAGCCCCTTCGGCTTAGTGTCTCCCTCTCTATCCATGCAGCTGTTGCTCCACTGTCCTGGCCTTGAGGGTCGACAGCCCCGACAGCCCCTAAGCAGCCTGTGAAGGTCGCTTTTCAATCCTGTACATTTTCCAAGGACGTGACCTTCCAGGATAGAGAGACCCTTTGACAACATCTCCAAAGAGAAGCTGCAGTTTCCTTTTCCCTCTCGGTCTTTTGCACGGTGCTATGAATCCATCATTTCTTTGTGTACAGTGAGACCCGAGGCTGGGATCAGCACTTTGCTGGGCGGTGAGTATTTATTTGCTTTTTTCTGTGAGGGCTGCAGTGACTTAAATGTGCCTCTGTGAAGATACCAGTACACAGATGGTAATTTCAGCCCCTGCTGAGGTGGGCCTGCAGAACACAGGGCTGTGGGCATGTGAACAGGGCAGCAAACCTGTGCCTGCCTGGGACCAGGTAGCCTCCCTGACTGCTGCTCTGGCTTTGAAGAGGCTGGACTACCAAGGCGCAGACCAGAAACCCTAGAAAGTTACAGGAATCCAGAGGTGGCAAAACGGTACAATGCGAAAGACTTGTTTTTGTTTCGGGACCCAGGAAGGCTGTGATGCCTGATGCAAGCTCCTGCCTCTGAGTTCTGGTGTCTAGCTAAGGAAAGCACGTTACCTCTCTTGGAGATAATGTTTTAATTTAATTTTGATTTAATTTCTTCCTACTAGCACAGTATCTAGTCTGCAGCATATAGATCTAGGAACAATTTCAACTTTCAGTCTCACTATTAAAAAATACTTTTTTCTGAGACCATGACTGTCTTGCTAGTGTTACTTCTGATGGGTGCTGTAAACTGAGAAACTTCTAGAAAGGATTAGAAATTCGATTGAGAATGCTAATGATTCATAGAAGATGTCAGAAGAGCAACATTAGCTAGAGTTTGGAAAGAGCCATTCCACACCTCATGGATGACTTGGAGTTCAGGACATCAGTAGCTGTAGCTGTGGTGGGGAAAGCCAGAGTTATGGAACAAGAACTAACCCAGAGTTGGAGGCAGAATTATTCTGTCTCATGATGAGCAAAGCTGCTTCTCTGGATGGAATCTGTTCTGGTGAAGATGATGTGAACACTGCTGACATGACCAAGAGTCAAGAAAATCCTATTACCTTGGCTGACAGGCAGAGGTGGGGTTGGAGAAGATTCACTCTGATTTGGAAGGATGTTCAACCATGTGGAAAACACTATAGCATTGTGGTTCAGGCTGTGAAATGGGAGAATGTTTGATGTCCAGGTTGTGTTCTAGCAGAGTGCAGAACTAATAAACCATATCTCTGATGATTCTTCCAGCTCCCAGTCCTGGCCTTGGGCCTAACAGCACGGCATGTGCTGGTGGGATCTTAGGTGGGGGCTATGGCTGTCTGGTTCTATCTTCCATTGGTGTAAAAGACAGCAACTGGGTGATTCAGAAGAATATAGAGCCACAAAGAATCTCATCGTGCCAGCAGGAGCTAGAGTAGGTGTGAAGATCATGGTGTGAGCTAGCAAGCAAGGCCTGGTACTGGAGGATGGTAGAAGCACCTCCATCCTGCTTCACTCTCTCTGCCTATCTGGTCTGCACCCATCAGACACTCACTCTTGGAGAAGCAGCTCAGCTTTGCCCCACTTTTATAAATTTCTCTGGAGGTCTGTCACCAAAGGTCTTGAACCTACAAATGATCTAAATTAAGCGACTGGCATATTTCTTGCATATAGCACCAGTAAAAAAGATCACTTTTCATTTTAGAATAAGTTAAAGCTCACAGTCAAGTTTAAGGAAAGTAGAGTTCTCCTGTACCTCCATTCGTCTTCCCCAAGGCCAGCATCTTAGATTTCTAGAATGCTTTTTGTCAGAACTAAGACCTTGGCTGACATTGGCACATGGCTGGTAGCTAACTCCAAACTTAATTTGGATCTCACCAGTTTCCCCATTAACATCCCTTTTCTGCCCCGGGGTGCCGTGCAGAGCACATTGAGTTGTCTCATCTGCCCAGTGTCCTCTGGGATGGTTTCTCGTGGTGCCTGGGCTTTTTCGATGACCTTGACAGTCTTAAGAGCACTGTCCAGGCAGAATATCCTTCAAGCTCATTTCAAATCAGTGGGTGTCTCAAAGCAGAGTGGTTGTTGAAGCTGCTGGCATCTATAGACACTGTCTCCAAGGACAGAAGGTCCGCTGTCCAGGATCCAGGAGAGGAGAGCTGTGCAATGTTTTGAAGAAAGTCAGGGAAAAAATGCTTCTATCCAAGAGGTTCTAACAGAATCAGGGCTGGCACATGGCTGGAGGTTGAAATAACATTCTGGGGATATCAAGTTCTGAATGTGCCACGGGCAGATATCAGGAAATATAGCCGTAATACAAGGGCCACGTCTTAATTTCTTGTGCTTCCTGTACCCCAGGCGTCTTCAGAGCACAGTCGTTCTTTCTCTGTCTCCTCTGCATCTTAGGTGACTCAAGCGTACCGGTGGGGCCTTTTGAGAGGAAGAGCAGCTCTTCCCAGTTTCCATGTCTGGCTCTGGCCCTTTGCTCCCCATGGACAGATCCATCCATTTTCTCAGTGACAGGGGCTCTTTTGGATGTTTATCCACTTGTATCTGCAGCCCTCCTCCCTCACATACTCTTTTAGCCTCCTCCCTAAGACTTCCCCCCAGTGGACCAGTGAGGGACGTCCCCACTTAATCAGACATCTAGTCAGCTATGACAGGAACTGCCCTGTCTTCCCCCAGAGGCTAGCCACTCCTTCCTGATGTCAGTCCACGGAGGCTTCCCCATCCCTCCACACACTCTGTAGCCACAAGAGGCCCCAACACCCTCCATGCCCAACTTGTTCCCCTATCTCATCCATAGGTTCCTCTTCTCTTTCTCATCCATAAGGATGATCCTGCAAGTTCTTCTCTTTTGTGCCTCTCCACTGTACCTATGCTCTCCTCTTCTTTGACTCTATCCTCATCCACAGCTGTCTACCCAGCATCTTTTGTAGAAGATCCACTAGCTTCTAATACCCCTCAGCTATAACCTTGAAGTGAGCCTCCCTTTCCTGTCCCCAAGCTTCTTCTATCCCCTGCATACCTTCCCTTGAGTTATGGCTCTACCATCCTCCAGTGACCTGAAATAAACTCCTGAGTGTTTACTCCCTTCTCTTTTGCCCATCATTTCCTCATCCACCCCACATGCCCACATCCAGTTTGGACTGCTCTTACCTTCTTAGACCCTCTCTCCATGGTGCTGCCCATTCAACATGGATGATGACTTGACAGTCGTCTGTCCCCTGTGGTGCTCTCACTGTGTACAGAGCAAGCGCAGACTCTGGGACACTCAAGGCTCCAGCCCGTCCTCTTTAGTCCCCCTCCACCACAGTCCTGTGTTTGTTTCCATTGTTTTTCAGGAAGCTCATGGTGCATGCTATCCATTTCTCACACCCTAGCCCCTGTTGCTTCTGCCTGGAATCCCATTTCTGCACTGTCTTGATCTCTGAGACTTTCATCTTTCAGGTTCCTGGGACAAATTTCTACCTCCATCCTATATAGAAGCCCTCCAAGATTCCACGCCTGCAATCAAAACTCTGCCTCTCTGTCAGGGTTTTTATAGTTTTATGCTCAGGCTAAAAACCAAGATGGAGAGACAACATTATCAAAGGAGAAAAGGAGCGGGGGTGTATCTGTATGTGTTTATGTGTATTTGGTATGTGTGTGTGCACATGTGTATATGTGTGTGTACATGTATATATGTATATGTGTGCATGTGCATGTATGCTCACATGTATATGTGAGTGCATGTGTGTGTACATATTGTGTTGAGTGCATGGCCATGCATGTGCTTGTATGTTTTGTAGTTGGTGCTGGTCTTTACTGCCCAGAAAGTACTGATTTCTCCTCAGCCAAGAAGGTAGGAGGTGTGTTATTACCTAGGATAAATCTGTGGATTTCTGGGTCCTATGAGAGGAGTTTTGTGTCATTTTATTTAACTCTCTCCAAAGCTTTATGCAATACATGCTGGTTGAGTTCCTTTTGGAGAAGAGAAAATTGCAGCTCAAAGAAGAGTGGCTAAATGACTAAGCCAAGACCACATAACTAGAAAGTAGAAATGTTGGGGCCAGAGCTGGTGCATTTGGATCCAAAGGATCCCTTCCCTGTGTGCTCAACCTCAGTTTCCGTGTTTATCCACCTACTTACTCCCAGTGCCACCACCTTTGGGGCACACAGGGACATCTGCGGCAACTCTGAGAAGCCTCCGGCTCCTCCCCTGTAGAATGAGCCTATGGCTTCGTTCCTGCGTAGTTGGCTTCCAGGCAACACAAACTTATTCTCCCCCATCCTCCCATCAGCCTCTCAGATGGGAAAAGAACGCCAAGGGGAAGGGACTGCTGAGTTGCCACTCACCAGGGGCCTGGCAATGTCACTGCCAGAGCAGAGGGGACCAGGAGGACAGCGCTACCCATCAGGCGCCCAACCCCAGGCAAGTGGAAGCTGACCACAGCTGGATGTGAAGATGCCTGAGAGAGGAGCCTGCCCCTCTATTTCCCTCTGACTCCTCTGTGTTCTCCCTGCTTTTGCCCCGGGAGAACACAGGGGAAAGAAGGAACGGAGAGGAGCTGGCTCAGGACAGCAATCCTGGGTGGACAGCAGACCAATTGACTCTGTCATGCAAGGACCATCTGACTGTGTGCTCTCTGGCAAGTCCCTTCTCCTAGAGGCTCTGTCTCCTCACCTGAAAGATGGGGAGCATGAAGAGTAAAGGGGAGGAGGCTGGTCAGGTCCTTGGCACTCACTGTACCATCTCTTTACACGCATGGCTTTACTTATTTCTATTCTTGTAAATATGTTATCATGCTTCATGTTAACATGCAAAATGTTATCATTTTCATTTGGAGATCTCCTGGTTAACATCTGACTTCAGACCTGCCTTTTCAGAGGGAGCTAGGTGGGTTTTACAATACCTGTTCTCTTGGAACTTACGGCTGCAGCACCCGACAGGGTGCAATGCAGGGAATGCACGTGTGTCCGTGTCTGCTGCCGCTCGGGGTGCTTCTCTGTTTCTGCCCATACAGTACTATGTGTGAGGCAGATATGGGGTCCCTGAGTGCCTGCTGGGTACAGTACGGATGAGTGGTGGGTGAGGGCTAGTGGCAGGCACAGAATTGGCCTGGGGACACAGAGGGAGCCTGTGCAATTCAGAAGAGCCTTCTAGCCTTGCTTCCATTGGCTTGGGCATCCCAGAAGAGAAATAAGTACATTTTAAAGGAAAAACAGATTTTGAAAACATTTAAAGCAAAAATTATCTGGAAAGCAAAATTATTACTTTTTTGCATTTTTTTGTATTTTCATTGTTTGTGTATGTAGGCATATGTGTTACGCTGTGTGTGATGTGTGTGCATGGGTGTGTGTGAAGTGATAGTTATTTATAGGAGTTGTCTCTCATCACATAGGGCTGGGGAATTGAAGCCATGTCCTCAAGCTTGGAGGCAAGAGTCCTTACTGCTGAGCCATCTCCTTTGTCCATGAACAACATTTTAGAATGTTGAGAGGAAGGTGTGGTTCAGTTAGGTCAAAAGTGTGGAACAATTCTTGTGTTCTCAGGGGAAGGCAGGGGCATCCTGGAGACAGAGTAGGAAATGCTAGGGGGTTAGGGTTCTCCCAGAGCCCAGAGCCTCGGCAAGCCTTTTGTTGGTGAACAGGTGTTATGATCTGGAAGGGAAGGATGGTGGGTTCTGACCACCATTTCTGGGTCTGCCTGACTGTTGCCATGACAACCAGTGGTGGGGCACATGGAGAAATATCTTTGGCTTTTATTTGAGGGTGATTCTCAAGTCTCAGGCTAAGTTGTGACCAATATCCAGGCACCTGCTCTCCCCTTTGAGGGTTAGGGTTAGGAGCAGTTTCAACATCCCAGAGACAAAGCCCCAAGGTATGGTGCAGGGCTCCACCTGGCCCCTCAGACTGAGGGAATGGCAGGGCTCGGGTGTAGGTCAGGCTCTCTGGTTAGCCTGCACCTGGCTCCATCCTCCCTGCAAGGAGCAGGGAAATGAGAAGTGACAGAAGGTGCCAGGAGTCACCGAGACTCTGTCACCTCGATTTGCAGGCAGACAGAACTGCTCCTAGTGAATACGGCACTTCAGTGACACTGTGTCCCTGAAGGATCCACTGGAGACAAGCAAGACCATGGCTCGGGTCTCTACCCATACCTGTCCCTGCTCAGCTGTTTCCTGTGTCCCGGCCTCCCTCTGGACAGCTGCAGCCTTCTATCTTCAGAACTCCTCCGTTAAACCCCATCAGAACCATTTTTTATTGTCCATAAAGACATCTGGCTTCTCTGTGGCAAACCCCAAGTATCCTTTTACAAATCTTGAGGACCAGTCTCCTAGGAACAAATAACTCTTCATTTTTTTTAATATAACCTTTACAGAACTTGCTTATAATAACATCTAACAATTACAGGGTCAGACTCCCAGGAATAATGAATGACTCCATCTGTGTTAGCTGTCTTTGTTGTCCTTTATTTTCACTGACAGATTGAGAGTTTTCAGGCTGCAGCATCTATCTCCAAACAGCACTGTGTCGCTTCTGAAACCATCTAGACCCCACCCTACTTGTTACAGGACAGACCTGGGAAGGAAATGTTCCAGAGGGAGCCGCTGGAGAAAAAGAATTCACAATAGTCCCTTCCTGGCACAGCCCAATTCACCCAGTGTTACTCAAGACATGACTCTCAGCCCCACAATAAATTTGCTGAATCTTCAGACTGGATTGAGATTCCCAACTAATCAGATGTAGACATGAGTGTGCATACACACACAGGCACACACGCATCTATATCATATATGCCCATGCATGTATACCCTGTATATGCATACAGTCATGTGCACATGTGCAAATATAAACAATACATATATGTGTGTTGAAGCCACTTTGTGGTTGGACAGAGACAAAGCTCAAGCACGTACCCAAGTGCATGGTATATTATGGTTCATGAGCACAGGAATCCCCATGGCAATGCACACATGTGTGCACGCATGAACGCACATGTTCCCTCGCTTATGTACTCGTTTTCATCCTGACACTACTGTGTGTGATGTGTATAGATTTGCTACAGTGGCTTGGGTCCTCCAGTTCTTCTTTTTCCCCCTTCAGCTCAAGCCCTGGCCTCAGGCTGGAGGCAGTCACAGCACCAAGCTGAGACGCTAGCAACACTGTAATCAGGGGGGAAGCAAGACTCGTGCCGCTCCACCGTGCCAAAGGCCCTGGCCTCTGCTCCCGTCTGAATCTCAGCCTCCCCTAGTACACAGTGCGGTAGAACCAGCAAGGACAGGTGCCGCAGCCTCTCAGCCCTTAAGGCCCCAGCGGGAGCAGGCTCTGTGCCTCCGGAGGGGGAAGCTACAGACCTCTCTAACTCCCTCACAGCCAGCACATCTCTGCCTCCCAACCCGGCTTATTTACGATGCTTTTAGCTCCAAGCAGACCCACTTCCAAACTCCTGCCCCTGACATAAATTACCTTAAAGGCCCGATTTGTATCACTGTGGTTGGATGGCGCCTAACCAGAAAGCACTCTGGCTTCTCAGCAGCTTCAATCCAGGTGGCACTATGGATTGTTTTTTTCACCCTAAATGAGCACTTCAGAAAGGGGGGTTGAAAATCTTCAATAGGTTTCATTTTTAGGGAAAGCAATTTTGACTTATTAGGCACTATTGGCTTCAAAAATGTGCTTGCTAATGACTTTTATTTAAATATTTTCCTCCAGCTGAGACACTTTAAAAAATATATCATGTTAATGGATTCAGCGTTCTCTAAATGAGGATTTTCCCACTGTGGCCTCTGAACTTTCTTGTCAGATCCTCTCCAGTGGTAAGGGAGTATCAAGCAGGCCACATGAAAACTCTCTTTATTGGAGATCCCTGGAGGAGGGGTGATGGCCACGGTTCCCTCTTCCTAGTGATTACAGCAGTGATCATTTGCTCTCGGTTGACATGGGGCCCCCTAGCTTCCCACCCCTACATAATTAAATCAAAGCCAGGGAGCCCTGCTTCCCAGCCCCCTGTACCTTAGATCCTTCTTGTTACGGTTCCTCTTTCGCTCCAGACAAGATGTGGTATTGAAAGAACTCCAAGCCCCTGTCTGTCTTTGTGAGGTGGGACCTGTGTGGACTCGTGGGGCCTGGCACCAAGAGGCCCACAACTAATTTCGTGGTCTGCTGTTTCATCTTCAGACTCTCACTGGCTGGCGAAGGAGGTCCCACAATCTCGTCTGCTCTGGGTTCTGCGCACCACATGGCTGTGGTTGCCTGGCTTGCCTGGCAACTTGCCTGGCTCAGGTTCTCTCAGGCTCACCTCTCATTTTCCTCTATTTGCATATGCAAACCCAGCCCTACCATTGTAGTTCACATATCAGACTTTGGGAAGGGTATAGTAGACAGGGGAGAAGGGCACACACTGCCCAGGGCCTGACGGACACCAGAGGCCTTGTTTTAAGCATGGACAACAACAACAAAATCATCTGAAACTGCAGACATCCTGTCTATACTTCCTAAGTGCTTGCAAAGTCTGAGGGACAACAGGACAGCACGTGGACAGCACGTGGACGTGTCTAGCATGGGAGGACTGGGTGACACTGTCTGGCACTGTTGCCATCCCTTCAGGCCTGATTTCATGCCAACCCTTTATGAGGTCTTTTCCTGGCTGCCCTTCCTTTCCAGGTAGCTGGTGCCTGTCTGTGCTCCCCAGCCTCCTTTTTCAGTACTACAATTAGACTGGTGTGTCACAACTGTCTGTCAGGAGAGCTTAAGATCACTTTCGATTGCAAGTGCCAGGAGCTCACTCAGGCTTGGGCAAAGAGAGAGGCTCCTTGGAAGAAGGAGGGAGTCTCACAGAACATGGGTGAGAATGTTGTCTGGCCTCAGTGAGCTCTGAGATGAAAATCTGGAAGCCTCCAGAAGGGGAGGATGTCTTCCTCTTAGTTTTCATTTTATTTGAATTTGGGTTCTTGCACACAATCTTCTTCCTGTTTCCCTTCCTTCCTTTTTCTCCTATCATTTGCTCCTGGGCCTCCAACCCTTCTCATCAGTTTCTTCTTCATAGCCTTCTGATTTGACTTCTGATTCTAGGCACTACAAAGATGGACCATTTCTGATTCAATATCCTGCAAAGGCCTCAAGGGCCCCTCTGGCTATGTCTCATCAACCACAGGCAGGTCAATGTTGCACTCTGGCCTGCCAATTCCTCTACACCTGCTGCTCACTAACCCAACCTACCTTCATTTACAGGACCCACAAACCTTCATCTTTGCCTCTTACAGTACCTGGTCCATGCCTAGACTATAAATTGGCTTTGAATATGGGAAGGCATGAACTGTGGAGAAGGGCTTGCCTTCTAACCTGGAACATAACTTGAGCTCCTAGCTATTGTGCTTCCTGTGGGAACCTAGTGAATGAGGCTGTGCCTGAATAAAAGCCTCTGAGGCAGCAGAACACTGGGGAATGCTGGAGGACTTTGCCTGGTTCCTCAGCCCCTTGAGAAAGGCTCCTGCAGACCTTTGCTGCCCCCTTCCCCAATCTAATCGGGGCTCGTCTTCTTGAATATGCAGCATGCTGCTTCAGGATTTAAGCTGATTTCTGCAGGAGGGAACCTGCTCACTCAACAGAATCTGTACTCTCAGAAATTATTAAAGGAGCAGAATTAAATTCACTGGGGTCAGAGGTCCAGGAATGTGAGAAAGGCAATACCAGCAGAAGCGCAGTTAATTGGCACCCTGGAACATGTTGGGGGACCAGAAATGCAGCTGAACTGTGTGCTCTGAGACCAAATCCGGTGACAGAGACCCTGCTCTCTTGGTGTGGCCCCTGAACTCACAGCTAGCTAGTGTTCAAGGCATCTTCATTTAGGACAATCTGCTCCTCCTGGACTTCTCTGCAGAACAGGACAGGTGAAGGTGCAAAAAAGGAGAAATTAACACACCTGGGTAGCATTCCTCAGGTTAATCCAGCCAGATGTGGGATTTGAAGCATAGGACCATCGATGCTCCTGGGAAGCAGCTTTATACCCCTCTTCCTGAGTTCTACCATTGACAGCATTGAGAATGGCTGAGAAGGACTTCTCCCTTTCCTGGTTTCCATGTGAAAGGCTTTTCTAAAGCTTTCTCTGGTCCCTCTGTCTCTTTATCCTCTCAGGAGTGAGCTGAGCAATGCCCAGCTCAGTGCAATTGTGCAAGATATATAACCTCCATCCTCATTCTTCTACTTGTATGAACACAAGGTTGCACGTGAGGTGTTGTTTGCTGAGGTAGACTGCTGGGAGTCCCCCGTTTTTGTAGTAAAGCCCAAAAGCTACAAATATCTTCTAAAGTCAACATGTCACCATAACCTTCCTATCTTTAATACAAGAACCATTAAAGAAAATCACAAAATTCCAAGGCACAACTGGTCTAATTCACACGTTAGGAACAAATGGCAGATGCCTTCCCAGCTGCTGTGGTTGGATAGTGAATGTGCTCAGACATTGTGTTTTTATAATGGCTTGTTATAGGCATCATCTTCAGCCACCACTGGGAAGCGACAGGTCTAGCAGGCCTTCTGGTCATGTTGGAATGTGCCAACGGAGCTGAAGGCTCACTGTATCCTCCTCTCTGCTTCTTGACCACCGTGACATGAGCTGTTTGCTCCTCCACGTGTCCCCTCCATCGTGTGTTGCCTTGCCACAAGCCAAAAGTCACAAACCTGTGAAGCCTTGGAAACCATGAGCCAAGAAGAACGCTTTTTCTTTTTAAGTTACTAACCACAGGTATTTCATTACCGTGATGGAAGGTCGCCAAATATAGAGGAGTCACGGCCACGTGCTCTTTTCATATCCAAATCTGGCTTTTTAAATTCCAGTTTTGTTTTATTTCCCATAGTGCACTGAAGGTTTGTAAACTGTGGGAAAATCCTTATTAAACTGTATCTCACCCCCCCTTTGGGTTATGAGCAAATTGGGAAGTAAAATTAAAAAGTAAAAATGGAGGCCAAAATGTCGGCTATGTAAGTTCTAGAGACCAGGTGGGAAACGGCAGCGCGCCTGTCAGACAACTGTGCTGCTAGCGCTAAACTCCAAACCTGGCAGCCCTCGCCACCGCGGCAGACTGCGCAGACTGCAGCGAGCTTCCCACAGGGAGGGGGGCCATGCCTGAGTGACACTTGTAACTGGGCGATGTTGAAGAGAGCTATTGTTCTTTTGTTCAGTGTGTGTGTGTTCACATGCCTGGGCATGCAGGCATGTGGTACACATGCATACATGTGTTCAGGAGCATGGAGGGAGGATAACAGCCGGCATTGATGTCTTTCTCCGTTGCTTGCTACCTTATCTCTCAGGGGACATAGGGCTGGCTGGGCCACACTGGCTGCAGCTAGCACCAGGGATCCTCTTGTCTCTGCCCAACACTAAGACTACAGGTGGATGCTGCCACACCCAGCCTTTCCTGGAGGTGCTGGGACCCACACTCAGGTCCTGCTAGTGCAGCAGCATCTCACCGACTGAGCCGTCGCTCCACACTCAGCTTTTGTATTCTGTAGTGGAGGGGCAAAGCTCGGCAGAGAACACCCTGTCATTCAGAGACAGACAGGCAGACAGACAGACAGAGAGAGACAGGGGTGGGGAGAGAGACTGACTCCCAGGGAGCCAGCACCCAGTCACTCTAGCCAGGGCACCGTTCTTTCCTCTCTCCTTCTTGTTCAATTCACATGAAGAAACAGTAACCGCTGACTTTAATTTGCTTTCTAAATAAGCTTCCGGTCTGTCTTCTCCGCAATGAGCAACTGACACTGGCACTCCATCTCTCTCCCAGGAAGCAGCAGCAATTACACCTCATTTGCTTTTTTTCTTCTGAGTCCAGAGTCCACTCTTCCTCTAGCAGAATGCTCCTAGAATGAAGTCTGGTCACTCCCTGGGACCTCTTGCTTTCTACAGCTCTGTCCCCATCTCCAGGCTCATCTCTGCCCTCACCTGTTCCTCATTGTATGTTCCTGTTGCAGCGTTTCCTGCTCCAGACCTCCAGTGCATCCTGGCTCCCATTCTCTAGAGGCTTTAATATGTGTACTTTGTCCTGATGGTTTATTTTCTTGATTTTCTTTTACTTTTTCAGCTGGAAAATTTTAATAGTCTTTCAAGGTTAAAAAAAATGTAGGAAATCCTTACAGTGGTATGGTTAGGGTCACAAGTGCCTCCCACTGGCTTGTTTGGGCCTCTCAGTCTCCAGCTGCTGACATGGTTTTGGGAGGTTGTGGCATCTTAGGATTGTGACCTAGATGACAGAAGTGGTAATAAATTGGCCCCAGATACTGTGGATTGTTTGCTAAGTGGATGAAGTGAATATGCAAATGTGCAGGTCAAGGAGTGCAGGGATCTGCAGTGAAAGCTCGGTGTCTGCGGTCCTGCTTGGCCATGTTTGCTCAGAGCTCCCCAGAGAGCATAGATTTCTGGAAATGTTGAAGGAACTGGATAAGGTGTGATGCTCTGTCTTCAAGTGTGTCCTAAACATCTGCCAGGCTGTCATGGGAAGGAAGAAACAGACATGTTCTAGAATCCCCAACTAGTCCATGTATTCAGTAAGGCAAATTTTGTCACAATTTAAAAATTAAAACCTCCATGCTCTGCACATCAGCCATACAGAATGCACTTGGTTAGTTTTTGATCATCCATTTAGTTGTGTCTCACACCTGCCTGTCAGCGGTACATCCTCCCCCAACACACACACACACACACACACACACACACACACACACACACACTTGATAGGAAAGAGTGTGTGTGCTTTGCGGAGGGTCAGTTGTGAGAGGATGAGCCAGGACGAACACCCAGGACCAGCTCATCCCAGAGCCTACACTATTGGGAGCTGGCCCCAGGGGATACAAGCTACCTGTTAAGGTGTTGAGTTTCCATTTCTGTATTCATTCAGTGAAAGGCTTGATCCACCACTTAGCTGAGAACAGAGAATAGAAAGCAGTCAGGAGACAGCCAGAAGGGCACAGTGAACCAGAGGCCCCCTGAGCCCTGGGCTGTAAGCTCACCCTCTTGCTATTCCTAGTATCATAAAGGTTAGTACAACGATGGTTTTGGCCTAATGAGCTTCTTTTAAATAAGATCTACCTGCCTTTGGGTGCTCAGTGATTAAAGCATTTGCCATGGATCAAATCCCCAGAACCCATGCAAATGCCTGGTGTTCACGGTGGCTTATCTGTAATCCCAGCCTCAGATGGAGGGCCCAGAGCAGGCTGTCTGTCTAGACTAACCATATTGGTGATCTCAGTGTTTGACTGAGAGACCCTCCTCAAAGACTATGGAAGTGAGGTAGAGAGAGATTCCTGGCATCAATCTCAGGTCTCCACATGTATGTGCTTTCATGTGTATAAGTAACCCCATACATAATCTGCCTACATACAAAATATGAACGTGTACACATATGCAATGCACACACATACATGCACATACACAGAGGGACCTACTTGTCCTCTAGGCTGTCCCCACACGTAGAGTCAACCCCTTTAGAAAATGGTGCTTTGATTAGTGATGTCTGTCAAGGGCACAGAATAGTGGCTGGAGATTCTTGCCACCATTTGTCACCCTTGTTTGCTCCAGAACATACATTTAAGTGCTAAAGAGGCATAATTGGATAATAGCTGTGAAGCTACATGCATGGAAGACAAGTCCAGAGAACATCCTCTAAGAGCCAGAAAACGGATTAATTTCAACATGGAGATTCACAGCCATCCAGATTCCAATTCCCTACATTACTCAGCTTGCTTCCTTGTGGGCCTGTCCTTTAATTAGGAGGCTCTGCAAACACTTCAAAGCTAAGCAGCTCCCAGCCCAGTGCCTGTCCCTGCCAGCTCCTAGCCTCCCCCCAGCAGCACCCCAGAGAGCCAGACTGGATTTTGATCACACAAATCAGGATGTATGTTTCCCACTGTGAAATAAATAGCCATCCCCCAACCACATCTTTATCCCTGAAGCCAATTAGAGGCACAGCTGGCTTCCCAAGCAGAACTGGGAGGGAGGCACTCTGTCTCATCTCCACCTTGGTGCGAAAGGGATGCTGTGGCCATGTATCTTAGTTGCCCTGGCCGCCAGGAAATCAGGGAGCTTTTCTCGGACAAATGACCCACAGACAGCTCTGTGATATCCTTGCCAGTCCAGTGATACACATCCTCTTCCCGATGTCTCAGATTTGAGATGGTAGAGATAGGAGCCTGGTAGATTCTGATTTTAATGATAATTCTACCATGAATTTGCTGTGTTGCTCTGGGTGAGTGGCTTAACCCATCTGAACTCACTGTGCTTATTTCTGAAACAGGAATGGTGCTTTTTCTTCATCCAGCCCACCCTCCTGAACAAATCTCAATTCTACTTTCTGCTTCTGCCATTCAAGCCTCATCAGCTCTCTTCCATCTAAGGTTTCTGCCTGGCTACATAGGGCTCAATTTCTTGGACTGGGTATGTTTGAAGCCAGAGAGGCCACTGTCTGGAGCTGTCTCAGTCTCTCCCTGTGCAGGCACATTAAGTTACCCTTGGGACAGATTTCCCCCTTCTAGAGAAGAACTGAGAGAGAGACAGAGCTTGCTCTCCTCAGAGGAAGGACCTTTAGTATACTAGAGCTGGTTCCTGAGGGAAAAGGGGCCAGTTAGAGGCCTCTTTTTTTAATTACATTTTTATTTTTTTAATATTAATTACAGATTATTCACTTTGTATCCCAACTGTAGCCCCCTCCTTCATTCCCTCCCAATCCCACCCTCTCTCTCATCTCCTCCCATGCATCTCTCCAAAAAGTCCACTGATAGGGGAGGTCCTCCTTCCCTTCCATCTGACCCTAGCTTATCAGGTCTCATCAGGACTGGCTGCATTGTCCTCCTCTGTGGCCTGGCAAGGCCGTAGAGGCCTCTTGAGAGGAAAAGATTAATGAACTAAACTTCTTCATACCTGTGATTCGGGATCAGAGTCTGAGAGGTCTAGATGAGATCTGCTGCAAGCCAGGGAGGGCTCAACGGAGAGGAGGGACTGAAGCCCTAGCTTGGACTGAAGGCCCGAGCTTTCCTTCAGGAAGATGTGTTCTGAAGACACTCCTGCAATTGGAAGCTAAGCTTGTCCTTAGGAGCTAAGGAAGGCCGCAGCTGCTGAGAGCAGAATTGGTCCACACAGCTGCCATTAGCAGCCGCATTTGTCTATTTAAGGTTACAATCAAATTAATTACAATGAAATAAACTTGAAAATTTAGTTCTTCAGTCACTACTGGCCACATTTCAGGGGCTCAATTGCCACATGTGGTTAGTGGTTTCAGGGCTGTGGAATGACACCATGCCCACTGCAGTGGAACACCTTTCTTCTCTCAAGGTCCGGGTGACCCTGTGGGGGGGGGCAGGGGAGCTTGTATCATACTTGTTAAATACTCAGCCCCATCTCTGGGCTTCCTCCTAGAACAGCAGTTCTCGACTTCCGTAATGCTTCACTCTTTAATGCAGTTCCTCCTGTTGTGGTGACCCCTGACCCTGAAACTACTTTGTTACCACCTCATAACTGTAAATTTGACGCTATTACAAATTATAATGTGCATATATATGGTTTCCATGTAGTCTTAGGTGACCCCCAAAGGAGTCTCAACCCACAGGTTGAGAACTGCCCTCCCAGACACTGCTGGTGGGTGGTGCTGGGGCTCGGTCCCCTCCTCCAGCTGAACAGCCAAAGCCTCTCTAGACAGAGCCAGCTGTTTTTTCAGCTAGTGCAAAACCACCCCAGGTGAGCCCTACTCTGAGCCTGGCTCCCCGTGGACAAACCCACAGCTGGTCTGGACTGGTTTTCTTCAGGGCCCCAAGAGAGGAGGAACTGAGTACACAGAGACCCCATGCAAGGGACTGAGCCGACGTCCAGGCTTGTTCACAGGCAATGGAAACCAGTTCGTCTGTGATGAGCTGAGAGCCCTTGCAATCTCTTCACTTCCCCCAGTACTCTCTCTGAGCCCTGGTGCCTGGGGACTGAACCTTCAGCACAAGAGCCGTGGGCTTAGGACACCAACTCCACTATTCGGTTGAGCTCAGCTGCTTCATGCAGCACAGACATGCCGCCTCCCGAGGGAGGCTGTTAAGGAATGGATGCAGAAAGCGTCTACCTGCCCAGAACCCCCAGGTGCAGCTGGCTGGGGCTGCAGAGTGACTCTCCCTGGCATCTGGGCTCAGTTTGCCATGTTTCTTGAACTGAGTGCCCTCCCTGGAGCACCAGGCTCTACCTGGAGTGGCCTGTCGTTTGGGCAGTGACTCGAGCTGTCCCAGGATCACATGACCTGAGCCCCGGGGCATACCAGGTTTCTCAGGCCATCTTGGTCCATTCAGCTCACCTTGGAAAAATACTTAATACCTCTTGCCAAATGAAAAGCAGCCCCAGAGACTTTGGAGGTAACCATGGCAACCATCTTCTAAACTGGATTATTGTTACGTTATCAGAAAGTTCTCTTCTCCTTCTGCCTCCCAATGCCCCGAAGTTGGATGAATTTTTAAATGTGGTTTTATTGTATCTTGGAGCTAAATCTTCTCTGTGTGCAGCAGAGACCGGGCCTCAAGTCAGGATGAAAGCTGACAGGAGACTAGGATATTTTCAAGGCAAACCTTTCTTCTCCCACATCCGCTGCTGCCATCTACAGAGCATCTTGCCTTCTGTGCCAAAGGGCTGACATCACACTCTCCAGTGGTCACTCACTGAGAAGAACAGATGTGGACCACCTGCATTTATGGGAGGAAACTAAGGGGGGGCAGACATCAACTGCAAATATAAGCTGTTGGGCCATCCCCACCCTCTTCCTGTGGCTGGCCAGCTCCATGCCCCACACTCCTTTAGGCTGCTGCACCTGCTGGCCCAGGAGAAGCAGGGGACTGTGCTCCTGACACACAGACCTAACACACTGGCTCTGCAGCTGACAGCTCAGGACCCTGAGCAGACATGAGTGCGAGAGCGGTTGAAGCCATTCCAGGCTGTTTTAGCAGTGGATGAGACTTTCAGGCTGCTGAGTATGACAGGGCTAACAATTCTAAGCTCAGAGCCCATGGACCAGCCTGTGCCCTACAAGTGCTCTGTGATTGAACGGAAGCACTGGCTCTACTAATTAATTCCTTGCCATGTCTCTTGCAAGTTTTAGATGACAGAATGATTATTGGAGTTCATTATAAGCTACAAAGTGCTCCTAAGTGCATGGGAGTGTTGTGAGGATTGCACTGGTTGATAGTAAGAAAGCTACCAGCAGCTTGCCTGGCCTGCCAGCTAAATGGCCTACAAATGGCCTGGCTTATTTGTAGGTCAGCTCCTTCAGGTCAGCCCTGACACAAAACTGAAATAAACTCTTCCATCCTTAAGCTGATTCTGTCACAGAAATAAGAAAAGTATCTAACACAGAGCCCACTCATAAAATAACCTGTCCCTGGGAAAATTGTCAGGCCGGTGCTAACCTTAACCCCAACCCTAAGCTTAACCCCAATCCTAAGCCCTAGCTCTATCCTTAATCTTAACCCTAAGCCTTAACTCTAACTCCACCTAGTTCTAAACCCTAAACCTAACCCTATTCACCCCTAGGGCATCTACTGATGTAAGTCCTTGGCCAGCCGAACAGAGCAAAGTGGATACCTCCACTGAGACAGGGGCTCTGGCAGGTGCTAGTGCAGTCGCTAGTGGGAGAACAGTGTCACTCAGCCCCACAGGCTGCTCATGGTGAGTCAGTGGGTGCAAGACAACTTCTAGCAACTGTGAAGATGGATACCCCCAGTTTAGACTCAGTGTCATCGCTGTTTAGGGAGTATCCCCTTCTCAGAGAAGGAAGAGCTGGCTCCTGATCTTCCTGTATGAAGCTTGTATATTCTGTGTTGGCCTCTCCTGGTAATTCCTCAGAGTCCATAGGTTGGCACTGTGGACCTCCTCTGTCTTTCTTTTTTTCTCCAGAAAACCCAACTCAGGCCTCAAGCCCAGGCTTTTAAGAGACTTGGAAGAACGGATAGATGAAGAATGCTGGAACACATTGGGGACAAAAAGCTATGGAAGGGGTGTCAGGAAGACAGAAGAGATGGTGACTTCATTTAGACAGTCAGTGGCCAGGCAGAAGAAGGCCTGGACCTAAAGTCCAGAGGCTACTTCTCTTTAAGGGACATCTGCTGGCCTAAGAAGGTCAGGGTACTGTACCCGCACTATCAGTGTCCCCACTGACCCTCAGTTGGCATCCAGTGAGCAGTATCTTCATCCATGGGTGACAGTATTTGGGGGACAACTCATTGGATTAGAGGGGTGGACTTTGTTCTCCTACCTTGCTTTTCTGATGGCCTAAACTTAGGTGGTCCATACCATAAGTACTGCCAAAAGGTCAGGCCTCCTGGAGCCCATAACAGGAATATTACGGCATCAACTTTGACCAAAGGAAGTAGTGAAGCTGTTTAAAAGTTACCCTGGGAAACTAGAACATTCAATATTTCTGTTTTTTCCCCACCATTTATGACCAATATTAGCAATGCTGTTCTTCAATCCCAAGGACAGCCCCTTGGCCATCTGACTAACTCCTGCATTAACTCTGATCATTTCACTTCAAGTGACTTTTACTTGCACAGTTGCTTAGCCTCCTCCCTGGTCTCTAACCAAACTGGACCCTCAAGAAGCTGCCTAAAGAACACAGTGATGATCATAAACATGATGATGATGATGAAGAGGAGGACAATGATGATAAAAGCCACATTAGCATTAGGTGGGGCATTGATACACAACAATCCTACACCAAGCACTTCATGTACATGGTTCTCTTACTCCCTAAGATAACCCTAGGGCAAAGCTGTATTGTAAGCCCTGTTGTCGTTTGAATTCACCCCTAAACTCATGTGTGGAAACTATTAGTCACACAGCTGTGTGATGGTCCGTGTTCAGTTGCTGTGACAAAGTACATGAGACAATTAACTTCAACAAAAAGAGATATTTATTTGGTCTCATGGTTTCAGAAGTTTCAATTCATAGATGTTTGGTTCTGCTGCTTAGAACATGGCACCACGCACAGCCCATCATGGCAAGAAGTGTGTGTAGCAAAAGGTCATCACCCCATAGAGGCTGGTTCTTAAAGAGAAAGAAGGGGCCAGAGTCCCAGTAGCCCCATCAAGGCTACAGCCATATGACTTCCTTCCGTTACGCTGTGCTGGTTTCATTTCTATAGCTGTGATAAAATACAGCTCCACCCCCCCAAACAAAACAACTTAGAAGAGAAAGGGTTTAGTCTAGATCACAATTCCAGGTTATAATTGTTTATAGAAGGGAAGGCAGAGTGTCAAGAACTTAAAACAGTCATCTCTCACTCAGGGTCAAGAGCAGGACAGAATGAATGCATTTGTGCTTGCTAGGGCTCAGCCCCTACTTTTGTCTATTTGGCAAAGGATCCCCTGCTTATGGAAGGGGCCACCTACAGTGGGCTGGGCCTTCCCACGTCAGTTAACATAATCAAGTTAGTCTCCCACAGACACTATCTAGACCGCATCCCACTGAGTAATCAAGTCAGTCTCCCACAGACACTACCTAGGCCGCCTCCACCGAGACTCTTCCCAGATGACTCTAGGCTCGGTCAAGTTGACAGTTAAAATGAATCACCACAACCTCCTAAAGATGCCATCCTGTCTTAGGCTGACAGCCAAGCCTTCAACATGTGGGACTATAGGGGACACTGAGGATCCAAATTATGTTTGTGCTAGTGTTGGGAGGTGGGACCTTCTGGCCCTGTGCGACTCTGGCATCACCAGTGGATTATTGCTACTGTAAAAAGGGCTTGTGGCAGCTGGTTCACTCTCTTTGCCTTCTGCCATGTGAGTGTGCATAAGGCCAAGGCCAGATAACAGCGCCTTGGTCTTGGCTTTTCCACCTTCAGAGAAAACATTTCTGTTGTTATGTTAAGCAGCCTCTGATACTATGTCAGTGTCAAATTTGTTTTGCCATGAGAGACAAATGTCTCAGAGAACTGAAAACTTGGTGAGGCAGGGCTGGTGAGGAGTGGGAGGCTGTAGGAGACAGCCCACCTGCCTGACTGCTGGAGTGCACTGTGGAAGTGGCATGTGAGCAGAGCAGCTGGGAGGACAAGAGCGAGTTATGCAGGGGAGCCTCGTGTGGGGGGCCCTGGTAGACGCCTAAACTAACGGAGGCGTAGTGGAGATGAACAGGGCAGCCACTATGCCTCGTCAGCATCCCTGTACACGCCATCGTGCTGTGCTTCAAACTGTGCTTCAAACTGTGCCATCCTCACCTCAGCCAGTTACAGCAGCAGCTTCAGATGCTCTGGCCACGGTTTGGTGAACTCCCTGACACTACTTTCTTACACATCTCATATCCAGGTCACCAGCAAACCCATTCAACCCTAGCTCCAAACTGTGACTGGAAACTAGTCTTTCTCAATGCCTTTCTGCCCCAAGACTTGCTCCAGCCGTCGCTTTGTCCTTAGAAAGCTAGAAGAGATTCTGAACTTGTCTTTGCCCTGCAGGGTATTTTTCACAGTGAAGAGAACAGAACAGAACGGAGAGGGGGATGACTCAGTGGGTAAAGGGAGTTGATGCATAGGCATGGTGACCTGAGTTTGCTCCATGGGACACATGTAAAGGTGAAGGGAAGGAAATGATTCTGAAAAATTGTCCTTTGACCTCCACGTGCCTGTGTACACACCTACAGACACATCCGTGCTCACACACATCATGCACACACATGACCAGGTGGTGAGAACAACAGTGAGTGGCTGTGCCAGTCTTCTCACAACCCAGGAACTGGGCACATGGTTCAGCTGGTGAAGAGCTTGTGATGCAAAACTGAGGACCTGGGTGTGGGTCTCTGGAACTCACACAAAAACCAGGCTTGGTGGCATTTATAACCCTAGCCCTGAGGGTGGGGAAGTGGAGACAGGCAAGCCCTGGACCTGGCTGACCAGCCAGTGTAGCCAGTCAGTGAGTTCTGAGCTCAGTGAGAGATAATGGCTCAAATATTAAGGTGTAAAGTGACAGTGGAAGACAACCAAAGTCAACCCCTGGCCTCCATGTGCATAACACAGACACACAGGCACACACACGCAAACCTCCCAATGGCTTCCACCAGAGTAAGGTAGTAACAAGCCTTCTATGAGCATGGCAGGTGGCATCTGCTCCACCTGTTTTCACTACATCTTCCTCTGTCTCCTCTGGTCACATCAGCCGCAACCCTTCCTGGAACCCTCGCATGTTCGCTCACCCCAGTCCCATTGCTGCATCTGTCCCTTGCCTGCTGTCCCAACGCCCCAACTTCTCCTTCACAGTCTCCACTCAAGCTTGCTCCTCCCCAAGGCCTCCTCTAGCTTCCTTCCCTCCCCACAGTATTCTCCATGCCCTTTCCTTCCAGGCCACTTTAAATACCAGTAGCTAACATTCTAGATGTTCAACTCTGAATTGCCCACAAGTTGAGAAGGGCTAGAACACGCTTGTGGAAAGGGAATCAGAGCACCCATTGATTGCTCTTTGAAGAGCATTGACAACCAGGCATGTGCTGTGGGACAGACATGCACACACACAGGCACTCATACATGTAAATTACTTTATGTTCTAAAAACAGAAAATAAATGAAAAATAAGGTAGAGAGTGATACAAGACACCCTGATGTCAACCTCTGTCCTAACACACACCTATAGGGGCATCCACACACATGCACATTCATGGAGTCCTCAGATAAGTAAACATATAAGCACAAAGTACTTGGCAGAACACAGGGCATGCCTAGCCCTCAGCCAGTGGCAGCGGTTGTTTTCTGACTCGTTTCTCTCAGCATCAGGTGCCTCCTCTGTAGAACGGGCCCAGTGATGGCAGTCTCCTGTCTCAGCCCACCTGTGAGTCACCTGTGAATCATCATGCTTGCTGCACTCTTGAGTCTTGGCCAAGCTCTTCTCCTTCCCTAGATCATGCTGCCAAAGGCTAGACATTTCTGGCCCAGCTCCTAGTCTCTCTTAAAGCCATTTCCCCTCAGACCTCTTCCTCAGAGCCCCCATCCCTGAGCTCAGCCTTCTGGGAACCAAGCTTGTGTGCCAGCTTTTTGGCTCCCTCCTGGCTCCCTGCTGGTGTGCGGCACAGAGGGTTCTCATACTCAGAGTCTGTAGTTCCCTTTCGAGACTGTACTCATGTGGGAACCTTGATAGATGCTGGATTATAGTAGCAGAATCCAGGGAGAAGCCGTCTCCCCCTCAGCTGTTCTTCCAATCAGAAGTCTAACTGCTTCTCTGTGATAGAAATTAATTGATTCGGGGGCCATTTTCCTAAAGAAAAGAAGCCAATTTAGGATTTAAAAAAAAATTGCATCTCTGTTATGTCTCATTTGGGAAAACAGGGGACTCAAACCAGCAGAGTCTCAGCATGCAGGCAGAGATGGCACCGTTTCTCCTTGTAAACGATGTACTTAGTGTCTTCCAATCACTTTAAAGTGCCCCCACCAGCTGAGGCTCCTTCAAACACCATCCCACCACACTGGGGCTCAGGGAGGCAGACCCTGAGCCTGCTAACGCTGCTTCAAGTTCCGTAGCCTGCGCCATGCTCAGGTTGGCAGTGCCAGCCTCTGCTAAACTCTCCCGGCTTGTTCCCAACACTGTCCATCAAACTTCATGCGTCTCCATCCCGGCCATCGTGTGGACCACCGTGCCGCCACGTGATTTTTCCACACCTCCCCCTCCCGCCATCCTTCATGCCAACTGCCACAGAACTTTCTGCAGATGATATGTCTGGAGGTGATCTTTACTGATAACTTTTTTTTTCCAACTTGGAAAAATGTTACTCACATGGCCTGGCTTTCCCTAGCTGCAGCTTGAAGTAGCCAGCCCTGCCCAGGGCTGGGTTTTCAGGTTTGTCTTGGAAAACAGCAACACCTTCTCATCAGGGATTAGCTCTGGGGAGGCAGCTTTCAGGGAGCTTTACTTTCTTTCTTTCTTTTTTTTTTTTCATTTACTTTTATCTTATTTTTAATTACACTTTATTTACTTTGTATCCCCCCTCTAGTTCCCTCCCTCTTCCCTTCCCAATCCCTCCCTTCCTTCCCCTTCTCCACACATGCCCCTCCCCAAGTCCACTGGTAAGAGAGGGTTTCTTTTTCTTCCTTCTGATCCTAGTCTGTTAGGTCTCATCAGGAGTGGCTGCATTGTCTTCCTCTGTGGCCTGGTAAGGTTGCTCCCCCCCCCCTCAGGGGGAGGTGATCAAAGAGCCCATGGCAGTTCAGTGTCCAAGTGGGCTCCATAGTAATGGGAACAGGGAGCTTTTCTTAACTCTTTACCCCCTTCCATGTCTTCGTAACACTGGCAATAGACTCACTTCACAGCCGGACAGCACAATGACCAAAGCTGCCTTTTCACATGAGAAGAGATTCCCGGAGTAGCATGCTACAGAGTAGCATGGTGGTTCTGTGATTGGAGAATTGGAAAAGAAGAAGGGAGATGGTCATAATTTTGGAAGCCTAGTGCCAGGTGAGGGGTGGGGACCTGCTTGGATTTTCAGGAAGTTCTCCTGGGAGGAAAGGCTGGGTGGACTCAGGCACCATGGGACACATAGCTGTCACAGAAACATGGGCTGCAACTATCAAAAGCTCTGAGTGCTGGCGAGAGGTCTGAATGAGGCTGGAAGGAGAGCTGGGGGCCATCAGGGGTCATGGGCTGGGGTGCTGAGGATCAGGCTGATGGCATTCAACTGGGAGGTGGCTGTCATAGTCAAAAGGGGAAGGGGTGGGAGACTGAGCTGTGGCCACTGGGAGAGAGACGACCAGGATTGAGAGAGATCAGAATTTCAGGCAGGGGTGGGGGCAGGGCTTGGAGTAGAGTATGGGGTGCTCAGAGTTCTCTGAGTGGGTCTCTCTGTATCTCTCCTGTCTCAGGCACAGTGTGCTCCATTATTTCTCCCAAATCCCCAGAGCAGCTTTCTTGCTGGGTTTGCATGCTCGCTTCAGCTCTCTCATCCAATCTCTGAGAGAAGCCATGGGGAACTTGACAGAATAGGCCTGTTTACAGCAGTCAGTGTGCAAGAATCCTGGGATCTTGTTAAAATGCAGCCTCTGGGATGCGAGTCCAGGTGAGGTTGGTGAACCTGAATTCCAACAAGCCCCAAGGTGGGTCCCAGCCCACTAGGCCTTGGACCAGATTTTGAGCACATTCTACACAAGGATTTAGCTACCCACTAACGGAGTCCAAGGTTACACAACCCCTGAGGTTGGCAGGAGCTCATTCACACCCACCTCTCCATTTTCATCCAACTTGCTTAATCCTTCACTCTCTTTTCTCCTTCTACACAGAACATTCTTTCTTCGTTTGTGAGCTGCTGTATAATCTCCAGGGCCTCCTCATGTTGTTCTTGCTGTCTGTGGTCCCAATTCTCCTCTATCCCCATGGAAATATTCTCATTCATTCCCACTTCCTAAAACATCCTCCATCCTTGCAGCATATGGTTCATCTATCTTCACATGTACTGTCTTCCCCCATCAGATTGTTGGAGGCACTCAGTACATTTTCCCTGAACAGGTCTGAGTTCAATATTCAGTCAGTACAACTCTCAGGCCAACAGCCAAGATCAGAGACTCCAAGTCCTACTCCAGAGCACTTGCTCATCCATGATTACTCCATCCTATTCACAATAACTGAAACCAGCCTAGGCATCTGCCGACAGATGATTAGATAAAGAAAACGTGGCACATATATACAGAGGAATTTTATTAAGGTACAAATAAACATGAAGTTGTAGCAGCAGGGAAATGGATTGAAATGGAGTCTGGTGTAAGTGCAGTAACCCAGGCTCAGAAGTAAAATTCCGTATTTTCCTCCCGTACGTAGATCCCTGGTTCTATTTTTATATGTATATACACTTGTGCTGGGTTGGGCATGGAACTAGAAAGGGGACGTGAGGGTGGAAAAAAACGAGGTACTGGGGGATTAAAAGAGGGAGTAGAGTGCATGTCACAGAAAGGGAATGGGAGTGCATTAGTCAGGGTTCTCCAGAGAAACAGAACTGATGGAACGGATATTAAAAGTAATTTACTGAATTGGTCTACATGATAAGGACTTGGCAGCCCAACAGTGGCTGCCTCTATGCTATGGAAACTGAGAACCTGGGAGCTATTCTGTCCTCTGGGCTGGATGCCTCAGCAGTCCCAAGAGGCCAAAAGAGGTCTTCAGTTCAAGTTGGAAGACCCAAGAAATTGGGTTCTGGCAGCAGCAGTGGCAGCGACAAAATGGCTGCACTTTTCAACAAGAGGTGAAGGCTAACAGGGGTGGGGTGGGAGGCAGGTGAAGGGAGTCGGGAAGGAAGTGCAATGAAAGCACGTCATTAAACACCACAACAAAACCCGACCTGTATGTGAATGTTTAGGTCTGTCTAAGCAGGGCCCCAGCCCGCCCCACGCACACGTGAACATGTGTGAGAATGTGCCTCCAGAGCCCCTCATCAAGGTTGGCAGCCACGGCGCTGAGCCCACCCCTTCCTCCCGCAGCATTCGCTCTTCTGGCCCTGGGACAGGTCTGACCCAGGGACTCAGCTGGCACTGATCTTATTCTGGCCTGGAAGGCCAAGTTAATATAGACATGTTGGCTCCTAGGGGCTTCACTCAGCACCCCCTGACCCGTGGTGCAGTGACTACCTCTATCACATTCTGCTTACATCTGCCCAGGACTTCGGGCCTTGTTCTGCTCTCTGCCCCCTCTGGAAACTGGAATTTACAGCTGAAGCCCTGTTCTCATCATGCACAGAACCCTCTACTACCAACTACCTGAGCTCTGTGAAAATTCTGTCCCCCTGGCTGCATTTTCCAGATCGCCTTTGGCAACCTGAATGATGACCATATTCTCCAGAGTTGCCATCAAGGTGGCCAGGCTTGAGGTGTCCCTTGTCCTGGTTATTTTTATGTGAACTTGACATAAGGTAGAGTAATTTGGGAAGAGGGAATCTTACTTGAGGAAATGCCTCCATAAGATTGGGCTGCAGGCAAACCTGGGGGGGGGGCATTATCATGATTAATGATTCATGTGAGAAGTCCCAGCTCACTGTGGGTGCTGCCACCCCTGGGCTGTGGTCCTGGGTTCTGTAAATAAGCAGACTGAGCAAGCCACAAGGAGCAAGCTTCTCTATGGTTTCTTCATCAGCTCCTGCCTCCAGGTTTCAGCCTTGAGGTTTTGTCCTGACTTCTGTCAGTGATGGACTGCAACCTAAGACTTTAAGCTGAAACGACCTCCCCCTTTCCCCTCCTCAAGTTGCCTTTTTATCACGGTATTTAACCACAGCAAGAGAAACCCTAACTAAACAGCCCTCTTCACAGAGCTAGACACCTCCCTAGTTCCAACTGGCTACTTTTGTGTTATCATCTCCAGTTCGCTGAGGCAGTTAATATTTTTGTGACAAGCAGGTGATGAGTCATTCCTACTGTGATAGCTGGTTTTAAATGTCACCGTGCCACAACTTAGTGTCACCTGAGTGGAGAGCCTCAGTGCAGAAGTTTTTCCTACATCAGGTGCTCCTGTGGGAGCTTCGTGGGGAATTGTCCTGATTTGCCTTAATTGCTGTGAGGAGACCAATCCTAAATGTAGGCAACATCTTCTGGTTGTAGACCATATTAAAAAAAAAAGGTACAGAAGAAGGAAGACATGTTTGTTGTCTTGGCCTTCTCTCTCACCAGTGAGTTTGTTTGCCCTGCTGCTGTTGCTACTGCTGCTACTCTGATGATGATGACGATGATGATGATGATGATGATGCTTCCATCACTGATATCAGAACCAGCAGCTTCAGTCTTCCAACATGGACTGAGGACAAACTGCTGTCCAGGAACCCTCCAGGCCTCCAGAGACAGATTGAAGTGCTGAGGGATCAGCCCTGTAGACTGACCCCCAGCGTCTCCCTGGTGTGAGATATCTGTTGTTTGACTATTTTGACTGTATTGCATAAACCGATTTAATAAATCCCCTCCTTCTTCCTCCTTCCCTTCCCCACCCCTCTTCTGTGTATCAGTTCGGTTTCTCTAGAGAACCCTGATTAACACACTTACCTGCTTACTTGAAGTCTGAGAGCTGTGCAGTGAAGACCCACCTTTTTGCATATGGATGATATTCACTGGAAAAGTGTATATGCCAGCCTCCATCTTGACCTTCCTGCTAAGATCTTCCTTCCTTCCTTCCTTCCTTCCTTCCTTCCTTCCTTCCTTCCTTCTTTCCTCCTCTTCCTCCTCCTTGCCTGTGTGTGCACATGAGTGTTTGTGCAGGTGCATGTGTGAGTCCATGTATATGGAGGCCACAGGTTGATACTGAATGCCTTCTTCCATTTCTCTCCATCTCACGCTTTGAGTCAGGGTCCCTCCCTGAACCTGAAGCTCCCTGATTTCATTTGTCTCGCTGGCCAGGAAACTACAAGGACTCTTTTGTCTTTGCCTCCTCAGTGCTGAGATTACAGGTGAGTGCCATAGCACCTGGCTTTTATTTGAGTATTAGGGATGTGAACTCAGGTCCTCATGGCTGCTTGGTAAACAATTAGCTATCTGAGCCTTGGCCCTAGCCTACCCCCAAGGATTCTAATGGAATTCTTGGAATGAAATACCAGCCAAACCATGTAATTTTGCCTTCACAAACTGCCTTAACTTGGAAACGGAGAGTTTATAAGTCTTGTCATTTGCTGAGGCCACATTCCTGATGCAGGTGACCTCTCTTGGGTCTGGGAAGGGCATGAGAACAGAGGGGTTGTTATCAGGAGGCTGATGAAGAGGTGATTGCTGCTAACCAGGCTGGATTTGCCTTTTAAATTATTCATAAACACAGGCTTAAGTTGTTTATGTCCAGAGAGCCATCTAAGAACTAAATCTGTGGCTGCAGTAGGGAAAATGGCCTTGTTGGAAACACCAAAAACTGGATTCAACATCTGAATTATTCAAAGAATGAATTTTCTTTGTTTGGGAGATTTAAACTGAATTTTTATAATCTCATGATGGAAGGAAGCAAGGGAGGGAAGGGGGAAGGAAGGAGAGAAGGAAGAAAGGAAGGAAGAGAGGAAGGAAGAAAAAAGGGGGCAGCCTGCATTTCAGTGTTTTTTTAACCCTGTGCAATGCTGATCCAAGTTGTTGGCCCATTTATCCCAATGGCTTGGATCCTTGCCCTGATTCTGACTTTTTAGTCCTGGGCACAGGGTTGTCTGGAGTCCTCTTGGCTGCATGAGTAGAGATGTTTCATGTGCTCCCCAGGGTGCCTTGGAGAATTATTGGTGGGAGAAAGCGGAGACTTCCGAGAGTCATACAAATCTCACATTCAGGAGTTTTTAGTAAGGATATCAATCCCAATGGCATGGTAAAAGAGACAAAAAGATCAGTGGAGCAGTGTTTAAAATAGACACTTGTTTCAGAATGTCATCCAGTTTGGAGAGCAACATCTGGAATTCTGCATATGGAAAACAGGTAAGGTGTTCACAGAGCCCACGCTTGTGTTGAGACCTCTAGACCGGAGCATTAACCGAGTAACAAGCAAGAGGGAACAGATCAGAGTTTAAGCCCTCAGAAACAGGCTCCAGTTACCACTTATTCATGGCCATATTGAATGACTTAGCACAAAAACAGAAATAAACCAGATTTTAAACAACTGAAGGCCAGGTTGAGGTTGCCACAATAATGAAAAAGAGGGAAAAGTTGCATAACTGGATCACCAAATGTGAAAATGCATACAACAAAATTTAGTATCTGTTGATGATTAAAAACAAATAGAAAACCAAGTGTTAAAAAAGATTTCCTTGCTCTGACAGAATGGAGGAAGTATTATTCTTAGTGGAAGAATATTCCCCTTTTCCCTGGAGCTGTGAAGGAAGCACTGAGCACAGTCCCATTCTGCGTTGTAGCAAAGGCCTATCTAATAAGGCCACCTCAAAATGTCTAGAGTCAGAAGGAAAACACTGAGATGTTACTTTCACTAGTAAAGTAACCTCATAAATATAAACTCAAGAAACTCTATTGGGAAATTGTCAGAGTGAATATTCAAACTTTGCCAGAACACTCAACATAAGGCCAATAAAGTCAGTTATGTTTTATTTGGTAGCCGACAAACAGGGGGAAAGTTCACATGTACCTTTGACAGTATCATAACCGTCAAATATTTAGAAATGTAATCAAAAGTTACTAGACAAAACATAAGCTGTTACAGAGGCAACTCAAAGAAGGCCTAAGCAAACGCAGGGCTATACCACGGTTATGGGCCAGATGACACAACTTACAACGGTGTCAGTTCTTCCTGAATTAACTGTGGAAAATCCCAGAATGTAGAGACGCATCACGCTACAGTTTACACAAAATGGAAAGGGTTGAGAACTCCCACGGCAGTCATTTCCAGACTGTGTAAAGCTGTGGCGATGGTACGGTGTTAGTACACAGATGAAAAGCTATCCTCCAAATCAGCTACCTACAGTGTATGTATGTATATGTGTGCACATGTGTTCATGCATGCGTGTGTATGTGTGAGTGTGTATGTGTGTAGTTACATGTGTTCAAGTACTTTATGACAAAGCACTGACCATGGTGGAGAAAAGGTCTTCTCATTAACTAGTGACAGCTCATGTCCACTCAGGGAAAATGAATGCTGATCTTTTCCTACCTCAACACACACACACACAAACTACCTAATGCCCCCTGAGTTTCATCTTTAATTACAAAGGGTCTAATAATAAAGTCTCTAGGAGACAATAAAGAAAATGAACCTTATGAACTTAAACTAAACTAGAAAGAAGCAATGGGCCAGTTGGAGAATACTAAGTTCGGAACTCACCAGATGATCTGCTAAGAGAGTGACAATGACGAGACAGTGTGGGAAAGACTGTCAGCACAGGCAGCTGACAAGGACTATACCGAATACGCTTAGCACATCTAGAACTAAGCAAGCAAAAAACATCACACAAAATGAGGCAAAACACTGAAACAGCATTTAAATGGCCAATATGCTACAACAATTATGCTCAAAATCACTGGGAATAGGAGACACATGTAAAACCACAATGAGATCTGTGAGGCTGCCTAAAACAAAAACATTTTCACTGCTGAAAAAGATGTGGAAACTGCCATCTTTTTGTTGCTTGTGGGATTACATTTGATACATCCACTTTGGAAAATAACTTTACCTGACATTAGAAAGATATATGCTCTACTCCCAGGCACTCCACTCTAATGTATGATTAGCAGAAATACCCAGCTATGAAAGGCACCCATGAGGCTGTCCATAGTAATGCTACAGTCATAGACCAAAATTGGAAAAGGCTCAAATGCTCCAACACCCACTGGAAGAGAGTGGGTTAATGAGTAAATGCTGAAGTGCAATGGAAACCAGGAAGCCAGACACAGGAAAGGGCATAGCATGCCTCAGCTATACTAAATTCAAGGTACACAAAGCTAACCTACAGCATGGTTAAGATGATGGTTACCATCGGGGAAGGCTGGGTGGGTGGGTTTTGGGTCTGGCAATGCTATATAACTGTTGATTTCAACAGAGCTTAGGTGAATGTGGTTGTGAGAAACTATATCAAACTGTCCATCTGAAATGTTTATATTTTTGTGAACATATTTTGAACTTTAATAAAACAGTGCTTTGTTGTTTTTGAGGCAGGATCTCATATATCCCAGAACTCTGGAACCTGGTACTCTATGTAGCTGAAGCTGACATTGAACTTCTGATTCTCTTGACTCTACTTCTCTCAAAACAATAAAGAGAGTCAGGGGTGATAGTTCAATGGGTAAAGGACTTGCCATGCTAATATGATGACCTGGGCTTGGACCCCACTCACATAAAAGCTGGACACAAGGTGTAGGCCTATAGTTCCATTGCTGGGGAGGGGAATAAGAAGCAGAGGATCCTGAGGGTTCCATGATCAGCTAGTCTAGCTAAAACATCAAGTTTGAGAGTCAGTGAGAGATCTCATCTCAGAACAGAACAGTGGAGAGATGGAACTGTGTTCTCTGAGGGTTGATTGGCTGTTGGTGGATGTTGGGAGTAGGAGGCATTGTCTCCATCTGTTGATCCCTCATGCTTCTGTGAATAGCTCCACACCCATGTGGATGTCCCTGGTTAAGCTCAGTGGATCCCAAAACAAAACAGAGCACATGAGAGGGAGGGAAGGAGACATGGAGGGAGGCACGTGTTGACAAGGCTAGGAAGAAAATAAGGGATGGCGTGGGGAGAGCAATGCGTTATATCATTATGAAACCGTCAAAGACTAAATTTAATTTAAAAACTGAAAAATCAAAATTATGAACAGAGTAATAGAGGAAGATTCTCAGAGTCCAGCTCTGGACTCCAAAAGTGTATGCGCAAAAAGTGGCACCAGCACACACATCTGCTCACACATGTACACACAAAGAAACAGATGTACTTAATTTTGGTCTTGGGGCCACATAAGCAGGAATAGAGAAGGAAGAGAAATCCTTAAAGCACTGTGGGCACTTGTGAAGCTCAACCACCAGCAAGCAGGAATCTGCCTGGACAGAGTGAAACAGGAAAGTAGAGGAGGGAGGTTTCCTTCTCTCCTCTCCTCTCCTCTCCTCTCCTCTCCTCTCCTCTCCTCTCCTCTCCTCTCCTCTCCTCTCCTCTCCTCTCCTCTCCTCTCCTCTCCTCTCCTCTCCTCTCCTCTCCTCTCCTCTCCTCTCCTCTCCTCTCCTCTCCTCTCCCCTCCCCTCCCCTCCCCTCCCCTCCCCTCCCCTCCCCTCCCCTCCCCTCCCCTCCCCTCCCCTCCCCTCCCCTCCCCTCCTTTTCTCTTCTCTTCTCTCCTCCTTTCCTGTCCTCTCCTCTCCTCTTCTACCTACTCCTCTCCCCCCCCTTCTATTCCAGTGAGAGACATCTCAGCTGGGCTGAGACTGTGTCCAGGTGCCTTTTCCTATCCTGTTCTTTGGTGAGCTGGTGATGGATTTATTTCCTTTGGAAATGGGCTTTATTCTTGTTTTCTGCGAGTGTTTCACTGCATGGTAGTCATAGCACAGCAACTACTGAAGAGCAGGAAATCAATAGAGGACTTGAGTTTATTTGGCTCTGATCTTATGGCCTTCCATTGTGTAATAATTTCTAGAATTGAAATCCAGAGAGCGAGGCAAACTCACAAGTACATACAGAATTTGTAATAACTATTCTTTGTTTTTCAACTCTGATATGCACTGTCTATGATAGTAAATACCGTGTCTTTCTATCCCAACACGCACACAGAAGTACACAGGCATGCATGTAGTTCACATTCACACCAAGGGCACATACATTTCTGCCATGTTCTTGACCTCAGTTTCCCTTCATGAACAATGACAGAAGGAAATGAAATAGTTTCTCTGACTCTACCTCTCTCCGGCCCTAGATTATGGATATGGAATTCCTTAGGCCTCTTGTGAAAGCAATTGTGTGTAGGCTTTCAGTAAGCACAGGCAGGGTCTGTGGCTCTAGAGAATCACTTGGTCCTCGGTATGGCCACGTGTTTCAGGTTCATCCTAAAGGCAACATCAGGAGTTTCTCCTGTCTGTAGCAGGGATGGCTGGCTGGAACTCAGAAACATCTGCCTTCTCATCCTCAGTGCAAACAGCCCCAGGATAGTAACCTTCCTACCCTTAGAGAGCTGGCTTTATCCACTCATCTACCCTTCCTTCCTTCCTTTCTCCTTCCCTCCCTCTCTTACTCCCTCCCTCCTCCACATTGTTTGTCCACAGACTTTAGACTACACTGGAAGCACAAAGTCTTGAACAGAACCCCAACACTATCAGGCACAAGTCCCCATTTAACATTGATGTACAGCAGCAGACGATCAGCAGGTGCGATGCCTTTGGCAGTATGATTGGCCAGGGAAGTGCACAGCTCTGTTACAGTTTCCCCAGATGGGGACATGGTGTGGGTCTCCAGGAGCTGCCCCTGTGGTGTCCCTCGCTCATGGTTGTCTAGCTCAAGCAGTCTTCTCTGAAGCCTGGAGTGTTCCTCACCATGGCCTCTCCCTTGTTAATGAAAGCCTGAGTATGAAAAGCAAAGGTTTCTCCAGGGCTGCTGGAGATGGCGCTAGGCCGAGCCAGGGACAGTCTGAGCAGCTGCAATCAGCCTTCATGTGGTTCTCATGAGCAGCTGTGTTAATGCCGCTCCTGGCTCAGTGCACCGCATTACCTGGCTTCCTTTCAGCACAGAGGCTGCTCAGCGAAGGGTATAATTTCCTGAGTCTAATGCACGACAAGGTTCACTTAAAGGATAAAATAAAATTACCTTGGGAGGCAGGCACTGGGAAGTCATAGATATGACTTGGCCCAGAGGGATGCCCAGAGCTGGGCAGACTGGAGGGAGCAGGAGTCCCGACTGCTAATGAGAACCAGTTTCCCTGAGACCTGAAGGCTCAGGTCCACAGAGTCAAGGCTCATTCTGGCCAGTGCAAAGCTTTTCTTTGAGGCCATGGGAGTGACTGTCAATTGAACTGGCTCTTTCCTGATTGCAGTCCATGGAGTAATTCACCCCACGCTTTTCCCACTGGCCTGTCAGCCAGCTTTTGTTCCATGAAGATTTCTTGCAAAGGTTGTGTACCGTGCAGTCCCGCTACAGCCCTGCTAAGCGCTACCCGGCTTACTGCGCTGTACAGAATAACCTGAGGCAGGGCTGAGAAGGGCCAGGACAGGCCCAAGTCATCAGGTAGATCACTGCTTTTGAACAGTTTTTTAAATTAGAGACAAGTGTATAAAACCAATGACAAGGAAGCCACCCTGACCATTTTACATTGTCCAAATCTGTAAAAGGAGAGGAGACAAGAGGGAGAGGAGGAGGAGCGGGACTGAGCAGGAAAGCTCCCGTCTGGAGGTGTTGGCATGCAGGATCCAGCTTCTCTTAGAACTACAACCCCAAGGCAGAGCATGCTCTAGCTACACGTGCGGAAAGATGTAGCTCTTCTCTGCAGAAAACCCCGTGTGCTTCATAGACTCCTCCCCTTCTACCTCTCCCTCTCCTTCTCACTCCCTTCATCACCCCCCCCCTTACTCAGTAGGTGGGCAAACAAGCATGATGGTTGAGAAGATAGAGTGGGAACTAGATCTCCAGTCCGGTCTCAAGAGAGGCTGAGCAGACCCTGACTTAATCCATACATGGCAGCAGTCAGGACTGGATAATCCCAGGCTTCCCACTGCCTCAGTCTGGGGTCAGTGTTGGAGTCACCTCTTGAAGTATTCATCTGTGCCCTGGGTCAGAATCAGAGGGCTCAATGTTGCAAGAAGGACACAGAGAGCCTGGGCTCCAGGGCTAACCCTTTTCTATTCTGTCTGGGCTTGGGGAAATTGAAGTCCTCAACTTTTTCCGGCCTGGGAGTGGAAGATTCTTAGTGACCTCTGAACTTACTCTGAATATTGCAATGGAGGGAGACAATAGTCATTAGAGCTGCATATAGACCTCTCCACATAGTTTCCTGACTGGTTGATGCCATCACCTGGGACCTTGCTTCAATCAGCTTACCTTATCTCTCTGCAAGTGAGGAATCTCAGGTAGGCTTAAGATCCATGGCTTCATTTTGACAGTTATCAAGCCTCTGACTGTTAAAATGAGAGGGGACAGGATCTACATTAGAGATAGGCTACGTGGATGGGGTGGGATACAGGTCAGAAGATCTCAACTTGGCCACATAATTCTTGGACAAAATTGGCAAAACTGTGTCTCCTTCTGGATTTCTCCTTATGCATCTCCATTTACAAAACAGAGACAACCACTAAGGGCTTGGGTAAGAGGCCAGTGAACACAAGGCATAAGGTAAGGTCTGTAGCCTGGCAAAGGGTGCTTTCTCTCTCTCCTTCTGCACATTCACCAGGGTTTAGAGCCCACTCAGCACCAATGAAATAGGCTTGAGAGAGCCCATTTCTTACTCACACATGGGACTGGTCTCTTTGAGGAGACTGGAGTTTGGATGGAGACAGGCTTCAAGGAGGAAACACCAATTATCTGAATATTCACAGAGTGAGTTTTGTGGTGGTGGGGGGTTAGCACTGAGCATAACAGCTGGACGTGCAGGTTGCAGGGAGATCTAATTTTAGAGTTGTTTTGACATTTTTCCAAGGTTTAGTCACTGGTGCCTGGGATAAGAAGAATCCTTAAATAGAGTGCTGCTTTCTAAAATGTGTGTCTGTCTAGCTACTTCTGAGGTACAGAGAAGGGTCTAGCTAGAAAGAGGCAGGAGCTGCCATGGCAAGCTGACACTTTCTTAGAGTATGGCTATCTACCCCAGGGACCTACTTCAAGCACTCCCGCGTATTTATACAAGAGAAATGAAAACATATGCCCACAAACATCAAGACCGTGCACAGCTTTCTCACCACAGTCAAATGAAGAAACCGCTTAGAAGTCCACCAGAAAAACATAAAGACCCTGCCAGAGCCAAGCAGCGAGTCTGAAAGCAGCAACGCGTGCAGAGAATTGCTTTAGCCTAGATGAGTTGCCCCAAATCACATGCTGAACAAAGGAAGCGGCAGTAGAAGGAAGGACCCATGCAAGGGGATCTTGTTTAGATCAAATCCCAAATCAGGCACGTTTGTCTGTGATAGAAATGAGAATAGGGGTTCCTGTGGTCACTGGGAGGTAGGGAAAGCTGACTGGGAAAGGGAAACTTCTAGAATGTTGACATTATCTTGCTTGGAAACATTGTATCTCCTCTTTTCTCTGACACTGGGTCAAGTAAAACAGAGTGAGCACTTGTCTCATGGTTCCAGTCCTGTTTTGGCTAATGTCATTCACATATCCTGGAACCTCTCTTCTCTGCAAGTCCAGTAGAATCCTCTACCCAGTAGGAACTGTAATGGAGTTTTTGGTTTCTTTTAAAACTCAGTTATGTTATGTAAATATGTTCTTGTTTTAATCCCAAGTGTGGGATTTAGTTGGGCTTTAGTTTGCCCACAGCTTTAATTGGCTCATGTGTGGTCAGTGTTTGCCAGCTGGTAATGGCCTACCTTGTGTCTCGTGCAGCATGGAGAGGGGCATGGTCCAGGGCCCCGAGGATGTAGTAGGAGAGCACTTTGAAAGAGTGTGGTGTGGCCTGCGATGTTGGTGAGCAGTGTGGCCGATTGGAGCAGACAGCAGAGAGAACTGCTTAGTACACAGCGGCCTGGAGGAGACTGCCAGCTGCGTTTGCTGTTGCCGGGGATTGATATATCTGCCCCCAGCAAGGCCCATCGGTGCTAAACAGCCAGGAGAAGTAAGGCGGCCAGCACACCCTTCTTCCCACCACCTTCTCTCTCCTGCATGGGGTTGGGAGTTTTAAAAACAAACACTACAGGAACTAGACACACATAGAGCCTTCCCCAAGTCTTCCCTGCTCTGCTCTTAGCAGTGGTTGCCCTGTCCTTTTGGCATGACCCCATACAACTCTTTTCCCCTCCTTTCTTTCTTTGGATCTTAATTACTCTTTGTGTTGTGTTCACAGTTGGTTATAGCCATGAGCATTCCTTTGCTATATGGGTTCTAGCCACCTGGTCTCTGGTAGATGCTCAACAAACACAGAGTACAATGGCTAATTTTGATTGTCAACTTAACTGAATCTGAAATCAACTAAAACAAAAGCTTCTGGGATTTCCCATGAGTGATTCTCTTGGTTAGATTACTTGTAGTAGGAAGAGCCAACCTAAACATAGGCAGCATCTTCTCGTGACAATCTAGATAAAAGGAAGAGGGAAGAAGAAAAATTTGTGTTTAGTGTGCTCCACTTCTTGCTGGCGAGTTCATCCGTTCTGTTGCTGCCACTGCTACATTACTTTGCTGATACTAGAACCAGCATCTTTGGGCTTCTACCATAGACCAAAGACCAATAGTTATCCAGGAATCCTGCAGTTTTTCAGCTCCAGCCTGGGACAGCTGAGGCACCCAGCCTCTAGGACCGAGCAACTAGAGTATTCTTGCCCTGTGCAGGGTGAGATACCTATTGTTGGACCGCTCAGATCCTTTTTTAATATACAGTGTGTGTGTGTGTGTGTGTGTGTGTGTGTGTGTGAAAGAGAGAGTGTGTGTGTGAGAGTGTGTGTGTGTGAGAGAGTGTGTGTGTGAGAGAGTGTGTGTGTGTGTGTGAGAGAGAGTGTGTGTGTGTGAGAGAGAGAGTGTGTGTGAGAGAGAGAGAGTGTGTGTGTGTGAGAGAGAGTGTGTGTGTGAGAGAGAAAGAGAGTGTGGTGTGTGTGTGTATGTGTGTGTGTGAGAGAGAGAGAGTATGTGTGTGTGTGAGAGAGAGAGTGTGAGAGAGAGTGTGAGAGAGAGTGTGTGTGAGAGAGTGTGTGTGAGAGAAAGAGTGGTGTGTGTGTATGTGAGAGAGAGAGAGAGAGAGAGAGAGAGAGAGAGGGAGAGAGAGAGAATGTGTATTTAATTCGGTTCTGGAGATCAAAGCAGTATTTGAGCATGCTAGGCAAGCATTCTACCACTGAGCTAAACTCCCAGCTCGAGTCCTCTCTTCTACTAGAATTTGCTAGAACTGCATTGCACAGTGCTCTGGCTTCCTTCATTTTTCATCTGTGTGGGATGCAAGCCATACTGATCTTTGCAGGAGCATCCTCAGGGCCTCCAGAGAAGACTAAGCTGCCAACATTTCGTAGAGTAATTAAATGACAAATTACCTGCAGGCTCTCAACTGGAAAACCTGTAGCAGCACAACCTTTCCATATTCATAGGACTTAATCAAATCTGAAAGCACAGAAAACCCTTCTCAGCCTTTGTCCTAAGGACCTTTACTAATAGGTGGGGAAACTGAGGCTCAAAGTGTCAGAACTGTGACTTATTCAAGGACACACTGGGCCTGTGCAAGGTAGGGGTTCTTGTCTGCCTTTCCTTTCTCCTATTTTCACAGACAGACTGTGTCTTTCTGGTGGGACAGAGTCAGAGACTTCTCCATCTTCTCTCCAACCCCTTCCTGCCCCAAGAAGAGGGAGCGTTACCAGGTTGGGAGGTTAGTGCAGACACTGTCCAGCTTTCCAAGAAGACCTGAGCCTCCTCACATGTGGTCAGATCAGGGCCAGGACTTCCTCGTACAAGACAGGGATCCCCAAGCTCTCCAGCCCTCACTGGGAGAGGAGAGCAGAAAGGAAAAAGAACTTTGATGCTATTGTCAGGCCTCAGCCCAAGGCAAGCTCATCACTGTCTATTGGTGATGAAGTTGCTAGCATGTGTTGATCTTAGGGGGCTTCCTGTGTGTGTTCTCAGAGTTAGGCACAATGGGCACCTTTATGATGGGGGGAAACGTTATGATATAAATATTACATGTGCTGCCACAGATGTGGCACACAGAGGTTTACTGAACCACGAGGGCAAAGAGAAAGAGACAGAGAGAGTGAGAGAGAGCCAGTGGGAGAGCATAGAAGAGAGAGAGGAGAATACAGAGTGGGGAGGGGGACAGACAGAGAATCAGAGAGAAGAGGGAGAGAAGGAGATGGCAGGGTGGCAGGTGAGTTACATTCTGATTGAGCACATGGCACAGACAATGACATGAGACGCAGATGGTGACATAAGACACCGTCAGGACCCTAAAGGCCCCAGGTCTTGAGGATCCAGATGGGTAAGGAGGTTTCTTTAGACAAAGTCAGGACAATGAGAGTCAGGGAAAAGGAGGCTTAGGGATAGTGCAGTCTGAAGGGGCTGCAGAGCATCCTGAGAGGAGTTCAGGACCACACAGAGCTGCTGGGAGAGGCTTGGGCTGGTAAAAAGCAAGTTGGTGCGTGGGTGTGGGTGTGTGGGAAATACATATGTATGGGGGGAGGGCACAAGGAGATAGACAGACAGAGGGACAGAGGGAGAGACTGAGAAGCAGAGTTTGAAGACTGGGATGGGAATTCAGGGTGGGAAACGCAGGGTCCCTAAAGCTCAGGGGTGGGTGGAGGATGAAGAGCTAGGAAAGTGGAGTGTAAGGAGATGGGACCAGCAGAGATGGAGCCAGGACTGTGCAGTGTCTGGAGAACTAAGTGTAAAGCCCACAAGCCAACTGTCCCTGTCTAGTGGAAAATTGTTAGATATGCAAATTCTTTTACTTTACTCCATCCCACTGCTTCAGAGGTCCAGCTATCTCCGGCTGAATCAACATGAATGTTTAAGACTCCAGGGTGTCAGAGAGAACCTTCACAGACATTTGTTAGATCTATTCCTGGTTACATTTTAGATGAGTTTTAATGCTACAATAAGCATCATTTTTAAACTAATATTTCTAGTTGCTTATTGCTAGTATGTGTAAATGAACTGATTTAAACCGGTCTTTAATGCAGCAGCCTTGCCAGATTCCCTTGTGAATCCTAATAACCACTTGATAGATATGTTCCTTTGGATTTCCTGTGTGACTTCCAGATCAAATAGAAGGATGGCAGAGAAGAGGCCTTGGATTTGGAAATCAGCTGTCTTTGTAGACTTTGTGAGAGCCAGTCACTGGAAAACAGAGGGCCCCAAGTTAGATGGCAAAGCCTTTTGCTGAGGTTCTGTGTTTTCAAGAGAGCTCTCTGCATTTCATTTATGTGAAGTATGGACTGGGTTACAGACAAGCCAGATTATCTTTTTTTATCCTACTAGGACTGCCATAGTCCCACAAGGGGCCAAAGCTAGAAGCTAGCTTTGTTGATTGACTAAGCAGAACATATTTTCCAAATAAGTGGATGCAGTTTCTCAGATTGGGCAAGATTTTATTCTGGCTACTGTGGCCAGCAATCCTGAGTTCCAGTGATGTAAAACCTTCACTCCTCAAGTCCAAACAAACCATCATAGTTGGTACTCCTTATCTCTGACTCTCTGACTTGAATGATCTGTGACATAGTCACAGAGATGGCATATATATGTGTGTGTTTATATTTATTTATACATCTATATGTAATGCTTTAAAATTAATTTATTCACTTTTCATCTTGCTCATAGCCCCCCTTTCTCCTCTCCTCTGGGTCCCACCTTTCCTTGTTCTTCCCCTACTCCCCCTCTCCTGTTCCTCAGAGAAAGGCAACTCCTCCACTACCAACCCACCCCAGCTTACTAAGTCAAATCAGGACTGAACACATCCTCTTCCCCTGATCAAATATCAGGCAACAGAGTCCATGCCAGAGACAGCCCCTGCTCTCCTTACTAGGGAAAACGTGTGAGCCAGAGCCGCCTATTGGCTACATCTCTGTAGGGGTCCCAGGTCCAGTCTAAGCATGGTTCTTGCTTGGTACTTCAGTCTCCACAAGCTCCACTGGGCCCTGGATAGTTGGTTCTGTTGGTCTTCTTGTGGGACTCCTGTCACCTCCAGGTCCTTTTATCCTCCCCCCACATTTCCACAAGACTCCTTACGCTTTGCCAGTGTTTGGCTGTGAGTCTCAGAGTCTGTGTAGATCCTCTGCTGGGTGGAGCCTCTCAGAGGACAGCTATGCCAGGCTCCTGTCTGCAAGCACAGCAGAATATTGTTAATAGTGTCGGGTTGGCTCTCTCATGTTGGGTGGGTCAGGCATTGGTTGGACATTCCCTCAATCTCTGCTTCAACTTTATCTGGAAGCAACTAAGATGTCCCTTACCAGAAGAAGAGATGGCCGTTCTTGGCAATATTCCCTCTTGACACACAAGGCCAATTTTTAGGTGTAGTTCCCATCTCAAGCCAAAACTTAATCACTTTCTATACAAGAAAATACAAGCAAGAGAAGCTACTCCAGGGATAACTTTGAAGAGTCTAATTTTCAGTTTAAAATGTGTGAGAGACTGCGCGGCATCGATATACCCCAATGTATTCAGTACCTCCCGGAAGGAGCTTCAGATTTGAAACTGGTTCCTGGGAAAAGAGGACGAGTATATGTGGAAAGATGATGGCTGGAGGTCAGAGGTCACCAAAGGTATGGCTGACAGTAGGTTCTGATATACACCCAAGATACAGATCCAAGGCCACAGTGTCCAGACTCACGTTAGTTATCAATGACCTCTGTCTTTCCTCCATCATTGTCTCTGTGGGATGCTGAGTCCTCAAGGAAGCAATACACTGTCAGGCCAGGTGCTTGAGGATCCAGATGTCCTGGTATCTGGTACAGTAGGGATCGTGCTATGCCCTATAACTCTAGGTAGGGAATTCAGGGCAATTTTATATGCAGTAGGGAGAAATGGGAACAGTTAATCTTGAGTCAGAAGATTTTAAGCTGGGTTTGGTAACACATGCCTCTAATCCCAGCACCCAGGAGGCAGAAACAGGCAAGTATCTGTGAGTCCAAAGCCAACCTGGTCCACATGACAAGTTCCATGTCAGTCAGAACTACATAGTGAGGTTCTCTTAAACAAGACTTATGCTTGGTTTTTAGCTTAATCTCTCTGAGTCTGATTTATACTAAATCTCCCACAACAAGCCTACAAAGCCTGCCGGTTCACAGCCAACAGAGTCGTGACAGAGGCGGGGATTCTAAGTGCAGAACCATGGGGTGAAAGATGGTCTGTTCACACATCATTCTTCACTATCCTCCCACAGACACCTGTCAGTCATGAAAGACTCGAAGCCAAAGCCCTGTCAGGTAAAGGCCCATTTTTGCTGTGATTGTGGGGTGAAGGCATTCAGTGCTGAGGTCTGCTTTGGGCAAAAAATCCACACACTCTGGAGACATTCTTGGAGCAGCCTTCTGTGGTCACACAGATTTTTGCAGTATTCCTGGTGGCATATTAAGAGAGCTGCTGCTGAGACAAATAAAGCCTTGGTCTCTTGGGTTGGGGAGAGAGTGAAATCCACTAGCCCTTGTGAAATGGTAGCTGATACCAGGGCCCAGGTCTTCCATTCTATTTTCTCTGCTCCCTCACCTTCTCTTTTCCCTCCTCTATCTCTTCAAACTCCCATGCTTTAGGTCAAAGTTCAAAGTCACAGAAACCACACCAAGTCAGTTAGAAGTCCTACACACTTGGTATATAAGGAAGAGAAAAGACTTTTTTTTAAAATATTAGGTCATAATTTTGAGCTAAAGGTCTGGTAGATTTTACAGCTTTCAAAAGGGTTCCAGGAAATAGCCCTAATGGGACAGGTTTTAACTGCCTATAGACAAAATGATTTCTCCTTCCTGGCTTTGGATTTATCACCTGTGTAAATGGAGACAGTGGTACCTCCATCTTAGAAAGCTTCTGTAAAGGTGGGTGGGATGCTTTCTGGCTGTGGAAGATGGTGGGCCAGGTTGGTACAGAATCCTCCCTTATAAATACCCAGAAGAGCCAGAATAATGCAAATAATTGGTTTAAACATAGAACTCAACACCAAAAAGAAAATTCTTAGAACCAAGAGCAATTAGAATGTGAGCTGGGAAACATGGTGGTCATGGTCACACCCAGTAACCGAAACTATGCTGTGGGAGCATGTTTTTGTGCCTGTTGATGCAAGAGTAAAGGTCTCGCTGTTAGTCGGGAACTTTCTGCGTAGACCAAGCTGGCTTCAGACTAAGCGATCCACCTGTGTGTGCCTCCCAAGTACAGGGGTTAAAAAGAGCCAACCATACCCGAATATAGCAGTGTTTTAAAATAACTCCAACTTGGATGCAGCCCAAACATCCACCTTAGACAGAACAAAGAGAGATAAATTCAAATGATAAACCATTGCAGACAATGACAAGAAAGAAACAAGTTATATCAATAACGCAGATGAGATTTGCAAACCAAGTTAAGAAGACAGTGGAGCATTTGTGTGCTCTGAGTTTGTCCATAGATTCAAATAGAGACGAAGACAGAAACTCTCTGAAATTGGGCAGCTGATGTGTGACTTATGCATTTGTCACAACCCATGAAAATTTGTGTCATGAAGAGTGAACTTTAATAAATACAAGGATTTTTCTTTCTTCTTCTTTTATAAAACATAACAAAACAAAGTAGGATGCCAGAATAGAATGTAATAAACGAATCTGTTAGAAAGGTATTATGTGATGAAACTGAAAAGTTGGGGGTGGTGATAGCTGACCCGAGAGATGCTGGAAAATGATGTAGCACTAAAGACAAAATGATCTGCACTCAAGGATCCTGTAGGGGAGCATTGAACTGTACCCTAAGCTGGACCAGTACAAGAGGACTGGCCAGCACTGAACACTGCCCTTACCTGAGGACAGAACTTTAGCTGACCATTTTGTTTCTCTGTGGAGCATAAGTTGGCTATTCTAAAGCTCTGTTACAAGCATCCTAGAGTTGAACAGATAAGTGAATAAGTAATGAGATTGTGGAAGCCAGATTTTTCCCCATCATAGAGTTACAAATGGACAGGGCAGCCAGGCTGGAATGAATGCACTGACATTGGGCTCAGGCCAGACAGTATAATAGATACACAGATGAAGACAAAAATAATTACAAGTCTGGTTACGTGCACAGGCTACACACAGTCACACATTTCTTAGCTGTGTCCATTGACAGTTGGCTGATTTGCCCAGCTGTGGTCTTATGTAAGCACTCTGAATACTTTCGAGGCAGGCTGGGCACTCTAAGGTATCAAGAGGAGTTATATTAATTGTATTCTATCCTTCATCGTTACCAGTGCATAGGGTTTATTGGGATGAGCCCTGTTATGAGTGGAGGAGCATCTGTACGTGTCATTCTGAGACAGATGAATTGAGAGACACACCTGGCAATGTAGGGAGGGTTTAATAGGTGTGTCATGAGGGAAACTTCTAAGACAGTGAACTGTTCTGAGTGATGAATATGTGACGCTTTGTATTGATTGGCACTCATAACATCACAGCACAAGCAGTGAACCTTAAGGTACATGTTTTACAAGATCGTTTAGGAAGTTGCGGGTCTCAGAATCTGGTGCTGAAGGTGTCTACTGACTGTATCACAAATGTGAGGAAAGAGATGAGCGGGTGGCAACCAAAAGAACCTCAGAAATACACCTATGAGATGGAAGGCAACTGAAGCTGTGTGCAAGCACTTTGTATTTGACAAAGTTGCTTTCTACAGGGTTGTGGAAGCTTAGTTGTGAGACCTTTACCTTTACCTTGCCCCGTGAAGTCAAGAGTAGAGGGCAGATGGTAGGAGGCAGCTCTCCCACTCTAAGAACGGAGTATAAACAAGAGGAAGAAAGGATAAGCACACCGTAACTAGTTGGCATTGTAGGCACAGTATGCATTTGTCTTTAGCTCATTCTAGACACAGAGACTTACATGTTTGGATACGGTTATAGGTATGAACAGGTTAGCATGCACAAAGATCCCTTTGTACTCACAGAAGGTGAGAAGCATCTACACTGGTCTTCATTTCCCCCAGGGAATATAGTCCGAAGACTGCCACACTATCTGTGTATGGACTCACAGTCGTCACATACACACTCACCATGCTCGAGGCTTTATAAGTTACACCCTATAAGCACGCCTCCCACTTGTGGATCACGATGTAAGCTCTTGACTGTTCCTGCCACCATGCCTTTGGACCACTATCATGAACTCTAACCCTCTGAAACCACATCAAAATTTACCACCTTTTTTAGATATTCCAGTAGAATTTGTAAGAAAGTTAAACTACATGGGTGATTACGCCAGAAAACTGGAAGTGGTCTAGTAATAGAGCACGGTCCTAATACTTTACCTACTCTATCTTCAGAGGAAAGGGAACCATATGCTTTGCTGATTGAATGGGGTGGAGTAGATCCCACTGAAGCAGAAAAGGTCTGGCTACAGGAAGAGCTGGCACTGTGGTTCCGCTTCTTGGGCAGGAGAATCTGCTCTCTCACTACCTTCTAGCGAACAAGAGTGGGCATTTCCACATGAGTCTTAATGAGGCAAAACTGTTCTTATTAAGGGAGAAAATTATGACTCTAAAACCCATTGGAAAATTCATAGAAATTTACTTAAAACTGAATTGACAGCCTTAGAGAAAGGGGAAAGAATGTGGATGGAAGATTATGAAAAACTAAAAGGTTATTTGGGAAAATTCAAAGGTTCCCAGAGAGAGAGATGGAACAGGAACAATTAGATGGAGCTCAGGGAATCCTACCTCAGAGGGAGGAGGGACTGTAGGAGCAGAGGGGTCAAGGACAGCACGAGAAAACCCACAGAATCAATCAACCTGGGCTCACAGGGGCTCACAGAGACTGAACCGGCAACCAAGGAGCCTGAATGAGGCTAGGCCCTCCACATGTATGTTACAGTTGTGTCGCTTGGTCTTCCTGAGGACTTCTAACTGTGGGAGCAGGGGTTGTCTCTGGCTCTTTTGCCTGTTTGGGGACCCTTTCCTCCTACTGGGCTGCCTCAAAGTGTGCGTGTGTCGGGGGGTTAGTCTTACCACAACTTGATATACATACCATGGTTGGTTGATTTCCACGGGAGGCCTACCTTTTTCTGAAGAGCACCAGAGTGGGCATGCATAGAGGAGGTGGGGGAGGGACTGGGAGAAGAAGAGGGAAGAAAAACTATGGTCAGGATTTAAAAAAGAAAATAAATGTATTCATATAAAAAATGAAGAACAACTGGAACAGATCCCAGCTACTGACAAAACAACATGGTGGCAGATTTTGGAGGACTCATCGGCGCCTGAAGGACAACACAGCAACTGTTCTTTCACTCAGGGAAATGCAGGGAAATTACGAGCGTTTATACTCCTGAAGAAAGGTGGAAGAACCCACGAGTCCTAAAGAGGATATCCTGTCAGTGAACATATCCCATCAGTGAAAATGGAAATTTCTTCAGGTGATCAAAATCCTGGTCTAGCAGTGCTTAGACCATAAAAACATGATAATAAACAACCTAAGATTAATGTAACAGCCTTTTAGGTAAAATGACACACTATAAAATATCACCAACTAGAAGGATGCATACATGTAGAACTGTGTTTACACCCCTACACACACACACACACACACACACACACACACACAAACACACACACACACACACACCAGAGCTAGGGACTGAACTCAGAACCTCACACCCCCTAGACTAGCACCACCACTGAGCTCACCCCAGCCCTACAGTGCTGATGTCTGAAGAGAGAGTTTAAGTTTTGTTGGGTTAGTTATTTGGGGAAGCCATATTTTAATGGTTTAACGGTTGTTCACTTTTTTGGTTTTATCACATTATTTATAACTTTTAAAACAGGAATAGTTAATAAAAAACTATAGTGAAAAATGAACTTGTTCCTTCTCTTTTAGACACAGTGGAAGGCTGGTTCTCACCTGAGGTGTGATGACATGTGATGGAACAAGTTTTCATCATGCTGTTCAGAACATACACACAACTTAAAACTTATCAATTGTTTGCTTCTGGATTTTCCAATTAATATTTTCAGACTGGTTAGTTGGAATCATGGAAACAACACCTTGAACTGGGGAAACGATTACATATTCCCATAGAAGTGCACACAAAAAGCATTCACTTCTCGTTTGCACTATTCTGAAAATAACAGGAGCAGGGCATCTTGGAGAAATGATTGATGCTAATATCAAAGCAGGGGCTGTGAGTGAGCGAATAGTGCCAGAAGGTGGAGAAGATTCCGGAACTGTACAAGGCTGGAGAGCCATCTCCGTGGTTAAGAGCGCTTGCCAGCTCCCATGCTGGGCAGCTTCCAGCCACCTTTAACCAGCTCCAGGAATCCAACACACTCTCTGGCTTCACACGCTCCTAAAACTGCATGTAAATATATACATGTACATACACATATGCACACACACACACACACACACGCACACACACGCATATATATACATAAAAGCCTTTAAAATTCTTTAATAAAACACACTAACACTTGCATAACACACACACAGTGTTGAAGAGACAGAGAAGCCACCTATGTGGACTTAAAATGGCTGTGGCTAGAGCAGTTGTAGCCACAAAAATAAAGTAATACTGGGTTAAAACTCCCAATCTGAAATAAATGCCCATGGGTCCACCCTGGCATAACTAAATGGTTGAATAAATAAGTGATAAGCAAGAAGCAAGTCTTTCCTGCAGAATAATTCCATATGATTTATGTAGGTGCTTTGCCCAAAGATGTGAGCTCTCATCCCCCGAGACTGAAACCCTGAGGCTTCAAGCCAATTAGTATAATTTTGAATGTGAAGGGTTAAAATAAGGTATCTCTGCAGCAAAGAAACCTGACAGATGTCACCAGCTCAGCAGGACAGCAAAGCTGATACCAACAGCCACACCTCAGAGGCCCTTGCTCTGCTGTTGGAAGAATGGCTCTTCCTACATTCTCTTCCCCCCTCCCCCCGATGAGCATCTTTGGTCAAATTATAAGACAAATATTAGATAAATTGAAATTGAAAAATATGCTGCACAGTACTTGGTTGGAGCTCTTCAAGAGTGTCATGTTCCAAAACAAAGAAGAGCTAAGGCGCTGCCACAGCCCAGAGGAGCCAAAAGAGACCCGGTAACACAGTGTAGATGGAGTTTAGGTGCCATCTTAAAATAGAAGGATATTTGGTACAAACTAATAAAATACAAATGAGGTGGGACAGAACAATGGCTTAGCAGCCAAGAGTGCCTGTTGACCCAGAGATCCAGGCTCAGCCCCTGGGACCAATGCGCCTACTCTAAACCATCTATTACTCTAGTTCTGGGGATCCGATGCCCTCTTCTGACTTCCACATGTTGCAGTGTATGCATACAGGCAAATCAGTCATGCACATAAAGACAAAAGAGGTAAGTCTGAAACAAATAAAACATGAATAAAGTGTGGGATTTGGAGAGTATAAAGTGTCAGTGTTGATCTGTGCATTGTAACAAATGTATTGAGACAATAAAGCCAATACTGATGCCAGGAATGAGGGATGACAGCAAACTAAGACTCAGTGCATTTCTACAAGTGTTCTATAAACAATAATAATAATAAAAAATTCCACAGCAAAGATCTCACTCTAACATATACCAAAAGGCTGCTTCTGTGTGAGCCAGAGAAAGAGAGGGTCATAATGAGAAAAACAAACGGCATCCCAAAGAGACCTAGGCAAGAAACTGAGGAGGTCTGGGAAGGGATGCTGGGAATGGAGAGAAGCAAAGATGGGATACCCTTCCCTAGTGGGACTCAGAATTCTCTTCCAAAAGGTAAGCCAGAAGATGACCAGGCAGCCCTACCCTCAGTACAAGCCCACAGCCCCCACAAATATTAGACACAGGTACAGATTCTGGTGAGACAGTCACTCCCCTGGCCGCTGGCGGAGGAATCTATTTCACAGTGCGGCTTGATGGCAGATGCCATGTCCCATCTTCAGAGACTGTTGTTAAAAGCTGAGCTGTCTCAGAGACATCCGCGTCAGTCAGGAGCCTCAGTTTGGTTTGCTGAGGGTTTTGGCTGAAGGAAGAAGGAAGGGCAGGGGTGGAGAGCCTCTGGAAATGGTGGGCAGAGAGTACAGACAGCAAGGCTGGCACAGGAAGCAGACAGGTGCGTAAGGAGAGACGGTCCTGCCCTTGGTTGTGGCAAACAGTCCCCATCAACTGTGAGTCACCCTGGAGTCAGAGTGCTCAGCCTCAGGTAGCAGCTGGGATACAAGTGAATAAACTGTAATAAATAAATAAAAAAAATTAAATCCTGAGGAAAACCCAGAACATCGCAATAGTAAAAGACAGCAAAGTAACTAACTCTGGTTGGGAGGGGTTGGACTGTCTTGGGACAGCTGACAGTTTTTGGCTTGTGCTTACCTGGGTCATACATTCCAAAAACTTAGAAGCTACCCTTTAGTGCTTTGTAAGCTTTTCTAGATGTTATAGCTTACAAAATGTGTTCTGAAATTGATGAAAGTCATGAATACTCAGGTTGAAGAATTCTGAAAGTGCTAAGGGTTCAGTAAACAAAGTAAATTATCTATCATCTATCTGTCTGTCTATTATCTATCTACCATCTATCTATCTACCTATCTATCTACATTTATTCTTCTCTCATACAATACATCCTAACCACAGCGTCTCCTTCCTTCACTCCTCCCACTCCCTCTCCCCCCATCCACTCCCTTGATTCCCTTCAGAAAAGGGCAGGCCTCTCAGAGACATCAAAAGAACACGGTATAAGACACGCAATAAGACTAGGCACAAACTCCCATATCAAGGCTAGACAAACTAACCCAGCAGGAGGAAAAAAGTTCCAAGAGCAGGTGAAAGGGTCAGAGACAGGCCCACACCCACTGCACAACCCCAAGCTGCACAACCACAGCGTGCATGCAGCGGACCTAGCAGATCCATGCAGACTTTGTGATTGCCTTCAGTCTCTGTGAGCCCCTACGTGCCCGCTTAGTTGATCCTGCGGGCCCTGTTTTCCTGTTGAGTGTCCAAGGCCAGGAGTGAAAGTAAGTACAGGATGAATGGCCTGAACCCCATGTATGAAATCTGATGTGCTTTAGAATCTGAATCTCTTTGAGTGTCAGGGCCCTGAGGATTGGGCACTTTCAGATTAAGGTTACTCAGTAGATTAAGGGTACACAGCTGGAAAGGTCACTGCAAACCCTCCAGCTCATGAGATGGTTCTGACTAAGAAGCACCTGGCCCAAGCACCTGGAGAAGGGACACTCGCTTCTGTGACAGAACGTTCACACTACTCTCTCTGGAAATCGCATCCACGTAGGTCATGTCCTTTTCTGTAACTTTCTGAGTGAAATATTTTAAGCAACTTTTATTAATTTTGGTTTTTGACAAGTTTACGCTTGTGTATAACGGATCCTAATTGTTCTCACCCCAGTCCTCCTTTATTTCCTCTGCAAGTTCCCACATCATGTTAAATGGAGTGCTCTTCATGAGCTGCTTCTTTTTTTTTATGTAAGAGAACCAAAGAGAGAATGTAGAGGCATTTATTAGGGTAAGTCAGAAGAACAGTTACTTAAGAAAGGGAGGACTGACTGGGCTGCTCAGGTCTGGGGCAGTTTAGTTTGATGTTTCCGGTAGACCACTGTTCCGTAAATATGCTCGGAAATTACGCACATCACACTTTGAGATAAATAGACTTTCTTTGCTTTCGTAGTGAGTGTTAAACATTGATCGAGGAGTGGAAAGTAATGCTTTCAGCACAGGCCTGCAATGTCCTGTAGATATTGGGTAGGGCTTTTCTGCAGGACAAGCAAAGACTCACTGATACCCAAGTGCAAAGGGAGTCTGGCAGATGCGGTGCGAACCTCATGGCCCACAGGATCCCACAAGAAATGGGGAGGGGTACCACCTGCAGGACCATCCCTTAGCTCTTCTCTCTGCCCATCCCCCATTTTTTCTTCCCCAGATTCCCAGTTTCTCTGACTCCCAGAACACAGGACATACAGGGGATTTTGATGTTGAGTCAAATCTGTAAATGAGAGTATAAGTTCCTGAAAACAAATGACAATAAGCAGACACCTCACCCAGGACTTAGCCCAGGTGTGCAGTGACACAGCCCATAGGCTTGGACATCGCCACGGACTCCTTAGTGATAAGCTACAGCTGGAGCAGGCTTACTATGGAGCCAGTGTCCATGTTCCTAAGACAGGGACATTTCAAGACTGAAAACACTTGCACATTAAAGCAGTGACCCCTGCAAGGACATTCACACATCTCTCCAGCACATTCAACCTGCTACTCTGGTAGGACATGGAGTCAGGATGCCCAAAACCAGAATAATGAGATATTTCAAGCACATTTGCAATAGCAGAAAGAGGCGGGAAGGTACAGACTGAGACCATTAACATCAGTCTCTCTGTCACTGCCATTGTAAAGAAGGCCCCTCTCTGTGATATATTTTGGAATATCCTGTCTTGACTAGCCACAAGCCCTGGGGCCCATTGCCAGCATAATTGTGTCTCATAACTACTTTGAGAAGGTTAGATGAGACAAGGAAACCCAGCAGATTTCAGACAGGTCTCCTGACCTCTGCCAACTGCCCTGCTCTGTTCCTTGTGCTCTCTTCCTTGGGGAAGAGAGAATAAAGCTGCACCATAGAGTGATCAATACCCCAAGACAATATCCCGTGAGACAATAAAGAGCTGTTAACTGCTAGGTGTGTCCAACCTGGCTCACGCAGCCTCATGCAGCCAAACACGAAATAAAAACTTTTTAAAAATACTAAGGTGCGTGAGTACGTGTGTGTGTGTGTGTGTGTGTGTGTGTGTGTGTGTGATTTCTTTTGTAACTCAATTTCATAGGTTTTTGATGTCATCTTTGTAGATAACAACATTGTGTCACAATGTAAAAAATATGGACACTTCTCTCTAAAAATATAAAAATAAGCAGGTGGTCTCATAAGTCAAAGGAAGCCCCCAGCACTTACCCTCTTCCCCCACTTCCCGAAACCCCGGGGATGAGGCAGTGCCATCTTCTCCGCTTTTTAGACAAGCTTTTTGCAAGAAGGGAGAGAGGCCGAGTTCAACACTGGAAGGCTGGAGGTCATCATTACAGTGGCGTCTACTCCTGCTATTAACATAAGGAATCCTTGGTTTTCAAATCCTTGGTAATGTCTCCCAAAGAATCTCATTAAACATTGCTGGACACTTTGATAATTTTCAATAAAAGTGTTGACTTAAAGTATTCTTGTATTTCTCAGTTGTAGCTGTCAACCTGAAGCATTAGGACAGATTGTTAGCTCCTGGCTCCTTGATTGCTACATTCCTACACCCAACACCAGCCGACTGGTGAGTCTTCACTTCTGGTTGGTGCAAACTCTTCCTACTGCTCTCACCAACCTACATCCAACCCCTTCATCTAGGACTTTCTTCTCCTCTGGATAAGATTTTCCCTCTACTAGCACTGTTTCTCTCCCTCCCCCTCTTGCTCGTCTATGAAAATCCTAGCTAGGTAAACCATGTCTGCTATGGGAAATTGTGCCCTTGGTCTCTGGCCAACACTGACGAGCTGTTGGAATGGATTGTGCCAATCTACTGAGTCAAACCTTGTTCTTGGGACACCTTGACAGGTCACTGACTCCCACCTGCCCAATGGGAATATTCTATTCGTCCGTTCCTCCAGATTCTCTTCTGGGATATCTTCTGGAGAATTTCAGATTTCTATACTTAGTGTCCAGTTTAAGGACCTCTAAACTTGGCCTCAATCTCCTTAGATGACAGATCCAAAGCAAAACTTTTTAAATTACTGCCAGTGATTGGGTAAATGGAGGTTCCCTCAGGTAAATGGAGGTTCCCATGTTCAAGTCTCTTTGATCCAAACTTTTCACCTCTGTTTGCTCTCCCAAAAGTTTTAAACGTACACCTAAAAGAATTCTCTCCATAACCCACTTAACTTTGTCTTCTGCCTGTATATATATATATATATATACACAACTTCCACACCCAGGTGTTTCCTATGTTCACAACAGCGCCAAAGTAGTTACCACAGGTGCTCAAGTCTGCCCTCATAGACTTCCATCAAGCTGGACCTGCACTTTCCCTCCCAGCCATGGATGTTCTCACAGATCTTGGACAGCATCAAAACAGCCTGTTCTTCCTGGACTTGGCCAGCATTTCAGCCTTTTGACCTCCCTACAGTACCCCCAGTGACAGCAGGAAGTAACCAGAAAAGAATCTATCCCCATTATTCACTTATTATTAACAAAAGGCTGGAATGGTGTGCTTCAGGCCCAGGACAAGTAGCTCCAGATTCTCCCATCATTCCTCAGTCCCTTTATCAAGGAAGAGAGATGAATCTACTCAATCCTATCCTCAGTATTCTTCCATATGACCAAACAGGATCCCAGATTCCCTGATGTATTATTCAGACAATATCTAGTCCTCATAAGCCTGCATCAGTGTCCTAATTGTGAGGAAGACCAAGTTTCCATAAGTAGTCCATCAGTATGCCCAATGCCACATACAGGTACATTGGATACTCTCTCCACTGAGAGATAGCTTCCTGTTCCCTCCCGTGAGACCTCGGAGGGCTTGTTGCTATCGGACTTTCAAGGGATGGTTATACAAAACAACACAAGCTCCATGAGATTCTCTTGGGAAGCTATTTCTTGGAACTTAAGTTAGGCCAAGAAGGAGGGCACTCCTTCAGAGAGAGCTAGGAGGGGTGGTTCACAGGGATAGCAGCTGAGACTCCACTCCCCACTCTCAGACCCAGCCGAGATCCTGGCTGGTAGTTAGGGCCAACTTGCCAGCACGATGAGTAGGTGGGCCATGTTAGACAGGGGTCTCATCCTGGCAGAACCAGCCTCGCTGATGCCACATGGAGCATGGGCACAGCTTTCTCACCCAACTCTCTGTAAATGGCAGATTCATGAGAAAAACAAGCTTTGCTTTAGGCCACAGAGCATGATTACTAGTTTGTCATGCAACAAATTGGAACATGTTCCAACCTCCATTTTCTCTCCAACTCATACATTCAACTGTCTCCTGCACATGTTCACTCCAAGGTCCCCTAATCACTTGGAATCCTTGTGATGCGCAAGTCTTATTTCTACCTTGTGATGCGCAAGTCTTATTTCTACCTTGTGATGCGCAAGTCTTATTTCTACCTTGTGATGCGCAAGTCTTATTTCTACCTTGTGATGCGCAAGTCTTATTTCTACCTTGTGATGCGCAAGTCTTATTTCTACCTTGTGATGAGCAAGTCTTATTTCTACCTTGTGATGCGCAAGTCTTATTTCTACCTTGTGATGCGCAAGTCTTATTTCTACCTTGTGATGCGCAAGTCTTATTTCTACCTTGTGATGCGCAAGTCTTATTTCTACCTTGTGATGCGCAAGTCTTATTTCTACCTTGTGATGCGCAAGTCTTATTTCTACCTTGTGATGCGCAAGTCTTATTTCTACCTTGTGATGCGCAAGTCTTATTTCTACCTTGTGATGCGCAAGTCTTATTTCTACCTTGTGATGAGCAAGTCTTATTTCTACCTTGTGATGCGCAAGTCTTATTTCTACCTTGTGATGCGCAAGTCTTATTTCTACCTTGTGATGCGCAAGTCTTATTTCTACCTTGTGATGAGCAAGTCTTATTTCTACCTTGTGATGAGCAAGTCTTATTTCTACCTTGTGATGCGCAAGTCTTATTTCTACCTTGTGATGCGCAAGTCTTATTTCTACTTTGTGATGAGCAAGTCTTATTTCTACCTTGTGATGCGCAAGTCTTATTTCTACTTTGTGATGAGCAAGTCTTATTTCTACTTTGGGCATAGAAATTCCACAAAGAAATAAATGCCTTTGCCAGGGGAAAAAACAACCAGATAATCTATGAAATAGGTAATCTACAAAATGACAAGTTCTTCTAAACTCATCAGTGTGGGACTCTGCTGCATAAGGTTGATGTCTGTCATCTCTGGATTGCCAATCACTTGTGCTCGGTCTATAATGATAGACTCCTTTTTCTCAGTGGGGTTCTGAAGTCTCCCCTAATCTGGGCAATTCTAGGTCTTGTAAGGAGGTTACACAGTGCTCAGGGCAGATTACAGGCCGGACCCTTTCCAGATAAGGAAACTGCTCTAGCAAGCAACTGGAATTCCTGGAAACGCCCCACCCTGCTAAGGATCTTTGTCCAGCAGTGACCTTCAGTTGTACTTGGAGATCACGACATACACACCCTTAGGATAATTAAGTGCTGTACTTTCCTTCTTGCGATAGAACCATTTAAGTATCCCTGACTCCCTGACCCCAGCGAATCAAACAATTCACCCTCGAAATTCCTCCCTCTGCCCAGGTTTTATGTTGCCCTTATTTCACATGAGTAAAAGTTTGCAGATTCGACCTTTCTCACTTCAAGACCATCTGAGATTATTTATCCTCCATCAGGTTGAGTTTCATCAGGCCTGCTCTCCAGCCTGCTGGGGCTGAGCCTCACCAGGCCTGGGTCACACCTCTGCCATGTTCAGCACAGCAGCTTGACCAAGAGCTGTAACACTTTGGTATCTGCCGTAGGCTTTGGAATGCCCAAGCTTCCATTGCCGCAGGTGACCTCCTGCTAAAAGCTAACCAGCAACCCTCTGTGGAGAACTGCTTCCACACCCTGGCTTAGCACACTCACCCTAAGCTGCTCTAGCTCCACAGTTCTCTTTCTTGAAGCTGAGCCCCAGGACCCCAGTGCAGATACAGTGCCCCCTCTGAACGGAGAGCCACAATCGGAGAGCTGAGCAGCTGAGTGGACAGAGCCCTGGAGAGTAGCTGTTAGTCGCTGTGCCTCAAGGTGCTGGAACAACTTCAGAAGACTAAAGCAGGAAGGAGTTATTGGATCATGGTTTCAGAAGGGCAGGTGCACATCTGGCTCCACTGCTTTCATTTCCATCGTGAGGCAAAACGCCACAGAAGACAGGGAGGCTCCTTACCCTGTGGCAGCCAGGAGGCAGGGGAAGAAGAGAGGAGGAGCTGGGGCAGAGGTGAGAGAACACGGTGCAAGTGTGAGGACTCAGCACACCTCCGGAGTGGCCTCAGACCTATAACCCCAGTGCCGCGTCTCTGCAGAGGAGACAGGCAATGAGAGACTGTCTGAAGGGACAAGGCAGAGAGTGACAGCAGGACATCCAATAGCTGGCCTCCACCTACACATGTCCACACCTTCCCTGCCTCACTCTGTATGTCTCACACACACAGGCTGCCAGTGACAAGACACTCCTCAAGGGCAATCACCAAGTGACCTACGCCAAGATTCTAGTCCCCACCACCTACAGATATGACCATCACATTCTAACTCCAGCAGCAGATGATCTGTTAGAACCCTCATGGTCCAATCACCTCCTGATGATTAGCTCTGTTTTATTTTGTTGCAAAGTCCTTTTTAGGGTTCTTGCTTTTGTACTCATGAGAAGTACCAGAAGTGAGAAAGGACCCTGGAATGCTCAAGTCGGTGGCAGCACACCAGCTCTGCTGCAGCTGTTCAGCGTTCGTGCTGCGTCACTGCGACAAAACGCCTGGGACTGTCAGTTTAACAAGATGAGATTCCCACTTTGCTGATGGCTCCAAAGGTTTTCCTGCATGGTGGGTTGGCACTGTTGTTTTGGGGCCCATACCAAAGCCTACAGCCCCCTCAAGGGTGTGTCCTAAGTGAATAAATCCATCCTGCTAGTGAATAAATCACCTCCTGACATTTCCAATACCTTTCAATAGTGACATAGGCTGGAGACTAAGCCTTCACACACAGACTTCTGGGAACAATCAGGAGGTGCAGACACAAAACTCCAAAGCTAGAATCACAACCATTTGATGGTAGCAAGACAGTATTTCATTCTTACGTCTGTTCCTGTTGTTGTCTGTCTCTTGTTAATATCTAGTTCATCTATTCTTTTTATTGTATGTCAGACATTGTGTGCAGAAAAATAGAGGTTGAGGTCAATAAACTTTATTGTTGAGAGTGAGTACACTTCTGCTCCCACCAGAGTCTTGGTGTTTAACTAATCTAGTGAAGAAGTGATTCCGGTTAGGATGTTCTTCGGGTGTCCATCCTTTCAGATGCTCCACTGGCTCTAATTCTGCAGAGGTGGCCTGTTGTTACCTCACGATCGGTGCTGGCCTGGCATGCTGGGGGTCTTTCCTCTCCTCTTTCACGCCCAGCTCCTCGCTGCTTCTGCTCACCCACACCACAGGGTTCATCGTCTCATGCCTCCAGTATCACACCGCTGCTATGTTCTGAGTGAGGCTTGCAAGGGTCCAGGGCTTTTCCTCGCCCACTTCGGCCATAGGCAGATTGTGTGTAGTTGGGCTTCTGGGATGGGTCTTCTTCCTCTCCCCTGCAGCAGCTGAACACTTCCTCAGAAACATGATAAGGCATAGAAATTTGGATCTACATAAAGAAATGACGTCCCCTAAAAATGTAACACTCAATGTAAGTATAAAAGACATTTTAAGTGGATTTTAAACTGCTTTAAAATATAATAGACTGTCTGAGATGTCTTTAAAAGTAATAATGTATATGGGGTTTATAGCATCTGTAGAAGTAAAGTACACATCAGCTACTGTATCAAAAGTCAGAAAGAAGGCACAGAAACACCCTGTTCTCAGGTTCTTATACTCCATACCAAGTGGTAGAGGAGTACGTCAAGGAAGACTGCGGTAAGTTAGAGAGATGTATCATAAGCTCGACAGCAGTTATTAAAAAGGGAGAAGAAACAGGAACTGTCTCTGACATGAGCTGATTGGCCTCCTCTTTGATCACCTCCCCCTGAGGGGGGAGCAGCCCCTTACCAGGCCACAGAGGAAGACAATGCAGCCATTCCTGATGAGACCTAACAGACTAGGATCAGAAGGAAGAAAAAGAAACCCTCCCCTACCAGTGGACTTGGGGAGGGGCATATGTGGAGAAGGGGGAGGAAGAGAAGGATTGGGAGGAGAGGAGGGAGGGAACTAGAGGGGGGATACAAAGTAAATAAAGTATAATTAAAAATAAAATTAAATTTAAAAAAATGGAGAGACAAAAAATAAATTTTAAAAAAGATAAAAAAAGTGAAAAGAGATATAACAAATAAACCAGCAGTAAAGATAAGATGTTAAAAATTTCTAACTGATCCAAAAGAAGTCAGGAAAAGAGTGCTAACTAAAAAATCCTAGCAGATGTAAGCAACGGAGAGCAGGGAGGGCACTCCAACATCACGGCCCCACCTGTTGTGTGCTTGGGTAACTCCTTCTGCTAGAGCCTCAGCTGCTGGGGCTGAGCCACTTGACTCAAGTGTGAAGGCCATTGGTGGAGGGAAATAGATCTCTTGTCTTCATTCCTTATCTCACAACCACAGATCATTCTAAGCTCCAACAGTCTTTACAAAAGGTTAGTGATCACATCAAAAGTTATCTGGAGATAAAACTGCTTAACAAGTGGGAACTAGTGTCCTCTCCTTCAGAGTCAACACCCAGAGCCTGTGTGCTTGAGTTCACTCTGAAATGGAATTGTGTATGTGTATGTGTGTGTGTGTGTGAGAGAGAGAGAGAGAGAGAGAGAGAGAGAGAGAGACTCTACATTAATAAATACAGAAATGCTATATTTTATTAACAAAATCAAAACCCAACACTACCCTATCTGCAAACTGCATCTTATTGTAAAGTCATCAGTAGGTTAAAAAGGAAAGAACAGGAAAAATACAGAACATGAAAAGAGAGCTGGAGTGGCTGTGTCAATAGCAAGCCAAATAAACCTCTGAACAAAGCATGTTACTAACATGTACGTCATCAAACAGCACAGCAAACCTTTGTGCCCACACACTTAACAAGAGAACCCCAACATGTGTAAAGCAAGAATTGACTGAAATGTAAGGAGGGTTGGGCAAATCCACAACTGTGCACATCCCATTCCTTTAGTAAACAGCATAAGGTGGATATGGAGTCAGTGAGACCATTTAGAACCTGAATGACAGAATGATGAAGGGAAAAAACACCTCGTTTTGTGAGGTTATAGGCACACTGATAGTTATAGGCACTTCAAGAAAACAAAGCTATAGACAATGTCCATTGTGCACATGGAAGCAAAAATACAGTATTTACAGAGTGGTGCATTATGTTTTCAAAACATGTTTCTAATAGAGGGAGCATCCCAAGAGGGAGTAAAGAATTCAGAGACCTCAATAAGAAAAACAGCACGACAGAAAGTAAATATGAAGTCGATTCTTTTACCGAAGAGGATATAAGTGGAAAGAAAGTACACAGAGATGCTAGACATATTTTGTCATCGGTTGCAGAGAAGAAGAGACAACATGACCAAGGAAACTTATAGAATAAAACGTTTAATGGGGGAGCCCATGACCATCATGGCAGGGACCATGGCAGCAGGCAGGCAGGCCTGATGCTGGAGCAGTGACTGAGAACTTGCATTCTGATCCACAGGCACGAAGAAGAGAGAGTGAACCAGGAATGGCATGGGCTTTTGAACATGTTCTCTGAGAAGGCCATACCTCCAAATTCTTCCCAAGAAGTTCCACCAGCTGAGGACCAGGTATTTAAACAATGAACCTGTGGGGACCATTCTCATTCAAGCCATGGCACATTCCATATCTGCTAAAACAGCCAGAATTAAAATCAAGTAAACAAAACCCAACAACAAAAACAAAAAGTGACAACAGTGCTGTGAATATGAGAAACAACCAGAATGTCCACATAGTTGAGGTGGCAAAATTGTGCAGAGACTTGGGAAACAGCTGGGTAACTCTCAATGTAAAACAAAAGCCTCTTTGCAGGTAATTTGGCAAGGAAAGTGAACATGTCTCTGAGCAAAGAGGCATCCGCCAATGCCTGCAGCTGATTTGTTTGTACTAGGCCCACAATGGAAGCCACCAGGATGCCGTTCAGCAGGTGAAGAGATAAATACACTGCAAACCCACTGTCACCAAGGTCCCCTTCTCAATGCACAGCACTCAGTTATCCAAGCTGGGCGGCCACCTGCAAGTCTCTTTACGCCCATTGCAGGTGTGAGGTCCCATGGATTCCACCATCTGGTTTCCTTCCTTTTCTCTTGCTCTTTCTCTGTTCCTACTGCCTCACCTGACTTTGTAAAGTGTCTGTCTCCAGGTGACTTACAATGGTTCCCAGAGTGGACTTCCCCTGAGCACATCACTGTCTTATTTAAAGTCCTTGCTTGGTGCTCAAGGCATGCTTTAAAGCTTAGCTGGTAACAAAACCCTCTATAAAGTGGGGCATAAGGATTGGAAAGTCCACTTCCAGGCCATGTTCTTGCCACACACCCTGTGTTCCCGGTACAGGGACTATCCTCCTCCTCCCTTATTGGATGCTCATCATTTTGCCTGGTGCACTCAGCCTATTCATCTCTACAGACTCTGAGACTACAGTCTTCCTGTTTTGAAGCAAGAGCCCAGCACTCATGCATTTTGGACAATGTTTACATGATGCATCCTTGACATAGGGATAGTAACTGCTCTGTAATAAGGCAGCTATGCAGGTCGGCTTGGCCTATTGTCCTTTCTACTTCTGTCTTTTGTTTCTCCTGGCTTGAGTAATTGTGTGATCTCCTTCAATATAGAGTTGGTAGGAGTCATAAATGAGTTAAGCACTTGAAGCAATATGACTTCTGTTAAGTACTGTGTATTTCAGAAAATGTCCAGTGAATGAAGGGGTTGAGGAGAGGTGGTTAAGAAAAGAGAGGGAAAAAGCCTGGGAAGAGTAAGAGGAAGGGGAGAGGGGAGGGGAGAAGGCAGGTAGGCTGTTACAGTGACCCATCACCTGTCTACACACCAGGAGAAAGCTGGACTCTGCCTTCCCAGTGAAGAGGAGCAGTCTGGGTGTCTAATGGAGTGCCAAGCACAGGATCTGAGCTGGCTTTCATGAAGACCTTTGCCACATTTCAGAAAGCCACACTTCTTCCACAGCTGAACCTATAGTGCCATTTGCTTCCAGGAACTCAAGAACTCTGGCATCCACTCGGACTGTGTGAGTGATGTCCCTGTCCCTGTCTCCTTAGGATTCACCCTCCCCAGACAAAGATTCAACACTGTTTTCCTCAGTGGCCATGATTAGCCTCAGTGTTTGTGGATGAAGGCCAAACCTCTTCCTATCCTGGGTCTTAAATGCCACCATGCCTTAGAAGCACTAATGACCTTGTCAACTGCTGACCTCCATTCACAGAGTTCTGATTTGGAAGGTCTGTGGTAGAGCCTAATACTTGCATTTCTAACAGGCCCCTAAGTCATGCTCAGGCTGCTCGTGCTGAGACCATAGCCTGGGAACCTGTTTCAGACTGGACATAGGCCTTCCCTGCCGTCCAAACCTTAGCTCACATTCCCAGCAACAGCCAGGCTCCACACAGGAGCTCCACCATGCTGCGTGGCCATCAAGCCTCACTAGTGGCTCCCTTCCCGGGAAGAGTCTGGGCTATTGAGCATCTGTGATTTATACAGATGTTTTAGTATTTTAAGATGTGAGCAAAGTGGCTTCCCTGGAAGCCCCGTCGGTATAAACTCCAGGTGCAACTGTGCGATGGATTTAAGAAACAGAAACAGCAGAATTTCTACCACTGTTAACGTTATGGAGCTGTTGGGAGGCAGGAAAGATTAGCCCTGTCCAATAGTAATGTGACATTACCATGTGTGTCATCTAAAATACATTCTTCTAGAAACAGAGAGTGGATGGGGGTGAAGAGAGGAGGGAGGGGAAACTGAGTCAGGATGCAAAAAATTATAGTAATAAAATATATTCTTTATCATATTTGTGTGCTTGGGAAAATGAGTCATTTAAATAATTTCAGGATAATCATAGATATTATATCTTCTCAGATTCAAAAATTCACTTTGTATGTGCATGTGTGTGGATATGAGCACATGAGCACACTGAGGCCAGAAGACAGCACTGGATGCGCCAGAGCTGGAGATACGGGTGGTTGTGAGCAGCCCGACATGAAAGCTGCCAGAGCAGTACACACTCTTGACTGCTGAGCCGTTGCTCCAGCCTCTGGAGAGGTTCTTTTGATACTGTCATCCTTCTCAAACGATGGACACATCAGAGAATCTGTAAACACATTAATGATCTTAAAAAAACCCACCTCAGTTACATTAAAATATCTGGCCTCTCTTGAACTTTGGATTCATCTTTTTTTCTGCATAATTTTGCAGCCACGCATTAGTCATTTGGAAAACATCAGCCCGCTGGGTTATGTAGATCTTTCGGGTGTTGACACATTTCATTATCTGATATTATGAATTTACATTTGTTAATATCACCACAAATCTCATCAAATAGGCCTTTAAATATTGAGTGCTCCTGGGCTCATTACAGCATTACAGCATCTCCAAGTCTCTCATTTTCATCTGAAATCTTGACATAGGCCTTTTTAAAAATCACTGAAACCAATACTGGAGGTTGTTTCTCTCAAAATGAACACATTGTAAGAAGAATCGAAAGATACCTAAGCTTGGCTAAGCACTGCATGGTTATCAGCCATCCCTTCACATAGCAGCCTCCCAACCACATGATCGCCTTTTCCAAAACAGCCATCACTGCCAAAGCTACCCTACCCTTCTTATTTCATCAGATGGAAAATTCAAACCGTGTACTTCCCCCTCTGTGAGTGTGCCTGTGTGTCTGTGTGTATCTGTGTATGTATGTGTCTGTGTGTGTATATATGTGTATGTGTCTGTGTGTGTATATGTGTGTGTCTGTGTGTCTGTGTATGTGTGTATATGTGTGTCCATGTGTGTATGTCTGTGTGTGTGTGTCTGTGTGTGCATATGTGTCTGTGTGTGTTTGTCTGTGTATGTGTGTACTTGTCTGTGTATGAGTGTGTCTGCATGCTGTTGTGATCACATGTATGGACTCATGCTCATGCGGATGCTCGTCCCTGTGCTGGTGGAAGCGAGGGGTCAACCCTGGGTGTTGCTCCCTATCGCCCACTTTGTTTGTTTATTTTATCTATTTATTTGCTTCTTGAGACAAGATTTCTCACCGAAACCGTAAGATAAACAATAGATTAGGTTGGCTGGCCAGCAAGTTCTGGTGACCTGCCTGTCTCTGCCTCCCCACTGCTGGGTCTGTGAGCACGCATCATCATGTCTGCTTTTCACATGTGTTCTGGGGAGAAAACTCAGGTCGGATGCTGTGTAGTTAATACTTTACTGGCTGAACTATCTCCAGAGGCCTCCCTCCAAAAGATGTGTTCTTAAGAATCGACTGCGAATGCTATGGAAAATGTCCATTGCTTTATTTAGAACCTCCACGAGTGACCCTGGTGCTTTCTTCCACTTGGCAGGGAGAAACAGATGGCTGCTGCTTCAGTTTGCTGCCACTGTCCTCATTTTCAACTATGGTGTCAGCAGCATTCATGTAAACATCTCCTAGTGGAGAAGACAAATAGCATATCCTTACTTTTATGGAAATCACTCTGGCCTTAGGGGTCCTCTGAAATGTCTTGGGGACTCCCAAGAGCCCTAGATCATTTGCTTTTCTTTTGAAATCTAAAAACAAATCCATTTTCAGGAACTATCCTGTCTGCCTGCAGTGTCCCTCCATCTTCCTCCACTTGGAGAACTCAGCCCTCCTGTCAGTCTACGCTGAGACGCTTTGATGGTTCATACTCACTTCCTTCTTCTGGGCAGGGGCTGAAGTTGCCTTCTTAGGAGCTGTGCAGGCTCCTGGTCTTCAGTGGGAAGCCTGCGTGGAGAGCTCAGGCAAAGGCCTCAGGAGGGCTCAAACAGGTGCACAACAGCAGCTGTGTGTGCTGCTAGGCCTATGACCCGAGAGCAGAAAACAGACTAACATCTGAAAACAGACTCCGATCAGTGAAAGCGTAAGAGGATAAGGATCAAAATTGCAAACAGGAAAGAGAGGCAAAGGTCAGAGGAAAGTGGCAACAGCCAAGTGGGAAGAATTCTTTGACCAGAAGAGAAGTTGCTGAGTGTGGTCAGCAGAAACACAGTGTATGAAACCAGGCAATTCTTGAGAAGAGAAACATGGACAAAGGGGCCAGGAGCTGAAGAACACCTAAGTTCTTGTTTGTTTGGTGTGTGTGTGTGTGTGTGTGTGTTGTGTGCAGGTGAAGGTGCCTGTGCACACACATGCAGAAGCCAGAGAAGGGGATCAGGCATTTTTTCTTTTTTCCTTTTTTCTTTCACTCTCCACCCTGCTCCCTTGAGGCAGGGTCTCTCCTCGACCTGGGGCTTACCGTTTTTCAGCTCGGCTGGCTGGTAGCAAGCCCCAGCAAGCCTGTGTCTTCCTCACCCCTTACCCCAGCTCCGAGGCTACAGGCAGAGATGGCCACGTTTGGATTTGTGGTTGGGTGCTGAGGGTATGAAATCAGATGTCTGTGCCTGCACAGCAAGCGTTCTCATTCTCAGAGCCATCGCTGCCTCTGAGCTCTTTGATAAAAGCCTGTGGTGAGCCAGGAGTACAAGGTTTGATCGAGCACAGCTAAGAGCTGGCAACGAGTCACACCATTTCTCCACCGCCTCTAGACTGTCTTGTCAGTAGGTCCTTCTCTAGGGCAATGGCATTATAATGAGTAAGAACCACGTCCAATGCTCTTCATGCATGTCTGTGGGAGACTGATGTAGGAGCCCTGCAGATCTGAGGCTGATCAGTGCTCAAGCCTCTTCTATCTGATAGTGTAGCGATTTCCTAGAACACGTGCACAACCCCTCTCATGCTTTAAACCGTACTAGAATACACAGTGTAAGGAGCATGCTTTGTAAGTGATTCCCACGCTGTATTATTTAGGAAGTGAAGACACGGAAATGTGTACATGTTCAGCAAGGCTTTCTTTTCTCAGGTGTGTTCTAGCCATGGATGCTAGATGCCCTCAGACACAGTGCTAACTGTGTATGGAGCTAATAATAGATGTTGTCAGCTTCACTCCATCTTTGGGGAAGATGCAGGAAGAATTGTGGAGAGAATAGAGCTGTGCAGCAGATAAATGATGGTGCTATGAAGGAAAGGAATGTGAGCTTCCTGGAAAGGTTCACTGAGCCTACGGAGTTGAGACAGGGTTTCTAAGGAAACCTCCTGTGTCTGTCCCTAACATTGGATGAAGCCATCATGTGCTGGATAGCATATTGCCCCAGACTTATCTGGGTTGAATGTCATGTGGTCCTAGAGACTTAATGTGTTGCCTGTTAGCTCATCAGCAGACCACGCTTGGAAGGGAGACATGGCATTCAGCAGAAGCCAGCCTGCAATCCAGTCATTTTACTGAGAAATCGACCAGCTTGTCTCTGCTCCTGTCTCTTATGACTTAAATATGTTAACGAGGATGAGGTTGTTGAGTCTGTAATTGAGAAAAGGCTGTAAGCTTTCACATAGTTGTTTAAGACTAGTTGACAGATGGACATATGTGTCTGATTTATGGGCGAATCCTTGTTGGCATAGTAACAAAAATCTTTGGGTCACCTCTAAATACATCTGTTTAGGACTAGGGTTAATGCTGGGGACTCAGTTCAGCACCCAGACCTAGGAAGCCCCTTGAGCCTGGGCTGGTGATCAGAAAGGAAGAAGAAAAGCCCATCTGAAGCAGAGAGATAGGAATTTTGGCAGAACTTGGAGACCCGTGAACAGGGGGGAGAGAAATTATGAGCTTATTAGGGGCGTGGTGGCCATGCTGGCCTTGGATGGTGTACTCAGTGGATTAAACAGCAGAAGTTTATCCTTTCATGCTTCAGAGGTCCTAAACACCAGCACGAAACATCAGCAAGGTTTGTGCTTTCTGGAAGACTCAGGGACTGTCCCTGTGTGCCGGGAGCTTCTCTTAGTTCCTGGTGTTGCCTGCAGTATTCAGAGTGCCTTGACTTGCAGGTCTCAGATTCCACCCCCACTTCTCTCATTATACTGCATAGCTCTCTGTGAGGGCTATTTCTGATGATGGCATCTCACGTTGAATACATCCACAAAAACTTTAGTTCCAAATAAGGTCACATCGACAGACAGTTGAATGTTAAAACTCAAAATATATGTGTACATATTTGTCAAGGGAGGCGAGGGAAGGTGACTAAAGCAAGCCCCTACCACAGCAGCTGGAGCTTATCCAAGAGGCAGCTGCACAGGGAGATGGTCACAAATTCAAGCAGGCTTCTACCTCTCGGGGGATGTTCAACCCTAGGGTTGTAGGTTATGGAGAGCAAGACTGGCAAGTCAAAAGCAAGGAAAGCCCAGACCTTAATGTGCAGGGATGGCTAAAGGCGAGCTCTCGGGAACAAGGGGTCAGAGCACAGATGGGCTCAGCAGTGGGGCCGTTGCTGCCTTGAATCCCTTCCTTGGGGTAACTCAATCAAATTCCCCACTCATTTTGCCGGTTGGGTGCAGCGGTCTTTACTGTGAGGGAAGAGCCGGAAGGAAAGGGGCAAACAGAGGCAGAGATGCAGGCAAAGCTGATAGCGCTCCCTAGAGGAAAAGCAGCCGCTCCATAATGTACCCAGTGAGCTCAAGTCTGGCCTATATGGTAAGAGCAGGCTCCTCCCATTCTCAACAGCTTGTCCTTTGTGGTCTTGACTTTCCTCTGAGATGACTCATTGGTCTGAGCACGTTCCTCCTGCATAAGGAATGGGAGACACGGAGAAGCCTAGTTCAGCACCCTCTAAAGTCACCAGTGACAGTGATGGAAGTAGCTGGGGGTCAACAGTAAAATTTAAGGGAGAAAATTATTCACACTCTTAAAAATTGGATAATAAGGTAACTTTCCTCCTCCCGGTATGAGCTCATTTAATTGTAGAGATCTTAATAAATTCAGCCTGATTAACTCCAACCTTGTGGGGGAAGGTTATTCAGTGTTGTGGAATTAATTTCAACAGAAGCCAAAAGAATGAAAAAGTCAGAGTCAGAAGGAAAAAAAAAAACTTTCAGTACAGAGTATCAAGGAGGGAGGTCTCTCTCTCTCTCTCTCTCTCTCTCTCTCTCTCTCTCTCTCTGTGTGTGTGTGTGTGTGTGTGTGTGTGTGTGTAAGGACCTATCTGGGGAGCATCTATTGGTGGATGGTGTCAGGCCAGGACCTTCTCAAACCTGCTGGAACCCCAGAAACTGCCTCCAGACCTCTGACTAGCTTGCTCTATACACATCCCAAAAATGAGCTGTGAATCCCCCAAGGTGCAGAATGATCCTGAACACCTGTCCTGCCTGGGAGGATGAAGAACTTGCAAGCAGAGTACTCATCCTTCCCATGGAGTAGGAAGGCTTAGGTTTGAATGTCTGCTTGGTGTGTGTGTGTGTGTGTGTGTGTGTGTGTGTGTGTATGTGTGTGTGTGTGTGATGAAGGGTTGTTGTTGTTCCCCAGCCCCCTGTGTCCTCAATGCTGTCAATGGCTAACACACGCCATCTGGATTTTCCCATGTCAGGCCTCTCGGGTCACCTGTTGCATCCCTCAGGCTGACATGACCCACAGGTCAATCTGAGCAATCAGGATTAGAAGCATGTGCCCTAGATCCTTACTTTTAAAAGTGGAGTGGCAGGAGTTGAGGGTCGCTGACTCATGAAGGCTGACAAATTATACCACACCCAGGGTCAGTATGACTTCTAAAACAGAAGTTAGAGAAAGTAGAATATGAGAAATTAGAATATGCACTATGAACACAATCTTTGCTCCTCTGTCCAAGTTCGGTCTTACTTATAAGGAAGCATCAGAGAACAAGCAAGACTCTGACCAGGGACACAACAAGACAGAAGGACAAGCCGCCTCTCCCTTCCAGGCAGAGCATTAGTGCTGAGGGCGCTTCCCAGTGTAGAGGGCCTAAGATGCTGCAGAGGTTGGGGACCTGGTGAGTGAGCCAGAGGATTGGCTAACAGTGCCATCTGGGCGGAGATGAAACAGGACAGCTGTTCTCCAGCCCACGTTCACCTGAGCAGCTCCGGCTCCCTTCCCTGCTGAGCCCCACAGCCCTGACTTGTTTGCTTTCTGTGACTGAAAGGCCATCAGGTCTAACTTCCACCCCTCCCCCTGACTCAGCCTCCCTTCTCCTCCTGCTGGGTCAGTCTGGGTGCTCTGGTTGAGGTGAGAGACAGTGCAGGAAGAGCTCTGGGTCCCCCCTTTTCGGGGGTTTGCCTCTGAGACCTCCCCTCCCCTTCTCTCACAGACTCCAGATCCCTGTCCTTCAGTCCCAGTACCAAGGACGCCTCTATGTGACAGCAGTGCCCAAGATAAACACAACCTCAGAGATGTAAACGGAATCAGCGTGGCTGGGGGGGTGGAGGGGAAGATACGGGGAGTGGGCAGAAGCCAAGGCTTGGAGCCCACACAACCCTTTGTGGCCCCACAGTGTACAATGCCCCATTTCCTGAATAGTCCACCCCCCCATCACTGTTTCTTCCTCTAACCATGGCTACCTATAAAACTTCAGACCCGTCACCCATGGCTAGTGCACCATGTCCTGTGTGATGGTTGGTGATGTAAGCCCAACAGAATCTAAAATCACCTGGGAGGTGGACCTCTGGCATGCCTGTGGGGCTTATCTGGATTCCACTAATGAGGTAGGAGGGCCTTCCCACTGAGGGTGGCACCATTTCCCAGCTGGCATCCTGGACGGCATAAATGGGGGAAGAAGCCAGACAGTAGAAGCATTCCTTGCTCTCCTCCCTGAGAGCAGTGTGGACAGCTGCTTCAAGCTCCTGCTGCCTGGACTCCGCTGCTATGACAGACTGTGAGCTAAAGCAAACCTTTTCTTCTGTAGGTTGCCTTTTTCAGGACATTTCATTACAGCAAAAAGGAGACAATACTAAGACACTCTGTCAAAGACACCAGGCCAGAGGGTGAGTGGTGACTGAAACGGAGCCCCACTGAGACCTTTACTCTCTAAGGCCTATGGGGGGCGCCTGCCTGTAACTTACACCGCAGTGCTCGTGGACTGAGCCTTCTCCCTTTACCCGGCCCGGCTTGCCTCAGTCTGCCCCACTCTAGCTGTCTGACTTGTGTACATCATGGCAGAGTAGCCTTTCTGAAGGAGCCAACAGGACTTTGTCACTACTGCACACCATCCTTGTCCTCCAGGAGCCTCTTACTGCCCTCAGCAGAAGCCCAGGACTGCCCTGCCTGGCTTATAAATTTTCCCACCCCCTGCCGTAGTCCGGCCTCTCCTGGCATGCTCCTTTCCCACAGGTTAAAGCAGATTTTTTAAAATCATCACAGATCAGCATTGTTGTTATTGTCTTAACCAGAGACTTTAACCTTTTGGTAATGGTAGAATTAATTTATTGGGTTGTAATTAGCTCCTACTGGATCTATGAAATTGAGTGAAAATAGAAAACGTCAGAATGACTTTTGGTCAATAAAGGTAGATACTGTCTGATGAAGCTATTGGAGTGTGTGCGTACCTGGGCTGTGACATAAAATACTTTTTTTTTTTTTTTTTTTTTTTTTACCATGAAAAAAACTCCAAACTTTGAAATCTACAACTGCAAGTGTCTCTGCTGCCCAGCCAGGCTGAGAATCATGGCTTTCATTTCAGGAGTATTGAGTGAAGTCACTGCTGAGGACAGGAAGGTCCACGCTGTTCTCCGTCTCCCGGGGTTCTTTGTGAGAGTTACAATGGTGTGTGGTGTGTCCTTCTGTCTTGTCTCTCAGGCTTCACCACAAGGCCCCTGCCCGGGCTCTCAGCAGCCTCTCCCACCTCTGTGCGCCCAGTTCCTGCCGCTGTCCGATGGACAGCAGCGGACTAGATGCCTCCTGGCTGTGGGTGTCTCACTACGCTGCGGAGCCGCCACCTTCAACACTTGGGTGACTCTCAGACGGTTGTGAGCGAAGCTGCCAGATCTCACTGTAGCAACTGAGAGACTCTTGTGGGATCTTCTCTTGGCAGGTGGTGAGGACCTGGCTTTCCTGCCCCCGTAGTCTGTGGCTGAAGGGAAGTGTTGGGGAGCCAACCCGGTGTGCACCTCGCCTCTGATCCAGCGCTCAGCTGACTCCTGTAAACAAGGACATTCGTCTCTGTCAGCCCTAATGAACCGCATTTGTCAGACAGGAGCCAGGGAGCAGCTGTGCTGAAGGGAGACGAATCACTTAATCCACCGCTCCTGATGTGGCAGCCCCTGGCGCGGCGCAGATCATGGCGTTTAAGCGCGGCGGAGCCTGGAGGATGCGCGTGAGGGGAGAGCCGGCTGCCCTCAGCAGTTCCTGCCGGGAGGGACCGCGAGCTGGCAAAGCCAGGGCGGCACTGGCTGGTGCGCCTCTCCTCGCCCTGCACCTGCTTCTGGGCCGTGCATCCTGCAGACACCTGGACAGGAAGGGAGAGACAGGGCTGGCAGCCCCTCGGCCCAGCGTGGCACAGGCTCAGGAAGAATGACTGCGATCAGTCATGCCTTGCAGGCCCACCAACCTGCTTCCTTTCTAGAGTGTTTAGGAAAGGCTCTCAAATGCAAAGGACGGAGCCCATCTCAGGGATGGGAGCCTCGGCAGCTGCACAACCATCATAACGGGCACAGCGGGGCTTCCCGAAGAAGCCTACCAGAGAACTCAGACAGGATGTGGATGCCTGGCCGCCTCCTTTTCCTGCGCCTCTTCCTGCAGGACGCCTTCCCCCACCTGCAGAAATGGGGCCACTGGAAGCTCTTGAGTTTAGGATTTCACCATGGGAAAGTGGATAGAGATTTTTATGACATCGGGTGGGGGCAGCATGGAGAGAGGAGAAGGGTAGAGGGGAAAGAAGGGTGTTCCCAGAAAAATACAGTTCTTGCAGCCTTTCAGACCAGTTTCTAAGATCCTATCTATGGCACGAAAGGAGGCCATCTAGGGCAGTTTCCACAGGGAACTCATAGCTGGTAGAGGTCTCCTCTCAGGAGAACTGTGGGTGTCAGCAAACAGGATAGCTCTCACCACTTTGATGGTCTTTTATCCTCACTCCCCCCCCCCCCGAATGCATTCTCAGTGCAGCTTGTCTTCCTCTGGAAACACTGTCAGGTGCAGAGAGAGTGACCCAGTTATTCTTCATACACTTGGAGCCAGATCTGGGAGGACGGTGGCTTTTAGGATGTTGCCTTGTGCCCAGTCAGTTTTTAAGACAGCATGTGACATCCAGAAGTGACACCAGGACGAAGGCCATGATCCCATAAAGCTCGGCTTTGTTGGTTTTCACAGACCAGGATCCTATCGGACTTTGCACTCACTGAACAGCTCAGCCTCCGGGCCAGCTGGGCTCAAATGCACCCCACACAACAATGGTCTTTTCTGAATGGGGGTACCAGCCCAGCTGGCAGAGGTCCTTTACGCCCACTCTTGTGACACAGATGCATTATAAAACACGAACGTATTTATAAAAATCAAATTTCAGAAGGTATGCCTACCCTTACTGTGCGAGCCACGGCTTAGTGTCTTTTATTACTGTTTTTTTTTTACTTTTCCATTCTGTTTTTTTTTATAACGTCGTTTTTTCATGGGTCATGGACAAAATTGCCCCTACATTTTGATAAGCATCCAGACCTCATATATTCTTCCCATATTATTATCACATTGAACTATCCTCTTTATACCAAGAGCTCCCTGTACAGTGCCCCTTCTGAATGCCAGGATCTTGTCTGAGCTTTTTACATTTGTCTTATTTAACATTCTGGGTTTTTTTTTTTTGTTACTATTTATAGTGAAATTGGGGGGGGGAGGCAGTGGCTGAGACCAGACAGTAACAAAATTCTGAATAAAATGAATACTAAAGCCCAGTCTGTGACACTAGGAACCTGCAGAGCTCTAGGCATCCCTGAGTAGAACTCCATGCCAACAAAGGCTAAAGTTGATCCTGTAAAACCTCTGCTGCTTCTCCTCCATCTCACAAGTCTGGGCTGACACAACAACTGCTCAACTTGCAGAAGAGATGAATGTGGCATTTTGGGATGACTGGGGCTAGCTCAGAAGTCTTACATTATTTGCCTGGGTATCTCAGACTATCTATGTGGGTATCCTGAGCCACCAGGGAAGAAGACACTATTCTAAAGAGCTGGGTACAGATCCTGTGGCCATCAAGAGGAGCCCAGCCTTCTAGCCAGGCCTAGGACCCAGACATATAAGCAAAGAGATCTTGGTCACACTAGACTGGATGGAAGGATTTGCCAGCCTAGTTGAGCCTTCCCCTAGCCCTAGTCCCTGACACCTTCTGTCATGAGATGCACTGAGTTAGTTGCCTACCTGCCAGAAGCCACTGCATCTTGAGTGCTTTTCTCTATAGTTGGAGTTTCTGTGCATGGCTTCAAGAGCTACGGGCCACCTCTACCTAATTCAGAAAAAGTCTCAGGAGCTTCTGCCAATCTGCATGGCTACATGGGGGAGGGGGTCTTCAACTCTATGGTTCAGTTTTTCCTGATGGTGACTTGCTCCCTAGGGTATCAGTGTTCACGAAGGAAAACTGTGAAGAGGTAGGCCTAGTGGAAAGAGATTTGGTTGGTGGAGGTACTGTCTTTGGAAGAGATTCATGTAGTTTACAACCTTGGTTGTAAGGAAAGTACGAAAAGCAAGTCTGAGAGTGAAAACATTGTTCAGTGGTCAAGAGTCCATTATGCTCTTGCAGAGGCCTTTAATTCAATTTTTAGCACCTGTGTTGGGCAACCCACAGCTGTCTGTAACTCCAGCTCAAGAGGAAACACAGTGCCTCTTTGAACACATGCCCTCACATGTAAATTAACTCCACGTGGATCTACTCATATATGTAATTAAAATTAACGATAAAATAAATCTTAAAAATATTTAAAAAGCAACCTTGGACCCTGAATCTCTCTCATATTCCTTAGCTCAGTGTGCTCTCTTCTGTGCACACTCCTGCCACTGTCATTCTCACCAGCCTCTCCCCAGAGCCAAACAAATGCTGGTGTCATTCTCTTAAGCTCTAGACTTGAGGGCTAAACAAAGCTCTTTTATTTACAAAGTACCCTGCCTTGGGTGTGACAACACAAAACAAACCAGTAACAGCCAATCGTGACACATACCCATAGTCAGCTTTTAGGGACGCAGAGATAAGAGGATCACTTGAGCTCACAAGTGCAAGACCACCTTTGTCAACATAGTAAAACCCCATCTCAAAATCAAAGGCAATCAGACCAAAGCCAGGCTAGTAAAGCTATCACTCGGATTCTATTGAGAACATGTTAAAGCCAGCCCCTTATCTTCCTCTCCCACTCCATTGCCTAGGCTTCATGAGTTAAGAACTCGTTGATTCTCTATTCTGTGCTCCAGAGGACACACACAGAAGGCTTAGGGGATCTTGTCTAACCCCATCTCATCTATGCTAACTGTCCTGCCAGCCACTGGCTTCCTATAACTCTTTCAGTGGCTACAAATCAGATAGAGACCACCAACTAGGAAGGTGAATGATCCAGGCAAGGAAACGAGCACCGATAATAGAAAAAACATTGTCTTATATGTCTATCCGAGTCTCAGGATGGCCAACTGCTGAGAGAGAGAGAGAGAGAGAGAGAGAGAGCTCTACAAATAAAGCACACTTTTTAAAAGGAAGTTTTATAGCACAGGGGCTCAGTACTACACAGGGAAGGAAAGTAACACCCATGAACAGCACACAGGGTCAGCCCACACAGGGATGACAGTGAACAGGACACGGGCTCAGCACCACACAGAGACACCTGTGAACAGCACACGGGCTCAGCACCACACAGGGATGACAGTGAACAGCACACAGGCTCAGCAGCACACAGAGATGACAGCGAATAACACACAGGCTCAGCACCACACCGAGGAGACAAGAGGCCCATGAACTCCTCCCCGGGAGATTGTGCTGTAGGGCGATGTGGAAGGACAGAAGATGCTAGCGGGGGAGGAGGTATGTGAACTGTTTGTTAATATTTACCCACATTAATAAGATGTTGGGCAACAGACTCCCCATAAAAGCCACAGTTAAAATTAGTAAGCAGTTCGCCCTGTTCTAACAATATGGAATAATTAATTTCCACACTTGGGTTTTTTTTCTCCTATAAACAGTAATTAAAGAGAAATATTATATAGCTGCACCTGTTTTTCACTTTCAGCTTTCCACAGTGAGTAAACCCAATCTTTTATGGATGAGAGGAGACACGCGCCAGGAAACCTGTGGGAAGAACAGCCTTCCCTTGAGACGTGTAAGAAATCTCAAAGTATTAAGCCATATGGAAGCAGCGCTGAGAGCGGGCGGGATGTTCTCACTGTGTGCATGAAAGCTCATGCCCCGCTAGCCTTCAGCTCCTCAGAAGGCTTCGGGATGTTGTGGGGGGGGTGTTCTCCTAGAAGCATGGAGACCCCTTGGAGCCCGTTACCGGGGACATGCCAACTTCCTCACTATCTTTGTCCCTCTGACGTCTCCAAATGAGAGTGTCAGAGGTGGCCAGAGACAGCTGAAGCTCAGAGGTTCTCAATGCCCCTCTGGCAGATGTCAGCTAACCCCAGTCTCTTCGACCTCCTCAGATGAGGGGCTCCTGCCACATGGTCAAGGGAAAGCCAGAACCAGGAGAGGCAAAGAGCTAATGTTTGCACAGTGCTGTACAGTTGACTCATAACGGCTTCCCACAACCACTATGCAAAGTTATTCTGCTTTCTAGCTAAATCCCAGCAGGCACCAGGCCACATCTGCCTCATGGAAAATTCTGATGCCTGCCGAGGTACCCAATGGCTCTCTGCAATCTAGGCACTTGGGAGAAGCAGATGCCCTGGAGGGAGTGCCAGCTTTCTGTTCTGATTCAACCTGGCCTTTCTGTTAACCAAAACCCTGTCTGTTGGCCTGTTCAGTCCTTGAACTCTACTCTGTTTTATTTCTGGGCAAGGCAACCTACATCAAAATAACATGGGTGATCTTTGGTTTTGCTCTCGGGCAGGAGCAAAGCTGTAATTGGAGGCCACAGGCCCTGAGCAAGGGCTTGGAGCACAGTTCAGAGGCATAGACATGGGCCTTGTTTCTTCAGCTTTAACAGACACAGCCCGGGGTTTTGGCATAAACATACATTGTCCTCACTGACTGTGCATCACCCATCATGATCCCAGAGCAGGAGACTGTCTTGTTCAATGTCAAATTCCCTGCAGGAGTTTAAGGATTTAATACCTGGGGATCTGATTTGTAGGTAGGCTTACCCCAACAGGAGACTGCTACCATGGATGAGAACCAGAGGGACCTTCCCTCCCGGCCTGGAGCAATCTCCCTCTCTATAATACCCATCAATGCCCGCTCTCTACACCTGCCTCCTGGGTTAGGAGGCGGGGGGATCCCCCAGCGGTGCCTCAAATTCTTGCTGCTTCTTTTCTTCTTCTTGGTCTTTCTCTGCATAGCCCCAGGCTGCCCTGAAGTGCACTCTGTGGCTAAGATGGCCTCTACTCAGAGATCTGCCTGCCTCTGCCTCCTGGGCGCTGAGATGGCCTCTACTCAGAGATCCGCCCGCCTCTGCCTCCTGGGCGCTGGGATCAAAGGTGTGCGCTCCACCTTGACCCAAACTCTTCCCCATGGCTTCTCCCTGTTGCCATCTATCTGTGTTGCCCAATTCTTGGAATTTTATTCCAAGAAACAAAAGACTCAGGTTTCTAGTCCACTGCAGGGCTTATGACTCACACAGTTGGGTAAAGGTTGTAGGAGAGAAGTTCCAGGTCCCTAGAGTCCGGGGATATCAGGAAAAATTACTTGCTTGAATATTTTCTTCTTCTTCTCAGGCCTGTCATCTTACTGTTATCTCCGACCTGGGAAGCCGCAGTTGTCACGTGACCTCATATTAGTTCTGCTCCACTCTTTCCTCCCTGTGATGCTCAGTCCTGGTTGGCAGACTCAGGACCGCTGACTCAGTTTGCTTTGTTAAAATCAAATCCCTAAATCTCCTGGGAACACTCTAAAGAAGACAGGCTTATTTGGCCTCACAGTTTCAGAGGTGACGATATTCCAGAGCACAACACCAGCATCTGCTCAGTGTCAGGTGAGAACCTCAGGGCCACAGGCCACCAACTGCAAACAGGAAAGAAGCAAGAGCAGCATAGTACAGCAAGGTTCCAAGCTTTATTTTAATATCTCTTGTTGGCAGTGTCCAGTCCAGGCTCAAGAGAGCAGCAACTTAGAGCAGCACTGATCCCGCATAACCAAGGACCCCTCGACATTGCCTCCATGTCTCGGGCCCTTAGTACCAGCGATAGCCTTAGCAGGGACACACTACCGGCACCATCCAAATCTCCAGAACTTGTACACAAGCTGTTATGTGGCAAAGGGAATTAGGGATGCTCACCACCAGCCTGGAAACAGTGAGGTGGTTCTGGGTTCTCTGGGGGTGGACCTTAGTGGTGGGAGAGGTGGTCAGAAGAGGGAAGGTATTTGAGAAAGACTCTGTCTTAGTTCTGACTGGGAAGATGAAGGAAGAACACTCTGTGAGGGGTACAAGCATTTCTAGGAGCCAAAACAAACAGACAAAACCAAGGAAACAGACTCTCTTCCAGAAGCCCCAGAGGAGCACATTTCTACCAACGTGTTGACTACAGGCTAAGGAGGCCTCAGCCTGCCCAAGTAATAAACTTCAGTGTGAGCTGACAGTACCAGTAGGATGATCACCCACTCCTCTGACAGGTCCTGTCCCACAAACACCTTCACGACCACAGTGACTCCCACTTTTCTTATGTCACTGTCTAGATTACAGCCATGTCTTCACTCATCTCTCCCTTTGTCTAAGCGGGGAGACCCATGGTCATGAATGCACAGTGCCTGTTCAGTCCAGCCCAACACCTCAGCTGTAGCACATGCATTCCAGGACCTGGAGAATGCACATCCGTGGGACTCACTGAAGCAGGTTGAAATGATTAAGTTCATGGGTCTTCCTTATAGCTTTCTTCTTCCACCCACGCTGGCTATCTAATCTCATTACCAGAGGAAGGCAGCGACTATGGACCTTGTTTGAGTCATACAAAGTGTGTGACACTTAAATGTGTCCCCAACTGATGGCACTGTTTTGGGGTGAGGGTGTGGGGGAAGGTTATGGAGCCTTTAAAAGGTTTAGAACTTTGCCTTTAGGGGTGGGAGTTGAGGGTTTTTAGCCTGAACCTACTTCCTACTTCCTTCCCGAACCCCACTTTTTGTGTGTAGACAAAATGTGATCTCGCTGCCCCCTGACTGTCAGGGTGGCTTCATGTTCCTGATGCCTTATCTTCCTGCCATGGTGGACTCTATCCTTCTCGGGCTGTAATCTAAAATAAACCCTTTCTTCTACAAGTTGCTTCTGGTCATGGCATTTTAACACCAGAAAAGTAACCAATATGGACACCAAGGACAGCTGTGGTCCTCACCAGACATTTCTCCTTGCCAGCCTCTCCTACAGACCTGTCTTTCCAGCAGAACCAGAGGTCCACATGCCCAGTGCTTAGAATATGAAAAGGTCTCCGGAAGAAGAATCTGGCTATGGCTGCTACTGTTCCCAGAGCATGTCACTGTTCTTCGGGACTGTGACTCAGTTAAGAGAGTCTGCTTGCAAATCCAGCTCAGCAAGCTCATTCTCTTCCTGTGGAGCCCGTGGGTGACTTGAGTCTATGTGCTGTCTGTGGTAGCTATTCTAAGTGTCAGGGATGGGTATAACTTAAACTCCAGATGGGTCTGGGGCTTGCCTGATTGTATTCCAAGGAAGCAGGGGAAGTCAGAAGACAGTAAAGCAGGATGGATGGATTCTGCATAATACAGGGTAGACAGACACCTTAGGTAACCAGAGCAGGAAGAGATACGGGTAATGTTTCAGTGGTGGCTGGAGTCCACAACCAAGGAGATAAGTGTGGCTAGAAAAATCCAAGGCACTTACGAGACTTTGGAAAGTGATGCAAAGAATGGAATATGAGTCCTTGGGGATCACTGTGAGAGTACAGGCTCCTGGAAAGCATTTGTTCTGAGAACAGAGCCTTCTACCTTGTGTATATTCTGCTGGTGGACTGTGTGTTACTTCAATCTGCTGAGTGAAATGACCTAGCATCACATCACAGTCTTTACAGTACTGATCAACACACCTGACTACTCAACCTCTAGTCTTGAATCTGAATTTTACTGCTTTGTCTACCTCTGATTGCATAAGAAACATTTTGGATTTTCCTCCCCTCATTGTAAGTACTCAGGAAAAGCATTTTGGAAAAATATATTTTAAAACCCAAAACAGTCATCTTTTAATCCAGCCATAGTTTTTTCTACAGATCTCACCTCCGAGGGCCATCAGCATACAGACTGAGATTTTACACAAAGCTGGTCCTCCCTGCTCAACTCAGCAGAAGACAAGGACCGAGACCTCCTATGTGCAGTCTGCTGTGGCTTGAAAGCTGCTTCACTTTTCTAACAAGTGAAAAACTGGGATTGCTGGGTGCTGTGGTACACACCTTTAATCCCAGCACCTGGGGAGGCAGAGGTTGGCAGATCTCTGTGAGTTTGAGGCCAGCCTCGTCTACAAAGCGAGTCCAGCATAGCCAAGGCTACACAGAGAAACCCTGTCTCAGAAACAAACAAAAAAAATTCTGGGACAAGCTGAATAGCCCCTTTTAACCCACAAAAAAGAGTGAGGTCACAGGCCTTACGGACCTTGGACTGCAGGGGCCAGCAGGAGAATACAGAGAGTAACAACTTAGTAGACCAGGGACCCGTGGGGCAAAGCAGAAACAGGTGAGAGTAGGGAGACGTCAACTGTGACGAGCTTGCTAGAGGCTCACTTAGGGGAAAGATAGAGCAAAGTTCTCAGTCTAAGGCAGCGGGTCTCACCCTGCCTAAGGCTGCCACCCTTTAATACAGTTCCTCATACTGTGGTGATCCCCAACCATAAAATTATTTTGTTGCTACTTCCTAACTGTAATTTTAATACTGTTATGAATCCCAATGTAAAAGTCTGATGTGCAGGATATCTGATGTGTGACCCCAAAGGGGTTGCAGCCTGTAGGTTAGGAACGGCTGCCCTAAGATCTGGGGTCACTGAGAGTCTGAGACACAATTATGAGCATAGGGTGAGCTCAACACCAATGTAAAATATAAAGGTCTCCTCTGAACACTTATGTTTATCTCCAACATCATATTCGGATGCCAACAAGAAACACATATAGGATATTCTAAAAAGAAAAACAAGAGCACAACTTAGAGCAAACGGGAAGCATAAACCAAATTCAGATGTGGGGGAAGTTTTGGAATAAATAGGCCAGTGATTCTACAAGTGACTATGGTTAGTATGTATGAAGTAGAGTGGATACCATAGACCCTATTCAAGAACAGATGGAAAAGGCCAGTTGGACAAAAAAGGCCTTCACTAGAGTTAAAACTCTAACAGAAATGAAGACTCTCATGGTGGTCTTCTCGGTAGAACAGAAAGTGCTGGGAACAAAGTTTTAATGTGAAGATAGCACAATAGAAACTTCTATCCCTGAAAGAGGAAAGAAAAACAATAGAAGCAATGATAAAGATGAAGAAGAAAAAACTGTGGACAACCACGGAAGATATGATGTAAGTGTAACTGGGATTCGAGAGAGGAAGGAAAAAGTAGAAACAGTGACACTGGGGATTTCTTTCAGATTAATCCCCCAAACATATACCCCCCAAAGCCCAGAGCACACCAAGCAGAAGGAACAGCATACAGAACAGGCACCTTGTTTTCGAGCTATGGAAAATCAAATATAAAGAAAACCCAGCAAGAAGCTAGAAAACCAAAACACCTTATTAAAAAGGATGACATCTGACTTCTTCTTAGAAACTGTACTTGAAAGAAGAGAATGAAAAGTATTTAAAGTGTTGAGTGGAAATGAAATCCACCAACATGGAATTCTGTGTCGAGAAATCATACTCCACAAGGAACAGGAAATAAACACTTTCTCAGATGAACAAAAGTGATAAATATGCAAAGCTCAGATTCACATTAAGAAAGAGAGTTGGGGAAAGAATAAGTAAATATAAAATAAAAAATTATTCTTATTTATAACTTATCTAGTAGACAACAGTTATCTCAAAATAGAGAAAACTATATATGTATATAGATATATATGACTACTTAAACAAAAATATATGGCAACATGTGACATAGTAATGAGCAGGAGAAACTTGGCTTATTTCATTTTTTAAGGCACCGACACTACCACAGTGTGGGGTAGTGCTGTTAAAAGTGCACAGCTTAGGTGCACATGCAGACTGCGTATTCTGAGAAGCCGTAAGACAGTGTTTTAAAAACTGTAAGTGACATGGTAAGAGACAAGAACAAATAGAATTGTATAAAAGGCAGAGATTGTAAGAGGCAGAAAAAGGAGTGGAAACATTTTAAAATGGAACAACTGAGCCAGCAAACAGAAGCCAGTCAGTCACAGGTAAGATGGATCATTTTGAATGTTAATGTCTGAAAATCGGTTTATCAGAGTGGATGAAAAGTCTCTACCTGTAGTCTATAAGAGTTCTGCTTGGCTTACAGTCTTAGAGGACTCTCCTGCCCCAGCAGCTAACGGTCGCCAACATTTCCTGGGTAACATTTCCCGGGTAAGGGGTAGAACTTCATGTCCGGCTCCTCCCGCTGTGCTGGGGTTGGGTCAGGCTTAAACGTGTGTGGACTGTGTGCATGTTGCCACACCTGCTGTGAGCGTATCCGCAGCTTCCTCAGTGTGTCTGAAAACACTCCTCCCTGTGCTCAGCCGCCAGCTCTGGCTCTTACACTCATTCTGCCTCCTCTTCCACAGTGATCCCAGGGCCTGGTTAGTTGAGCATACACATCCAAGAATATCTGGGCATCACAAATTGGTCTCAAAGGGAACTTTGTTTTTAAAGGACATAAAAGTGACCAGGTAGGAAGGGGGTGGACTGTGGGAAGAGTGGAGAGAGGGTAAATATGATCAAAACACATTGCACAAAATTCTCAATTAAGAAAAATATTTTAGAAAGGTCTACTTTTAAATATAAAGACATATAAATTAAAAATAAATGGAGAGAGACAGACCATTCCAGAGGAAATCAACAAAGAGTAAAAGCAGCATGTAAATGCCAGACAGAACTGATTTGAAAAAAAAGATTAAAAAAGCATTGGAGTTAAAGAAGGATCTACTTAGGGATAAAGGAGTGAATTCTCCCCCAAAAGTCAACAATCCTTAGCGTGGTTTTGTGTAACAACAGAAAATAAAAATACACGCAGCAAAATCTAATAGAATTGTAAGTATTAATAAATATTAAGTATTAATTAACTTTAAGTATTAAGCAATAATCATATTATTGCTGGAATCTCCAGTGCCCTCTATCAGAAATGACATGTCTACAGGACAGAAAATCAGTAAGAACACAACTGAACTCAACAGCACCATCAATCTACTGGATGAATGAGGCGTTTATAGACAGGCTCATCCAATAGAAGCAGAGGCCACGTTTCTGGCAGGCTAATTTGGGAGCAAGATGTTCACCAAGGCCAACCATGTTCTGGCCATGCTTACACCACCTAGCCCCTCACAGAACAGAAGGCACTGGATTTCTGATTGCGTAGCACTGTGGAAAGGAACTAGGAAGCAATGTAAGAAGGATGCTGGAACTCCCATCCCCACACCCACCCCAGGTCCTGGCAATCAAGCAATAATATTGGTCCAAGGAAAGCACTCAAAAAAAACTTTAAAATACTTTAAACTAAATAAATGCATAGCTTATTGAAGTTTGTGAAATAAAAAAGTAGCAATGCATAGAGGAAAATGCATATTATTGCATGAAAGCATATTTACATTTTCATCATAGGAAAATAGAAAAAAGGATACCAATATAAGTTCAAAGTGTGATAAAAGAAGAAATAATGAAGCTAGTACAGTGATCAATGAAATTAGAAACAGAAAATCAATAGAAGAAATCAATAAAACCCAAAAACCTTTTATTTAATAAAATCAGTAAGTCTTTTTTTCTAGGCTAAAGGGGAAAAAAATGAGTGAAGATACAGTAGTCACTATCGTAATGAAAGAGGAGAACTCTCTATCATGAGAATTACATATGTGATGCAGGAGTATTGTGAGAGTTTCTGTGCCTGCAATATGACTGCTTCAGTGAAAGGAAATCACTACCAAAAGCCTCAATCTGCCCAGACTCACACCGAAAGGGATGATCTGAAAAGATCTGTGCTTGTTACAGAAATCGAGTCAGTAAATAATACCGGAAGCATCAGCTGCAAGCTTGTTCAGCGGTGGCTCTTCCAGACATTAAAGGAGGGACAAATCAATCCTCTGTAGACTCTTCAAGAAGACACAAGCAGAGGCTTCTCCCCCGCCCGGTTTACTCAGTGGGGCCCCCATTAACCCCACACAGAAACCATTTAAAGTTATGACAGGACAAAGCTACAAACCAGTACCTTAGAAGCACTGATGCAAAACTCAATAATATTAGCAAACCAACATCAGCAAGTCAATCTAGGACAGACAGATGGCTCCTGGATTAAAGGTGCTTATCTAGAAAGCCTGATGGCATGAGTTTGACCATTGAAACCCACAGGAAGAACCAAGTCCTGAAAGATTTTTTTTTTACATCCATATATGCACTGTGGCTCATGTATGTGACCCAATAATAATAAGAGAAATCAAACCTAAATTTTATAAAATAAATAAAAAATGTTTGGGGCCGGGAAGATGGCTCAGAAGTAAAGTGCTTGCTGTGCGACCACGAAAGTCTGAATTTGGGTCTCTCTACGGCATACAGAAAAGCCAAGCATGACAATGCTTGCCTATAACCTTCCGATGGGAAGCCAGAGACAGGTAATTCCGGAAAGTGCCTGGTTAGGCAGTTTATCTGAAATGGTTAACTCCAGGTTCAGTGAAGAGATACTGTGTCAAAATAAAAGAGGAAAGTGATAGAAGAGGACGCCAGGATCAACCTCTGGCCTCCACATGCACTCACATTATATCCATGTGCTTAAAGGGCACCTGACCAACTCTACGCCAGTCCAAAATTCTAAAACAAAACAAAAGGTCCTCTGCAAGCTGGAAATGGATAGGAGTCCTATTAACTCAACAAAACTCTATAAAAGTATGTGGATTACATCACACTTACTGCAGAGAAACTCAGCACTTTGCCGCTAAGACCCCTAGCAGCAAGCCAGGCTGGCCTCTTTGCTGTTCTTCTGCTTAAACTGAAGAGCAAACTAATGAGTCAAATGAAAGAGAGAAATGGAGAGCGTGCAGATGGTGAATGGAAACATGACATTGTCTTTGTTTGCAAAGACTTTCGTTCATCTATTTAGAAATTCTAAAAATATGTTTTAAACGTTTTGGAACTACTTTTATAGCAGGGCTATAAGGTTAAGGGTTAGTACCTAAAAACCAATTAATTTCCTATTCATGAGAAATGAACAGGTAAATTTAAAATAGAAAACATAACAATGCTGTTTATATAAAAATACTCAAAACACTTAAATATAAAAATAGTAAAATAATGCAAGGTCTACATGAAGAAAACTATAAAACTCTAGTAAGAGAAATCAAAGAACCAAATGGAAAGATAGACCCTGTTCATGACTAGAAAAGTCAGTGTTGTGATGTAACATGTCTATATAACATGTCTTCTCAACATGTTATATAGATTCAACCATCTCAACCAAATTCACAGCAATTTACTTTGTGTATACCAATAAAACATGCCTAAATTAATATAAAAAGATCAATGATTTAGGATTTCCAAGAGGATATTGAAAAAAAAGAACAAAAGTTGGAAATGTAACTGACTCTGAGATGTTACAGTATTTGTGAAAGAGCAAACCAGTAGATCAGTGGAAAGAAATATAGATGTCAGAAATAGGACCGTATAAGCCTAATGAAACGATGTCTTCTAGTTGATTTTCGGTTGCTGTGAAAAAAACCTGATGAAAACAAACTAAGGAGAAAATGATTTATTTCTGCATACTGGTTACAGTCTATCATGAAGGAACGGTTGTGGGTTATTAATATTTATTATTGATTTATCTTTTAGTTAAACAGCAGTTATTCCTAAGCCAGCTGTATACCCAAATCACCACACAGAGACCAGGATGTATTTAGTTAACCTAGAGCACAATGTTGGGCAATGATTACTCCATCCTATATGTCCAAGTCGGCATAGTTTCCTGCCATTCAGATTTTACCCATAATACTTGATTTTAATTATATCTTAGGTCTGGTTCATCTCTCCTCGTGGTTTGTGGTTTGAAGTCCTATCCTGCTGATCTCTGCTCTCCTACTCTTCCTGCTCACTTTCTTCTCCTCCCTTCCAGACCAGGATGTCCCACCCTATTCTCTCCTTTGCTCACCATTGGCTGGTTGTTTTATTGACAATACAAAAAACAAATTGTGGCATGTTTACACAACTTGAGACAGGTGATATTGAGAATAAACATCATAGTGCGATGTCCTGATTGAAACCAGATAGTGGGGTAGAGAAATCAGCATTTGAATGAACAAGGGTAAATTGTATACATTCCAAAAGAACATTATATCAAGGGACCATCATGACATTTCAGAGCAGGAACTCAAGGCAGGAACCTGAAGGCAGAACCTGAAGACAACAATGGAGGATGCAGCTTTCTAGCTTGCCATCTAGTTTTCCTATGTAGCCTCAGTTCCTTATCTGGGGATGGAACTGCCTATGATGAGTTGGGCCCTCCTGCATCAATTAACAATTAAGAAAAAAAGAGTTTCAGGGAGTCAGAAACAGGCAGATCTCTGTGAATTCAAGGCCAGCATGGTCTACAAAGAAGTTCCAGAACAATCATGGTTGTTATATAGAAAAAACATTTTCTTGCAAAAAACACAAAACAAAACAAACAACAATAGCAAAAAAACAAAGAACCAAACCAAACTAAACAAGTCTCATAGACATTTCCTTAGAACATCCTGTTGGAGAGAATTCCTCAGTTGAGGTTGCCTCTTCCCACATGACTCTAGCTTATGACAAATTGACTTTAAAACTAACCAGCATTTCATTCCTTTGCAAGGGGCAAAAGCAATCCAGTGGGGCAGAGATGGTCTTTTCAACAGATGCACTGTAACAGCAAGAAATGTGCAAACCAAAAACAAAAGGAAAGACAGGAAGGAAGGAAGGAAGGAAGGAAGGAAGGAAGGAAGGAAGGAAGGAAAGAAGGAAAGAAGAAAGAAAGAAAGAAAGAAAGAAAGAAAGAAAGAAAGAAAGAAAGAAAGAAAGAAAGAAAGAAACCTTAGATTAAAATGATTTAGGTGGCTTTCAGTTTAGTGATGACATGTTAAGACACATCAGAGAAGGTCACACACACGCACACACACACATACAAGAATTTGATAAGTAGGATTTTACAAAAATTTTCATTTCTGATCTGTAAACTAAATTTCAAGAAAATACAAGAATCTCAAACACTGATCATATCAAATAATGGCAAGGTCCCAAGGCCCCAGCCTATTTTAGTTCCTGCTGGTGGGAACCTAGTATGGTTGGAACTCAGCTTAGAAAAGTGGACACACTCTTCCTGAAGGACCCAGCCAGCTATCACTTTTTAATATTTACTCAAAAGAACTGAAAATGTATGTTTACATTTTAAAAATTGATTGAGTGTTTTTAGAATTTTTACTCAAAATTGCCCAAAGTTGGAAGTAACCAAGATGTCCATCAGCTGATGAATGGATAAGTAAGCTGTGGTATAGCTAAGTAATGAAATATTATTCAGCAATGCAAGAAATAAGCTATCAAGTAATGAAAAGACATGGGGAAAACAAATCTGTATCTCTAATTAGAATAAACTGGTATGGAAACATCAGTATTTATTGTATGATTTCAGCTATCTGCATTCTGTAAAAAGCAATACTATGTTTAATTTGGTTGAAAGTCTGATTCTTTAGATACTAGGATGGCTACTCCAGCTTTCTTCTTGAGTTTTCTTGGAAAACCCTTTTCCAGCTTTTTACTCTAAGGTACTGTCTATCTTTTTTTCTTGAGTTGTGTTTCTTGTAGCAGCAGAATGTTGGGTCCAGTTCATGCATCTATGCTGTTGGCCTGTGTCTTTTTATTAGAGAGATACTAATGACCAATGATTGTTAGTTCCTTTTTATTGTGATGTTGGTGGTGGCAGTGTGTTTGTGTGCTTGTCTTCTTTTGTTTGTTTCTGTAGTGAAGTTATTTATATCCTGTGTTTTCTTGGGTGTAGTTAACCTCTTTGGGTTGGAGTTTTTCTTCTAGTATCTTCTGTTGTGCTGGGTTTGTGCAAAAATATTGTTTAAATTTGATTTTTTTCATAGCATATCTTCTCTTCTCCATCTATTGTGATTGAAAGCTTTGCTGAGTATCATAGCCTGGGTCTCTTAGGGTCTTCAAGACATCTGTACAGGCCCTTCTGGCTTTTACAGCATGTTGAGAAGTTAGGTGTGATTCTGATAGATCTGCCTTTATAAGTTACTTAGTCTTTTTCCCTTGCAGCTTTTAATATTTTTTCTTTGTTCTGTACATTTAGTGGTTTGATTATTATGTGGTAGGAGGAATTTCTTTTGTGGTCTAATCTATTTGGTGTTCTGTAAGTCTCTTGTGTGTTTAAAGGCATCCCTTTCTTTAGGTTTGGAAAAATCTCCCCTAAAATTTTGTTAAAAATATTTTCTGGTCTTTGGAGCCAGAAATCTTCTCTTTCTTCTATTTCTATTATTCTTAATTTTCTTCTTTTCATGGTGTTCCAGATTTCTTGGATGTTTTGTGACAGGAATTTTTTTATTTAATATTTTCTTTTACAGATGTATTGATTTCTCCAATTGTATCTTCTATGCCTGAGATTCTCTCTTCCATCTTTTGTATTTTATTGGTGATGCTTACCTCTGTAGTTCCTGTTCTGTTACCTAAGTTTTCCATCTCCAGAATTTCCTTGGTTTGTGTTTTCTTTATTGAATCAATTTTCATTTTAAGATCTTGACCTTTTTATTAATTTCCTTCAGCTGTTTGATTGTGTTTTCTGTAAGTGATTTATTCATTTTCTTTCTAAAGGCCTCTATTTATTGGACTGTATTTTCCTGCATTTCTTTGAGGGATTTGTTTATTTCCTCTTTAAAGCCCTCTAGCATTTCCATAAGCATGGATTTATGGTCATGTTCCTGTGTTTCGGCTGCATTTGGACATCCAGTGTTAGGGTTTAATGGAGCCACATTGCCCTGGCTTTTGTTGATTGCAGTCTTATGTTTGCCTTTAGCCATATAGTTGTCCATGGCATTGGCTGATTGTTCCTGGTACTTGCTGGGTTTCACAGGTCTGGGCAAGCTGACTCCATTGCCAGTCATGCTGGGATGCTTGACCCCATATAGGCAGCACTTCCATCCCTCAGGTAGAAGCTCAAGCCCAGTACATGGCCAGGGTTGGCACAATCAGAGCAGTCATATCCTTACAGAGGCTCTTAGGAAAAAGCTTCCATTCTCCTTGTGAGTAGGCACTGTGTGGGTGAGGGGACAGCCCACTCAGTTGCTGTGGCCAAGAGAGAGGCTAGCTTGGGAACAAAAGAGAGCAAGAACTTGGCTTTAAATACCATGCACTTGTGGGGTGTACTCAAAATCTCGTTCCTTCTCAAATTTGCTGTGAACCTAAAACTGCCCTAAAAAAGGTGTCTTTCTTTAAACAAAAGAAAAACAACTGACAAATTACTTGAATATTCAACAAAAGGAAAGTAATTATGCAAAGAAAACCCAACAGCAAAACATTACGCAACCATGGAATGAACTACAAAGATACTATTTTTGAAGGAAAAATGGCTCTGACAGAAAATTATACATTTGAAATGAGTGAAGATGAGCAGATAGCAATGAAGAGCACCTGAGTGAGGGAATTCAGACGATTGTTGCTTTTCTTGGTTATACTTTTCTCCACTGCCTACGATGCTTACATACTACTTTTAATGAGAAGAAAAGATCTGCTGCCTTCTGCAGGCCCTTGAGGAGTTGATTTCCTGAACTCTGCACTCCTCCTTAACCAGGCTGAGCTTTATGAAGCTGGTCCAACACGCTCCCTCCCAGCCCTTACCTCGCACAGCCCGGCAGGGAAGTTGTCTGGCTGAGACTCCAGATCCAATAAAAGCATTACAGCCGTGCCTCCTCCTTGGAGCTTTTGCTACAGATTCTCAACACAGCAGATGCACAAGCTTCCCAAGTCTTTGACTCCTCTGCGATGCCGGAATTGCTTTTAATGGGAATTCTGGATACACTGGAACCATCCAGACTGTTCCTAACCAACACACTCTTGGTGCCATAGACTGAGCTCCCAAACTCCAGATCCTCACAAGTCTTTGTAAAAGATGGACATAGATCCAGAGTGGTTTTAAGAAATATCTTAGCTAAGATGGAAATCTAATGCAACTTGACTCCAACAATAAAGAAAAATTTCAGAGGTGGCAGGCTTCGGGAACACTGTGATCCAATTATTCTGGATGGCTCAGGGCCCTGGCTTCGTTTTCTCGGCCATGTTCTTGGCACTCTTTTGTCTTCAGGGTAGCTTCTATCTGAGCCACAGCAACGGAGTGAGCTGTTCTCTCATCCATACAGTGCCCACTCAGAAGAGATGATGTCCCTCTCAAGAGCTCAAAAAGAAACTTGTCTGACTGTGAGCTGTGACCTGAGGGATGAAGGAATGGGCAAATCTACTCTGGTCAAGTGTCCCAGAAGGCTGGCAGAATAGTCACTTTCCCCAGAGCCACATGAGTCCCCAGACAAAAATCACCACCTCCAGTTAGAAGAAACTGGAACCTGAGGAGGTTTCACAAATGTCCATCATGTCATGCTGCTCGGTGAAATTGCTTTTGGCAAATGTATCTAAAGAGTTGTTTTTGCAAGCATTAACAACAGAATTTTTACTCAGGAAATGCTTATCATCAACTTATAGATCTAGTTACACAGAACATTTTAATATTCATAATTGAATTTTTATATAAAAACATTTCTTATTTCATTGTTTCTGGCACTTCAAGGAAATGAATATCTCAAGAATATTGATTCAAAATACCTCAATGGCCCAAGAAAATAAAGATTAGGAAACTAATTATAGCTTTTTCTTTTGAAAAGAAAAGATGAGTTTAATAAACAAGCCAATGAAAATCGATGTGTTAAGAAGAACTCCCTCCATGAGGCCTTATCAGCATTTTCTAAGTCTCCCCTGTGCCCCAAATGTCCTTCCTCCTTCTGATCTGCTGAGAGTCACCACTCAGCTCAGGAGCCCCCTCCCACGGCCTCTTCTTGGAGCATCCCCGGTGTGCTGGTACACCCCTGAAGACTCTCCTGTGTGGCTCACCATGCCTGGCTCTCCCCACCTTCTAAAGAACGTTCACCTGACATTGCAGTGTAAGTGTTACCACCCTGCCTGCTACACTGTAGAACATAGTCATTTCATAGAGGGGAAATTTGGACAAGGAAGGATGACAATCAGGAGAAAGTCATGTGAAAATAGCCAAGGGTTTTTTTTTTAGATTTTTGTTTTATTTTATTTTTATTATTAGTTACATTTTATTAACTGTATCCCAGCTATATCCCGCTCCCTCATTCTCTCCCAACCCCACCCCCCCTCCCTCATCTTCTCCTTGCCCCTTTCCAAGTCCACTGATTTGGGAGGACCTCCTCCCCTTTCATCTGACCCTGTTTTATTAGGTATCTTTGGGACTGGCTGCAAAGTCCTCCTTTGTGGTCTAGCAGGACTGCTCCTCCCTTGGGGTGTGGTGAGGTCGAAGAGGCTGCCATTGAGTTCCTGTCAGAAATAGTCCCTGTTCTCCTTACTATGGGAAACCAATTAGTAAGACTACATCCGAGCAGGGGTTCTAGGTTATATCCATACATGGTCCTTGGTTGGAGAAACAGTCTCAGAAAAGACCCCTGTGCCCAGATTAGCCAAGGGATTTTTCAAACCCAATTTCCAGAAAATCGTACCATGTCAAATGGCTTCTAATGAACAGCATTCTGCAAAAATTTGATAACAGGAGCTGTGATCCAAGTGGGGGTTTGACTGGAGAGAAAAAGAGGAAGGAAGAGAACTAGGGCAGAAAGTAGACCAAAGCAAGGAGGAGACACAGAATCCCACCAAGAATCCCTGAGGTTAGAGATGGGCTTGGGGTTTCCCTACTAACAGAAACCCTGAACAACTGCTTCCTCATATCTTGAATGCTCATGCAATGGGATGGACACCCAAGAAGTAATTAGACACCTGAGAAGTGGGTTGTCTTTTTGTCTTTTGATTATGAAGGGTTGTGGAGAATTTCAATCTCTCTCTTTTTCTCTCTTCCCTCTCTCTTCTTCCCTTCCTCCTTCTATTCTTTTTTTCTTTCTTCCTGCCCTTCATCATCTTTTCCTTCCTTCCTCCACAACTAGGCTAGGGAGAGGCACCCTCCTTAGTTATCCTGGTTCTCCCACCTCTTCTGATTATGTTATCAATGGTCACTCTATGTTGCACTTGAACATTTATGTCCAGGCTCAGCCATGCTCACTCACTTATATGCTTTCTGTACCTACTTTTGTTCCAGAAAGGCAGAACCTGGTCATTGCACCAGACAACATGTGATCCATAAACTCATTGCAGAACTTACTGACCCACTTCAGCCTTTAAACTTGGCACTCTTCAAAGAGAGAGAGAGAGAGAGAGAGAGAGAGAGAGAGAGAGAGAGAGAGAGTTGATTACCCCAGTGGCCTTTCTTCCCTCCCTGGCCTCTCCAGGGATAACTATGGCTTCCAAGATTCATCTTTTATACTGTGTGTCCACGAACTAAGCACCAGCTTAAGAGATTCTTACCTTGACATTGACTCACCTTGAACTCTGATGCTGACGGGACTCACCATCCTGGTTCCATGAATCACTCCTCTAACAAAACACAACACTGTCCTTCAGATAGATACCCTTTCCCCCAAAGTAAGTTTTTAACACTGCTATCTGATCTGACCCAACTCTTACAGCTCTTGGACCCCTCTATACTCTGACCACAAAAAGAAGCTACCAGCTTTGGAAAACTGAAAAACGCTGACATCATAGCTCCTGTTTCTGAGTGCTTTCTCTTCTTACAGAATAAGACAGAAAGCTGAAGCTGCTATTCAGACCAGAAAATTCTCTTTTATAGTTCAAACAAGGAGAGGCGGCATAACGTGAGCTCTCAGAAGCTAGTCAACCCTGCTGCTCAGCCCTGCCATTTGGACTCAGGGGATGGAGGACTAGTTTGAAAGGCATCCTGGAGAGCAGGTGGCCTTGCAGCGGGTTTGAAACAATTTTCAAAGGGGGTAGAATCTGGCCAGGATAGAGTCGGAATGGTGTCCTCAGACCTGAGCTAGCTGTGCTGCCTCAAAAGCAGTCCTTGGGGTCACAGAGGAGCCTGGCAGTAGCACCTCCTATAAGACAGACTGGGCTGTGACCCCCATTTTAACCATGCAAATTTGGAAAAAGCATCTCTCCTCTTTGAGACACAGGAGCCTCTTTTAAACAAATGATGTCCCACTGTGAGCTGGTTGGGCTGGTATATAGAACAACAGCCCCAGCTCTGGTGGTTCAACTTATGATAATTTTCATCTTTACAGCATTGCAAAAGGAAGGTGTGTCATTGGAAGCCGTGTTTTAGTTTGAATTTTGGATTTTTCTAGCCCAGCAATATGGAGTCTGAATATTTCTCAAGATGCTGACCAGCAGTAGTGAGCCACAGCTCCCAGCTTGCCACAGTCACCAAGACAAACAACAGACATGCCTGGGTGCACTGTGTCGCTAAGCTAGGATTCTCATAGGTCAAGGGAATCAAGTGCACTTGAAACTCATGAAGCCAGCTCTAATTTACACTGTGGTTTTGGGGACTTTGACCAACATAGATGGACTAGTTAGTTTTTGTTGATTTGACACAAAGTAGAATCACCTGAGAAGAAGAAAAACCACAATTATGAAATTACCTCTAACAGCCTGTAATGACTGAGATGAGAGGGCCCAGGCCACTGTGAGCAGTGCTACCCTGGGCAAGTCTTCCTAGGTTGTATAAGAAAGCAGGCTGAGAAAGCCAGAGACAGAGAGCTAGTAAGCAGAACTCCACCATGGTCTCTGCATCAGTTCCTGCCTTCAGGCTCCTGCCTTCAGGTTCCTGCCCTGAGTTCCTTCTATGACTTCCCTCAGTGATGGACTGTGGTTGGGATGCATAAGTGAAATGAATCCTTTCTTCCTCTTTACTGCTCTAGTTGGTGGTGCCAAAACATGAGGTGGCCTAAAATCTCATGCAATGACCAACTTTATTCAGAACATTGACAATTTATACTTTAAGAGAGGTCAGTGGAGTAAGGTTCAATCACAAGGACAAGCAACAAATAACAAATCATGTTTTTCCATAGAGGCCTATGAGTACCAACAGCTAAAGTAAACTCACTCATATCCATTATGCCCAGGAGGAGCACAAAAACACATTCCAGGAACAATTCTGTGTTTTGAAGAAACTGAGGACACAAGATTCTTGTCTAGTTTTCTCACATGCTCTCAGAAATCTCTTCACACAGGCTCATTCATGGACCATACTCTGACACTCCCCATCTTATCACAGCCACAGAAAGCAAACTGGGACAGTGGGTGATCTGAGGTGTGTCTTTACATCATTAGTCAATACTTGTCATTCTACACACCACCTGTCCATCTATTAGCATAGCTGTCCTTGGTTTGGGTTAGGGGCCTTTGTCAGTATTATTAGGTTCTAATTCCATCTTCACCACTTACTAGCCAGTCATCTTAGTCTGTTCAGGTCTTGGGTTCTTGTCTGTGATGTAGGGGATGTGCTAACGCTCCTTACTAGGGTCGTTAAGAGAAAAGATGGAATAATATGCAGGGCACCTGCTGGCACCTGATCGGTACACCATGCCACTGGCTGTTTTCCCCATGTTACGGTGTTGTGAGTTGAGGTCTGTGATAATGCTGGGTAGATGCATAGCAGATGGCTTTCATGAGTTATAAGCAAAGGTTCCAAGAAGACATGAAGTTGACTTTTTCATTTTCAGAAGATCCCAGTTCCCATGAGAGAAACATTTGTCTTTGAAACTATGTAAAGGCACATCTCAGACCACCCGACAAGCAAATGGATAAATACATTCAAGCTTTACACACAAGCTTTCCCAGCCATGTCAGTGAGAGTGAAAGCCAAGGAACTAGAGCAAGATGCAGAGGATGACGGATAAGCATAGACACTGAAGAGACCCCATAGTTCACACCTGTCTGTAACCATCATTTCAGCCCCAGCCCCATTCGGTCTCTTCAGCTATGGCTAAATGTCATCCTGCCTCGTTGGACTCTATAGAAAAAGTCAAAGGAAAAATATTTGGTTTTGACTTCTATATGTACTGAAGAACAATCTTAGGGCTTCTAGGGAACCCAGTGCCCAAAGGCACCAGCAATGCTCAACCTCAGCTTTCCTCTGACTGCCAGCGTGAGTGTCTGGATGTTCCCTCAGGTACCCTGGCTTCATCCTGAGCCTCTAGAGCAGACACAGACATAGTGCATGTTTACAATTGCTTTCTCAGTTCAGTGATGCTGGGATAAAGAGTTAGAGCTGCTGGACTTGGGTTTATCTGCTCTTCACACCCAAGGTACGGCTCAGCTGTGGGTAGATTTTTATGGAGGAAGATTCTGTGCTGGTCATATAACCAAGATTTCCTGGTTATAAGTACTAGGCCGCCAAAGGATGTTCTACTCTGAGCCCCTAAGATAGAGAAGGAAGTGAGAAGAGGACATATTTCACTGATTACTGTAAGCACTAGACTGAGGGCCAGAAAGACATAGCTCTCAGTCCCACTTTTGTGATTTGGGTCAGGTTTTGCTCTCTAACCTATTTGTATCAGTTAGCTGCTGGCTTTTTAAATTTTAAAACTTAAAGGCTTAAATCAGTGTATTACTCAGCTTTCTGTGACTGTAAAACATACCTGAGATAATGTTTTTAAAACTGAAGGTTTACCTTGGCTACAGTGTTTGGAGTCCCAGCCCATAGCTGTTTCAGCCATGCTTTGGGTCTGTGGCAAAACAGTGTATCATTCTGAGGAGTAAACAAGCAAAAGAAAAGGATAGGAACAGAAAGAGGCAGAAGTCCCATAATCCTCTTTGTTATCATTCCTCTGGTGACACACAGACTCACACAAGATTCCAAATTCTTAAAGGAGCCACCACACCTTTACTACATAGACCTCGGTGGGAGTTGACAGTCCAGATTCAAATGATAGTAAAGAAACCCTTAGCTAATGAATTTGTGAGTCAGGCTCAGCAGGTGCGGCTGACCTTTGTCCCATCTGGGAGAGATGGTAACTGTTCTTGCAAAACAGCAAATGCACTCAGCTGCCAAGTTGAGAGAAGTATTCAGGTGAACTGGGAGCCTCTTTAAAAACTACTTTGTCTTCTTCTGTTATGTATAAGTTCTAGGCATGAGCTTCTCAATATAATAAAGACAGCATGCAAACATTTTGTAACCTGGTCCTTAGAAGTCTATGTCATCATTTCTGTGGTGGTTGATATAGTCACAAACAATCACTAATTCCAAAACAAGAAAACAGAAACATTCATTGTTGGAGTGGTATTGGTAAGGTTTAGATGAGATTGTGAAATGGGAGAGATTTAGGTCCTATCTTCAGAGAGCACCACCTACTATCTTATCTGACCCCTAGTACTTCAAATGTGATGGCAATCTTTTAATTTTCAAGGAAAGCATGGTAGTCCTAGAAATAGAAGTTTATGACAATGAGGGTGGCAGATAAACACCGAACCTGCAAACTCATCTGCAGTTATCTTCTGAAACATGGTAACAGAGGAGAGTTTTATGCTGTTGCCCTGTACTAAAATCCTAGCATGTTAGAAACACTAATGAGCCTCAGATGACAGGGGCAAGCTATGTAGAGAGCAGAGTTCCAGTCTATGCATGGTAGAATGGATGAGCTGGACTTAGAGAGAAGGCAGTCCCAGGATAGGAGGACTTGAGACAGGAAGAAGCTGGATTTAGAGAGAAGGCAGTCCCAGGATAGGAGGACTTGAGACAGGAAGAAGCTGGATTTAGAGAGAAGGCAGTCCCAGGATAGGAGGACTTGAGACAGGAAGAAGCTGGACTTAGAGAGAAGGCAGTCCCAGGATAGGAGGACTTGAGACAGGAAGAAGCTGGACTTAGAGAGAAGGCAGTCCCAGGATAGGAGGACTTGAGACAGGAAGAAGCTGGACTTAGAGAGAAGGCAGTCCCAGGATAGGAGGACTTGAGACAGGAAGAAGCTGGATTTAGAGAGAAGGCAGTCCCAGGATAGGAGGACTTGAGACAGGAAGAAGCTGGACTTAGAGAGAAGGCAGTCCCAGGATAGGAGGACTTGAGACAGGAAGAAGCTGGACTTAGAGAGAAGGCAGTCCCAGGATAGGAGGACTTGAGACAGGAAGAAGCTGGACTTAGAGAGAAGGCAGTCCCAGGATAGGAGGACTTGAGACAGGAAGAAGCTGGCATGTGCACGGAGCCGAAGGATGTGTGCTGCAGGCTCCTCTGCCGCGTCCCTCTTCCCTCAGGAACATATGCTTTACTCTCTCATGCCTTTGTGTGTAAAAGGGTGCTACTGGAGGTTGGAGACATTCTTCAAAAGAACCTGAATTTAGCCTTTAGGTCATGTGGAGTAGACAGAAGAGGACATGAACAGAATGGAGGAATGGGCAGAGACAGAGACTGTAGTAGAAGCAGGAATCTTGACCACAGGGAAGTAACCCACTCCACACTGATGCAAAGGAATTCACAATTGAGGACTTGAGCTCATTCAACCCAGAGAACAAGGAGCCTTCAGTCATGTGTCCCTCAAGTATTCCTGGTAACAGTGGGCACCCAGTCTCAGAAGTAAGCCTGGAATATGGGGCTGCTACTCTTAGAGAGATACCCTCCATTAAACCCCCTCAAAGAGAGCATTTGATTCTATCTCCTAGCCTTCAGTTACCCACTCAGTGGGGAACAAGACCAATCTACCTTTAGGAAGCCTAGATCCCACCTGTCTAATTCTAGTGTCAGTACTCTGAGCTACACAGCAATTCTGGTTCAGAAGCAGCATGTTGAGGAGCCCATACTGGCGTACTCAGCATATTCTTGAACTGCGATAACCAGCAGGGCCTTGTGCCAAGAGACAAAGTTGGAGGCCTCTCCTCCTAGGGTACTTGCAAGGCTCATGGAGAATCGTAACAGATGGAAGCAGAACCATTAATGTGGGGAAAGACTCTAGCAGGCAGGCTCTGGTGAAGATATGAAGCCTGTCTGTGTAAAGCTCCCAGCAGAATATCCCATTTAAAAGCTTCTAATTACACTTCTATATAATTAGGAGGAAATTCACACTCTTTGCCATGATCTGTGGACCCCGTCCTGATCTAGCTGCTGCCTACTTCTGAGTCACTGATTACCTCCCTTCTCTTCCCACTCCTCAGACACAACAACTGTGTTCCCACCCAGTGTCTTCCCAGGCTCTGATCTCTTTGTCAAGATTTTTCCTCACTCAGCTCTCTGAAGTATCAATACATCAAAGGAGTATGGAAGATGGGATCGGATCGCTATGCAACTTTGTGATAGTTGAATTTTAAACTGTTTCAGTGGTGGTCATCTCTACCTGCCCCTAAACGGAAACTAGATGCCCTTTGTTTTCCTGCATGTCCTTGGGCGATGGGAAGCTCTGTGACCACTTTCAGTCAAAAGTTGTGAATCTGTTGGGCCCAAAATATTAACTAGCAGTGTAAAAAGGGAAGACTCTTCTGCTTTCCATGTAGACTTGTACCTGAAAGCCTCTGTCTATGAGGGAAGACACAGCTGGTGCCTCCCTCTCTCTGCTCAGTTCCTCTCTCATTTCTTGGCTCCTACTTCACTTCCCTCAAAGGTAGTCTCAGGGCAGCCAGGTGGCTTGCCTCCCTCTAAGCATGTGATGAGACATAGTGTCATGGCAGGACACACGTAGAACAAATTTGCTTACCTCATAGCAGCCAAGAGCAAGGGCCAGGAATACTACATAGTTCCTGAGAGCATGCCCCCATGATCTACTCCCTTCCACTAAGTCCCACTGCCTCAGTTTCCCTCACTTTCAGATTGCCTGTCAAACTACGAATCCACCAAAAGGTTAATCGCCATTGAGATCAAACTCTTTAAAACTGGGTCGTTTCTCAGAAGCCTTACTTCTGAACATTGCTGCACTGAGGGCCAAGCCTTCAATATGTGAGCTTTTGTGGGTTCGCTTCAGATTCACCCATAATGTAGAGGCTGAAAAATCAGAGGCCACCCACATTTGGGAGAGCTGGCCCCACCCCTCACCTGGGCAGCATGGGAGAGCTGGCTCTGGTGACGCTGGTTCCAGAGGGCTGGCCCCAGTGGAGTGAGTGCAGGAGATCTGGCCCTGCCCCTCATCTGGACAAAGCAGGAAAGCTGGGGAGAGGGGCTTCAGAGAAACTTCTACCCAGGCACAGATCTGGGGCTCTGAGTTGGCCCACCCCAACATCCATCCATGTATGAACTGCTGAAGTACATCATGGGGCTGGTCTTGCAGATCCAAAGTTGCAGGATTTCCAGGACACAGCAACAACAGGATGTCTGAGAGGAGTCCTGTGAGGATCCAGTGTTGATGCTGCAGCAGACACCAGAGGCCTCAAACAGGACCAATGACTCACTGCAATGGACATTTGCAAATAAAGATGTTTGGGCAAAAAGGTAGACTGTGGGACACACTGACACACCACAACTTCCATGGTGAGATTTTTTTTTTGCTTTGTTTTGTTTTTCTTTTGGGGGGAGATTGTAAGGGCAGAGGGTGGATATGAAGAAACAGGGAGATGACAGGGATTGGAGTGAATGATGGGAAACTCACAAAGAATCAACAAAAAGTTTAAAACAACAACAAAACAAACAAAAACCCAGAGGCCCTCTCTCTTGAAGAACCACATTGCCAGGACTCCTACTGACTACACACACTTGGAGAGGGCATGAGAAGAGCCCAACTCCAGTTGTTGTTTAGATCAGATATTCTCAAATGAAGTCCTGTCTGAGCCACCCAGACTCTTGACAGACATAAAGTGAAATAATAAACATGGTGTTTTGTGATGCGAAATGTGTGCTGCCTCATTACTCATCAATAGAAAACCAGGACACTTGAAAGGTTGCAACACCCACCTCACTCTGCCCTGGCCTTTTTTGAGCTTGTTGTCTAATCATGAGTGATTAAAATTCAGCCACCTTATATCCAAGCTTTGCCATAAAGTCTCCAGACTTCAACCATCCCTTCTATAACCCCTATCACTTTTTATCCCAGGTGCTATGATTTTTCATACTCTCAAAGGTTATGCCCGCTCAGAAAATGTTATCAGAAGACCGACTGAGCCATTGATGGCAAGCCACTGAACTGAGAGGGCGTGTGGGGATGCCCTGTCAGTGGCCTTTCCCTGGGGTTCTAGCCAACACAAAGTATTTCTCTAAGCTTCTAGAGGTAACTGCTTCCTTCAGCAACCTGGGCTACCTCAACATCTTTTCCCATGGTCCTTTAGTTTCCCCATAAGCACACCCCCACTTTCTGTGTTTGAAATATGTATTATGGCTTCTGTTCTCCTGGCTGTCTCTCTCCTCCTCTCCAGTCAGCCTGAATGTTTGACCATAACAGAAGTCTCCTGATTGATTATTGATAGTGACAGAGTGTAGCAGAGACTGGAATCCAGGTTAGCACTCCACAGTACAGCACTCTGGGATCACACCAAGAGAAAACAAATCAAGGCTTGTGGAGTAGATGAAGCAGCACAGGCACCGTGTGCTCTGACCCTCTTCCCTTGGACCTACAATGGATTAACCATTGCCTGGCTGCAGGAGTTTAAATTACCTATCCATCAGAAGAACATTCAGACATTAGGCTCTTGTCCAAACTCCTCTCACACCTCAGCCTGCAATTTCCTCTGAACAAAGTGATTGTGCCACCCTTTCACAGGGGAAGATTAGTCTTCTCAGTCAGGTGACAGCAGCCAAATGGGAGGTGAAATGTTCTGCCTGCTCTCCACCATCTGTGAACATAACCCCAGCCACCTTCAGGTTTGTGCTGTCCCCGCTTGGCTTGCTCAGAGCAGGGCTGTCTCTGCCTTGATTGCTTTTCTTGAGGTGTGTGTACATTCTGAATGCACCCCACATTCCCACTTGCTTCTCTGCATCTTTTGAGGAAGCATCTAACGTTTGTGCAACTGTCAGCTGAGCACTGGTCCAGGACGGACTGTAGTGATGACAGGTGATGGGAATCGGCACCAGGCAGTGACGGCACACACAGGATTCTTTGTTGCTTATTGCTTTGTGGGTTTCTGCCCATATGTTGTTCTTAGTCTGGGATGTCATGAATCCTGGCCCAGTGGGGTTGAGCTGAATTCAACAAGACCATTCCTTTATTAAAATATGACCTGAAAGATTCAGCCTGCCTGCTTTTCTTTGGAAGCTCAGAAGTAACATAAGTTTGATAATAAAATAGGGTCTAACATCCAACCCAAACAGTTCCCCTCACTTAGAAGACGGAGGCAATGAAGGACAGTGTCCCATCCCTGCAGGGACGTCTTTATCATGCTCCTTTGTGTGTTTTCTGATAAAGGTGGAATGGACATCACTATCCATTGCAAATGACTTCTCCTCAAATCATTTTATACCACTGGCATGACAAGAGCCAAGAGAGTCAGGAAATTCAATCCTTTCTGATGTCTGCACAGAAGATTAACCACCTCAGAGAAATTAGGAAAGTGTCTTCCTCCCAGTGACTTAAAGACATAGCTATGCAGTGTGTTAATGAAAGCCCCATTGATGTTTGGCATTTATCAAGTGTCAAAAATTAGATTTAGCTGTCCTGTGATTTTAATTAGTGTTAAACTAGTTAAGCCAGCAGGTAGCCGCCTAGATTCAAGCGGCCACCTTCATCTGCATAAGCTTTTACTGGCTGCTGCTCAGGGGAAGGCATGGGTGAGAGGAAAAGCTTCAGGAGAAGGTGGTGTTTGAACTGGACTTTGAAAGCGTTTGATAATTGTTCAAAGAGGAGACGCTCCTTCCGGGAAGAATGAGCTGCACGCACAAAGGGGTAGACCTTAAAATCACAGGACACCCTCCCAGAACAGCAAAGAGTCCAGTTTGTCTAGACGAGAGGGGAGAAGCAGGCGGGGCTCAAAGTCATGCTCAAAGCCATCTTGGTAGCAATGAGGAGTTGCTGAAATGGGCAAAATGTGACTTGGTTCCATGTGAGCTTTAGAGAGAGCTCAGAGAGCAGTGCATGGAATGGAAGGGCGGAGTAGGAAGCACACAGGGCCTGGTCCAGGGGCCTCTTACAAGCCTGTGCCCTTAGTGGAACAGTGCACACCAGAGCGCTGATGCTTCCATGAAGCAGTCAGATCCCACAGGGCAGCGGAAGGCCAGGGTTTTATGGTTGCTAGATGATGCGTGTGAAAGCAGAGTTCAGGCTGTTGTGAACTTTGGTGAAATCCAAGGCCTTTGTGTCTGAACTAGAGCAGCAGAGGCTAAGAAGAAAGAGTGATGGTACCCAGGGCCAGTCTGCCCAGAGCTTTGCCAAACCCAGGAGAGAAGCAAGACACTGTGGTGGGGATAGGAGGGAAAGGAACTGGGAAAGGGGAAGGGGAGGGCCACACACCTCCGAGCCACTGCCCAGCTTCTCTGAGAAGAATGCAAGCTCTAGAATCAGAAAAATTGTGTTTTAGTTTCCAAATAAGACTGCAAATTCTTTCTTCAAAGGGTGGCCTAAACTGTATTCCCCTTGCACACAGGCTAGACGTCATGGCTTTCTTCTAATGACTGTAACGTGCAAGAACTGGTGTGTGTCACCTTCACAACTAGATCATGAAGGTCAGCCTGTGAGCTTAGAGGATGAGACAGGAAGATGACAACTTCAAGACTTGCTTTGTCTACAGAATGAGTTTAAGGACAGCTCGGGCAACTTAGTAAGATCCTGACTCAAAACAAAAAGTAAAAAGGGACTGGGCATATAGCTCAGGCAGGGTTCTTGCTAGCAAATGCAAGGCCCTGGGTTTATCCCCAATGGCCCCCAAACAAGGGGGCATTCTAGATCATGAGGCAACACACCCCTTCTGTGTCCTTTCTCAGAACTCTCACTGAGGAAAGCCAGCCTCCATGCCTAAGGAAACCCAAGCAACCCTGGCTCAAGGAACTGAGGCCTACAACTGACAGACAAGTGAGGGAAGCATCTTGTAAACAGTCTGTCCACCCTCATACAAGGAGCCCTGGCTGTTTTAATTGTAACTTTATGAGGTACCTTGAGCTACAACTCAGCTAAGTTACTCCTGAATTCTCAACCCACAGAAGCATGGGCCGAGAGTAACCCATCACGTAACATGTTTGTTATAAGCTTGGCATAATACATACTTAATTACATCCTGGTTTCAGATGCAGACTCTGTTATATATAACTATATGTATGTATTATATAAATAATTTTAAACCTCTGTTTACTGAATTGTAAAATACACTGAGACTAGTGGCCCAGGGTTGATATCAGAATTGAGTAAGATGAACAGTTATGAAGCATACATCTGATCTGCCACCTATTGCTGGTCACCAAAACACCTGCCCAGTTATGGCTACGTTGGTAAACTTACCAAACACACTTCACTCCTGACACCTAGTCTGGCCTGCAAGGTCTGAGGGTAGCCTAAGAAGTGTGGGCTGGATGTTACAAGTATCACAGTTCCCAGTGTCCGCAGGTAGACTGGAGTCTGGGAAAATGTACAAGGACCTAAATGTTGACCTCTGATTGACCACCATGATGGAAGGAGGGAGAATGACCTCTGTGGATAGGTGTGTGACAGGAGTGACCTTGGAGGTTTGGACAGGTCTTCTCAGTTTCCTTCTCATTTAATGTCTTTGCTATGACAGTGGCCATCTCACAGGCTGCTGGGAGGAGCATCTATATGGAGTTTTATCTAGTGGCTTTAGCTTCTTGTGGCCTCTTCGGCACATGTGTCTATGAACACTGATAGAATTTGAGTACAGAAACATTTTGACCTCAAATCCCCCAAATCGATGAGAAGCACTAATATTATTAAAATTGGAAAAATACAATCCAGTGTGCAAAAGAATAAGCTTGGCAGGTTTGAATTGTTCTTCACTGAGAAACAGTTCAATGACAGCTCTCAACTTTGTCAAGTTTGCTTTGGAATCTAGGAACATAGTATGATCCAAAGCATATTTACGTAACATACAAAGATTCTAAAACTGCCATTGCAGGTATGGATTTGTGTGTGAGTGTATGTGTGTTTCTTTCTAAAAGCCAAATTTGGTAACTTTCTGAATGGCCATGAGAAAGGAGAGGAACCGCCAGCTGTTGAAACTGTAAGATACTGGGGAGTATTTCTGTAATGAGCTGGATATATCGACCGGCATTTTCCTAGGGAAAAGGTAAACCAGGGAACACAAGTACACACACACACACACATTACAAACCTGTTTATGAAAAACTCAAAGGCTACCAAAATGTTTTCAAAATATATATTTATATATACAATTACATAGAAAGTACTAAATATTACAGAGACTCTGATAGCTACAGCTAGAGAGGAGAGCAATAGCCAACACAAAGGAACCTTTATTATATATCTTCGTTGTTTGAATTTTTGTCATGAGGATCAATAAATGTATTATTTATGCAATTAAAGCAAATTTACATAAATTCATATGATTTTAAGTAAATACATTAGGGCTAGATTGACTCGACTCTTTCTTTTTCTCCAGTGACTTGATATTCCTCATCATCCAAGGAGCTTCCAGGCTCACTCATCTAAAAGCAAGCAAAGGCATGACGATGGCAGTTGAACTTGCCAACCGGCAGTGCCTCTGCCTCTGACTATGTATGTTATCTTCTGAGTGGCTCAGTCCCATTCTGAAGTGGTCTTCATCTCCAGGATTTCCTCCTCCTGCATCTGTATCTCTCTGGGATGGTGCCTGAGCATCTGGAGGCTTCCCCACCTTTGTGACTGAGAGCAGAAGGTTGTGTCTGGCCTTGGCTCCGCCCTGGGCTCCATCTTCATCCTGTTGACACTTCTTTGGGACCCAGGTGTCTAGTCATGCCCACTTTGCATCTTCAGAACTTCTGCTTTCCACATGGTGTGCAAAAGCTAGAGTGGAGATCGGGGGAAGGCATGGGACCAGGGACTTTATCAATTAGAACTCCTCCTAAGCCAAGAGCTCCATCCTGCTGCCTAAGTCCATGGTGGCCTGTCCAGGGGCCAAAGCTGGGCTGCTTATTGAGAGTGAGAGCTCCTTCCTTACCTTACCAGGAGATCACCCACATCCTTCCTCATTTTCAGATAACTATGGTCCCTCCTTTGCCCTTAACAGGTGAAATCCGGCCAACTGGAGGCTTTGTGCCTCTGGCTTCTCCATCTCTCTCCTCTGCTCTTTGTCTAGGATGGGAAGGGCAGACTTCAACCCTCTCTCCTCTCATGCCTAGCTCCAGCTTTCTGTGTGGCCAGCAGTGTTGGCTCACACTTCACCTGCCTCAAGGGGATTCTTGAGGAAACTGACTAGCGCCACTTCTTAGCCTGAGGAACCTAAGAAGACTGTCTCTTGCAAAAAAAAGAAGAAATAGACTATTGCCCACTTCCACCCCCAAATTACTGGAAAACCCCTCTTACCTCAACCCATCCCCACATTGCCCTCATTTTCTTCCCACTCCTGGTCCTATTCAGAAGTTAAAGCTTTTCCCAAATGAATCTCAATCTTTCTCCTGTGCTTGAAGTTCAGCAGCATACTTTAGGCACAGGCTGCCTCTAAACTTTGAAGACCAGTGGGATCCCTTATTTGGCTTTGACCATGGCTAGGTGGTGAGGGAACTTTAGATGACAGCCTCCAGCAGTAGGAAAACAACAAAGTATAAAAACCCGGACAGGCTTAACACTGAGGACCAAGAACAGGACCTGGATAGCCTCTGAGCTCTTTCTTGTCTACACTCCTGCCACCCACCCAAACGCCTAAGCAACAGGCTGACAAGGGGGGGGGCTTTGTTTATTTGGGGTGTGATAAGGCCCTGACGTGGCATAGCAAGTGGGCAGCTGGGGCCCTGCCTGTGGCTCACAAGTGTGAGCTCTCCCTCTGTAACAGAAGCTCTTTTAGTCAAAGGTAATTAATCTCTTCCTGAAGTGACAGATGGCGGGGGCAACTTCTTTCACTTTCTGCAGACCCACACAGGGAACACTAAGCCTCTAGCACAGAAGGAATTTGTCAAATGCAACAGTTGGGGTCCAATTCCTCAGCAACCAAATGGGGAGTAGGAAAAGTGACCTGGAATTTTGAAAAACATATACATATATATATATATATCTTTTGGGAAAATAGATTTTATTTTTTCTTTTTATTATTATTGTTATCATCATCATCTTTATTTTATTTTTTACAGCTTATCACTTTATGTCCTGATTGTAGCTCCCTCCCTCAACTCCTCCTGGTTCCACCCTCCCTCCCTCTTCCCCCCATACCCTTCCCCTAGTCCACTGAAAGGAGGAGTTCTCCTTCCCTGCCATTTGCCCCTAGCTTATCAAGACTCATCAGGACTACCTGGATCCTCCTCCCTCCATGGCCTGGGAAGGCCATTGCCATGGGGAAGTGATCAGAGAGAAGGCAACCAAGTTCATGTTAGAAGCTGCCCCTGTTCCCCTAACTCGAGAACCCATATGGAGACTGAGATGCCTATGAGCTACATCTGAGCAGAGGGTCTAGGTCTGAGCATGGTCCTTGGTTGGTGCATCAATCTCTACAGGACCCGGTGGGCTCAGATCTTTTAGCTTTGTTGGTCTCCTTATAGAGCTCCTGTGCTAAGCGTGGTTGGGCCTGGTTAGTTCTTGGGGGAAATGGATTTTTAAGGGCCCTATAGCTTCCCATAGCATGTGATAGAAAAGCCAGAATAAGACAATTTTAATAATTATGTCCATATAGCTGAACATCAGGCATATGCTTATCCAGGTTCACCATAGTTCTCTCTCTCTCTCTCTCTCTCTCTCTCTCTCCCTCCCTCCCTCTTCCTCTCCCTCTCCCCCATCCCTTCTTTCTCTGTCCCCTTCTTTATCTGGTTTGTCCTCTCAGTTGACCTCTTTCTCACTGAGTTTTTTCCTCACACCTTACAAATGGTCATCAGAAGACAGAAGAACCCTAATATCTAGGTTCAAAGACAGTGGAGACGGGAGGCAGAAGACATTACCCTGATGCTCACAGAAGCAGTGTGGTGTTCTTTGGTCAGATGTGCAGGAGCCAGGCACGATCTGGTCACTGACTGGCCTTAGCCTGGCGGCATGTCTCATCTTGGCTCGTGACTGAGACTAATAAAGGAAAAACCCAGAAACAAAATTGGAACTGTTGCCAGGAGACCAAGGGAGTCAGTGCATGAGTGCAAAACAGGAAAACAACCATTGTTCTTTAGAATCATCGGTATGTGAAAAGCTCCAGTTGTGTACGGAGTCATCTGTGCCTTTACCAATAACCTTCTGTCTTGGTTTCCTTTCCCGTTGCTGTGATAAATTACTCAGACAACGGCGACTTCAGGAAGGAAGGGTTCTTCCGGCACACAGTTGAAGGCACACAGTTCATCATGGTGGGAAGATCGAGTCAGCAAGAGCTTGAAGCTGATCATCCATCCAAGAAATCAGAAGATGAAAGATGACAATGAGTGAAGGGACCAGTATCGGCTCAAGACACCCCAAAACCAAGTTCTCAGCACAAGGGAGATTTATTTGCCCCAGGGACACAAAGGTCAGGGAATAAATGGCGAAGACAGGAGATAGAGGACAAGGGAAAAGGCAAAAGGGAGGGGGGAGGGGTGTGAGCCTCTGGGAGGGGTGGGAGAGCACGCGATGATGAAGACCTCCTCTGCTAGAGAGGAAACGGGTGCAGACCATAAGCACGTGGTGGTTTAGGGTTGTAAAGGTGCAGGTGGAACCCCATGAGCTGAGGTGATTGGTTTTGATCTGACAAGTAATTGGGCGGTCACAAGGCGGCTGCTGGTTGCTGGGCTTCACTAGTTTAGTAGCTGGACCTTGGTGGTGAGCCTCAGGAGGGACAAGTGGCCAAATAAGGGAGGGACTAGACTTTGGTGGTTATCTTTAGGAATGTAGTCTTAAGTTGTTTTAATTTAAATTTACTTTTTATAATTTATTCACTTTACATCCCAATTGTAGCCCCCTCTCTCATCTCCTCCTGGTCCTACCCTTCCCCTCCCCTATTCCTCAGGAAGAGGGCGTCCTCCTCATCTACCATCTGACCCCAGCCTGTCAAGTCTCATTAGGACTGTCTGCATCCTCTTCCTCTGTGGCCTGGCAAGTCCCCACCACCACCAGCGGCAAGTGATCAAAGAGCAGGCAACAGAGATCACTGGAGCATCCGTTTTCATGATGAGCTACTGGAAGAAGCCTTGAAGGACTACAGACATCAACAACAAAACATCCAAGTGAGGAGGGCAGAAATGAACAAGAGTTGGCACACTTGTTTCTCCTGTCCCAAATTCCGACTGTGAAAGGCAAGCTGAGAAATGCAAGCTCTGCACTTAGCAGTCATGCCTCCAGCTGAAGCACGAGTGAGACCTGCACTAGAGTATGCTGTGGTGCTTATCCCGGAGCCCTGGAAGCCCAGGTTCCCATGCCGTGTTCTTGGCCGGCACTTGGCACAGCAGGTGCAGAGGAAGGAGGGAAACAATGTGACAGTGCTCTCTCCTTTTCACTCCTCCATCTATCTTAGCACCTCCCCTGCACCTCCCTCCTCTAATATGGTTTGATAGATAGATGATAGAGAGAGAGATAGATAGATAGATGATAGATAAATAGATAGATGATAGCTATATAGATGATAGATAGGTGATAGATTCTGATAGAAAGATGTTACATGATATATGATAGATACAAATAGATAGATGATAGATTATAGATAGATGATAGATAGGAGATAGATAGATGATAGATAGATAAATAGATAGATAGATAGATAGATAGATAGATAGATAGATAGATAGATAGATGGATGATAGACAGACAGACAGACAGACAAGCTGGCTGGCTACTGGGATGAACGCTTTGACTTATTATTTGAGTCACCCGCTGGCTCAGTCTCCAAATCAGAGGTCTTCAGGCTGACCTATATATTGGATTCACTTGAAAGTCTCTCTCTCTCTCTCTCTCTGTGTGTGTGTGTGTTATGTCTGATTATATGTGTGTATATGTGTATGTGCATGTGTATGTATACATATGGAAAACATACGTTTATGTCCTGCTCTTGAACTCTGTTGTTTGCTTTAAGCAAATTCTCTTACTGGACCTGGAGCTAGGCTGTTAGCCAGCAAGCACGAGCAATCCTGTCTGTGCCCTCTACACCGTGGATATATGTGCTCAACCATTTGTGGTCTGTGTGTGTGTGTGTGTGTGTGTGTGTGTGTGTGTGTGTGCTGCCATCTAAACTCAGGTTCTCATGTTTGCAAATCAAACAACCTTTCCCACTGAGCCATCCCTCCATCTCAGAGATTTGCTTTTTAATAAAATGCCTGCCCACCCCTGTCTGGAGGGCTGGCAGACATCTTCAGCTGTGACCCACAGGAATGTTAAGTAATTTCAAATGAAGGCTAGGCCTGAAAAATCCTTGAGCAGACAGAATCAGCTGAGGCGTCAGACCCAGGCCTCCACCTGCTTGATTTCCACACAAAAGCCAAAGAACACTGCAGTCCTTTTGATACATGCTTCTGTTAGACAAAAACAAAACAAAACCTGGAGCTTTGGCCAATCAAGAAAAGGTATTGTGTTGAGCTGTCTTGAAGTCTTAAGCACCCCATAATGTTGTTTTCCAGTGAGTCCCACAGACAGCAGACAGCGCAGGCTGCTAGGAGAAGGTGGCAGCCAGAGCCTCCCTTAATGACACTCTCAGCTGAGCACCCTGCCTCTGGTAAGTGGCCATCAGGGAAGTTTGGCTGCTCTAGATACTGTATGGCAACCCTCACTCTCAGAACACTCCAACCACAAGGGACAGTGCAGCTGAAACATGTGCCTGCTCCTGGGCATGACCATAGCTACCCAGACAGCCCAACTTGCCCTCTCTCTCCCTCTGCTGCCTCTCTCCTGCTCTCCTCTCTTCCCCTCGCCCTCTTCCAGTCTCTTCTTCCCTCTACCCCTTTCTGTCACTCTCCTTCCTCTTTCTCCCTCCTCTCTTCCTCTCCCTCCCTCTCCTCCTTTATCCTTCCCTCTCACACTCTTCTTCCTCTCTTTCTCTCCCTCCATCTCCCCTTCTCCCTCCTCTCTCCCTCTCCCTCTTTTGCTTCTGCTCTCTGGCTATTGTGAATAAAGCATCAGTGAATATGGGTGGACAATGTCTCTTCAGGACCTTATCAATTCTTTTGAGTATTGACCCAGAAATAGAATTGGTGGGTTTGATGACAAATCTATTTTTAATTTTTTCAGGAACTTTCTTACTGTTTTCCAAAGGGGTTATGAGAGAATTTCTTGAGGAGTTTTCTAATATTTAAAGTGATTGGGGAATAGAGCTGACCTTCACCTGCTATCCTGACTCAGGAAAGATTTATGTCTTAACTTCTGGAAGGTGACCAGAACCTGCATAAAACATTAATGCAGAATGTTTCACTCAACTAAGTCACGGTCAGCCTGAGCTGGCTGCTCTGAACATGATGCTGGGCTCCAGCTGCTTCTCTGGCCTTGGAAACAGGCTTTCTCTTCAGCCCAGGTGGATGTCCTGTCCTCTGGGCCAAAGCCACAACACACACATACACGCCATAACACAGTCTCTATACATACACCACAACACACAATACACACAGCACATAATATCAAACATACACACCCAACACACCACATACCACAATACACAAAACATACAACACAGTACCACACATACATGCACATACACACCCAACACACATATCACACAATAACACATATCACACCACACACACACCCACATCAAATGCACACATCCCACAGCCCAGTATATACATCACACAACACATGCATTGTAAACACACATACACCAAGCAGAAACACCACGCACACAACACATACATCACACAATACTACTACACATTGTAAACACACACACCAAGCATGCAACACACACACATACACATAATACACACCACATATAGTCACTGCAATTTTTAGTAACCTCAGGGTCTTGTATGAGTTCTACGTGAAATATCAAAGTCATTGATATCCAAAATCCCAATGTCCCCCCCTCCTCCTCCCATCAGCAATCCTCCAAGGCTGTGTGCAGTCCTGCAGCTAGGATCTTTGGGAAATGTCCTTCTCTCCTGTGTCTTGTCATGATCGTTCTGCCAACACTATGCTACCTGTAAACCCCACAGTATAAACTCTCGGTCACACACCTTGAAGATATGAATGAGACGTTATCCTAAGATTCATAGTGATCAATGACACACAAGGCAAAGTTGTAGCCTTTGTTTTTGCCTCTGGCTGCAGCGCAGCTCACATGGATCATTCCTCTTCCTCTCAGCCGCTGGCAACCTGACCTTACCAGAGCATATCCTATTGGCTACTGGGTTTGCTCTTCTCTACTCACTCAATCTTGGCCATGTCCACCGCTCACAGACCTCCTGGTGGCACTTACACCAGAGCGTACCTCGGCTCTTTGAAAGTTGACTGAGATTGCTCCCCTGGAAAATAAATATGTCTTCCAATGCTCCTATGCCTAAATCCACATTGCCTGTTTACTCCAGCTCTGCTCCCTTACGGGAACCCAGACCCAAAATCCTGCTCCCAGAGAAAAATTAGCTCTTCCTCCTCAGAGACACCAGTGGTTCCTTTAATGACAACAGGAACTTGAAAACAACCAGAATGGTCTGAATGTCAGCATGACTGAATGTGTGGTGAACCACCCTTTCTCGAGTAACTTACAGGCAGGGGCACGAGGACAGTGGGACACTTATGAGTGAGGATCTATATAGGGACACAACTTCTCCACTAAATATCAGGCAAGGGCTCAGTAGACATCCTGTATCATTCCAGGGCTCGTAACTATTGCTGTCTCTCCAGCTGATTTTCAGTAAATCTATAAGAAAAGCATGTGCTTTCAACTGCTAAGCTGTCTAACCCTCCAGCCTCCACTCACATGTTTTTAAAGGCAGCTATTTGTTGAAAATAGGGTGTGATATGAAACCAGGCAGGGCCATGGGCTTCAGTCCACTGCCTCTGCTCCTTTGAAGTCCCTGGCTTTTGCATAGAATTGGGATGCAGTATGGTGTAAAGCCGTGAAGAAGTCTGTGAGCGAAGGGCTTGACCACAGCAGAGCATGTAGGAAGAGCTAACCCCAATTACATAAAGGGAAAGTGTTTTGGGGAGGTCTTACCACAGTTCCTTCACAACATAAGGGACAGCCTTATGGTACCCAGGCTGTCTCTACACTGAGATCCTTGGCTTTGATTGCTCCCAGGCCCCCCATGGATGGTTTGCCAAGCATAGGCCATCATATTCCTCGGCTAAATGGAAATAATAACAGACTCTCCTAAGGATTAAATAAACCAATGAGAGTAAACGCCTAGGGTCTGAAGGCACCATGAGCCTCTGTTATTATTTCCATGACAGGTTGGGAGACATTTTCTGTAGGTCTCTCTTGTTTCAAATCTTTGGAACAGACAGCTTTTGTGTAGACTCTCAAGGATGTTTGTACAGCAAACAGTCTTGGAAGATACATCATCTCTGTCCAGGAAAGGGAGAAGATTTGATTGTCGTTTAGGATAATAAAGAGAAATTTTCCATCTATGGCAAAGGTTGAACTGGGTTTGCTTTCAGCTGATTCTTAAGCTGCTGGAGTCTGCTAAGCTGTGACACAAACTCACTTCATAGACAGTATCCACTTGGCTTTTGAACTTGGGGTCAAAGGAACAAGGGGGTTCATAATGCCCACTGTGCTAAACCTTATGTGGTCCCTGATCCAGGAGTCCCTGCCTTCTGCTAGCACCCATGATACTGTAGCCAATGACAGTTACCTTGCAAGCAAGGTCAATGCATCAGTCTTCCTATTTCTTGGTGGATACAGGTAAAAAGCTAGCTTTTCTTATCGACAAAGTTAACTCAGTGATAGCAAATTGGAGAACAACCTTGCTCCATATTGTTGAACTGCTCCATACCCTTCTATCCAGGCCTTCATGGACACCCCATTCAAGAACCATTTGAACAGTTCTCCTCTTGTACATATCATCTCTTCCTTGATAGAGTACATTGGGAAAACTGGACTTCATGACCAGCTAAATCAATAACTTCTAGACATTTGAGCTGCTTGTGTCTCTGTCCCTCAAGCAGCAATCTCGTATCTATTTCTACGAAGAACTTTATATGCTAATGTGCCAACTTGTAAAGGGGGGGGGGTCCCTGTCATTTTCTGGCTAGGGTTTACCCTATTTGCAATAGGGTTTCCCAATTTGCTCTGACATTTTAAGCATTGTGGACTTTATTTTCTCAAAAGGCCAAGTGACCTAAACTATACCCTAGAACAACTGGAGGACAGTGACAGGGAGACTAATGTCTGCTGGATCTACCACCTAAGGTGTTTACACCCCATTCCCAGAACCTGTGAATATGTGATTAGCAAAGGGAATTACAACAGCAGACAGAATAAGGTTACCAGTCAGGAGACCAAGAAAATTTGTCCAGTATTCAGTCAGAGGGGACAAAAATAAGAGCCATGTGTCTGGCCTTGAAGATGGAAGGCAGCAAGAGGAAGTTTCTAGAAAATGAAAAGAGGCAAGGAAATAGATTTCCAAGGAGTTTTCATCTCTTCCAGCACCTTAATTTAAGTTCAGTGGACACAGCCTCTTTTGACCTCCAGCCTGTGAGAGAGCATGGGTCATTTTAGCGGCTATGTTCATCACAATTTGACACAACAGCCACATGGCTGAATGCAAGGACTTTGCTATGCTCTGAAGAAGCTGATGGCAAGGACCAATAAACAGCCAAGATGGAGGAGTGATGCCTCCAGACTTTGTAGAGGCACCTACACTCACACACCATGCTTCTCCTCAGGGTAGGTCCCCTCTGTGTTCTTTCTCCCACAAGGCCAGGCAAAGCCCACCAGTTCAGCACAGCAATGTTCCCTCTGGGTCTGGTTCTGGTTTTGGCAATCCAGGCACTTGGCTGCAGGTGGGACGCCTTCTTGTGGTGTAGTCGCATTATTCTCCACGATTCCACTGTGTGTCAGTTAGCGTATGCAGTGTGTGAGTTAGTGTGTGTCCTTAGAAGCCACTCTGACTTAACCTCTCAGGACTCTACTGGAATGAGCCTGGTGGGAGACAGACCAATGCAGAGTTAAACTCTGAGCCTCTGAGCGGATAGGAACTACTTGCCTTCGTTTGAACATCACTTTGCTGCACCTTTCTGCTGCACATCTAACCTCACTGGGCCAGCTTGAGGAATAAATGAGACCCTAGACAGAGAACGAGGAGTCCAGGAAATGGAAAGGTCCTACTGAGGCTCAGAGAATGCTGTGGAAAAGAAGCCTCAAAGAATGTAAGAGCTGCAGGCTCAGGAGGAGTGACATGAACTGTCATCTTCTGGACATGACACTGCCTTTGCACCATGACTCCCAGTCGTGATGGTCCTGCACAAAACCTACACAAGACTGAACCAACCCAACTTCTGTCATAGGTAAGGGTGGTGCTTTCCAGGCCCCACCCTTAGAAGGAACTACTGGCTTCTTAGAGATGCTGGGAGAAGGAGCATCATTCTGTGTGTGTCTCTGCCCCTCAAGCAGCAATCTCGTATCTATTTCTATAAAGAACTTTATATGCTAATGTGCCAACTTTAAAGGGCGTCCCTGTCATTTTTCTGGTTAGGGTTTATCCTGCTTGCAATAGGGTTTCTCAATTTGCCATGACATTTTAAGGATCGTGGACTTTATTTTCTCGAAAGGCCAAGTGACAAAGTAACCTGAACTACACCCTAGAACTACCGGAGGACAGTGACAGGGAGATTAATGTCTTCTGGATCTGCCGCCCAAGGCGAAGCTGTCCCGCTGTTAGTAGCTGTAAAAGTGGGTGGCTCTACACCCATGCACGTGTGGGTGACAGGAACTGGACACAGCGGATTATCAAAAAAAGAAAAAGGCATGAAGCTAGAGGAGGGTGTGTCGAAGTGAGGAAGTGAATATGATCATATTTTTTGCATATGTATGTGAAATTCTCAAAAATAAAGACAAATTATAATAAAAATAAAATGGCCAATTTTGTTATTTGCATTTTTGCCACAATAAAAGTCACAAAATAATGATGTACTCTCCATATTATAGTATGTGCTGTACGCACTATTGGGTGGGTTAGAAAATAGCTTCCTCTCAAAAACACAAAATAACAGCATGACTTAAAAAAAAAGCATGTTTCCTGAAAATGCACATCTGCTTTTGTCTGGTGTTCAGGTGTCAAATGAAATAAACCTTTAAAAGGGGCCCCCTGCACAGATTCATGAAAAATGCACAGAGAATGGTATCGCTGCACTTAACACAATACAGGTTCTCTCCATGACATAATTGTTCTCATTTTGTCTTTGAGGAACACAAATGATTGAAAGTGCAGTTTCAGAAGATAGAGTCTAGGAGATGGGGTAGGGTGAGCACACAGATGAATGTACGTGATGCAATTGAACTGAACACTTCAAAATAGCTGAGAGGATAACATTTGTCTCTTGCATATGAGTCTTATGAGTTTTATGAGGTCTCACAGTTGTTAAGTGCTGTGAAGCACTAGGGGTGAGGAAAACTCTCCAGAGAGAACATGGAAAACTCTCATGTACTATAACAAGGTGCCTGAGACAATCTACATACAGGAAAGGTTCAAGTCAATTCAGTTTGAGAAGTTCCGATCTGCAATCAATCTTCCTCATTGTTTTGGCTCTCTGGTAAAACAGAGCACCATTGTGGTAGCATGTGGTAGAGGAGGCTGCCGACCTCCTGGCAAACGGAAAGCAAAACTGGAATGGAGAAGAAACTGGAACCCCAACATCCCCTTCAAGGGTATACGTCAATGACCTATCTTTCTCTGACTAGGTTCCATCTCTTGACTGCTTCATCACTTCCCAATAGTGTCACAGGCTGGTGACTAGAACACTTACCCAAAACACAGGTTTCATCTTAAAGGGCATAAATGACTTTATTCTGGAGCCAAATGTGAGTGACCATGGATTTAAGTTACCCCACATTTCACGATCCAAAGCAGTGACAGTTTTGTAAGGCCTTTATACCAACAGAACAAAGAAAGTCATAAAGCAGAACAGTTTTCTAGGACACTGATGCAGAGATCAGGGAGGCAGGTTACAGCCAAGCGGGGGAATCTCTGCTTCCTGCTTCAGGCTCAGGCGCTATCACCTGACGGCATTCTTAGCCTTTGGGTTTGTGAGAGCTCCTGAAGTCTGTACAACATTCCAAGGGATTCACCTATATGCTCAGAATATTAGGTCGCACTCAGTGTGGGCAGGAAATGGCCATTTAGGAGGCCTGAGATAGCCCAAGATAATTTAGCTCTGGACCTGTTCCCTTCCAACGGTCCACAATCATTGACATTCTAGACGTGAATCTGCCTTGGAGTAGCTTCTTTTCGGGAGTGCTGGTTAACAGTGTAGAACAGTGAGGGAGCACTAGATAGGAGACCGGGCTTCGCTCCAGGCTCTGCACGACCCCAGGAATGTTCTTCTCATTCTCTGGCTCTGAAAACAAACAAAACCCTCAGGCTCCGTGACTCGGTCTGTGTTCCCAGAGTGCTGCTAGGACGCCAAGAGCTGTCTCACAAGGGGCACAGAAAACGTCATCCTTCCTGGCTGGACATCTGACAGAAAGGCGGAGGTCCTGACAACAGGAGGAGACCCCTGGCGCCAAGGGTGGCAGGTACATGCCACCCTTGGAGACGATAATAGTCTGTGACTCTGAATTCACTAGAAGGTCGGCTGGGTCAGGGCCACAATGTGAGCATTTGCTTAAATCCCTGTCCAAGAATCCTTCAGTTTGCTGCTGGAAGATAATGAGTTCTGAGCCACAGCAGACTCAGGCCCTCAGTGAGTTTGACACCAGCTGCTCCTTGATGAGAAACCCATGCATATTAATCATAGAAAAGAAAGGACTGAAAACCACCGTCGCTTGCTCAGAAAACATTTACTGAGCACTGCCATGTGTAAGATTCTTCCTGGCACTGGAGACCAGTTATGCCATGTGCAAGATTCTTCCTGGCACTGGAGACCAAGTGCAGGTGATGGAAGAGACCAGTCTCTGTCCTTGGAGACTGCATCCTGATGAGCGAAGGAAGATGAGGAAGTCAGGAGGAGCAGCAAGGGTAGCCAAGATGCGCTGAGGAGGTGATGTCTGAGACAAAGCTTAGGTTAGGAGCAGAGTCACCATGCACAAACCATAGACATGGAGAAGAAGAAACAGAGGGGAGGGGCCACGTGCTGAGAGCTGCCTTTGGAAGGGGCCATTGAGCTGTGGGAGCCTGTTCTCAGATCCAGTCATGCATTATTGTTTAGGGAGGAGGTAGAAACTTGGGGGAGGGGAAGGCCCCTCTGGAGAATGTAAGGTCACTGAGGTAGGCCTCAGATATATGATTGCTCTCCCTCCTGCCTCTGCTTCCTGCTGGCCATGAAGTAACTAACCTCTGCCACTGGCTTCTCCTGTCATGATGCTTCACCTCACCAGTTGTCTAAAATGAACACAGAAGAGGACCATGGACCCAGATGTTGGAAAACATGTGCTAAAATAAATCTCCTCCTCAGAGTCATTTGTGTTGGCTGTGTTCTCACCAAGTACTAGCCCAAGAAGAAGGGCTGTCTAGAGAATGACAAGCACGGAGGAGAAGGCCCCTGCCTGCTTCTCAGGCCCTGAGGCAGAGCTGGATAAAATAGTGAGGCCTAAAAGTACTCCCCTGCTCCTATCCCAGCAGGATGGTCAATGGGCAGGACTCACCTCCCTGTTATATAGACAAGAGACTCCATGAGCATAAGCAGGTGCCTGGAAATATGCTCAGTACTAGTCTCTGCTGCTAGGAAGATTCTTGCAGCCCCAAGCCTTCTGAGGGATTAGGATTGGAGTCACTTCCTCCTTCCCTTCACAGATGGAATGCTCATCAGGGTTTCATGAGGGACAGTCTTGTTGGAGGGAAGGAATATTGTCCTCTCCCCACACCTGGGTCCTCTACCTCCTGGTACCAGGTAAAGGATGAGTCTCACGGGCTAGGTGTCCCAGTGAACCAGGGCTTCCTGCCTCCTTTCTCTTCAAATCAGATGTCTTGAATTTCTAAGCAGCCCTGACCAAGACACCAAAGCCTCCCGAGTACCAGCTTTCTTCTTTTCTCCTCTCCAGGAGCCCACACTACATTCCCACAGCCTGTTATCTGCTTTAAAGACTCCCCAGTGCTATTGCCTTCAGGAGACTCCTTTCAGGGTGTTTCCATATTTACTGCCCAGTGATTCCCTGTCCTATGCTTGGGGGCTTTACTGTCTCATCCTCCTACTCTCAGAGTCCTAGGATGGTACCTGGCCCATCGTCCTAAGGTTAGACCAGCCACACCCCTTCCTTAGTCTAGGATGAGGTGCAGAGCAGATTTTTATTTTAATACTCTTTGCTGTATTGAAGATACAGGGCCTCACATATGCCACACGGGAGAACTAAGCTGCCCTCTTTAGCCCAGAACAACCATTGATAAAGGACAAGTGTCCACTGACCAAAGGCAGGACAGCAAAGGGAGCAGTGAGTCCTACCATCTCCCTCATCTGTTTAACAGGTCTTAACGAATCACATAAATTTTATCAATCATATAAATTAGGTTTTTATGGAGTGTGCAGATCACCTGCAAGACACCTGTAGATATGACAGCCACGAGGGAGACATAAAGTGCTTCTGAAACAGATGAGTATGTCCCAATGCCTGGGCTCCTCATCCTGTCTGGATGCCAACACACTGCTGTCTGGAGAGATTTAAAAGGGAGCATTTGGCACCACAGGATAGAACTGGAACATTGTGAGTTGATGTCCCAACTGGATGAGGTGTGGACCAAAACCTGACTCCTGAGCTTTCCCGCACAGGAACCTCCCCGACCCTGGGCTTCATCTGCACAGGGACACCATGACAACTGATTCTCAGATCCATTTTACAGACTGAGAGAGAAGAGAAAGAGAGAGGTGGAGAGAGAGGGAGAGAAGAGAGGAGAGGGAGAGAAGAGAATGCTTGTCCATTATATACATTTTATTAGCAGGAATGCATTGATTGCAAGGCCTCTCAAGGGAGATTCTTAGGGACTTTAGGTCTGCTCCCCTGAAGCATTAATATTGTGCTGTAGAATATAAGCAAGTCTTCTGCCTGGAGACCTATAAAAAGGTCAAGAAAAAAAAAAAAAAAAACAAAAACAAACCTTGAACTCTAGAGTAGATCGTGCCTGGTTGAGCAGCCCTGGGTCATTCCCTGATCTTGCTGAGATTCTGTCATCCCCACAAAATACGGACTAATAGTGGCTAGTGAAAGGATCTCAACAGGACAGATAGCAGGAGAAGCCCATGGCATGTCACTGACCCACAGGGGAATCCAAACATTATTGGTTCCCCTTTTCTTTCATTCATAGGCTTCCTTTCTATCACGGTGATGTGTCAATGATATAACAGGTATGAATAAGGCTTTCAGCTTACAGAGTGTCATGTGAGGCTACAAGGACTGTTCTAATAATCAATAAGTGAAGAGAACTCACATGACAAAGAGAGGAGATTGGTGGAAACACTGACCACATCACCTTGAACACAGTATCCTGATTTCCTGTATTTCTGGAGAAGGCATATGGAGGAGGACACACCATTTCCTCTACAAGCTCTCCCCAAAAGCCTATCTAATCATGAGCAACACTTGACAAAACTCAGTGGAGAAACCATCTTCAAAACAATTATCCAGAATACCTCAAAAGCCATGAGACTGTAGATTGTGCCAGATTAGAGAGATGAAAAAAGCATAAGCATGGTGTGAATCTTCAGGGGAAAATGGCAAATTTTGAATAAGCCATTTAAACATATTACTAGGATCATATCAGTGATGATTTCCTAGGTTTGATTATCATCCAGCACCCATAGAACCTCAAGACCTCAACACCATAGAACCTTCAGGATCTGAGAACCACTAGGAATTGAGGACTCTCAGGATATCAAAAGCCCCAGGACTTAGAATGCTCAGAACCCGAGACTATAGAGACCTCAGAACACTGGGAACTGAACCCCTGAGCCACTAGTGTTCTCAGGCTTTGCAGGAACTCTGATCGCTCAGGGAACATGAGCCTTCAGGACTATAAAATTCTTAGGGCCTGATTAGCTTTCTTAGGTGTACAGATTTTGGTATGTTTATCCTATATTATATGTCTAATATCCACTTATGAGTGAGCATATACCCTGTGTGTCTTTCTGCTTCTAGGATACCTCACTCAGGATGATCTTTTCCAGCTCCCACCATTTACCTACAAATTTCATGATTTCCTTGTTTTTTATCGCTGAGTAATATTCCATTGTGTAAATGTACCACAATTTCTGTGTCCATTCCTCAACTGAGGGTCATCTGGGTTGTTTCCAGGTTCTGGCTATTACAAATAAAGCTGCTACAAACATGGTTGAGCAGATGTCCTTGTTGCATTCTTGAGCATATTTTGGATATATGCCTAGGAGTAGTTTAGCTGGATCTTGAGGAAGCACTCTTCCTAATTGTCTGGCTAAGATGCTCAATCCCCATTCAGAAAGGCAAAGATGATGGACATTGGAGGAGGGAGAAAACAGGGAACAGGACAGGAGCCTACCACATAAGGCCTCTGAAAGGCTCTACCCTGCAGGGTATCGAGGCAGATGCTGAGACTCATAGCCGAACTTTGGGCTGAGTGCAGGGACCCTTATGAAAGAAGTGGGAGATAGTAAGACCTAGAAAGGACAGGAGCTCCTCAAGGACAACAACAGATCCAAAAAGTCTGAGCACAGGGATCTTTTCTAAAACTGATACTCCAGCCAATGACCACTCATGGAGATGGCCTGGAACCCCTGCACAGAGGTAGCCTATGGCAATTCAGTGTCCAAGTGGGTTCCATAGTAATGGGGACAGGGACTGTCTCTGACAGGAACTGATTGGCCTGCTCTTTGATCACCTCCCCCGGAGGGGGGAGCAGCCTTACCAACCCACAGAAGAAGACAATGCAGCTACTCCTGATGAGACCTGATAGACTAGGAATAAAGGGAAGGGGAGGAGGACCTCCCTTATCAGAGGACTGGGAGAGGGACAGGAGTGGAAAAGAGGGAGGGTGGGATTTGGAGGGGAGAAGGGAGGGAGGTACAGGGGGAAGACAAAGTGAATAAATTGTAATTAATAAAAATAATTATTAAAAAATTCTTAGGGTCTCAGAACCTCCCAGATACCAGGATGTTTAGCATTTTCATGACCTCAGAAGCCTCAGGATACTCATTGGGGACTTCAGGGATTTAGTCTTTAGATACTCATATTTTCGGAACACTATGAACCCCCAGGAATTCAGAACTGAAGTCTCTGGGCCCTTCAGAACATCCATGACACCAGAACCCCCCAAAATGACCTCACTGTTCTGAAGGCAGCCAAGCACAGAGGTGCAATCCATCCATCCTGGACAGGGTCCTGGCATCCCCAGCGTGGCTGCAGAGCTGAAGAAAGTTGCCTGATTTTTCTTCCACATGTATCCTTTTGGTGTAGGTTGGAAATAATGTCTTTAGAGCATTGTGTCTTAGGACACATTTGCATATTCCTTGAACCGTGACTGTCCACAGAGCATTCTGGTCAGGGTGTGTTGTAGGTATTTACCTATATATTATAGTTAAATAAATATGTAGGATGATTATATATACATACACACACATAAAACAGCTCTTATGATGCATCAGAGACAGACCACATGCTTGGTGAGCCATAGGCTGTAATAGAAAGGTCTCTGGCTGTGGCAGCATGGCCATCGTAGCACCTGTTCACTGATGGCACATTTAGCTTCTTTTGTACAGTTAGGGACAGTGCATTGTCAGTGACAGCGGTAATAAATGCCTGAACTGCTGTTGTGTATTTACAATGCTCTTGTCTGTCATTAGTTCAGAGGACTCTTCTGCCCCCAGATCAGAAAAGCAGCCTCCTGTCAAACAGGGTGTCACTTCTACCATGGTAGCCTGTGTGCCCCATGCTTGCCACATCCAGACTGTATGTCAAGAGGCCACATGGAGGGACCCAGTTACATCAGATCTGTGTAAATCTATTCTGCAATGGCCACACAAAGGCGAAACTGCCTAACATTTGTCAGATAGTAGCCCTGTCATTAAACAACATGGAATTACAATTATTATCATCATCATTATTAAGAGATTTGTTTTCATTTTTATGTGTATGTGCGTGTCCATGTGAGTGCCTGAGGAGGTCAGAAGAAGGCCTCGGAACCTCTAGAGGTGCAGCTGCACGTGCTTGTGAGCTGCCTGAGGTGGGTGCTGGGAGTCAAACCTGAGTCCTCTGCAAAGGCAGCAAGTGTTAAAGCCCAGCCATGTCTCCAGCCTCAGCATGCTATCGTAATCGACTAGCGTTTGCCCTGCTGTCCTCCAGGCTCACCGCTAGGAGCTGAGAATGCAGGGTGACTCACACAGCTCCCTACCCTCAAGGCCAGTACATTCCATGCTTGCTGTTCCCAGTTCTGTCCGTCAGCTCTTGTCTCTAGCTCTTTCAAAGCTATTCTGCCTGGCCATTCCATAACTAAATGTGTCAGAGTGTGTGTCTCCACTTTTGCTTGGTGATCAGGGCCTTTAGATCTTGAACATGATTTGATGACAGTCAGTGAAGGCCCCTCTTCCTTTGGGAATTTTCTTTAGATCAACTCCCAGGAGTGGGATTACCACGCCAGAGGCCGTGGACTTCTAATGACTCTTAATGTGGATTATCAAATTGCTTTCCAAAGGGGATGCACCCAATTTACACCCGGCCACCAGCCGTGTATGGATGCCATAGCTAGACCATGACTGTCTCAGCCCTGGGTGTGATAATTAGGTTTCTTAATTTGTGCTAAATTAATAGGTGTAAAATTGCATCTCGTTTTAATTTGCTTTTCTTTGAGAGTTATGAAGGTTGAGCACTTTCTCTAATAAACATACACTCGGATGGCTTTGTTCATTTATTCATTCATTCATTTAAAGCTTTACACATTAACCCTATACCTCATGGCAGATCCTGCAAAGAGCCAAAGACAGAAATACAGAGAACACAGCCCCTATTGCCCACCCAGGGAGGAAAGCTAACAAGAGCACCAACAGTCCCGAGTCACAGGGGAGTCCGTGTCTGTGTGTTGGAGGCCCTGCTGCTAAAGGTTGAAGCCTCTGCAACCAAGATGGAGGGGGCCCCCACAGGGGTTCCCTACTCTCTGCCTGTCCTCACTTGCTCCTTCCTTTGTGCAGTCGGCCCTGGGACAGGGCCTTCCTAGAAATGAACGGGCCAGAAATAACTTGACCTTCCAAGAACGCTCAAGGACTGATGGAGCACAAGAGTGTCCATCCATCAGGAAAAGCTCCTAGGGGAGAAGGAGATGGCTGGCAGCTCGTGTGTGTGTGTGTGTGTGTGTGTGTGTGTGTGTGTGTGTGTGCTGTACAGCCATGGCCTGTGTCACCTATGGAGGAAAGCCACTGGCCTCAAAGGTGAAAGAGGTATGGAATGGAATTTACTTTTTTTTTCTTTTTAAATTATTATTATTATTATTATTATTATTATTATTATTATTATTTTGGAATTAGCTTTTCTAAAGGGTTAGACATCCATCCGTCCCCTGCCTGTACCTCCTTTGAAAGTCGCTAGTTTTTTTCTACACAACCGCAATCACCAGCCCGAGACTAGCACATCACCTCCCTTTCCTACAACAGTCCCCCCCCCCTCCTGCCATTCCATGTGTGAACACTACTCAAAATGCTTTGAAAGGCTACTGAAGATCTGTCTGGGGTGAGGCATGCTGTATCCTGGCACTTGAGATGCTGAGATGGGAGGATCACAAGTTCAAGGCCATCCCAGGCTGCATAGCATGTTTGTTAAGATATGAGTATGTCCCACAGGACACCCACTCAGAGTGCACTGTCCAGTGGTTTGTAGTGTGTTCTGAGATGAGTCTAGCACTGAGAACAATTTCATTGTCCCAGAGAGAAGTATCAATCTCTATTATACTCTTTCCTCAAGCTCTAAGCAACCCTAGTTACTGCCTTCTACAAATTTTCCTACTCTGGTAATTTCTCAGAAATAAAATTACTACCATGAAGTACTTGACTTCTGGCTTTATTGACTTAATGGCAAATTTCAAATCTCATTCATGTTGTAGTTTGGTTCAGCACTTAATTCTTTTTCATGGGTGAATGCTATTCCACTACACGGCGATGTACGACATCTAGATTCACCATCATTTGTGTTATTTTTACTTTTTACCTATTGTCGATAGCTCAGATGTTAATATTAACAAACAAATTTCTGTATAGGTGTATAATTTTAAGTTAAAGTTTGGTCTGATGTGTGTTACTGGCCCTCAAGATCTGGTTACGCCTATCCTTGCTTTGTAAACCTGCCTAAGACATACCTGATCAGTTGATTAAACAGCCTGTACCTGGGCAGGGAAGAATGGGATAGGCATGGCTAAGATTCCCAGGCTTCGGACAGGAAACTCACTGGAGACAGAGGACAGGAAGAGAGGAGGAAGGAGGACGCCATGGGAAGCTTGGAGAAGGCACCACATAGGACTCGAGAAAGGGCTCCATTGATGGTGTGGGAAGGCCCAGAGAAAGAATAAAAGCAAGCACATGGGATTCTGGGTGAAAGGTAGTCCAGATGAGGATGACTAAGGCAGGTGTCCTTGGATGGGGGCTGAGAGATGGATGGTGAGATGATTCAGACAGTGTAGGTCAGAATAGCTGCCCGGCCCAAGGTAAATAAGACAATTATAGAATCTAACAGGTGTCTGTGCCTTATTATTTGTGATAGCAGGTTAGATAATACCGCCTTGATAATCATAGGGATAACAACAAACATAACACAGACAACACTGTTTTTCAACTACTGCAACAATTTTATTTTGCTTTCATGCATGCATACCTCAAGTGGAATTGCTGCAACTCATGGTGAGCCTGTCCTTTTTACTTCCCAAGGAATGTGCATACTGTTTTCCAAACTGTCTGCACCATTTTCCACCTCCTCCAGTACAGAATGAAGGGTCTTATTTCTCCATAACTTTATAAAAACTTGTTATCCAAACAAAACAAAAAGACAGTAGACATCTCAGTAAAGCAGCACCTGAGATTTTGATTTGTGGATCTCTAATGACTAATTGTTAGCAATGTTATACGTACTGGGATTTTTTGGTACATTTTTCATCTTGAGTTCCCATGCATGGATGGGTCTGGAGCTTTGCTGTTGCTGCTATTGACAGTCTGCGCACACACAAGCTCAACGCTAACTTACTCCCTGCAGCCACTCTCTCCTTACCATGTCTTAGAAGTCACTGTCGTCTGAATTCATCGTCCGAAAGTTTGCTTCTTAGATCCTGATTCCCAAATCACACACTAGTACATTCGGAAGTGGAACTTTGCAGGGTTTTCAGGCATAGACAAATTTGTGAAAATGGGCCCTGACAGCATTAGCAGCCTTCTACAAAAATGAAGTGGCATCTGGGCTAGCAGCTTGTCCATCTTGCCATGCGGTACCCTTGGCCATGTTCTGATGCAACAGAAATACCCTCAACCAGATGGTCAGCCAGGTGCCGGCAATCTTCAGCACCTTCAACCAAATAAGCCTATTTTCATTATAAATTACTTTATCTCAGGCATTTTGCTATAGCAATAGGAAATGGACTAAGATAGAGAAGAATCTTTTCCCCTTAGTATAGCTGCATGCACTGTCTTGCAGTGTAGATGTGCGTAGTTCATGGCTGTGGGCCATCCCGTGTGGACCTGTAGTTAACTTGCCTTAGATAGGTTGCAGACTATGCTCCCACATACACAAACATAGGCGTGTTTCTGTATGACTGGGGTGGTACAGATATACTAGAAGTGAGCCTGCTGGTTCAAACAAATAAAGATTGCAAACTGTGGCAGGACTGTGCCTTAAGGCCCGTTGGAGCCATAACAATTTAGGCCACTAATAGAGCTGAGAGTGTGGACGGGAGAGTGTACATTCCAGATCTACACTCTGATGCACTGACCCTTCCCGGAAGGCAGTGCATTCTTCTTCAGAGGGCTTTGGAAGCCTAGGTAGACTAAACACTCAACTACAGAGCTGTTTCCCCAGCCCCTAAGATTCCCATTTCTAAAACCTCTTCCCGCTGGAGAATTTGGGTGTCTAGGAAACCAAATGCCTGTACCAGATGGCAAAGGGCTTCCCAGCTCCTCGATGCTGCCAGTCTGGGCTTAGCAATATCTTCCGAATATAAACGGGGTCCCAAAGGGTGAGTCTCTGCATAGCAAACAGCCCGACAGCAATCGCAGAAAGCTATCACAATCTACGTGCAGCCTCTTGAGAAAGCTGTGACGTGTGTGTGCGCAGCAGAAGCAGGGTGCATTCTGCACATAGCAAAGAACTTACAGACTCTGTGCTCCTCCACCTGCCACTTTCCACATCCACACATATGGCAGCTGTTCCTCAGATATCTCTCTCGTCTCCCCTCAGTTCCCCACCATCTTCCCTTCCCACCCCTCTTTCTCTTCCATTTTTTTCCTTTTTATCCACTGAGTGTTTTTCTTTCTTTTCTATTCCAGCTCAGATCCCCAGCCCTCCGGCTTCCCAGCAGCACCCAATTCCACACTGTGTGAAAGCTGGGGCCCTGAGCTGGCAAAGTCAGGGCTCTGCTCATAAGACACCAGCGAGGGTTGGTTGCTGGGAAACAAAATGGGAAAGGAAGAACGTTCTGCAGGGAAAGGGAAGGAAAACTGGGAATATTTGTCCAATAGTAATCTATGCCACAGGTCAGAGCAGGCCCAGCTCTAAAGACACGCACCTGTTTGCCAGTGCTGAAGGGGATGGGCGGGTGAGCCCTACAAAATTCAGTCAAGCAGTGTGGGACTCTGAAACAGCCAGTTGTGCTGAGGTATTACTGTCTGAGTGAAGGTAGCTCTGCTGTTTCCAGATGGCCTGGTCTGTGTGCAGACAGAGCTGGCTCTGTAAAATCCTCCTGCTGATGGATTTTACTTTTGAATCAAGAGTCTATACTTATTTGTCTTAAATTTTACTTGCAGGTCTATGGGAATGCTAGTGCTCACGGAGTCCAGAAGCAGGCTTAGGATCCCTTGGAGCTTGTGCTATAGGCATCTTATGAGCTACTGAGTGTGGGTGCTGGGATATGATGGAATTGAACCCCAGTCCTCTCTGGAATAGAAAGCACCCTGAACAGCTGCGTTAATGCCCCTTCCAAAGACATTGCTCTTTCAAAGATCCAGAGACAAGGCAAGAGTTGCTGAAGGCTGCACAGCAAGTCAGTTGTCCAGACAGGAGTGAGTCTAGAACGTGGTTCCTCTATTTGGATGTAGCGATAGGATTCATCAGACAAAATGAAATTGTGAGGCTCCAACAGTGATTCAGAGTTTCCAGACAGTTACAAGGGAGCTTGAATGCAAGCACACACCCTCCCTGAGTTCAAGGCCCCGTGACTACCCAGGCTGCGACGCCATGAAGCTGACTGGGGTTCAGCCCAGCCTCCACGAGCTGACCTTTCTGCACAGCTCAACTCTGGCAAAATCAGGGTGAGAGACTAGATGACAGGCAGCTGACACGTGCAGCAGCCAGGTGCCTGGTCTGCTTGGCCACTCCCCAAACCTTGCTGTACACGAATCATCTGGGGAGCTTCTTTCAAACAGGCTAATTCAAAATCTCCACAGGCACGATAAAGGCATCGGTACTATTTTTTAAAACTTTCCAGGTAACTTTAGAATGAAACAAAGTTTGAGAACCTGGAATCCCAGAGGCATCAACTTGAAAGAAAAGCATCTTGAGTGTGGAGACTCAGGTTCTGGCAGCCAGGCCCTAATCCCATCCTGGGAGCAGGGGATCAGACCAGGCACAACCTAATCACTGTCTCTTGTTGTTAACGCCTGCACAGCCCATGCCCTGGAGATGACTGAATACATAAATAAATAGAATCGAGCCCTTCTTAGCTTCTTCAGGCTTCCCTGATAAATATTTATTTGGGGAAATTTCTAAGAAATGTAATATTGTGTCTCTTTGGAGTGGTTCTGCTCTATTGGGGAAAGAAATGTTGAAGAGGTTCATCAGACAGGCTGTCTCTCCTGGCTTAGCAGCAGGGGAGGTTCTAACTGCAGTCCTGCCTACATTGCCCCACCATGGAAGAGGGGCCCCTAGTTCTCAATCTGAGTCTGGATCGCCTAAGACCATCAGAAAGCACAGATAGTTATATTATAGTTCATAACAGTAGCAAAATTACAGTAGTAGTAAAAATAGTCTTGTGGTTGGGAGTCATCAGAACATGAGGGATTGTATTAAAGGAAGGGCTGCAGCTGCCCTAGAGGGGCAGGGGGGGTTACCATCAACCCGCCCAAAAAATATGCCTGAGTGGCAGGGGCACTCTCTGACTTACTTCTTGGTTCCTAGGCTCAATGTGGACAAGGCTGTGTCTGCTTCAAGCTGAAGCTGTGAGCCCAGCTTTGTGGCTTGTATACCCCTTTAAAGCTCTCTTTTAAGTAACTCAGACTTCAAGAACATTCCGTCTGACTGCACTGGTCCCTTCCTCCATCAGTGCTTTGTCTTAGCAGTCAGAACTAGGAATGCCTGCTTCCTGGACTCAGAGAGGATTTTGATAAAAATGGTTGGAACTTGCTGTGACTTCATTTTGTCCCTAGCCCTGAGCCAGGAATTTAATCTCTGAAGTCTTGTGTTATGAAGAGAATGTAAAGTTAATCCTACTGTGTCTAGAAGTGGACCTTTGAGAAAAGTGAACTATGAAATAAAATAAACCTCTTTTCCTTAGTAAGTACCTGTCTCTGTTTATTTTGTGATAGTAATGGAAAATAGACTATTACAGAGGGTGTGGGAGGGTCTCTGTCATCCCCTGCAGGGGATAGCTTTACCTGACCTTCCTGTCCTTCTAGCTTCAAGTTTGGTACATTGTAATCTCCTAAAAGCATCTTTTGCTGTCTATAAAGGAAAAGCTTCAAAGCTCACACTTAGAGAAACTGGCTAGAAAAGACTCTTTCAGACATGATTATAAAAACATGATTTGCATAAACATCATAATTTTATTTTATATTTTTGCTGATAGCATAATAAAATAGAGAGAAGACTGTGAAGTGATCCGTGAAGAAAGGCTGCAGACATCACCGCCTGTTCCTATCACCTTTGGAGTGAGTCCTTTATTGTCAAAACCTAAGGAGGAATAAAGATTCGGTGGAAAGCTCATCCATCTTTCACAGTCTATGATTAGACACGCCCTGTCAGCCAGCATCCCCACACAGACTGATTGCAAGTGTCTGGTGGGACAGTGGGCTGACTGACGTTAGCAGTTTGGAAGTTCGTGCTTCCAAGTAGGAGCAGTCCTGCAGCCCCAGGGACAGCAGATCGGTACTGGTTACTCTGTGTCCCTAAGGCTGCAAGAATCGTGGCATCACCTCCGCTAACGCACAGCTAGGAGAAGGTGCCTCTCTTGGGATGAGAGCTTCATTCAGCTAGAGCACCCCACCTCACCGCAGAAACGCTATAACAGAGGGAGCACTGTGTTTACATCGTTCTTCACTTTGTTGATGGAGACATTGAGACTGCGCAGGAATCGGATCCATTGGCTGCTACTTTGTCCTGGGAACGAGCAGCTGGTACTTCCAGGATTCTGCATCGGTCAGTTACCACCTGCCGCATACATGCTGTGTCAACGCTGGGGACATCAGTCATAAAATATACGTTGTTCTGAATGTGACCCAGGTAGACCCCACATCGCCCAGGGAAGGACACTTGCTGTGGCTGCAACCCACAGGAAACTCTGTGAAGCTGGAATGGCCATGGCAGCCATCCACCTCCCTCTGGGAGGTCTCTCTATGGGGCCACCCTTTGGTTACTGGTATGACTCACTTTTCAAGAGGTGGAGGCCAATTTCAAGGAGTGTAGATGGTCTCACAAAGGCAGGTTTGAACCAGCTTAACCCCACGTCTAGCACATAAGTCACATGGTAAGATTAAGCGTGGGAGAGGACATCTAGGAGCAGAGCACACTGCCAAACTGCCAACTTCCTTTTTGTGAGCCCATCGGTCACTGCACAGACTCTCCCCTGGCAGCACGCCAAGCCTGCATCCTGGGTGAGCCGTACTCATGGGCTGCCACTGAATGCTGTTCTATCTTGCCTTTCAGTAGTAGAAGATGGAGAATAATTAGAGTCTGGGAATTAGACTGAAGTTTAATATAATAAAAGTCTTTCTTGCAAAAAGGGACCCAGTTGGCCCACTAAAGATTGCTATCCTTGTTACGAAGGGCAGGGACAGGGTGTTATAATGAGAGAGGAGTGGAATGACCTCCCAGCTGAGTTTTGAGCTGTTAGGAATAGGGAGTGGGAGAATGTAGGGATTGCTGGCACATTCCTAGAAGGGGGCTGGAAATAATGGGCAGAGAGCCTAGAGGCCAAAGTTCATGACAGCAAGAACCAGGAAGAAGCAGTCCCCTATTAATCATTGGTCATTCCCCCACAAGAAATCATCACTGAACAGTCATCAATCCCCTTACCCAGGGCAACAATTCTTGAACTTAGATTGATTGCTTCTGCCCCTCCAGTGGCTCCATCTTCCTCTCAGCCAAACCTCAGCTGTCCTGTATTGGGATGGCTTTGACTCTGCTGCCTTCTATGGCCATGTCCCCATTCTTTGGGCTCCAGCCATAAAATGATATCAGCAACACTCCACAGAACTCAGACCTCCTTTTGTTACAAGCATGTGTGTATCACAGATCCATTCCTAGGATGCCAATATTCCAGGCCAGGTGGACTCTCACTCAACCTTCAGCATCCAAGAAAGATGGACAGTACAATTGTACAAGGACCCAGATTCTAAAAATGAAGAAAAGCAACTCAGAAGAGCTGACAATGACAGCAACTCTAACTTCTATCAAGTGTCCAAGTGCCTACTTCCTACCAGACCATTAACCCATGCTCACATGATAACCCCATGATAAGGTGCTAGTTTATTCCTGTTTTTTTTTTTTTTTGGGGGGGGGGGATACTGAGATTCAGAGGCATGAAGTAACTTGCTACATCCAAATATGGAGAACAGGCATGTTCTGTCCTCTTCCTTTGCTGTGTCCTTCACCTATATGCCAATGGTTCTCCTTCTTCACACTAATTACTCTTCATTCTTTACCTTTTCGCTTGACTAAATCTCTACAGCTTTCTCCTCCACATGGAGAAAACATCACAGATTCTTCATTCATTCCCTTCTTTGCTGTGGGCAGCTTCTCTCCGAGCTGTCTCTGACTTCATCATCAAGTACTGATCCGGTACTGAGCAAGAGCTTGGTGAGTGGATAGATGGGTGGGTAGTGTGGGTGTTAGGTGGATTAATTGATTGATGGTGGAAAGAGCAAATAATAATGGTAGGTATATAGATGCATGGATGGTGGGTGGATGAAGAGGGATGGGTGGATGGATTGATGGGTTGATGGTGGATAGATGATAGGTGTTAATGGATGTGCGAATGAATAGATGGTGAATGCATGAATGGGGAAGGAAGGATGGATGGCCATCTTTGTGAAATTCTGGTTTGTTTACACTGATTGGAAAATCAAGTTTTAATGCTCCGGAGACCCCATCTAATCCCAGCTCAGATCCTAGTGGATTTTTATTCTGTTCCAAGAATAGACAGGATTATTCTACCCATCTCCAAGTTCCCACAGAGGCCATTTGTCTTAAGTGTTGAGGGCAGCTCTGCGGTGGTACAATTAGTTCTCGTTAGCAGCCACTGTAACCGGACTGTAATTTCCAGGATGTTGGATGGTAATTGCACATGAACAGCTCTGCGAGAGTCTGCACCTGTAATGACAAGCGGAGCCTCTTCCGCTCTCCAAACACTGCTCCGAATGCCAACAAGCAGGTGAGCTCCTGATGCCATATTAGCACGGTGATCTCCATCACTAAATGACTCCAGGGCTGTCCAAATGAGGCGAGCAATTAGGCCGACCAGGGAAGACAAAGGAGCCCTTGATGAGCATAATGATGACACAGGCAGGATTGCTCTGGCCTGGGGCAGAGTATGAAACCAGAGCCCAGGACTCTACAATGGTGTAAATCAGCCATGGCCAGCTCCTGGGCCCCTGTCCTGATCACCTGGGCATCCATCACCCCTCCCAGGGCTACTGTGCACAGAGAAGAAACAACCAGCATAGCTATGTAATCAGAATAAAGTGTACATTCAGAACTCTTTACTGAAATCAGCAGTTATGGGATGGACTCTTTCCAAGAAAAATGTTAGTAGTTAAAAGGAAGTTAAATAAGTGAAAATTACTTTCTTGAAAGTGTGTTGCCTGGTGCAGCAGTAAAAAGGCAGTGTGGCCTGGTTTTATATCATCCTCCAACCAGCAAGCAACACAACTCTCAACAGAACAGCAGGGACAGCCATGACTCTGGGCTTCTGCCCATGCACCTCCAACTTCCAGGAATATTCTTCACCTCACCTTTTGCAGCTGTCTCTATTGTGAGCATTTCCCTGGGCTAAACCAGCCATCTTTCAGTGAAGCTCCATAAGGCACAGGATGTTGACAAGGAGGTAATACATTCCATCCTGCTGGGACACTCACTAGGCTCAGGAAGTAGTCAATTCAATAGCTTCAGGAAGCTCCCAAAACTGACCAGATTTGTTAACTCCCATCTCTTCCCAAGAATATATATAAACTGTAAAGGTTGCTGTGAAACACTCAGATGAGCTGATAAGCTACCTAAAAGAGACTCAGACTATCTGAGCTTCCTGAAAGAGACTCTTGAACTGCCTGCTCAATGTGAATTGAGCTTCAGATTCCCAGCTCTCCTGAGCTATCACCTGTGCCAGAGAGGGTTTTGATGATGCAACTGTCTTTTGAGTCATTTCTGCTCCTGTAAGTAATCCCTCACCCGTACTCCTGTAAATAACCCCAATAACATTCATTGGTTCAACCAAGCTGGACCTGGATGGTATCTGTATTTTGGTCTGTTAGCAGTTCCCTATCTGGGGTGAGAAGCCTTTGCTTACATATTCCTAGGAATAGTGTCACACAATAGTCACCCACTCTTCTATGGTCTAACAGTTGAGTCCCTCATGCCCCAACTATGCCACTGTGCCTGCTTCAGTCCTCTAGTCCACTTTGCTTATCACTCAGTAGTTTTAAGTCACATGGATGCCTTCTCTATCAGGCTGTGATGAGTATCCGTGTCTCTAGCACCCAGAATTCTGAGTTTCTTCAGAGAAAAAGCCATAAATAATATCATTTTTATTAAGCTTTATTGAGACACAGCCACATTCATTTACTGGCCTCTTGTCTACAACTGTTTTCATAGCCCAAAGCCAGAATTCAGTGGCTACATGTGAGCTACAAAGCATGAAGTTGGCCATTTACCAAACTAGCCACACCTGGGTCAGGGTGAGAAAGGCCCACAAGGTCTCTCAGGAAAAACCTCGCTGTGTAGGTTAGACGTCATCTTGGACAAGGGTGAGAATGGCTTTCCCAGGTCACAAAGTTGGAGGCTGGCAAAGCTGAGGACAGATCCTGGGTACAACACCCATAAATGTGTCACTCTCGCAGGGCCAAGAAGTGGAGCCGTTCAAATCCCTCTGACTTTAGGCGATGCTTCAGATTCAGTTTGTTTTTGACAAAACTCAGTGTTAAAATTCAATTGTGTGATTCAACCTCTGGCTGTCACCTGCTTCCTGCTCACACACTCGGCTTGTGTGGTGCGCGGTGGCTCCGTGAACATGATTGCCCTGAGGTCCCCGCTTCCCCGAGGCACACATGCACATCCTGCCTGTTAACACGCGGGCACTGTGTGCTCTTGTGCCTCAGCTGTGCCCGTTCCCATCCGCTGTACCTCAGGTGCCTTCAGCCTTCCTGGACCCCCTCTTTTGGAAACCTAGGCCCCTCCCACGTTCAATAGTACACACCTGTACTTCTTCCCTGGGTGAGACCTCTTTGTACTCAAGTTCTCCGTGTCTGAGAGCATGCCTCCATCTCCATGTGTCTCTGCATGCTCACAACTATGTGACACTTAGGAAGGTCCGTGTGCCAGTCTGTGTTCACTGAACACGGGCTTTGGAAGGATGAAGTTCTATCAATGTGTGTGTGCACGTTTACCTGTGTTTATACATGCCTGCACATGCGTGGGTCTCATGGTGGCCATGTGGGTGAATTGTAGGCTCACACTTCTAGGCATGTGAACAAATGTGTGACTATAATGTCCATGTGTTTTATGTCTTAGGCGTGTGCCCCTATGTGAACATGAGAGCCAAAATACCATTCTGTGGCCGAGGAGATGGCTCAGTGAATCGAGTGCTTGTTGCAGGAGGGTGGGGATCTGAGTTCAGACAAAAGGTCAACATGAGAAGCTCGGCACGGCTGCATGCGCCTGCAATCCCAGGGCGGGAGGCAGAGACTGGTGGATCCTGGAGGCTTACCGGTCAGTCAGTCCAACCAAGCTGTAACCGCATCCAAGGAGTTAGCATGAGAGCAACACGCCTATTTACAGAACTCCTCAGTCGGCTTAAGGTGGGCCTCACACACGACTGAAAGGCATTTACAGAGCCTGCATAGAAGTGGTGTCTAGAGCACAGAGGGTGGAAGGGTCCTCTTCAGGTGACAGCCAGTGGCCAAGGAACTGAGGAGGACTCTCTTGATCCCGGGTCCAGCATCTTTTATGTACCTGTTTTTACTACCTGGGATGAGGCCAGAAAATCAGTGTAGTGTAGATATGAATCCATTTGTTTCCCATTAAAGAAAATTAAATTTCTTTCTTTTTTTTTTGTGTGTGTGTGTGGGGTGAGTGAGTAAGTATGTTGTGTATGTGCTTGTCAGCATGAGTGCATGTTCACTTATGCCTGTGTGGAGGCCACAGGCTGATGTCGAGTGTTTTTCCTCATTCCTTGTCTACCCTGTTTGCTGGGACAAGGTCCACCAGTAAACCTGAAACTTGTCTGTGTGGACAGGCCAGCCGGTGAGCTTCCCCTGCCTCAGCTCTCCAAGTCCTGGGTCACACACTCACCATGCACCTTTTTCATGCGGTTCTGGGGATCGACGCACTTCACTCACTGTTCTTTCTCATCAGCCCTGAGCTGCTTTTCCTGTTGTTACTGAGTTGTCAGTGTTCTACGTTGGGAGTATAATGCTTGTGTCATGTTTATTAGTGATGTGTTTAGAATAATGGAGATTTTTACTGTCCATGAAGTCAAATACTCGGGTTTTTTTGTTTTGTTTGTTCACCTTTTTCTTTTGTGTCATAGTACTTGTGTTCTATATAAGAAGTCTAACACTATGAAAATTTCTCCCCTGTTTGTGTTAAAAGAATTTTAGCTTTATTTGTTTGTTCAAGGATATGATCCATTTTGAATTGGTTTTTATTTTTGGTGTGAGGTAGGGAGTAAAGGTTCATTTTCTTCATAAGGATGTCTTCCCAATGAGTTATACACACACACACACACACACACACACACACACACACACACACACACCATGAGTCCCACACATACACAGGTACGTAGAGAATCAGGTAAACATGCACACACATATTAATAGAACTTCATTCTTCCAAAGCCCGTGTTCAGTGAGCACAGGCTGGCCTGTGGATCTTCCTAAGTGTCACATAGTCATGAGCATGCAGAGACACACAGAGATGGCATACCACAGACATGGAGAACTTGCTTACAAAGAGGTCTCACCCAGGGAAGAAGAAGTACAGGTGTGTACTATTGAACATGGGAGGGGACAAGATCTCCACCAGAAAGATCCAGGAAGAGTGCTGTGTGTGTGAGTGTGTGTGTGTGTGTGTGTGTGTAAACTGCATCTCTATTTTAGTCCAGTGTTCTTCATATCTATCTCTATGCCACCATTAGTCTTTATTTTATCTAGATAAAATATTACTAGTCAGAGAATATACAGTCAACTCTTTTAAGATTTTTCTTGCTTAATCTTTCATATTTCCATGCAATTTTTGAAACCAGTTTTCAATTTTAAAAATTCCTCGCTGGAATAATTGCTATACTTGAATTGGATCTATTGATTAAATTGGAGAGAATGAATACATTAATAAAACTGAGTTTTCCCATCTACAAATATAAGATAACTCCATATATGTATAGCATCATTACACTTAGCAATGTATGAAATCTTGTATACATTTTTAATTATTATATTTTATATTTGCTTTACTATTTAAAGGCTATTTTGCGTTTTTATTTTCAACTCAAGTCAATGTAGAGAAATACAATAAATTTTGTGAATTTGAGTTACTATCTGCCAAAGAAGTTTGTCCTTTCTCTTTGGTCCATTTATATTTGGTGTAATTTTTTTAAATGGTTAGATTTAAGTCTATGGGTGTTTTCCCTTTCCTGTGGTCATCATGGGGTATCTTCCTCAATCACATTTCATCTTATTTTTTGAGTCAGAGTCTCTCACTGAACACCAATACGTCTAGGCTAGCTGACCAATGAATCTTTGGGTATCCTTCTATGTCTGACTCTTCAGTGCTGAAGCTACAGGTGTGTGCCACCATGACAGGTGTTTTAGATGGATCCTGTGAACAAAACTTCGGTCCTCATGCTTGAGCAGCAGGTGCATTATCAACTGACCCCTCTCTCCAGTCCCTGAAACTGTATTCTCCCCCTTTCCTTCCCTTTTGTATTGGTTCTTTAGAGTCCATCATTTTACTTATTTTCCATGCGTTTGATTCATTTAGATTACACATATATAAGAAATCTGAGCTTGGATTATTTTACATTCATTTTGTAGGACGCTTTTACCAAATATAGAAATTAGAATTGTCTGGGTTAAGAGTCATTTTTACCAAAGAAGACCTACAGAGTCACCTGTGTCAATTAATCTGGGACCATGAGGGCTCACAGAGACTGAACCACCAACCAAAGCAGCATGCTTGGGCTGGACCTAGGCCCTCTGCACATATGTAGCAGATGGGCAGCGTGGTCTTCATGTGGGTCTCCTAACAGTGGGAGCAGGGGCTGTCTCTGACTCTGTTGCTGCCTTTGGCTCTCTTTCCTGTGGCTGGGCTGTCTTGTCTGGCCTCAGTGGGAGAGACGTTGTGCTCAGTTCTGCTGCAACTTGATGTACCAGGGCGGCTGGTACCCAGGGGGCCGTACCTTGGAGAAAGGGAAGAGGGAAGGGAGGGGAGGGAGGTGTGCCAGGGGACTGGGAGGAGAGGAAGCAGGGGCCCTGCAATCAGGATGTAAAGTGAATAAATACATTAATTAATGGAAAAATAGTTATTTTTACTTTTTATTTTTGTTTAATAACTTCAAAGATGTTAGTTCTGGGGCTGGAGAAATGGCCTAACTGGTTAAGAGTATGTCCTGCCTTACAGCCACCTGTGCCTCCCTCTCCAGGGGGACTGGTGTCTCTGGCCTCTACAGTCACTTGCATTCACATGCACACACCTCCGCATATAATCAAACAATATTAACAATAAAAACTATTTTTATAAATACTATCAGTCCTTTGTTTCACAGCCTCCACTATTTCTGAGAAGTCGACGCTAATTTTTGTCATTAGACTTCATATATAATGTGACTTTTTTTTCCTCTGTCACCTGCCAACAATATTTATAAATATTTCTGGAAATTCGCTGAACTTTTTGAAACTGTGTGACTATATTTATTTCATCAAATTTGAGGGGATTTATTTCTTCTAACATTATCCCTGACCCCCCACACATGCATGCACACACAATCAATCACAACATGTATTATATATATTACATACGTGTACATAGGTTTATCGGTTCTGATTAAATTAGTTATTTCTGACCTATATTCAGTTTGTAGAGCTTCTGCCACATGAGCTTGGCTCCCTGACATTGTTGTATGAGTTCCTGAGGCTCTGCTCATTTTTCTTTAGTCTTGTTCCTGTCTGCTCTCTAAAGATTGGCTCGTGTCTGGTGATCTGTCTTCAGACTCCTTTATTCTTTCTGCTGTCATCTCTAATCTGGTATTAAGCCCATCTGGTACATTTTTTATTTTAATTACCATAAATCTCATTTCCAAAATTTCCAGTGGACTCCCATTTCTCTGTTGAGATGTCCTACCTTTGAGCCCAATACAACTGTATTTTCCCTAGACTTCTGAGTTTATTTGTAGAGCTGCTCAGGGAAATGGCATGTGCCTGCAGCTCTGAGCCGCTCACTGCCCAGCGGAGAAAAGCCTCCAGGACTAGGGAGACGGCTCAGTGGGTAAAGGAGCTTGCCACCAAACTTGACAACCTGAGTTCAATTCCTGGGGCCTAAGTGGTGGAAGGACAGAACTGATTGCCCAGTGTTGTCTCTGACCACCACGTGTGCACTGTGGTATGCACACAAACACATGCATGCACCTATATACACACACTAAATGCATACACACACTAAATGCATACACACATGCAAAAGCCTCGAGGTCATCCACCAGGCTGCTGTACTGAATTCATATGTGCAGCTACTGGAGCAGATGGAACTTAGACTTTGTCCAGCGTCCAGTGGATGACTATGAAAGTCCCCAGCACAGAGCCTCCCGTGGGACAGGCTTGCATGGTGTGCAGCCTGCTTATGATGGCTGAGTGCAGATCATGGCAGCCCAGGCTACTGCGGCTTCTCCTCTGGGTGACATTTACCTTTAAGCAGCAGAGAGTTCCAGTCTTATGGTCTGAGGCTGAAAATTGCTCCTGCCATCCCAGAATAGGCAAGGAAATGTTTCTCATCTGAAAACTACATTTTCTGGTTACGAAAATGATTCTGAGCATTTCGTCACATCTTTGTATTGATTCCCAGCCTTCTTGTTTTATTGTATAATAACAGGCCCCAGAACGCAGAGTATATTACTGCACAAACGCAGAATAATCTCTTTCCAGGGAATTATCTGCAATCCAAGAGCTATGGCTCGCTCAGGCCTCCAGCCTAAAACAAAGGCAACAAGCAGCCAGAGTAGCATCTGGGTTCTCTCTCTTTGTCATTGGCGTGTATCGGGGTCCAAACGAACCCCAGATGAGGTCTGGTTTCATATCTAACCACAGCAGCATTATTGCTGAGTCCTTGGGAGGAAACGCTGAGCCCACAAATGGATCAAAGGATCAAAGCCAGGGTGTTTTCCTCCTCATACAGCCCTCAAGAAGACTCGTCTGTCCTCAGCTACCCCACTGTGGCAGCCACGAGGGAAGGGACTTAATTGTGTTCTTGGTGAAAACTCAAATCCCCAATCCCAGTACAACTAAATGACTGAGTAATGGCTTCATAAATGTCCATCTGATTAGCCTGATCCCAATGGGAGAAATACACAGGTGGCCAGTGTGTGCTGGGCCCATGAGCAAGGATTTCCATCCATCTCTGTCACCAGAGTTGCCCACATGCATTTGTCAGGCTCTGACAGGAGCAGCTAGTCAGGGGCAGAGAGAAAAACAATAGGGCTTTTTGTTCTGTGCCAGCTCCCCTCCTGCCAACTTCCTACAGGCGCATCAGGCTCAGAGGAATGCAATGGGGAACTTCAACAGAGGGAAGAGAGATGGGGTTCAGAAGGCCAAGGGGGCAGCCGTGTTGGAAGGGCACCGGCATTGAAGGCGCTGAGAGCAGGGCTCTGGGGCGTGGGCGGCCGTGTTGGAAGGGCACCGGCATTGAAGGCGCTGAGAGGAGGGCTCTGGGGCGTTTTGACCTGTACTACAAGGGCACGATTGCCTTCGCACACCGTCTCTGCTTTATTAAGCAGACAGACTATGACCCTTTCCTTGGACACTGGAACAAAGCGATGCTAAGAGGGAAGAAACAGCCAGATGCCCTGTTCTAGACCATTATCCAGAGACCAGCGCAGCAGACTAGAGCCAGGCTTCCTGCGCACCTTGCTGCTCCTCTGACATCCCAGGGCCTTGTCGGTGGTGCCAGCTCTGTCCTGGTGCTGAGCCACACAGCTCCTTGGGGCCGTCATTTGGTTGCTTTGACCAAGGATTGTCTCTGCAACTCTGAACACCAGAAAAGCCTACTCCCAAGCCTCCTTTCAACTAGTCCCCCTTTTTGGGGGACAAGGACAGCCTTTTTTTTTTTCATTGCTGTCTCCATGCAGAAACTCCTTTGATGAAAGAACTTTAAGGCCAGCCCAGGGTAAATGGAGACAAGGTCAGACCTTTCCACTCTGTCTCTGAGGACTCAGGTCATTGAAATGTACATTTGCGATGAGAACGATGGCTCAGTTAATGCAGCACCCGCATTGCCTGCATGAGGACCTGAATTCAATGCCCAGAACATTGAAAGAAACAGGGAAACCGTCCAGGCATAGCAGTGTTTTCTTATAATCCCATAACTGGAGAAGTAGAAACAGGTTGATTCCTGAGGCTTGCTTGACAACCAACTTGCTTGACAGACCTTGTCTCAAAAACCAAGGTAGATAACTCCTGAAAGTACCAAAGATTGACCTCTGGCCACTACAAAGATGTACTCCCCCAAAGGCCCTCCCTGCAAGAAATGGCTCCTTGACAACTTGAGTTTGCTTCTCTGTCCTGTTGAGAATCTCAACAGGTTAAAAATGATACTTCCCAAACCAAAAACATACACACATTTCCATATAAGAAAGAGCAGAGCCTCAGTTTTCCTTGAACATAAAATGGGAATAACAATCCCTAATTCTAGACAACCATTCCTAAGGACTGCCCAGCTTACCCACGAAAGCTCTGTGGTGTCAGGGCAGAGGGAAGGGATCCAGAGGCAAGTTAAGCTCAGGCCGGGGACCAGCCTCCTTGAGGCTGAAGGCTGTGCACCAGGGCAGAGCAGGCGACTTACTTGCTGTTAAGTCAGCCTAGTTTGGTTTGCTCAGAGGGTGACCACAAACCAAACAGTAGCAGAATGGGCCTTTTAGACAGAGGAACAGGGGTCCCCTAGAAACAGCCATGCTAATCCTCCCAATAGAGACACAAACTCAGTCAGAGATTACAAGCTTGTTCTCTCTTTGGCCAAGCTCTCAGACCCTGTTTTTCAGTCTGGACCTTTGGTTAACATCTGACATAATTGATACTGTTTATGGGAAGGAGGCTGTGTCTGTCCACCTCCCTCCCAGAGCATGCTTGGGGCTCCAGAGGCCTGGATGGGAGGTGGAGAATGCTCTGAAGTCCATTCCTGACAATGGAGGACACAGGTATGAACACCCTGAGGGCCCAGAAGTTCTCACTCCACATCCCACATGCTAGAGGCTGGATGTCAGTGAGGACCCCACTCTGCCCTCCACTCTCTTCTACCCTCTTTGATGTAAACACAAATGCCAGACGCCTATGTTTATATTACAATTAAGGAAGACGCCAACTCATCTAACGAGGACAGAAGAGTTGATGTGTCCTCAGCAGAGTCCTTAGCCATTACTCAGTTCTATTCTAGCCATTCAGACAATTAATCCCACCCTTAAAATCCCTCATATTATCCCAGAGATGCCATAGCTACCAAGGACTCTATCTGCCACCTTTTGGAGCTCTCCATTTTGGACTACCTCTCCTTCAGACTTCCTTCTTATCACTAATTTCCTTTCTAACCTAGCTCACTCTGGTCTCTCAGCCATTCTCTACACCTTTGCAAAATCATGTATTGCTCTCTGCCATAGATAACCAGACACCAGCTGTCTCTTCAGCCTCTTTCAAGACTGGGTACTTCAAGACTGTCATGTCCAGTACCCAGAACCCTGGCAGGCCAAGCTAGGCAGCCTCCTCTGGCTCCAGCCTCAGCTTTTGCCTCCAGTGGTCCCAGGAGCTGGGACTGGGAAGGATTATCTTTCTTCCTGGCCCAGCTGTACCTGAGTCAAATGACAAAGAGCTGTGGCTCTTTGGAGGCACAAAGCACAACCATGGACTCCTAGGATGGAAGACAGGAACCAAATCTTGGCCCATGGCGAGGACTGGGAGCTAGACAGGAGGCTGCAGTGAGAAGAGTGGACATGGGAGATGGATGGCCAGCAAGCCTGACAGCATCCACAGGGATGTGGGAACTCCCCAGCGGCCTGCATCTGCAGGGACACCAGGACCAGCCAGGTTTTGGAACTATTGTGTAAAACACAGATTATAGGCTGTCAGGACCACCAGACCCTCCCTCGGCTACAGTGGCAAGTTCCTTCTCATATTTACAGGAAAAACCTTAACTCAAAAAAGACTTCACACCACACTTTTTCCAAATTTCAGGCTAAGATATGCAAGTGTCTGTCTAACAGTGTCCAGCTGTTCAGAGGTCGAAGAATCATGTGATACCTGGTCTGTCTGTTCATTCTTCCCAAGTTCTTCTCCATTGCCCTCATGACATCTCCATCTGTCTGGCATGCTTGCCAGAAAACTGAGGCCATTCTACTTTCTTCTCTTTCTTATCCCAGGCTCCATCTTCACCACTCATCCAGAGAGCAAACATTTCTTCTCTGTCCTCTTCACTTCCTAGAGTCTCAGAGGCCATCCCTTCCTGGCTCCTGGCTGTCTCTCTGTTTATACAATTATGGCTCTGTAGACTGTTTTCAGGGTCATAGTCAAGCTAATTCTGTCCAAAATTCCTAGGACCTACACTTGGCAAGAAAACCAAGGCCTCCAATGGCCCATGAATCCACTGTCATCACCAGCCCTTACTTATTCTGCACCAGCCACACTGCAACCGTGACAGTCCTTATTCAAGGAGGTGGAGGACTTTCCTCACTCTGACTAACTCTGTCACCCCCCTAGGAAAGTGCCTTTGAAGGAAATGTCCCTAATCACCTTATTTCAGCTGTAAGCAAGTCACCCCAGGACCAACCTCTGGGCATTTGTAATAGTTCCTTACACTGCTGTTTTATAGTCTGAAGAACGGTATATGACAGCCAATTTTTTTTGGTGTTGTTTTGGTTTTTCAAGACAGGGGTTCTCTGTGTAGCCCTAGCTGTCCTGGAACTCACTCTGTAGATCAGGCTAACCTCAAACTCATGGAGATCCACCTGCCTCTGCTTCAGAGTACTTGGGATTGAAGGTATGTGCCACCATGCCTGGCTTATGATAGTCGTTTGGGGGGATTAAATTGGTGAATTTATTAAGCAATCGGCAAGCCAAAGTACAGTAACAAATAGCAGTAGATAGCAAAGCATGATCAGACTGAGTGCTGAACGCATCCAGCGGCAGCCAACCGGAAAGCACCTCTAAGGCAGCCAGCTAGAGTTCTCACGAGAGGAAGTCCCAGGCAGAACACGGTGCCCTCTGCAGTGATGCTTCCAGGAGAAAGAACAAATATAAGGAGATATCATCTAGCCAGGTGCTTTTCTCATCCAGCAGATACAGGCTGGGGAAGCTGAGGCGTCAGCTGGAGTTTCTGGTTGAGCCTCCTCTCCATGGTTGAGCTTCTACCTTCTTTTGTGGTGTACGAACTTTTGAATAGTGGGATAAGTGATGGCCATCAGTTGGAGATGGCTTGCCTCCTAGCTGTTCTCAAGGACACAATGCTCTTACTCTTGGGCTGTTTTGCTGTTCTCTTTTCTCTGTGTCACAGTGGGGGCAGCCATCCACAGACAACAGACCTAGGAGGACACTTTGAAAGAAACATGCTTGGGTCTGAAACGGGGTGAGGGCACCCTGACTGAAGAGCTAGCTTCTTGGCAAGCTCAAACAGCATATGGAAATTTACCAGTCTAACGTGCTTTATAGCCACTCTGCTCTCTTTTCTTCTGGGCACCTGCCATCGTGCCGAAGGCATGACTGGTTCACTCACTCTGTCTACTGTTCTCTGGGTGCTCATGGAAACGGGGAGCTTTGACACTGCTGCATCCTAACTCCTGGCATATATGCAGTTGCTGAGTTAACATTTATGGAATCAAGCAACTAGAATGGACTTTGGAGTGATCCAGACCTTGGTTAAAATCCTATCTGTGCTACCGCGGAACTCTAGGACTTGGTTTGGTTGGCTGCTCATCTCAGTTTCCACAAGCGTAGACTTGGACTTACATTACACAACCTCCACCCGAGTCGTGGGGCTCAGTGGGCCACTCTCCACCTATAGCTAAACACCACAGACATCGGCAGGGCATCTGCAGTCTCTGTGGTAGTGCTGTGGGGAGAGAGGAGCGTTTAGACTTCACAGGCTGCAATTCCAGGGCTCGCGGCTGGTGTTCGGAAGCACTCTTTCCACATGAATGGACTCTCAACAGAGGAAATGATTTTAATCAGTTGAAGGAACAAGATGTCCATCCGTCTTCTGCTGTTTAAGGGAAGAATTAATCTCAGGAGTGGGGTGGTGATGGTGGTGGTGGGGTGAGAGGCAGAGCAGATTAAATGATAAGGAGAGGATTCTCCATAGAGCACTGGAAGAGGCCATTGGTGCTCACAGCACAGGGCCAGCTGCCGTCATTGTGTGCACCCTTCTCAGGGGTAGAAACCGGGGTAAAGGCAATGATCAAAACAACCACCTTTGCAGGTTACAAAGTACTTCCGTATTCATTGTCTCATACAATTTTCATAAGAACTGTTAGGGGCCAGCATCACTCAGTCCATGTTCAGGCAAGAGGAGGGTACAGACTCACAAATGCCCTTCTGACACAGCCTTCAGCTGGATCAGTCTTTCTCAGGGTTAATTACAACCAGTGTCGTGCCTCCGTAACCTTTCTTTTGGAGTATAGGTTAAATTCAGGAAAGCAGGCACAGAACAGTGAATCTCCACTCCAGATGCCCTTCCCCACATCAGTAACAATGCCAATGGCACCCCGCCTTGAGTTTCTTCCCAGTCACACCCACCTGTCCTCAGGGTAACCTGCCTCCTGCCACCATCCAATAGCTCTGAGATGTGGTCTCTAGCTCGATGGCATGCCTGTTGCATGTAGCCAGAGTTCATTTGTCATACTGTGTGCAATATAGTTATAGTTAATATCAGGTTCCGGTTTGAGAAGCAGCTTTTTCAACAGCTGTGTGTATTTCTTGACCAGCCTAAACACACCAAGAGCACACGTGTTTTGGTTGCTCCACTGTGATCACACCTGGCACCCCTCAAGTTAGCCAGTCTGGCGGGGGTTGAGTGTATTCCACTGTGGTGTGGATGGGTTGTTTGTTGTTGAACAGTCTTACTCTGTAGCTCTGGTTGGCCTGGAACTCAGAGAACTGCCTGCTCTGCCTCCTGGCCCTGCGACTGGAGGTGTGTACCACCCCATCAGCCTCAGCTGTGGCTTTAATAGAACTGTGTTTCTGACGTTTGTCAGCTCTTTAAACACCTGCTGCTGTGAAATGACTTTCCGGGTGTTGCATCCATTTTCTTGTTGATTTATAGGCATTATTTATAGATTCTGAGAATGAATCCTCTATTGGAAATATGTTGTAGCCAGGGGAAGAGGGCCGAAGACTTATTTTCTCCAGAAGGATAGAGTTGTCTCATGAGAGTGTGTTTCTTTGTCTGGATCGCTTCCATCCACCTGCCTGCCCCTTCTCCAGCAGAAAACTGCTTTGATTGCTGAGTCTTTAGTGTTTCTCTGCTTAATGTGGCTGGATCCACTTCTGTACTATGTTTCAGAATTGTACTGAACTTTCTAGTTATTTTTTGTAGGCCTTTTGTCCACAGAAACTTTAGTTTCATTTTACCAGATTCCCAAACAGTCCTGTGGCATTTTAATCAGGATTTCATGTATCGGTTAATTTTGAAACTGTGCTAGTCCCTCTGTTGTGTACCACAAACAGCAAGGCCTCCATTGCCATTTCAAGCATCCTTCTCAGGGACTCTAAAGAGACACCAGAAGTCTTCTTAGGGGTCATGATCAGCCTCCAAGCTAAATTTATACACAAACATTCTGGGATTTTCAATATTTTTCAAGTGGAAATTTTTAGCAACAAGAAAAACTGTTGGTCTTGAATTAATGTTGGTTTCCAGTTTCCCCGTTTCTCCCATCATCTCTGACAGCCTCTGGTTAGTTACCTTGAACCTATAGTCACATCATTTGTAAAGAGCCACACCTGGCCTCCTCCTCATGCTACTGGCTTGTGCTACGAGGACAAGGATAGTTACTCCCGGGCTACGTGGGAACTCACTCAGGACGCCTTGAAGGAAATGCACACTCTCAGTTACTCAGCCCCAACACTGATGACAACTTGAGCTGGATCAATCCCCATGCAGGGGGGTGTAGGGCACAGTGCTCACACCTCCATACAGTGCCAAACATCTGGGGCTGAGAACCACTGGCTGAGGAAAGGCAGCGGGATTCCAGAACCCTAGAACTACTTGTGGCCAAATGGCCTCAGAGCAGCTGTCTCCTCAGATCTCACTTCAGAGTGCCTAGCCAGGGACTCTGTTGTTTTCTTTGTTTGGAACATCACATGACCATTTATACTCAGCCAATCACTGCACTGAGCAGTAGGAAGATTATACCAGCCAATATGGGGCTGTGGGAGTCCTACCTCAGGACAGGAGTGAAAGTGGCCTAAGCCCAGTGTTGGCTACTCACAAAGAGGAGAGGCAGGCAGACACTGGAAAACAAACCATCTGCTCCCAAGAGTGAGGTGGGTCAGCTTGTTTCAAAGAAGCAGCAGAGATCAAAGGCAGTAAAGCTTCCTTTCTGGCAACTACTAAGTCTGTCCTATGTTGGTCCCTGTAGATGGATTAATATGGCACCGTGTGTCTCAGTAACAGATGTCTTGTCTTTGAAGGTCTCTGGGTTGAGGAAAGGGTGCCACCTGAAAGCAGTGTTTTCGTCTTTAAAAGTGCTGCAGAAACTTCTGCCATTGTTTCATATAATTTTTTTTTCTGCTCTTAATCGTGGTCACAAGTGTGATCTGTCTAACATTTTCTATTTTTGTGCATTGTCAAATTTGGGTCTCTGTGCTATGCTGATTATGAAAAAAAAAGAAAAAGCATTTGGAAGCCTTCGTCACTTCTCTAGGCTCTGGGAGAGTTTAAATAGTATCAAAGTCATCTGTTACTCGAACATTTGAAAGAACTTACCTTTGGGACCATCTGGACTTGGTGCTTTTGAGGAGAAGTTGCATTTTTTTATAACTTTCTTGAATTCTTTCATTGTTTTTAGTATAGATTTTGCTTCTTATGGAATCAGTTTTGATTACTTATAATTCTTAGAAAATATTTCTTTAATTCATCTTTCAAATTCATTTCTACTATTTTTTTACTTAAAAATTTTAATGCAATTTTGATAGTGTTTTTCCTCTCCTAACTCCTCCCCCTACTTTATTTTCTTTATCTTGCTTTCACAAAACCCCACAAAACAAGATGAATGTCAAAATAAAAAAGAAGAAACAAATAAGACAAAGCAAACAGCAATGGCAAATACTAAAAATCAAACAGAAGAAACACCCTCAGCTGCCTGGGCACCCCTGAAACACCCTCAGCTGCCTGCACACCTCCCCCACACACACACATTGTGGGATTCAGTTGATATACTCTGTGACATTACATGGGAGAAAACTGATTTCTTCTTTCCCAGCCGATGTCAGTTGCAAATAGCGTCTTGGTTATGGCTGGGATCCCATGTCCGCTCCCCCCCTCGGTCCTGGGACCCCATCAGGCTTAAACATGTACAGGTCTTGTGCATGCTGCCACAGTCTCTATAAGTTCATATGTGCATCAGTCCTGTTGTGTCTGGAAGACACGGGTTCCTCACCCATCCCCCTCCCCTGGTCTCTTACAACCTTTCTACCTTCTCTTCTGAGGAAGGGGGGTTTGGCAGAGATACCCCATTTAGGACTGAGCACTCCAACGCTGTTGGTTACTCCCCACAATCTGATAAGGCCCTATGACAACACTTGTGTTATGGAGCACAGAGAGCTCGAGCTAGTGCTTTGCCCAGTACTGGGGGAGAAAGGTACTCATCAGTGTCCATCAGCCACAAACCCTGCAAGCTGCCGCGGCGACCTACCTGCAAGGGAGACTGGTGCAGCGGTGGCACAGTGGGGTAACCCACACCCACGCCGCAGGAAGGAAATCAGACCTGACTCTGCTAAAGGGGCCAAGAACGTGAGAAACATGAGAGCAGGAAGTCACAGGCCGTGGGGAAGATCTGCTGCCATCGTTCCACCAGAGGACACAGTAGTAAAATGGACTCCTAACGACACGCTGAGATGTCCATCGACCGGTGCCTCTCTCAGCCCCTGCTAGAAGAGTAGCTTCCTAGGAAACGCAGGAATTACCACGGAGACCCACAACTGGACAAGGTGCAGAGTGAGAGACTTTTGAGCACTCTGTCCAGTAATTCTTCTTTTTTGCAAAAAGAAAAACTATTTTTTACCAATAGTATTTTCTCTTGTTTTCCCTTGTAATTTGAGCTGTTTCCCAATAATTTGTCACTTTTATTAGGTTTTTCTGTCCCAGTGTAAACTACTGCTTGCATTTATTTACCGATTCTAATATGTTTGTTTTCTTATTTCTTTTTTCTAATTTCTTTAGATTTACTTAGTTGATGTTTCTTGACTTTTCAAAGTAGATTCTTAATTTATTTGTTTATAACTCTTTGCTGTGTAACGCATGCCTAAATTGCAGTGTTGATGGAGGAAATAAGCTGTTCAGACACAACAGTGAGCTGAGAAATGAAGTGTCAGACAGGATGTTTAAAAAAGAAGGCTGATAACTCACTAGTGAAATGACCATTAAAAAAAAAAAAAGCAACGGTGCTGGACAGTACTACTCAAAGCACATTTTGGATTTGTATTTATTTTCAGAGAGCTATTCTCTAAACAAGATCTTTTTCCAAGGGCCAGCATGGACAATGTTATCTGCTGACTCCCAAGTTAGTAGAAGGCTAGAGGAGAATTTATAGGTTCTCTTCAGAAAAGGACCCATAAAACTGGTGTGTGACCCACTTCTGAGAAGCTACAGAAGCCAGTGTCAATAGAGGAGAATAATGCTGTAGAGAGTCATAGAATTTCTCTTCCAGGTAGTGGAAGCTGAGAGGGGCAGTGAAAGACGAGGCAAAAAGAAACCAAGCGTCTCTGGTCAGATAGTTGACAGGAAGCAAGTTAAGGGAGGACAGATTTATTTTGGCACAGTCCTCCATCACAGGCTTCTCCACCATGCCCTTTCTTGCCGTGATGATCTGTATCCCTTCAAACTGTGTGCCAAAATAAATCTGTCCTCCCTTAACTTGCTTCCTGTCAAGTACTTGACAAGAGACATGCTACAATTCTTCTTCTGAGTCCCAGATCAACTACTATTGCAGACTGAAACTAGGACACAGCTATACAAACATAAGCTCAAGGCCACGACCCTTAGCGACGCATTTCCTGAAGATCCGTGATCCTCTAAAACAGCGCCACCCGCTGGAGTGTTTGAACACATGAGCCTGTGGGGACGCATTTCATACCCAAAGCCCTTTAAGAACCTCTTAAGAAACCATGAAAATGAAACTCATTTGGAAAGGAGTTAAATTTAAACACATTCTAAGAACAATACACATGGGTACAACTTAGAAGGGTCCAACACACTCTTAATAACTATCTTATGCTTTCTGTGCTCTCTTTTGCTCCTTTCCCCCAGCTGCAAACTAAAATGAGACTGGAGCAGAGGAAAGCAGAGGAGGGGATATTAGAAACACTGACTTACTTAAGACCACAGCTGTAGACTGGATCAGAAATAACTCCCAAATGTCATGTGGAAGGCTTGGTGTTGGCTTAAGAGGTGAACTCCAGCAGGGAGGTCATGGGGTCATAGACAGTGTGCCCTTGATGGAGATTCAGTGGGGTCTGGGCCTTCTACTTTTATCACTTCGTCATGAGGTAGTCGGTTCTGCTCTACCACATGCTATTGCCGTGATGTGTTTCTTGACTACATCTACAAGTCTAAAACCATGAGCAAAATCAACCTTTAGTCTCTGTAAGTTGATTGTCTGAGGTGTTGTCCTAGTCACTGAGGAATGATGCAGCCATGTTTGGTCTCTGAGATGATTATAAAATACTGACCTAGTGAGAGAGACTGGAAAAGCAAAACATGCCACTTTTCCACTGGTTTTCAGCACAGAAGAGGTTAATGGAATAGACAAAAAGTAATGTTTCCCAGTGGAAGGCGTCCTGCTTGCTTGACACAGTAATTATATTTGTTTGTTTTATAAATGTGTATTTTTTCTTCCAGTTATATTTCTAAGCACCACAGGTTAGCATTTTCATTCTTATACATTCTTCCCTCCAGGTAGTCTTCAATATCAAGTGTAATTTATTATTATTGGGTGCAGGAATTAGTTGAAAAGGTTTCTCTTTAGTTCCAGGCAGCTGATTTGTGTTGGCTATTTCTGTCTTGATGCCTCTTTGTGTTCTGTCTCAGATTTCTTCTAAATTTGCTTCTAACATTTTTAATAATTAAAAAAAATAGAAAACAACTAAAAACATGCTGAAAAAGAAGCAGGGCCACACAGGAAAATCACAAACTGGGTGATTCCATCTACCTAAAATGTCCAGAGGAGACAGATCCGCAGAGACAGACAGCAAGGGCAGAGATTGTCAGACAAGTGAAGTGTACACAGGCACTCCAGGAAGAAGTGATGGTTGCATAACACTGTGGATGTACCAAATGCCAGAAAATCTGAACTTTGAAATAGTTTCTCTTGTTGTGTGGATTCTGCCCCCGCCCTCTCTCTTCTCTCTGTCTCTTTCTCCCTTTCAACCTCTCTCTCTCCCTGTCTCTCCCCTTTCTCTCTTCCTCCCTCCTCTCCCTCTGAGGTTAGGTCTCACTGTGTAGCTCTGATTAACCTGGAACTCAGAGATTCTTGCTTCTGCCTTCTAAATTCTGGCATCAGTTTAGCCCTCAGAAATAATGCTCAGGGCCTCAGAGAAGCCAAGCAACCAGGAGCACTGAATGCTCTTGCAGAGGACCTGGGTTTGGTTCCCAGCATGCACATGGTGGCTCACAACAACCTCCTGTCACTTCAGTTCCAAGAGATCCAATGCCTTCTGATTTCCACAGCCACCAAGCACACACGTGGTCCACACACAGATATGCAGGCAAATACTTTTACACAGGAAATAAGCATATCTAAAAATGTTTTGAATAACTTTAAAACAAATGAGGGAAAATAAAGGCGATATCAATGATTGCACTTTAGTTCCCAGCATCTTCTGTTCTATCAGTTTAATTTTCTATGACATTCATTTCTTTGTCTAGCAAATGTAATTCACTCTAAAGGATTTCTGAGGATGCCCCCTAACATTTTGTATTCTCTTTGATCACCTATACTACTTTTGTTCACTCTAAAATAATTTCTAATATCTGCTTGTTTTTCCCTTGTGAGAGAGCACTTTACACAGTGCATGGTGGTGTTCTGGGGACAGCGTCAGGGGTCAGCTCTGGCCTGCACCTTACCTGAGAACCTCTGTGTCCCCAGGCCGGCTCTTCCTGTCTCTACCTTCCTGGATACACAAGAGCTGCTGCATCTGGCTTGGTGTGGATCCTGGGAGACTGAAGTCAGGTTTACATGACTGTACACAAAACACTTTACCCCTCACCGAACCATCTCCTCAGCCCCAATATTTATGGTTTTGTTCATATTTATTTATGTTCATATTTTTATTCATATTCATATTTATTTATTCAGGAGGGGCTCACAGAGGCTGTGGCTCACACATCTGGGCACAAATTTTTGTACTCTTCCTTTTCAGGGGTAAAACCAAACTCCCTCTCCTCAGAGCATAGGCTGAACTCAGTTGTCTCTCTCTGTGTGTATGTGTGTGTGTGTGTGTGTTTCTTTTTCCTCATGTCTCTGTTTCTATCAATCTTTTTCTTCTAACCCGGTACACAAAGTAGTATGTTAGTCCAGGTTTTCTATAGGAACAGAATTGAGAGAATGAAGATGTATGTGTACATATATACATATATGTATATGTATATATATACATATACATATATATGTATGTATACATATATACATATAGATGATTTATTATATTGGTTTACAACAATACATTATAGGATGTATAGCCCAACAATGTCTTCACAATGAAGAGGCCAAGAACCCAGTGCTTCACAGCCCTCAGAGACTCCTAACTTAACAGTACTGACTGGCTTTGAAGGCCTGGAGGATTCCCAGAGGGCCACTGTTCTCCATATTTGAGGGCTGAATAAGCCAGTCTGAGGTGGTACAAGATGTGGTGATGACGGCAGAGGCAGCAGCAACAGACACTCAGCAGCAAGAATCCAAGAGCGGGCAGGACAGCTCTGCCCTTGGCCTCTATATGTGGCTGCCTGCTGGAAGGCTCCTCTCCTCACTTAGGGCTCGTTGTAAGTCTCCTCAAACACTCACCCAGATATGTATCTCTCAGTTGATTGGTGTCAGATCACCTCAAGGTGACAATCAAGACTGACTATCACACAAAGTGTCAAGTTTCACCGCAACATTTTAATACACACTTTGTTTTTTTATTTTCATCCCCTTCTTCCTCCCTGCAGGAAGATAAGATCCCTAAGTGACTCGGCCATGACTTCCTTTCACTCTTTGTTTTTAAAATATTTATTTACCTCTCCCTCTCTCTGTCTCTCTCTCTGTCTCTCTGTCTGTCTCTGCTTCTTTCCTCATTTTTAGTTTGGGGCTTTTTGAGACAGGGTCTCACTAGGTAGCTCTGGCTGGCCTGGAACTCACTATGTAGACCAGGCTGGGCTCAACTCACAGAGATCTACCTGCCCTTGTCACTCAAGTGCTGGGACAGAAGCAGGAGCCACCACACCCAGCTAGGGCTTATATTTTAGTTATATGAATGCACATATGCCTGAGTGGGGGCTGGTGCACATGTATGCGGGGATGCCCACGGAGTGAGGAAGAGGCCATGAGGCGCCCTGGAGCTGGAGTTTCAGGCGACTGCGGGCAGCCCTGGGTGAGTGAGCACAACAAGCGCCCTTTGCGGCGAGTCATCTATCCAGCCCTGAGCTTCCTTCAACTCTTAGTCTTTTCCTCAGTTTATCTTTAACCCATCGCATATACAACGTAAAGTTTAGTCTTTAAACCAAATGTGAGTTTTCACTTTAACATCTGAGTCTGCCTCATTTCTTTACCTAAACCATAGATATATTTGATCCTCCATTCCATTTTGGGATGAGGTTTCACTTTGCGTGGTTCAAGTGCTCTGGGTTTCACGTGTGGCTGTCTTAGCTGATTGATTTAAAAGTTTGCTTTCTTTTCTATGAATGGTTACGTACACTGGTCTCAGCCTAGTCTTTTGTAGTTACCTTTATAATTCCAGGAATGATATTTAATCCCTGCTTCTTGTTCTGAAGCATGTGTGTTATAGTTTGGGTGCTGATGTCCCCCAAGATCTTATGTGTTAAGGCAGGGACCTTTAGGAGGTGGGGCTCTGAAGAAAAGCATGAGGTCATTGGGATCCAGGTCCTTCAGCCTCTCTTTATTCCTCTTCTGCTTCTGAGCCAGGAAGTCATCAGTTGTGTGTCTCTCACACTGCATCATCATATTGGACTCCCTCACCAGAAGCCTCAAACAGTGCATCCTCCAGACTGTGGCCTTGAACCACTAAAACCCTGAGACAAAACAACCATTTGTTCTTTATGATTCAGTTAACTCAGTGCTTTGTTATTGTCATGGTAACACGGCTCACATAGATCACTAATTTCTCTCTATAAAGAGCCAGATAAAAGAATAGCAGACAGGGTAAGGGGCATGGTTGGAGAAGAGGGAGGGTGGGTGAGATTGGGAGGGGAAGAGGGAAGGAGCTACAGGTGGGATTCAAATAAACTGTATATTAATAAATATACAGTGAATAAACTAATTAATAAAATATAAAACATAAAAAAGAATGGTAGACTTTGAAGACCATATGGGTCTGTCAGAACTAGCTGCTTCTGCACTTCTGCTGTTATAGTTCAGGAGCAGCCATAGATTACACTCACATGAGTGTGTGTGTGTGTGTGTGTGTGTGTGTGTGTGTGTGTATGTGTGTGTTCCAATAAAAATGTATATAGGGAAGCAGGTGGAAAGAAAAAAAGGAACAGGAGAAGAAGCTGAATTAGGCCCAGAGGCTTCTTGCCTCTTTGTGCTTTTAAGCAAGAGGAAACACTCAGGAGGGGCTGCAGTGTTGCTAGTGCACAGCTAGGTGAAATGCTAACACTGAAGACAGAAGCTCTGCATTTCACTACAACCTCCAGAGGGTCTCTATTCAAAAGTAAGAAAGCCTTTAAGATGCCAGGAAATGAAGTAAGAATGGGGGAATAACTTTGAAGAAGGAGAGTGCTGGGCTCAGGTGGGGCCAGAGCTGGCGACCCTTCAGGGTGTGTTAGTGGTGGAAACGGCGGCTTCCTCAGCTCACAGACTGGTCTGGCGAGGCCCTAGGTTGCCATGGAGCAGATCCCCCATGTTCCGTTTAGTTCTGAGATACTAGCGACAGGTTGCTCAGGGAAATGGCTGATCCATATAGCCACAGAGACCAGTGTTTTAGCAAAACGTGCTCAGTCTTTCATGTACAGAGGGGGCCTGGACAGTCAGACAAGAGTTGGAGGGCGTGGTCTAGAAGATCGACAGTATGCATTTGGCTGTATAAATTACAGCAGCACAGCAGACGGAATGAGTGTGGTGGTAGCCGCAGTTCCGGGACGTGCGAAGCCGAGGGCAAGTCTGGACTGTATGCAAAGGCCCTGTGCCGCAGCAAAACAAACGGAGGAAGAATGCGAAGACTCCATGCATACACAACATATACTTTGAGAATGACGTAAGAAGAAAATGATGCTTAAAAAGAAAAGAGAAATGTCTAGGAATTGGGTTTAAATGTTAAGTTTTGATGACTTTTTCACCCAGCAACTAAATTTTCTACAGTTCTATTACCTTTATGATCAATTTTTATATGCACAAGAAGAGACATTTTTAGGTACATAACTTATTTATAAAAGCCAGACTGGAATGATTAAGACTCTCAGGACTCCATCCCATAAATGATTCAGGATCTGGGAGTACCTGATCTGGAGAGAGCCAGATGACAGGCTCCCCATCACCATCCTTCAGCATGTGAGCGCTGTCCTGTGAGAAAAATGAGCCTTGTTCATGAGAGGAGTGCAGACTATAGGCTGTTAGGCAATGCCTCCGCTCAGCATAAAAAATTCTCCAGTAAGAGACTTCGCTTCCTGTGGATGGAACACTCAATTGCTGGAGGCTCCCAGGAGGTCATAGCTCTGGCGTCGGGACATCAGGAAAGATTATAAACAGGTGGGAGGACTAGCGATGGGGTAGTTCATGGGATACTTGGGAATCTGAAACAGGAGCTTCTTTAAGCCCACAAGTTCTAGACCTGACCATACCATTTCAGGAGGAGGAGGTGAGGAAGAGAAGGAGGAGAGGGGAATGTAGGAAGAGAGGAAAAAACAGAAGAAAACCAAGAGGAAAAAAATAGAATTAGCTGGGTAGTTGAGGAAGGGCCAAAAGCCTTGAAAGGAAAAGGTCTCTCTTCTAATTCAGTACACCTGCGGGCCCCCATGATTTCTGGAGGGGCCCATCAAAAGAAACTATGCATGGGGGAAATCTCACAAGTGTAGAAAGTGTCATAGCCCACAGGGTCAGAGGACATCAAAGGTCACTTAGACGAGAGCCCCTGTTGCTTAAGAGGACTGTTCTGGTTAGTGTTTGTCAACCTGGAACAGGCTAGAGACATCTGGGGAGAAGAGCCAACAGCGAAAACACCTCTGTCAGGCAAGCCTGTGGAGCACTTCTTGACTAATGACTGATGTGGGAGGAGCCAGCCCACGGTGACAGGGACCACCTGGGGCAGGTGGTCCTGAGCCACAGAAGAAAGCAAACCATGGCAAACAAGCCAGTGGGCAGCACTCCTCTACGTCCTTCCTTAGTTCCTGCCTCCAGGCTCTGACCTTGAACTCCCATCCTGCCTTCTCTCCATGTTGGGCTGCACCTTTGTAAGGTGAAATAAGCCTTTTCCTCCTCAATTGCTTTTGGTCATGATGTCCGTCATAGCAACAGAAAGCACACTGTGACAAAGACAAAGAGAGTCAGAAATGGCCAGGGTGAGCCAAGGATGGTGATAGACATGAATGATTCCTGCTCTATGGAGGCTGAGACAGGAGGATGGACAGTTAAGGCCAGCCTGGGCTATGCATCAAGACTCTGCTAAAACAAACAAACAAACAAAAAAAACACAAAGATCTAAGACAATACCCAGAGAGGGCAAACAGCCACTGTGTGAACAGACAGCTGGGTAACTACTGAAAGTGACCAGTTCTCAGCCCACCTGCCCAGCTGACTCAGCACCTCCTTGAGTAGCCAGGCTTCTCCCCGCCCCAACCCCAGCCCTGCACCACAGGGCATTTCTGTTTCCTTTCAGGAATGAGGACAAAATCAGCAAGTGCTGTGGGTCCATGCTGGAAAATTAGGACAGAAACATGTTGAGTTAGAAGATGGAAGCTATGCCAATCTGACTCACTGTGTGTGTGTGTGTGTGTGTGTGTGTGTGTGTGTGTGTGTGTGTGCCTGTCTGTCTGTCTTTCACACACACACACAACTTAATGAACTCTGGGCTGCTCACTCTTCTTTGAATTGGTGACAACAGCTCTTGTCATCACTCTGCTATTGCTCACAGTCAATATTTGAATGTAGGGAACGTTTGTCTGGGAGTAATGAGATGTCTGTCTCAGACTGGCACCACACTGCCCAGAGGTGAGAGCAGAATGTACCCCACTCCATATTTCATTGCACAGAAATGCCCTCCTGTAATGAAAACAGTCGTGTTCATGTCGCTGGGCCACGTGAAGGAGCGGGAGCGTTTCTTGGGGAAGTGTGGGGAAGCCGATCAATAAAAGCCATCAGCCGCCTGCATTCCTGGGGCACTTTCTATATTCATTTATCTTGGACCTGGGAGTGATTATGTTAGGACCTTTTTCCAAGGACACTGTGAAAATCAAAATAACTTTGCAGCTCAGTTCTTTCAGGAAAGGCTTCCGTTTCTTCAAATACGTTTCCTGTTGATTTTAGTATCCCAGGTGTCTTAGGAGCCATTTGCCTAGTTTCTTGTGGACAACAGGTGTCACAGATCTTCATGAGAATGTCTTCATAGACTCTGGCTTCTGGATAAAGGAAATGCAAGCGCAACCATCACAGGAGGCTCTCCTGGCCCTTCTGAGAGCTGGCCCCAACCTCTGTAAGGAAACTCACTAGCCCCCTTGAGAATTAGAAACCGTCTCCATCACCTCTCCTAGCACACAGCAAGATAAAACAGCTGCACAGTAGCCCCTGTCCTCAGAGCAGATGCATGCTCTCATCCCATCATAAGGAAGACATAGGTGATCCCTGTACAGCTTGCTCTGTTTTTATCAATGGTAATATCTCTGGAAAGCATCCTGTTCAGATATAGACACTGACAGAATCCACTGATCTTACTCAGATCCTGATTTCCTTGGCCTCATCTGTATAAGCTCTATACTCAATATCAGACATAGAGGTCCATGTCCACAAACCACAGACAGAAGGCATCCCTCTTCTTCCTTCTCTGTGAAACCATTCCATTTACCCATGGCAAGCGCTGACACCGCAAGCCTCAGCAGCCAGGCAGCTCTTCTCCATCTTTACAGAACTTCTGCGGTATGAGTGGAGGCGTGAGCAGAACCTACTGGGGCTGGCATTTTTCCTCATCTCTCGCCTTGGTAACTCCACCAGCTAGTGAACGGTTGGTTGTTTGTTCCTTCTGCTGCTAACTGCTGTCACCAGCATGGGGACTGCAGCTCGGTGGACCACACACCTATTGAAGGACATCTGGCCTGATTCCAGTGTCCGTTAATGCCAACAAACAGCCATGTGAAGGTGTGTGCACTAGGTTTTCCTTGTTGGGGGTAAACACGGGTCTGCGGTTTGTTAGGTCCTATGGCAGCTGTGAAAGCACTTGTTCTAATGGCCACGCTTCTCTCCCATTCCCTTCGCTGACGTCGGAGTGACACGGCCCCTCCCGCCCCTCCCAGGCTTTGTTGCTGCGACATTTTGTAATGTTGCTCATTCTGAGTGGTGGGCAGTGAGGTCACACTGTGGCTTAATTTACGATTTCCTAACAGCCACAAATGCTGAACAGCTTTTGATGTGTATTGGTCATCTGGACAGCTTCGTGGCAAATATACACTCATTCCGTCTATTTCCTGACTGGGGAGGGTGCTTTTTACACCTGTTGTTGTCCAATTACACAACACGAAGTTCACAGCAAACCCACCCTGCCCTTCCTCATAAGCACCTGTGCCCTGTCCCCAGCCCCCAGAGCAAGAAAGAGCAAGCCGTGGAGGAGAGACACCCTCCGTGGCCTTTTCTTTCGTGCCTGTGGATCAGCATAGGGGATGTGCTGTAGCAAGCCTCAGTGAGTGAGTTTGGCCTCCAGCTCTGCCGTGTGCCCATTCCCCAGCTCATGTGCTTTCTTCTCCTCTCTGCCCTGTTTTCCATGTGAGTAGTGAAGATGGAGAACCTCAGGCCTCTAACAACTGAGGGTCTTCTTTCCTTGTCATCCCTGCCTGGGCTTTATTCCACATCCACTGGGCACACATCGAGACAAAGGGCGGGTCCTGGTTGCATTCTTGTGCTCGGCACTGACCGACACCAACCTCTCTTGTCTTGGCCAACAACGCTGGCTCTCCAGTTTAGCATCTTCTAACCCCCAACTATGCTGCACCCCAGCATCTGTCCTGATGCTGACGTGAAAGCAGGATCCATCTCCAGCTTGCAGTCAGTGAAACACAGGCAGCCTTGTGGTAATCAGTGTCTCCACAGCCCTTCTTGCTAGCCTCACCCTGAATGCTTCCAACCAGCTGAAGCCCCAGATGTAGCAGGAATAGCACTTCCCTAAGCTAACGAGGTGGAATAGTAAGTCAAGTGCTTGCCCTGCAAATGTGACAACCTGAATTCAGATCCTTAGAACCCAATAGAGCCGGAAGCCAGCACACAGCTGTGATCCAGCACTCGAATGGAATGTGGAGACTGGAGATAGAGACAAGAGGCCAGCTGACATGGCACAGAAGTTGTAAACAAGTAACCCATCTAAAGCAAGATGTAAAGTCAGGGCAACTCCTGGCATTACATTACACTGCACTCCTCCACAGGTATGCGGTGATATGTGCGAGTCTGCACACACACACATGCACACATGCATGTGTGCAAATAGGTATACACACACACTCATGCATGCATACACATGCACACAGGTACACACACACAGCCACACACAGAGACACACACAGACACAAGCACTCATGCATGCATGTGTGCACACAAGTATACATACACAGACACACACACATGCATGCATGTGCACGCAGGCACACAGGCACACACGTATCAGATACACTCACAAGATGAAAAAACAACAGCCTCATCCTAGCAGGGAACAGAAACCACGGAACATGGCCGCCCCCACATGACGGTGACATCTGAGGTGACAACAGGGATTACTAGTGATATGGAGGAGGTGGTGGTGAAAGAGAGGCTGAGTCTCAGTCCCTCCTGGGCTACAGGATCAAGATTACCCCTTCCACCCTGAGTTAAGACAGTAATCCTGAGGGGACTTGGTTTTCTGACACTTTCACTTACTTTTTAAAAGTGTGTCCAGATTTCCCCCATAAATCCTAGCTATTTGGGTAACTCCAGGAACAGTCCAGGCTCCAGGTACAGAGATTCTGCCCGGAAGTGCCGCCCTTCCGATGGTGACAATACCTGCCATTACCTCACCTGAGAGCCCGCAGCCTGCAGACACTCTCTCCCCTCTAACTGCCATCTGCCTATAACATGTAAACCATGGAGGTGCCTCTGGTTCATACAAGGGAGTCCCGAGAGGTTATTGGGAGCATGATTTATACCAACGGCCAAGGGTGACCGAGGACCCCCACAACTTAGACGCCCCTGAAGGGCGTTCACTGAGGAAGTGATCTGTTCTCTCCACCCAGGCTCATGAACACTTCACCTGCAGCTATGTGTGACGAATATAGTGGCAGGTTCTCCAGCCTACCTGTCCTCAGAGGCTGCTGGGAATGCTTCCATCACCTCGCAGCTACGGCTCGTGCATTTCTCTGCCCCACTTTCCAGCCATCAAGAGGCACAGACTGCTCCACCTGCCAACAGGAAATAGCACAGCCTGCATTGTAGCCAGAGTCCAGCATCTGCGCATTGACTTCATTAGCCTCAGCATGCTAACCCATGCAGTGGGAACATGCCTTACTCTACCAAGGCACATATGTAGTTTGAGTGCCAGCTCGGTACCTGGAGGAATTCCAGAACTTTTTGTGTGTTTCTGGTCTTTCTAGCTACTCACTTACCAAGACACATGACATTGGCAGCAGAGACTCATGAAGGAGGAGCAAGGATCTGGACCGTGGGGCACCGGGGCTATGGCCGTCGCCCTCCAGGCTAGTCTAGTGCCACAGCCATTGGAAGACAGTGCTGCTGTGCTTTGTTTCACTCTTTGACAATGCTGTCTCCAGGGTCATGTCCACCCTGTAGCTCTGCCCAGTTAGCACCACGTCCCAACCCCCAAACTAACTAGCAGGACCATGGAAAGGTCAGTTCAGCACATTCCAATCTATGCATCTCCAGTTACACTTCCTACGGGAGACAAGACTCAGGGCAATTCACTCCTGGGTGCGTCCAGGGCTGATGTACACACAAGCAGACAACTTTTTTTTTTTTTTAATTCAAGTGAAATGAAGCTTCTCTCTGCGTCCGGGTCAGGGTTTCATCATAGCCGGACACAATGAAGGGTTATTGCCTCATTCCCTGAATCTTGAGGTTCCTAGATGTTGGAGTCCACAGGCCAGGATGCCAAACTCTTGAGACACTACTGTTAGCCATGCACAGGATGGAGTGAGGGAGCTTAGTGGCAAACTTATCCCCACTCTGTGAAGCTCATAGTCTGGAGGGAAGAGGGATGAGAAAAGAGCAAAGGATCATGGGAGAACATGGAATGCTGTACATTGGGAATCAAAGGCTCTAGCTCAAACCTAGAAGAAGCAGTATCTAAGGTGAATGCTGACAGATAAGTAGGGTTATGCAGAGGGTGGGAGAGCAGGAGTCAAGGAGAGTTGTGTTCTGAGTCCCAAAGATAAGTGACAAATCAGGAGAACCTATGTGGGTGAATGCATGGCTGCCACAGGGGAGGAGGTGACAAGGAAAGCTAGGATCCAGTCTGAGACAAGAAGGATCACACCAGGAGAATCTTGGGTGTCACCTGAAAGTCGTTAGAGGCTATGGACCACTTTAGAATATTCCTCTGGACACAAGATAGAAAATGGATTGTGAAGAGCCAGCATGGGACACCAGGGGAAAGTTAACAAGATCGTGTTTGGAACAAAGATTAGCAAGAAATCTTCCTTGGAGTCTAAGGACAAGAAAGAAAGATCTATGGCCCCAGAGTGGCTGCTGTACTCAGTCCCCAGACACCAGCCTGGGGAGGGGTGCCGGCCCAGGGAAGAAAAGCTGTGGCTTTGTGCAACCCAACTTTGGCAACAGTGACTGCTCCTCGAGTGGGAACCCGGAAGCAGCAAAGAAATCCTAACACAGAAAGGACACTGGATTCCAAGGATGGGTCTGCCTAGCCATGCCAACAAGGCAGCATCCTCACCAGAAGCGTCTAGAAGGGAGAGCATGTCAGCTCCCCACTGGGTATGCTCACCGAGGCAGCAGGGGCCTCAGGACACAGAGCCATGGCCCTACCCTCAGGTTGCCCCTAGAGCTTCAGGAAAGGCTGAACCTGACACAGAGAGGCAGGAGGACATACCCACTCCCGAGGTGTGCCCAGTCTGCGATGTTTCCTCAGCTTTCTTGCCGTCACTGTGGTTCACCAGGAAAACTACCTTCATTCATTTGTTCATGCTAGGGAGAGAGGAGTGAGCTCATTCAAAATAAATAGGTGAAGAAAACTAAATGATTCCTCTCCCCCAAAGCACACTCAGTCTCCCACTTGTGGGTCAGGAGCAGACAGGGCAGAGGACAGTGTGAAGATGTTCTAAAGCCAGAGGCTTAGGACAGTGGAGGCAGCATGTCCACATAGATTGCTAACTTTCTCTTTTGCCTTCTGGATTATTGATCTTGGAGATTATAACTCCAAGTCTTAGGCATCTTACTAGAATTAAAGAGATGACTTTAATTCACCAGAGTGAACAAACCGGCATTCTAGAAACCACTGGAATTGGATACAGCTTGTCTGTCTGAGGCACACAGCGTGACCTCACGTGATTCAGTATTTTTGAACATCAAGGTTTCCACATGGGAATGGGATAATCATCACTATTTAAAGTTTGAGCCAGATATACTATCATACTTGAATACCAGCCCTAGGGTGGTCTGGGCAAGGAAATCATGAGTTATAGCCTGGCCTGCACTACAGTGTAGACTGTCTTTACCACGCAAATATCGGGGATTCCATGTGTAGATTTTCTTAAGAAATTAAAAAATGCTATGTAGCCTCAGTGGAAGAGGAAGTGTTTAGTCTGCTGAGACTTGATGTGCCAGGGTGGGTTGGCATCCTTCCCTGAGGAGAAGGGGAGAGTGAATGGGGGAAGGGAGATGGAAGGGACTGGGAAAGGGAGGGGTCTTTGATCAGGCTTCAGAGTGATTAAATAAATCAGTTAATGAAGAAAAAGAACTTGAACAGGATGGTGTCTTAAAAGCACACAGGATGGAGTAGGCGCGGCCGCTGGGGTACTCTGGGAGAACTGTGCTGCACGTCCAGTCTGCGTGTGGCACTGGGGCCAAGGGAGCATCTTGCAGTTGCAAGGTGGGGACACCCTTTCCAAGAGGTCATCACACACTGTCCCATTCTCTCTCTCGGGGTGCCATTCCCTCAGGGGGCCATTCCCGGGGTGGGGGTAACAAAATAGTGCAGACAGGACGACTTAAACCCCAGGATTTATTTTCCCACCGGTCTGAAGCCTGGAAGTTTAGACAGTTTTCCCCAAGGCCTTTCCTCTTGGCTTGTCCTCGGCTTGTCAACCTTCAGCACACCCATATAGCTTCATGCTTGTGTGGGTGAAGAGCAATGCCTTGGCCTAGAAGGGCACATATCCTGATGGGCCCTGGCTTAGATGGTGCCATCATTACGATGTCATTTAATGTGAATCATTTTTTTTAGCAATCCCAGGTCCTTATATACCTGTTCTGTCGGGGCTCCAGGGAAGTGAAAAAGAGCAGAAATGTTCTGTCTCCAACACCAGTTTGGGCTGTGTGATGGGCTTATCTGAACCAAGAGGCCTACCTGCCCAGCCCCCAGCCATTGTCTGTCTCAAGATCATTCCAGAAAACAAACCTGTCTTCTTACTGCAGAGAGGCACAATATTGAAATTGCTCCCCCTAATCTTTATGCGATTGCCTTCTCCCTGATAGAAATATTGCCTCTTGCTGAGTATTTATTGTCTGCTTCTCTCCAAAGTATTGACTTTATGTAACAGTTTGATATACATCAAATCCTTTACAGATTTAATAAACTCCTCTGGTCAGCCTTCTGTTGTGAACACAATGAGATTTATGGTCATCTTGGTGTAAAATCCTTTTTCCTTGAAATTTTCTACTTCCAGATATCAAAAGATAAGAAGGGGAACATCCATCATCTTGGAAATCGTCCCCCATGTCTGCTGCTGGGTATTAGTCAGAAATGACTGCTGGTTAAAGTACTAAAATGTGACAAACGCTTTGCTGCCAAGCAGCTGGGAGAAGAGGAGGACCTTAAAACCCTTCCCTTCCCTTCAGAAAGGAGTTTTCTTTGCAATTAATCACAGGAGCCCACGGAGCAGAGAGCAGCCTAATTTGAGTTAGATGCATAACCTCAACAGACATGACAAAGAAGTTCATTGAGTGGATCCAGGATCTGTTCAGCAATTGCTGTTTTGACCAGGCTAGCCATGAGCCACCGTGTGGAAATATGGTGCAGAGACACAGGAAGTCACCTGTAAGTCAGTCAGCTTTCCTCTAGAGCCTCTAGCTCCCCCAGTCTTGCTCTGGGGCCCTCTTTGTCTGTGGTTTCATTTTGCATTATTTCAAATGTTGTCAACCACAGCCTCCAAATAGACAGTTCCACAGAAATTCATAAGCAGCATGTATGTGATTCTGAGCAGTCTGGTGAAATCTCAGGCTCTCATGCTCTGTGAATCATCCTTCAGTGTGTCCACACTGTATGTGCTGCTCACCCACCTTTATTACGGTATAATAAAAGTACCATAAGATATTGAGAAGCAGGATACGTTCATATAACGTTCATTATAATATATTTTATATTGTGTATTTGTTGTCTTTTAACACATCTAATTTATAGCTTAGCCTTTATGATCGACATGTTTTCATAGGAAAACCAGTCACACAGAGGGCCTGAAGCTTGGGGCACTCCCTGGGAGTCTGAGGGTTACTTGCCAACAGGGTTAGGCACTTGCTTGCGCCCTCTTAGACTACATGCACCACAGTAAGCCTTCCCCTTCCCCGCAGTCTCCAGGGTGGCTGGGGTCTTGTGAACTCCGCTAGAATAAATCTGGCTAGGGCAGAAAGGTCTCAGCCAGGGATAGGAAGGCCTCCTAGGGAGCTACTGAAGCTTCTCAAGATTTAGAATTCCTCCTGATATCAGAAGTTTCTGGGAGAAATGTGGTCTGAACAGGTAAGCAGAGTGGCGGGGGCAGACTCACCAGCATTCTAGGTGCCTCGAAGACTTATGGGGAAGAAGCAGGAGAGAGATTTAGAGTCGCAAAGCCTTCCGTTAAAATTAAGTGTGGTTGGGAAAGTGGGTTTCCACGTTTAATTGTCTTTCTCACAGTAGTGGAGTGTCAGTCTTTCCTAAGAGCCTATTAATTCTGTAATTTAGTGCAGCAAGAGCAGAGGGATCAGCAGAGCCGGTGTGTGTGTGTGTGTGTGTGTGTGTTTTCTCCTCTCTCCTCATTGACTAGCTGTCATCTGGCATGAATGTTAGGGTAGCTTTCTCCTTGAACACTCTAAATATCCCCAAATTAAAAAGGTTTTACAGTCAGTTTAATGAAAAAAGAGAAAAAAATCCTGCTTGCACATCAGTCAGCAGAAATGGGGGCCATGACATCGTATGTTATGATTTTAATTATAGCTAAAAATAACCAGGTCCATTGTGTAGGCCCACGGAAGCCAAGTCCTGGCAAGAGAGATGAGTCAAGCGGCTCTGCTGGGTGGTGCTAGTGGCTTTTAAATAATAAAAAAAGATGATTTATGAACATGGCCCCAAACCTGCTGAGCAGTGCAAGGGTGTATACTTGATAAATGGCCAGTTTGCCTTGCGCTGGCTCTCTCCCCTATCAAAGGCATCAGCACAGATCTGTCTTGTCCTTTGTTTAATTAGGACCTCCAGCTGAACAGACACCGTTAGAAAATGATACTCAACATCTCAGGACAATCCTGGGGCACCTTCCCGATCCCCACTGCAGGGCAGCAGTGCCCCAAGCAGAGTCCTGCAGCCGCTGACCACTCCACTTGCATCCTTAAACTTCTACTTGAAAAGGCTCTCCCACGTGTCTCACATCGCTTTCTCGTTCTGGTACAGTGCAGATGTGCTGAGGCAGGGATGGTACAGGTTTGCGAGGAAGCACAGCAGCCTGGCCCCACCAGGTCTGGACAGGCACTGTAGATATGATGTACACAAGAGTCTAGAACTTACTGTGTGAATGGCTAGCAAATTGCTCCAACACACCATATTCTGCCTGGCTTGGTCTTGGAAACCTGTGTCGGTGGCGAGGAAATGAAGAAAGGCAAGACATACAGACATGAACAGAAAAGCAGGGTCAGCTGAATAGTGCTCATTCTGAAGGAGCATCACCAATCCCAAGAACCCAGAACCATCTTTATTATAAACAACACTGGGGGAGGGACTAGGGAGGCGAGTAGGAGGTCTTTGTAGGGAATCAGTCCCAGGTCGCTATCAATGCTGAAAAGGAAGCTACAGTGGCAGGTTTTCTCACACCCTGCCAACACTGGCATTCAGATCAGAGGAAGGCTTTTTGCTATCCCTCTGACCATCACATAGAGAAGGTTGGGACTCCCATGGGACTGAGGCACTGGGGTCCTTGACATGGCCACGCCCCCGTCAATAATATGCATTCACTGAGAACTTCATTCTCTCTTCACACATTTACTCAAAGTTTTCTCCACTCCCCACAGATCCAGTCTTTGAGCATAAACTCCCCCCGAGTGGGTGCCTGGCAGTGGTGAAGAGCTGGGATCTGGAGGAAACACGGTGGCTATGGCAGCATTGGTCTCATTCCCGCGGCTATTGCGGAGTCTTTTCACAGGCGCATGCCCTGTTCGCCATACCTCCCAATGCTTTATGCCTGATATTACATATATGCTTTTGCGTGGGCTACAGGCCTACTTATAGGACATATTGCCCTGAGAAGTTTTCCTGTTCTCAGCTACAGTCTGTAAATACCAGACAGGAAGTTCTAGAAGTAAGAAACACACTTTTTAAGCTGTGCATTTCCTGTATCCTTACCAGAGCTCACACCACCCTGCTCCATGCCACCAAGCTGTGGTCATGGCTCTGTCCAGCACATCCACCCTGTATGCTCTGTGTACTCGTGGGTGATGTAGCAGCTAACTCAGCTGTCAGGTCTCCTGTGGAATTATAACAGAGCTTTATATGCTCTTAGTGCTATTCTCAGCTTCAGAGAGCTCTTGGAACATAGCCCCCACACTCAAAGGTGGAGAACTATTGAACTGTGTGTTTTAGTGATGAATAAAAGTTGGTCAACTAAGGCAATCAAACTCCTAGTGTGTGCTCATTTCTTTGTAGCACTGAGGAAAACATACTCAGTTTCTAAAGCAAGGCTTCTAAAAGAAGCAGGAGTGCAGGCAGTGTAACAGAGCCAGCGCGGCTAGGACCACACAGCCCTCTACAGGTCTGTGGTTTCTGAGTAGGAAACCACTTCCCACACACTTAAGGTAGCACCAGGAACTTCTGGACTTGAGTGCTAAGGGGATCAGGGCCTGGGAATGTGGCAGAGGCTGCCAGGGGCTTCTCAAGGGAGCCCAGCTTGGCTCAGGACCCAGCAAATGACCTCCCAGTGGGGAGGCGTTAAGCAGCAGAGGAGGGCAGTCACCATGACAACCTAAGGAGAACAGGGATCATGTGCATCTGAGGAACTACTGATCAGCTAGGACACACTGAGAAGGACCACAGAACAGGCACATGGGAGACTTGTTGAGGTCAGAAACAAATAGCAGCCAAGGTGGAGGTGAAATGGCAGCACAGACGTGTCAATCAGAAATGGAAAAGAACGCTCGTGAGAATTTAAAACTCAGTAGGCAAACCAACCGGATGCTGGACAGAGCCAAAGAGCAAAGCTGGAATTCAGAGATCAGGCAGAGCGGGGGGGGGGGGGGGGGGGGGAGCGCGCGTAGGGGGAGATGAGACCGGGTTAACGCTATAAAAAGACACACAGAGCTGCTGCCTTGAAAGACACTGGGCTCCAGCCATTCTTGAAGGATCATCAGAGGTAACTGATGTCTGGTGCCTCAATAGCACACAAGAGTCAGAAATGCCACGGACCCAAAACTTTTCCTGAGTGCTGAGTAGGGTAAATGAAAAAACTGTGTCCAGACCCACAGCGGTAAGACTCCAGAACCTGAAGGGAAGAGCGCTGTAGAGGAGGGCAGCCCTTCTCCTGAGGCCATGCAGCAGAAGGCTCGTGTGTGAGCTGCAGGCTGGGGCCTTCGCCTGTCCATCCCATTGGATGTGCTGTCTGGAGTATGTCAGACTGCCTGGGTTTTCTCCCTGCAAAAGAAGGGTGCTGTGAGCACCTCCTGCAAAGGTTAAGTAATTCAGTCTACCGGAAGCCCTTGGAACAATTTCTCCCATCATCAAGGGAGAACGAGAAATGCTATCTTTTCTGTGTGCGCATGCGCATGTGTGGCAGTATGCCCGTGGAGGCCAGAGCACAGCTTCCGGTTCCTTCCTCAGGAATGGCGTCGATCTCCTTTTGAGACAGGGCTCTTTTTGGCCCAGACGCTCATCGATGAATTTGTTGGTCAGTGTGTCCTGGAACACTCCTGTCTGCACAGCCCAGCACAGGGTTATAAGTGTGCTCCGCTGTGCCCAGCGTTCTTATGCAGGTTCATTCAAGGCAGGTTGAACTCCGGTCCTTATGCTTGTCTAGCAAAGTGTATCCCCTGTGCCAACACCCCTGGTCAGGAAACGCTATCGTGTGTGTGTGTGTGTGTGTGTGTGTGAGAGAGAGAGAGAGAGACAGACAGACAGACAGACAGACAGACAGAGACAGAGACAGACAGGCAGAATGAGAGAAACAGAACGAGAGCTTCATTTATTATTCTTGTTGTTGTCAAAGTTCTTCTGGGCAACACCGGAAGTAAAAAATGGAGTTTAGTTCAACTCCTGCCTGAGACTCAGGGCAGTTTTCTAGTCTGGGAAGGGGAGAGAACAAAACTGCACTGTGGTTTACCCTTTTTGAGTTGGACTTTCATACAACATCTCATTCTGTCTTCGCAATACCTTGAGATGTGTCATTGGTTCATCACCACTCAGAAGAGCCTGGATGATGAGCAGCGAACGTGTTTCCCTGAAGTCGGTGGGGCTCTACAGCCCCAGGCCTACTCTCCTGCTAGCCTGGGGTGAAGGAAGAGGCTGTGGGCAGACAGGAGTCCTGGAATGGAGTCAGGTCTGAGTTTCTGCTTTCAAAAGCACTTTCTCTAGCCTCAGAAAATAGAGTGCTACCTTTGAGCAGGAAGGAAATAAACCATCGTGATTCCTTCTAACAGCTTCAATAACCAACATGACATTGTGAAGGACGTGCCAATATTTGTAATCTCCCCTGACAAGTTGTTAAGTATTTATAGAAACGTTTTCTCCTGGCCCTGCTTAAGGAAAGTACTGTATCTAATTTCCTCTGGAGACATGTGCTGGGGGAAATCAGAAGGATGATCTGTCATCGTAAATAGCAATAAATAGTCACCCTGAAAGACTTGCTTGTTTAGCAAGGTTGCTTGAATATTAACATCTCCCTTTAATCTTGTCTCCGTGGGGACAAGTTCACGCCTAGGGCGTGTGCTGAGCTCCAGGTCTGAGGAGAGCCCATGGCTGGGGCTGGTGATTCCTGAAGTCTGGATGGGTCTGGAGAAACTGGGGCAAAGGGAAGAAGATGAGTCTCTGAATTCTAGGGAGCAAGAGGAAGCATGGCTGGAAGGTAAGAGCGCACTGAGAGTGAAAGCCTCAAGGCTCAGGCCCCAGGGTTTTCTCCTCTGCTGCTGATTCCATTCTTCGCTCTGGGACTCACTTACTCTTCCTCATCTGTAAAATGGGGTAAGAGGCTAAGATGGCTCCATTTGCACTCAAATTCTATAAGAAAGTCATAGAAAGAACTGATAACAAAGGAGTGATTTATTCTGCCCTCTGCCAGGCCGGATCTTTCTTGATTACTGTATCTCAGTGTCCCAGAACAGAACCAAGTGGCTGAAACCCACCTTCTCCTTCCTCTACAAATACCTTTGAGCAAATGCCTTTTTTTAGGGCAGTACTGAATCAGGCCAGACTTTTAACTTCGTGTGAGCTGGGTCACACTTTTGAAACAGACCCACATGAGCCTTCCATGAGTAGAGAAGCTGAGGACTTAGCAGAATGGTTATTGGAAACAAAAAGATCCTCTTAAGTAAACTGAGTGTGCCATTATCTGCATGACTGAATTGTTGAGCCAAGCTTCATCCTCCTGTGGGTAGCCCTGAGGGAAACCAACCTCAGCTCCATCAATGGAGCAAACAGATGACATTAGCAATGCTCGGAAATTGGATGAGCAATTTGGAGTGCATGAGCTTGCCATCACTTGTGTTATACAAACAAGGGTTTGTTGGTTGTCTCTTGATCATGCTGACAGTGAAATGCTAAGCTCAGGTGAGAAGGGGGTTGTTAAACTAATTTATTGTCAAAACAAAACAAAACTTTTAAATTACCAACTTTGATTTTATCTCGTCTTTCCAACAATTTTTGGATTGTTCTGGCTGTTTTCTGATACCCTAAGACAGCATCAAGAAGAGAACAGTTCTGCTTCCAGCAGGAACCAGGAGCATCCCTGGGGGACACTGACCTGGATACCCTCTTTCTTTGTCACAGGTTCAAACTTCTGTGCTTATCAACATAGATCAAGCAACAAAGCAAAGAACACAGAAGAACAAAGGAAGCTCAGGAATCAGAGAGATAAGCTAATTCATTGTTTATTCTAGATTGTATTTTGGGAGATTTCAGTCCATGGTCAGTTTGGCTTTTTCAGTCCATGGCTTTGGAGACTGTGATGACAGATAGTGCTTCAAGACCGGATCCTATGGAGAGAAAGTCACTCACCTGTTGGGTTGTGGCCACTTCCCCTGCCTGGGCAGACTTCCGGTGACTCCGCCCCTTTCCATCAACCCACCTCTTAAAGGGCCACCACATCCCAATAGCACCATGGACTGGATTTCATTCACGAGTCTTTGCACATGAATCTTTGGGAGACTCTTATCCAAACCTCTGCATATTCAAAAGACAAAGTATGAAGAAGGCAAAAAACTGAAGACGGTCTTGAACATCTGAAATGAGGGAGTTCCTCATTCTCCCACACACAAGCATACACAGAGACACACACACATACATAGACACACAGATATATACACACACAGAGAGACACACAGACTCCCCTACATAGACACACACACACACTGACACACAGAGACACAGACATTTACACACAGACTCGCCTACATATACCTCCCTATACACACACAAAAGGAAACAGCAGACTATAAGCTGGGCTCTGCCCATGAGCTGTAGGCAACCGCATCGCTGCTGTCAGTTGCTAGCAAACATTCAATTCCTTGGTGGCTGCTTGCAGAGCACAAACTCTAGTGCTCCCTCTAAAATCTCTAGATCCATAATGTGAACACCAACCGGGGAGAGTTGCCATACACTCAAATTAAAATCACCAAGCTAATTGATTCTCCAAGTGAGAAATAATTTAATAAGAATTACCCTGTTGAGTCCAGCGAGAATTACTGGACATTAATGCTAGAAGAAAAAGTAACCCTGTTTCATTGTGTAAGTGTTCTAATTTAATGTCACCTAAAAGGTACATAAAGCAGTCTTCAATTTCCTCTTGCTATGAATCTGAAGTCAGCCCTTCCCCATTCATCTAGTCTGCAAAAATGATATTGAATTCTGCTATAAATTAGTCTTTGTGCTAGGTGCTCAATATACAATGGAGTGCCTGAAATATGAAGCCTAGAGAAGGGCACCTGCATTGATTCTGTAGTGCTTCAGACACACGCATGCAGAATCATACAGTCTCAGGATGGTGGTGGCATTAAGAGCTACAGTTACCTCCTCCAGGATATGTCTGGAAAAAACTCCATGGAAAAACATCTCTGTAAAATGAGGACAGTACGGGAGCATTCACTGAGTATCAGGAAGAGGCAGGTATTCCAGGATAGTGGGTGTGGGATGTGAGCCTACAGTGTACCCCTGGAAAAGCATGGACACCGGTAGAAGGAAGGACAGCGGGGCAGCCAAGAAGGACCCATATCACAAAGACTATGCACAGAGCTCAGCTTCCCCCTAGGGTGCAGGCGCCCCAGGGGACAGTTTGCTGTCACTGAGATTTGCATCTAGAGAGGTCTATGACTCTAGGGTCTTTGAGGGTGTAACAAGCAAGAACAAACAAGAGGAGGGTGCTTCCCAAAGAACAAGAAAGCAGTGGGAAGACATGAGCCAGGGCTGAGCACAGGAGGTGGAAGGATGCTCAGGACCTCATGACCAGGAGCAGCGTGACTGGTTCTGCATGTTCCTCCTCACACCTTTTCCTTCTGAATGACTCCTGGGGATAACAGCGTCTACCACAAGTATCATGATCCCGAGATGTCCCGTTCTATTCTTCAGCGACTTGATAAATAAAGGTGCCAGTGAACGCAGACTGAGACCACAACTTTCAGATAATGGGGATCCCATTGGCTCTCCCTTACGCATGCCAGCACTGGGCACGTCGGTGTTATGTGCAAGAGAACCTGCTTTCTGCACACCTCCTAAATTGGCTGTCCCCTCAAATGCTGAGCTGACGAGGCCATTGCTTGTTCGGACATCATGCATATGTTGCCTCTGTGTCCTCACTATGAAAGCCCTCACCCAGGGACAGAAACCAAGAGCAAAGCAGGAAGAGCGAGCCATCAGTCTGGCTCTTCTCACCAACCTTCTGCTGTGTTAATTTAGGAGCACCATGGGAGAGAAAATTTCTTGGTCTAGTTGCTGTAGGCGGAACTTGCAGTGTTATGGCAGTGGGCGCTGCCTACCGGGCTCCCCGGCATCTTTTGCTGTCTATCCCATTTAACCACCCTGGATGGTTTGAATGAGAACAGCTCCCATTAGCTCCTACACTTGAATGCTTTGGTTTGTTATGGTTTTATTTTGGCTTTTCAAGACAGAGTTTTGTAGCCTTGAATATGTAGCCTTGAATGTCCTGGGCTCATTTTGTAGACCAGGCTGGCCTAGAACTCACAGAGATCTGCCTGCCACTGCCTCTCTGAGTGCTGGGGTTAAGGCCTGCATTACCACCCCTGGCTGACACCTGAATGTTTGATCCCTATCTGCTCAGTCTAGTCACCACTAGACATTTGACCAGATGGGTAAATTTATCTCCCTCTTAGTAAGTTTTGATAAACTCATCTTTCTAGCCACCTCAGTGTCCTCATTGGTCTTTGAAAATTCCTATCTTTTGCCTTCATGGCTCCAAATAGGCAAAGCTTATAGTCCACCATGGAGCTTGCTTGACTTGCAGAGTACAAAAGATGTAACATCCTGCTGCTCCAAGCCAAAGCCTTGAGAGATTGTGTTTTTATTGCCTAGGAGGGGGAGAAGAGACCCATAGAATAGAACGACCCAGCCATGCAGACATGGGTCTCTCAACTTCCAGAAATAACTAGGATGGTTGTTTTAGTCCATTGACTTTACAGCAGTCATCTGCTACAATAGCTAAGGCTGGAGGGATGGGACAAGAAGAAAGAGGCAACAGTCACAGCTCATGCAGGAAATAGATGGAGATTCTATTAACCAGAATATGAAGTACAGGGGGAGGAAACTGGGCTGGGACAGGGGAATTCCAAGTTTGGAATAGACTCAGCTGAGTGTGTTTGGTGAGGAAAATGTTCAGGAGTCAGAGGCTGATGAAGAGAATTTTAGCTAGAGATGTAGTTTTGAGGACCATGGTATAGACCTGTGGGAAGAATGGGGGAAACACTGGCCAACCGTAACCTAGGGATGGGGTGGAGGAGGAAGCCCACAGCTCTGCATCATATGAAAAGCACTGACTCTCAGGTCAGTGTACCCCTCTTCTATGCACCACTGTCCAATGCATACACAACTGGCTTGAGAAGTATCCCATGAAAGAATTCATTGCCTAATGGATCCATCAAACATGGCCAGTTATGAGGGATTCTCACACCTTGAGTTCTAACAGGGCTGGGAAAGTCCTCAGCTTGTAAGCAGGCAAAGAAAACAAAGGATCTTCTCCTACACTTGGCCTGTTACATGCCCCTTGTCCCATCCCCACTCTTAAACAAAGCTTAGATGCTGTGCAGGGCAGAGCTAATGTGCAAGGGCTGCTGTCCGTGCTGGTTTTGCTCCTAACTGGTGGTTGTGAATTTGAATGGTTAGTGGCTCCTTTCACTGATGTAAATCTTTCTCTTATGCCTACACCATTTTGCAAATGGTGTGTTGCATGCAGAGTGCCTGCTTCCATTGTGGGGAGCTACAGGCTGCAATGAAGGGAGCTAATGTTGAGCTCCCAACAAGAGCTGCAAGCAGAGGCCTCTCGTGAGCCTCCCTCGCTCACATGTCCCAGCTCTCTGTGGCAGGCATGAGCTGTGGCCTGTGAATTCTGCCAGAGAAGCCATCTCCCAACCGACCCCCAACCAAATACCTTTTCCCTTGCATCCTCTGCTTTGAGCTGCATGCTTCGAGCCTCCAAGGAAGCCAACATGAAGACAACCTTGAGGAGTGCCAGCATACATATTGCACTTAATAGCCATGGTAACTGAGTCCAAATTTGGTAAAAAATACATTTCCCTTATCCTAATCAACACCCACCATCACTTCCACAGCCATCTATGAAAAATGCTGCCCATTGGCTGGTCACAGGATCCCTTCTTTCTGACACGCACTGAAGCTCTAGTATATGCAACTACATAAACGTTCAAACGTGGTTTTTGCATGTTTTCAGGACATGTTCTCACTATGTAGTTCAAGCTGGCCTGGAACTCACTGTGGAATCCGAGCTGGCTTCTAACTGCAATCTCCACCTCCTCATCTCCAGTGCTGGGATCACAGGCACATGGCACTACACCTAGCTGGGCGTGGTGGGGGAGTTAAATTTTAAATGGACAAAATTTAGAAGACAAAGTTGTAAAGAGAGATATACTCATGTCCGCATCTTCCGGGCTCAGTGCTCTCATCCAGGGCCACACCGTTTGTGCTACAGGCCTAGTGCATTATTCTCCACTCCTGGCTCACAGCTGTGTGAAGGTTTGAATTCATGGGATAGTCACTTATACAGCAAGATGCTTCCGTGTGCTAACACGAGCTCCGTCTCCCAGAGCTCCCACTGCCTATGTAAAGAGACAATACTTCAGCTGGGCATGGTGCTGTGACTAACATACAGGAACTTCTTAGAAGGGAAAGTGTGTTTGAGCAGTAAGGTGACTATACGTTAAATCTTCACAATGAAATAAAATGCTTTTCAGAATCTACAATAGACCAGGAAGACAGTTTGAAGAGATACCCACATTACAGAAATGGTGGGAATGTGCTGACGAATGCAGATAGGATTTGATCCAAAGGGAAACAAAATCAGAAGAAATTTTCTAAAGGGAAAGACCACACTAAAGTGGTTCCAGGGAGCTCCAAACTCGCAGAAATTGGAGGGGGTGGGGGAAATCTGGTCATCTAGAGACAGAGAAGCTGGCCAGGCCTGGTGGCACATATCTGTAATCCCATCACACAGAAGACAGGAGCAGAGGATATAGAAAAGCTATCCTGGGCTACAGAGAGAATTCCAGATCAGCCTTAGCTACACAGCGGATTCTAGACCAACCTCGGTTACATATTGAGATCCTGATGTAAAAGAAAAAATAAGAAAGTAAGCAGGAGAAAGAAAAGTAAATGGCAAAGTAGTGAAGAGTGAGGACAGCGTCTGGCCAGTCCTTCCCTATGACTTCAGATAACAGTGAGGCTTTACATGTGCCACACTGAGCCCACTGAGGTACCCAGACTGCCCTAACTACAGAAAGAATGAACCCATGCATTCAGAAAGATGGGAGCCTGGGCAGTGCTCCCAGTGATGTTCTTCCCATACTGCTTCACCTCAGCAAAGTGCAGCAAGGGAAGCAGGAGGACAGATCTTCCCAAACATGAGGACAGCCAAGAGGCTCACCAAGCAATTAAAAACCAACACTGAGGAAAGAGAAACAAGGCTCAGCGTTCTAATGCCATAAAGGTTCAAAGGCACACACAACAGACAAGCACAACATTTTCTTACAGTTAATTAGATATTCTGAAGATTAAAGTTTAAATCATTAAGAAGAAACAGCCAATGAGCAGTCAGCCTCAAGACTGGTGACTGTGACCCTGTGAGCCATGGCATACTGTAGATGCCACTGAAAAGTAAATAAAACCATTCCAGTCAAAACAGCCTCAAGATATTATATGTAAATATTATCTTTCTAGACAGAGGTTTGAGAGTATAAAGTACAAAGGTAAGGATGACCCCAGAGGACACACGTGTGTGCACGCGCTCACACACACACACACACACACAGCAAATCAAAGCTGTCTTTTGGTTTTGAAAAATCACAACTAAATATACAAATCTCCAGTTACTACAATGAGAAAATAGAAAAAGAAACAAACCAAAGAACACCAAATTGACAATTTCTAGCCAATTACAGATATGAAAACATGACTTGAAGTGGGAGCACATATCTAATGATAAAGGGTGAACACAAATTGGTCTTGATAGATGAAAAAAGGAAAAAGGACACAAAGTTGGGTAGGAAGGAAAGAGAGTGTCTTTGGGAAGAAATGGGCAGTGAATAAGATCACAACACATTGTATAAAACTCTTTAAGAGCTAACAAAAAAAAGAAAAAAGAACAGCATTTAAAAAGAAAACCCCACTTTTTCTTCTAACAGGTTTAGTGTGTCTGGTTTTATATAGGATAGTCATACTAAAATCTGTATACCTATAGAATCTAATCAAGAAGGAGGGCCCTGGGTAAGATGCTCAGTCTCCATTCAGAAAGGCAAATGGGATAGACATCAGAAGAGGGAGAAAACAGGGAACAGGACAGGAGCATACCACAAAGGGCCTCTGAAAGCCTCTACCCAGCAGGGTATCAAAGCAGATGCTGAGACTCATAGCTAAACTTTGGGCAGAGTGCAGGGAATCTTATAAAAGCAGGGGGAGATAATAAGACCTGGAGAGGACAGGGGCTCTACAAGGAGAGCAAGAGATCCAAAAAATCTGGGCCAATGGGTCTTTTCTGAGACTGATCTCCATTCAGTCTCCTAGAACCCTCGCACAGATGTAGCCCATGGCAGCTCAGTGTCCAAGAGGGTTCCCTAGTAAGGGGAACAGTAATTATCACTCAGGGGCTGGTTCTTTGATCACCTCCACCTGAGGGGGGAAGAGTCTTGCCAGGCCACAGAGGAAGACAATGCAGCCGGTCCTGATGAGACCAGATAGACTAGGGTCAGAGGGAAGGGGAGGAGGATCTCCCATATCAGTGGACTGGGGAAAGGACATGGGGGAGAAGAAGGAGGGAGGGAGGGATTGGGAGGGGCTGAGGGAGGAAGCTACAGCTGGGATACAAAGTGAATAAACTAATTAAAAAAGGAGGAGGAGGAAGAGAAGAAGAAAACCCTGGGTACTGAAGAGTTGGCTCAGAGGTTAAGAGCACTGGCTTCTCTTCCAGAGGACCTGGGTGTGGTCCCCAGCACCAGCATGGTTGCCAACAATGGCCTCTAACTCCAGTCCTAGGAGGTCTAGCACCCTCTTGTGGCCTCACTGGGCACTTCACACATGTGGTGCTCAGGCATGCAGGCAGGCAGGCAGAGAAGGGGGAATAATAATTTGTGTACTAGATTTTAAAATCTGCAAAAAGTAAATTATTTCTTTGGGAAATTACCTACACTGACAAAATCAGAGGCAAAAATTATGAATGGATTCTTGTAGAAAAATAAAATAATAGTCATTTAAATCCCCAATAGAGATAAACTTACATGAGACAATAAGAATTTTTTGGATAAACAAAAAATTTTTGTCTTTGAGACAAAGTCTTACTCCACACTTCCAGCTGGCCTTGAACTCACTAAAATTACAAGTCACACAGATTCCAGAGTTTACAGAAAGAAGCCAAATTCATCCACAATGTAGTCATAACCATCAATACTAAACTGAGTAAGCATGACGTCAGAGCAATCCTACCTGCCAATCACCAGGGAAGCCATACCTGTCAATTACCAGAACAGTCCTGCCTGCCAACCTCACTTAAATGATTCATAGTTTTCTAATTTAAATAATATATTAACATATCAAGTACATTAAATATCACTGTATTGAAATATCAATTTATTATCACTAAGAAGAATTTTGCTTAGAAATCAGTCCCTATAAATCATCATTTTAATAAAAGTGTAAATTGATCTTAATTGAAAATGGAAATGTATTTGACCAAATTCACCATTTTATACTCCTCAGTACACTGAGAATAAAAGAAAACTTTCTTAACCTCACAAACCCATGTGTCACTAAGGTGACAAACACAGCTAATGGGGGAAACACATAAAGCATTGTATGCTGAAATAGAAATGCTCCAACGTCTGAAGAAGATGCTGTTGCCATGATTACTGTGCCAGAGGGTTAGTCACTGCAGAGGAAAGAGAAATTAAATAAGTGTGTGATTATCAAGAAGGCAGAGGGAGGCTCCCCAGACTTGTGGAAATTAGAGAGAATCAAAGGGAAAAGGATTACACTCAATTAGAAAGTTTAGATCTGCTACTCAGAAATAAACAATAGTAGGGAGAAAAAAACAGAACTAGAGCCAGATTTGATGTCTTCTAGCCCGTGAGCCAACCCCCAGCTACACCCTGTTATCATAACAAAGCTTTATGACATTGCGGACCTGCCAGCATGTTCACACACTGTCTGAGCTGCTTTCACAACTGCAGAGGCAGAGCCCATCGCTTGGAGCAGAGGCCACGTGGCCTGACAAGGCCTGAACTCGGTGTCTGGTCCATCATGACAAGGTAGCAGCCTGTAGAACAGAGTCCCAAGCTCACCAGCCAAGTGCTTAGAAATAAATTCATAATGAACAGACAACTTATCTAATAATTAAAGTATTAGACAGTAAACTAGAACCTAAGATCAATTTAAATAAGTCACTCTAAATGTTATGTATTAGAAAAATAAAATATATACTGTAGTATATATATAAGTAGAACCTATACCACATACTACACTATCTATTACATATAATATAGTATATATAAGTTAAATAGACTATATATATTACATACAGTATAATATGTGATACACAAAATGAATATTATATATAATATATACTATCATAATATAATAACATATATAATAATATAATATAACATAACATAATGTAATATAATACAACACAACATAACATAACATATAATGCTCTGGAATAAAATATTCAATATTACCAAGGTCTATTCTTCAAATTAATCAATTAACATAAAATAATCCTTTTTAAACTCCCAGTAAAGTACCTGTTGAACATGGCACTGTACTGCCAAAATTCAAATAAAAGAAAAAAGGAGAAAAAAAAGAAATTCCACTCTGACAAACTACTTTGCTTCAAACCAATCCCCCAGCCCCACCACTGATACACACATGTCAACCTGAAAAGTCAAACAAGCAAGGCTGGGCACAGAATCTGAAAATGGCATCCTGAATGTATCAAAGTATCAACAAGATGAACATTATGGAAACAAGACCCACCAATGGACAGAAATTCAAAGCAGTTAGCCTGGCCTCAAAGTAAGCCTCTGCCCAGCAATTTACACAACCAAAAAAAGGTGGCTTACAAACTAGGAGATGCTTTTGAAGTCTTTACAAGACAAAGGAGACAAAGCTTCAGCCCAGACCTAAGAGCCTTGGAGCTGCCCAGACTGAGCTTCAGATGCCAAAGAGCTGCACCCAGAGATGTAGACATCCAGAAATAACCAAGCCCCAAGTCCCCAGAGCTGGACCACAGCAACCTGAAATCACTGGCACTTGGCACATGCCAAGAGGCAGCCAATGTACAAAACTTAAGAGTAGATTAGAAAAGATCCAATTGGAAATTCTAGGCTTACACGTACAATGACATTAAAACTTTAAGACATGCTCAAGATAGAACTGGTTAACTCAGATATGCATGAGAAGAAAACATGTGGCGTGTAGACGGGAACAGTGAGAAACACGTGGGTTTAGCTGAGCCCAGAGCAGGAACAAGACATAAACACATAAAATGTACTTTTAAATTTTCCAAACTCATGAAAGAAATTAATCTATGGATCCCAGACCTAATGAATCCTTAGGAAACTAAATAAAATCGTACAGCTGCCCCAGAAGCGTAATAGTGAAATGGGGGAGGTAATCACAAACAAGGGACAGGGATGGGCAGTCATGGGGACCAATGCATTTCGAAGAAAAGGGTGCACAGCAGAATGCAAAGAAAATGCAAGACAAGACAGGCAAGGTGGCTCAGGGGTTAAGGATGCGTACTGTTTTTTGCTGTGATTAAGACTAGGACCAAAAGCAACTTGTGGAGGAAAGGGTTTATTTCAGTTCTATCACTGAGGGAAGCCAAGGCAGTGACCTGGAAGCAGGAACTGAAACAAAAGCCATTAGCATGCACTGCTTACTGGATTGCTCCCCTTGTCTTGCTCACTTTACTTTCTTAAACACCCCAGGACTATTTTCCCAGATGTGGCACAGCCCATGGAGTGCTGGGCCCTTCCAACATCAATCAATTAAGAAAATCCTGGAAGAGGGAGAAAACAGGGAAGAAGACAGGAGCCTACCACAGAGGGCCTCTGAAAGACTCTACCCAGCAGGGTATCAAAGCAGATGCTGAGACTCATAGCCAAACTTTGGGCAGAGTGCAGGGAATCTTATGAAAGAATGGGCAGATAGAAAGATCTGGAGGGGACAGGAGCTCCACAAGCGGAGCAACAGAATCTACAATACAATGGGAGCATTCTCTCACGTGAGGGTCCCTACACTCAGATGACTGTAAAGCCTGTCAAGTTGACATAAAACCTATCTGCACACCATCCTTGTGAAGGAGCCTGGTTCAGCCTCCAACACCCATGTGGTGGTGACTCACAGCTACCTGTGACATCAGATCTGGTGCTCTCTTTTGGTCCCTGCAAGCGGGGTACTGCAAGCACACACGCACATGCACACGCACACGCACACACACACACACACACACACACACACGCACACGCACACGCACACACACACACACGCTATAAAACTGAAATTTAAAACACATAAGAATAGAATAATATACCAAAAGAAAACACTGGTTATTGTTGAATTCCACAGCCAGTGAACAAAGTACATTAAACATATTTTCAGCTTTACAGAAGCTTTTCAGTTTCATGAGGTCCCATTTATTGATTGTTGATATAGAGCCTGAGCTGTTGGTGTTCTGTTCAGGAAGTTGTCTCTTATGCCAATGAGCTCAAGGCTCTTCCCCACTTTTTCTTCTAACAGGTTCGTTTGGTTTTATGTTGAGGTCTTTGATCCACTTGGACTTTAGTTTTGTGCAGGATGATAATGTGGATCTATTTGCATTTTTCTATATGTAGACTATGAAAGACAGTTCTGATGAGACCCGATAGACTACGGTCAGATGGAAGGGTAGGAGGTCCTCCCTTATCAGTGGACTTGAGGAGGGGCATGGGAGGAGATGAGGGAGGGAGAAAGGGTGGAATTGGGAGGGGATGAGGGTGGGGGCTACATCTGGGATACAGAGTGAATACATTGTAATAAATAAAAAATTATATAAAATTTTTTAAAAGAAAAAATATTTTCAGAAGAACACCAACAGATTTAAGTTTCGCCATACTTAATGGAAATGACATTTAGTAAAAAAACAAAAAGTGATGCATACGAATGAGAGTGAACAAGGACAAAATATAACCCTGCCTGACGCGCTTCTAAGTGAAGGCGCACTCAAATATATCAGAGGAAACACGAGCAAATAGGACCTAGTGAAACTGAAGTGTTCCGAGGACTGTGCAAGAGGGAAATAAGGGCACTAGCTAACAGTGAGCCCATGAGGACTGGGAAGTCTAGAGAAACCACGTCTGAGTCAGAGAGCACACTGCTCCCACCTCTAACTGCCAGTGTGACTCGATCTGGAGACAGGAACTTTGGGACCCATTTGGATCCAACAACAGTGCTCTCTTGGGGAGATGGGACCCCTGAAAGAAGAGAGGGAAGGACTTGCTTCCTCTCAGGGCTCGGTGCCATGTGAGGACACAGCAAGAATCCACCCATCGGTGCCCAGGAAAATCTCTCTTTCTGAAATCCCTCCACCCACCACCCCAAGGTCAGCGTTCCCAGCTTTAGAATGGTGAGAACACGTCTGTTGTTCAGGTCTCCCAGGAGATTCCGCAGCAACAATGCAGAGTGACTGAAGTAAGCTGATGGCCAGATCCCATGGAGGACATCTTAGTTACTTTTCTATAGCTCTGATACAGTGCCATGACCAGGGCAACTTATAACCCAAGAGTTTAATTTGGCTTACAGTTTCAGAGGGTTAAAGTCTATGGTGGCGGAGTGAATGAATAGCTGAGAGCTCACGCCTTTATCCACAGCCACAAGACAAAGAGAAGGAAAGAGGGAGGAAAGGAGGGAAGGAGGGAAGGAGGGAGAGAGGGAGGGAGGGAGGGAGGGAGGAGAGACTGGGGAATGACACAAGTCTTTTGCAACTTCAGTAGCCACTCCTACCGACACACCTCCCTTAACAAGGCCACACCTCCCACTTCCAACCTCCCAGTCCTTCCCAAACAATTTCACCAACAGGGGACCAACTATTCAAATATATGAGCCTATGGAGGACACTCAGATCCCCAGAGGGGAATCGACAGTTTTGTGCATACGAGTGTGTCACTGCACTGACAGCAATAACAACATGAAAGGAACACAGAGGGTCTGCGTGTTTTACCTTAACTAATTTGACAATACACTCATAATTAGTGTTAGAATATTTTCTGCTGTCAAGACAGTGCTTCAAGAGTTACTCAGCACAAAGATAGACTCACTTGGAAAGGGAAAACAGCCATGATGTCCCACCCCCAGCTGAAGAGCTACTGGCCAGTGAGAGGTACTGGGAGAGGGAGAGTTGGTTTTCTTTAAGGATGTGGTCCCTGGTAAATGGACCGTGTTTTATTAGGATCCCACGTTGCTGAGAGTATATGAGCAGCACTACTTGGTCTCAGTGGGTTTAAAGTAAAATAAAGGACACAAAGTTGGGTGGGTAGGGAAAGGGAATGGGCCTGAAAGAGTTGGTGGAAGGGGGGGATAAAATACATTGAAAGAAATCTTCAAAGGGCCAATGAGCAAAAAGAAAACTGCATTCATGTTTGGAGGAAAATAACAGGTTTACAACAGGTATTATACCCAAATTAAATCCCTGTTACATAAAAACACCAACTATAAGAAGATATACTATAGAACTTCGAAGAACCTACAAAATGATTTTTAAATCTTCAAGTTAGAAAGAGTTTTTCATGATAAGACATATAATCCATAAACCCAGGCATACAGGCCTCACAATTTTAATGTCACAAAAATTTATTGAAAAAAATTACAAGTTAAAGTCCAAGCAGCAAGAGATGGTCTACACAACACACTCAGCACAACAGAATTTACAACCAGAGTCTGAGAATACCTAGAGATGTCAATGAGAAAAACACACAGCACAAAAAATGTATAAATGACATATACAGAGTTTTCATTGGAAAAATACAAATGTCAATAATCATATAAAACTCACCACTTCTACCAATCAGGGAAATGGAAATTAAAAGAACAATGAGATTTGATTTTCCCCCCATCATTATATCACCAGAGTTAAAAAGATGGATAGTAACAAATGTTAACACAGATTCGGGGAAATGGATGCTTTCAGGTACTTGCTGGAAACTGTGAACTTGTGAGATCATTCAGAACCCATTAACCACTGTCGACTGATGTGCAAATTTGCATCCCCACTATCCCAGAAATTTTACTCTTGGACACACACCCTGAGCAAGAACTGGGGCATGCACCATAGTTGTACCTCACAGAGCAAAACTTTGGGGTTTGGAAGGTTTTAGATGGGCATCCAAGACAAGAGGTGGGAAACAAACTATGGGACCGTGGAGTTCTCCGCACATGCTGAAATTATGCGGTGCACCTTCACACGTACACACATGCAGGACACAACATCAGAGAAAATCAAACTGAAAAGCACTTTGCACAGTATGGCGCTGCGCGCCCAGGACATTGGGAGCGTGCTTGGCCCCAATCTGAGACTGCAGGGCACCAAGTGCTCAGGGGTTCGCAGGGTGTGTCGGTCATTCTCGGGACTTGAGGCAAGGCTAGACCCTCAGGCTCTGAGAGCTGACACCTTGCGGCGAATGGACTTCTTGTCAGGAATGTAACCCTACTGCTTGGTACATCCACTTAACAGCCCAGATCAATTTGTGATCCCCTACATCTCAGATATATGACCCAGTGTTTTTGATTAATGAACCATGTCTGATGGTGGCTCCAAATTATCCATGGCCCAGATTTAACCCCACTGCTCAGAGGAAGCCGATTTCTTTATGGCCATGTGAAGACAGGCTGAAAGTTCTGTCTAGCCAGGCGGCTTTGAAGCAGAGGAGACAGACACACAGCCTGCCAGGGGAGGTAAATCTCTCTCTCAGGACATTTGGGCAGCTCACTCCCTGTGCTGTCCATGCTAAATCCTTCATTAATAAGCAGTAAACCTTGACTCATGTCTGGAAGTTTTAATTGACTGTGATTTGCATTTGCACTGTGCTACTTAAATCTTACAAAACTCTAAGACTGTACTGACGTAATGCCTGTGGAGAATATAGTTATATAATGTCCCCAAATGAATTGGATGTTTTCTTAATCATGATCTTAAATAATTATTTTTCCTTCAAGCCTAAAAACAAAAACAAAAACAAAACAGAATTTAAAAACCAATCTGATATTAAAACTAGGATTTAGGGACTGGAGAGATGGCTTGGCTATTAAGAGCTCTTACTGCTCTTCTGGAAGACGTTAGTTCTGTTCCCCGAGCTCACATAAGGAAGCTCACAATAGCCTGCAGCTCCAGATCCGGGGAATCTGGTGCCCTCTTTTGGCCTCCACAAATACTGTTCTCATGTGTGCATAACACATACACATACACACATACACATACACACACACACACAAATAACATACATATAATTTAAAATATGAAATAAATATTAAAGTACGGTTTTATATTCAAAAATGACTGAATTATTTTGTGTTTTTCAATGGCACTGTAATGGAAGAAAGGGAATGCGGTGGAGAGAAAATTTGTAGATATCAACACATTGTGTGTCATGAAACACAAACCTAAAAAACGAAGGGCCATGGTCAATGCCAAGTTCACCTTGAATCACACAGACCGCAGTGCCCTTCATGCACACCACAAGGCCTGAGAGTCCTGATTACTGCCACAGACTCCACCGACCAGTGGGCCCTGCCATCCCTGTGCCTTGCTGTCCCAGTAAGATCCCAGTTATTTGACAGAGTGAGGTCTCATGGAGCCAGTTGTTATAAAGGTGACTTAAGCTTCGTTTGGTTTGGTTTGGTTTGGTTTGGTTTGGTTTGGTTTGGCTTTCTGCCACGCTGTGAATCACCAAGAATGCCCTTACCAGAGAACAGCACCATGTTCTTGGGCTTCAAGGCCTCCAGAATCATGAGCCAAGATCTACTTATTTTGTTATAAATTATACATCCATCCTGTAGTATTCTGTGACAGCAACTGAAAATGCTCTGCGATAGTCACTGTCTCAGGAAATGCTTCTTTAGCATCCCTCTCCTTTAAGTTCCTCCAGTTTAGGTCCACGAGTGCACTTCATTCTTCATGGAAGAAAGAGTAACAACCAATAATAGAAACTCCCTTCTCTTTCCAGCATCCATCCTGCTGGTACCACAGTGACTATCTGTCTCAAGGGAAGATGAGCCCCTGCTCCCCTCAGAGGCCTGAAAGCCCTAGATCCCAGCCTCCATCACTGAGTTTATGTCTATCCTGCATTTAAAAGTATACTCCATCCATGAGTTTATGTCTATCCTGCATTTAAAAGTTGAGCTCAGGACTTTTCACTCCTTTGTCAAAAGGTTTCATGACAACCCCCTGTCCTTAGCAGGAAACCCACAGTCCTCACCGTGGCTGCTGGGTGCAACCCTGGGCAGTGAGCCTGAGCCCTCCTCACCTCTCCAGGCCTGTGACTAAGCCTTCCCTCAGAGTGAGACAGGAAGCTCTCCTCAGGCCAGGCCTTTCTTTCAAGTTTCACATCTCTCCAACATGTGCCTTTTTGTCCCCCCACCCCCCAGAACCCAGGGTTTCATAGTTTGTTGAGAGTTTGTGGTTATTGTCTGGTGAGAGGCGGCCTGTCAGAGGTCCACTTTACCATACTGGAGAAATATAAACCCAACAGCACATCCGCTGACTGGTCAGCACTGTGCCGTGAGTGTGCCCGACACACACCACTGCTGTGGGGTCCACGTAAGAGTGTTCACTGAAATCTCATTATTCTTTTTGTCCTTACTAGCTGGAAACAAACAAACAAAAATAACAGCTGATTGGGAGAGGAAGTGTATAAACCTGCCATTGGAAGGAAGCTACACCAATTGACAGAGATTCTGGGAGTTTCTTGAAGCAAAGACAAACCTATGGATTCTCTAAGGAATTCCTGTTCCTGGTACAGTATCTATCTCTTTCTTTCTCTCTCTCTCTCTCTCTCTCTCTCTCTCTCTCTCTCTCTTTCTCTCTCTTTCTCTCTGTGTGTGTGTGTGTGTGTGTGTGTGTGTGTGTGTGTCAGACAGTGGAGCAGGGGAGGCAGAATTTCAGAAGCAGATGAGTATGAACTCCAGAGGGTCATAGGCTGATGGAAGGTGTGCTGTACAGTGTAAGAAGCTTGTGGAATGTGGACTTGCAGAAGGTCAAAGGGAAGAGCTAATGTGCCTTTCAAATTGGGGCATTTCCTGAACTCAGAGATGTGATATGGCCTTTCCTTTCATGATGATCCTTATATACTGATTTTCTCATGGTTCCTTTTTTTGATTCTGTGAGTTAAAGACTCGGTGTCATAAATTGGATAAAAAGTTTACCACCTTGGTTTTATAAAGTAATCACAGCAGTGGCAATGGTAGTGGTGGCAGCAATGCCATCTTTAGAGCTGAGAAAGACTTCTGTGTAGACTTAACCTATGTCACTGGCCCATAAGTCAGAACGTTAACACTTGACTTGGCTCCAGTGAAAACTAGAAATTGTCTCCTCCAATGATAAGCGCACCCCATACCCCAGGTATAAAGCACAGAATGCTGTGGCTGGGCAGGGCGGTCCCTCTTGGCCCCTCAGAAGCTCTGACAGAGCCAACATTCGGGAGAGGTCTCGGCACAAGCATTGGGAATGTCTCTGGGACATGAATGCATGCTCCATGTAAAAACCTGGGGCTTTGCTCTGAAGGATTAATCAGAGAAGCAATGATCTGGAGAGGCCCAGGGGAACACAGACGCGTGGTACACGCTAAACAGAGAGGCAGGCTTCCTCAAGCCAGGCCAGCCTTCCTCAAGTCCTTCCCCAACCCACTGTGACGGGCCACCAACGGGTCTGTGGGTGATCCGCTGAACCTCTAGCCACCGAGGAGGAAAACACAGAGGTGCATTTTCCCTCCTTTGTCCCTGTACATTTGAGTCATGGGTATGGGGGGATACAAAGTGAATAAAGTGTAATAAATAAATAAATAAATAAATAAATAAATAAATAAATGTGGCTATTGCAGCCTCATCCAGTTGCCTATGGGCCTGGGAAAGTGCATTTCCATTAATTCCCCCGGTATTTCTACTGCACATAAGCAGTAACACTGTGCTTTAAGTTCTCAAGGTTTTCTTTCTGGGAGCTACCAAAGCCATGTTATACTATGTAAGCATTCCCACTCCCTTCTTCGAGACTCAAAACATGAAAAACACAGTGCTCATTCCCAGCTGCGGATACTTGCGTGTGTCTCAGAAGCTGTTTGACTGTGTGCATCTCTGGGCAGCTGTCTCCAGCCACAGAAGGCAGACTACAGGGCAATGATGGTGACAATGATGATAAACTGAGAGCCCACTATGCCCTACTGCATGGTACTCAAGCCGAGTGTCAGCTGCTTTTATCCCTGCTGCTTAGCGGTCAGAACTATTCTATTTCCACTCCGGAGGGGAAAAGTTTGAGCCTCAGAGAGGTTCAGAAACCTGACCAGGGCCACATAACAGCAAGAGTTGAGATATCCCTGAGCAAGCCATGTTCTGTCCTTTCGAAGCCACAGTAATCTATGACATTCTCTGAGCACAGTAAACATGCTGACCTGGACACTGTAGCAGGCAGTGTCCCCAGCAACGCCCAGCTGTGAGCCACACTTGCCGGTCAAACACTGCCATGCCCTCAAAGATGGAGCTATGCCTCCTACTTTTTCTGAATCTCTCAGCAGCTTGGGGAAAGCTGGGGCTTTCACCCAGCTTTTGAATCTGTAGAGACGTGTTGCTTCTCTTTGTCTCTCATCTCCAGACCACAGCCGTCTTCCTCTGGAGGACGTAGAAGGGCTCCAGGTCTGATCTGCCATCCTACACCCTTGGCAAAACTCTTCCTGGAAATTCTCTGCAGAAATGTTGATTCTTTCTGGGGGTCACTGAAGACATTTGGAGATAATTGGGATGCAGGGCCTGTTCTTTCCAGGTTGGGGGCACCAAGCGGGTAGCTGAGTCTCCTTCTCAGAGAGCACGCCAAGCCAGGGGATCTGGCTCATTGCCCTGCAGGTGATGCCAATGGGAGAGGAAAGAAAATGTCATTTGCTTCATTGGCTAAACGTGTGTGTTAGACCACACGTGAAGGCCTTCCAAAGGTCAGGCGCTCACGAGGCACCCTAACTCCTCCCCATCCTGTTCCAGATAATGAGGGCCCCTCGGGAAAGTACGTCAATTGACATTTTAACGTTTCTATTTATTTTCCAGGACCCCAGTAGCGCACTCACTCGGTAATTTCAACCAATGCCTATTTGTGAAGTGTGCCAGGCCCTGCTGGGTGGGGCACAAGGCAGAGACTAATTAAGTACGGCCCTCCCCCCTTTGAAAGAACATCAGTCTATAGGTTGAAAGACTGGCTGGCTGGGCATTGCAACAGGCATTTTGTAAGACCAAACTCGTAAAACGACAGTACAAGAAGCCAGACATGGTAGCAGGAGCTTATAAGCTTTATGCTCAAGGGGCTGAGGCAGGAGAATTAGAAGTTTGAAGACAATCCAGGCTGAGCAGTAACACCTGAGAGATCTTATCTTTAAAGACCGAATGAAAATTCAGATGAGATTCATGGAAGTGGAGAATGGGGGACCCAGGTATTTCAGGCAAACTAGGAAGGACAGCAGGGAAGGAGTTTCTCTCGCCTCCTTGTAGGTGAGAGAAAATCTGGGACTTCATGGAAGAAAAGATAAGAGCCCAGTGAAAAGCAGAAATTTCGTGGCTCTCATCCCACGGGCCTGGAGAGCCACAGGTCAAGGGACCTTGATTCCTTCATCTGTAGGAAGGGGAAAATGACACTGGTCCCTGTCACGTGATAAGGAGTAAGCCCAGTGACCTCACACCCTTCTCCTCACCCATCTGCCTCAGACAAGGTTGGCTGCACAATCTTTTCCCTCTAAGTCCGTGATGGGACTGTCTCGCTGAGATCCTCACCTGAGTCAGGTGAGATGCTGGCGTCTCATAACAGGTCACAGGAACTGTTTGTGAGTGGTGGGTCCTTGCTTGAGTCAACCAGTCAGTGGCGTCTGAGGCAGGCTTTACAGGGTCCACCGGTTCTATTACAAGTGCGATTAGAGTGCACTATTAGATACAATCTATTAGAATGTATCCATTCGATGTTGAAGCATCTGCGCTCACAGATATTCAGAGTGGGCGCAGGTGGGAGGTGAGTTTTGCAGAGACTCTAACTCTGGCCTTGCTGCCTTCACTCTGCATCTTCTTATCAGATTCCTATCAGGTTCAGTGTGGCACCACAAGCCTGTCTCAGCTTTCAGGAGGACGGAGTCCAAGATGGGTTTGGGTTGCATAAGGAGATAATGTAAAAAAAAAAAAAAAAAAAAAATTGGGGAGATAACTTAGTCAATATAGTATCTGATTATTTTACAAGCAGAAGAACCCAAATCCAACCCCTAGAACCCACATAAAAATTCTAGAAGTGGTGGCATGTGCTTGCAATCGGTGCTGAGAAGGCAGAGCCAAAGGGGGTTTCTAAGGTCTCTCTGACAGCGAGAGGATTAGTCACCAAACAAGAAAGATGGTGGTCAAGGAAGGACACTCAAGGTTGTCCTCTGGCATGGACGCCTGTGTGCACATGCATGAACACAGTCACAAGCAGCCTCACACCACAGGCCCAGGATGGTGTCCCTGCGAGTTGGGCTACCATGACTCACCCAAGCACACCATCCATCTGTGGACAGATCTCATAGGAGAAACCTCTTATGTTGGGCTGAAATCCATCCGTCTTGGGAAGGGTTAATGTGACAATCATGAGGTGCTGCTTATTGAAGCTTTTCTATCCCCCACTCAGCCTAGAAGCATTAATTCCAACATCAAATGGGCAGCCCTGGGGAGTGAACCTTTAAGGGCTTAAAACAAGGTAGGTTAATTAAAATCTTTGATCAAAGCCCCATAAACAGTAAAACTTCTCTCTCTTAATTATCCTGGATGGTCTCACAAGCATCAGAGCCAAAAGGGGGAAGATGAAGATGCAGCGGGTGGGTCGGTGGTGAGGAGCTGGGTAGGGATGTCCCGGAAAGGCGTGGCCACCAGCCAAGATCTGCCATGTCACCAGCTTCTTACGCCAGGGCTCCCAGGAGCCAGGGAAGCCAGTCTTGCTTGTTTCATAATGACTTGCCCAGAACTTTCTGTGGCAGTTGCTCTACTGAATGCCACAGCGCAAGACCCACCTGTCACCAGGGAGGAGGACCAGGGTCGCTCTGAAGGGCTGAGATGGTAGGTTGAGTTAGCAGGGATTGGCATCCCCAGGCAGGAAGGGGCTGCAGAGCATTGAGCGGAGCTCTGAGCTGAGCTTGGGAAGGTCAAGGAACGCTTCTGGAACAGCAGCAGGTGTGTTGTTGAAGTTGGTGAGTAAGTGCTGGCTGGAGTGGAGAAACCTGGAGGTGAGGATGCTCTGGCTGTGCAGGAAAGGGAGGTAGAGTCAGGTGGGCAGTAAGGGACAGACCCAGGGAGCAGGGGTGGGGGGTGGGGAACAGAACAGAAAGTCCCAGTTACACATGTTCATTGTCCAGGGGAGAGAAAGTTTTATCTAATCCCAGGTAATGGCTAGAGAAGGGGGGGGGGGGGAGACAGAGACAGAAACAGAGAGACTGATTCAGGGTCAAGGTGTAAGTGTCCAGGAAAGGGCCAGGATTCCTGCTTAAGCATTTGTGTTGGTAGTTGTCTTATTTGACTTGTTGACACATCAGTGAGATGAGGTGGAGAGCTGGTGGAGAGTGAATGTTTAGGTTTGAACACTTGGACTGTGACAGGCCAGTGACAAAGGACAATCTCACTTCTGCCCCCCCAACCCAAGCCCACAATGACTACCTACATCTGTAATAATGGGTGCAAAATGCCCAGGGCCACCTTCTTGCTGCAGACTCAAGTTCTACAATCACATCCCTGCCGGCCTCTCTCCAGCCACTGGGACTGTCCGGTCTGTCCTACGCACCCCCCTGCTCCAGGTCCTCATACACTCTGTTCCTATGTACCTTCTCTCACTCTTGGTCCTTATCCACTTTTTCAGTCTCGCTGACTTCCTCTTGTTCACAGGAAGGATTTCCATGACTTCACTCACCAAGGTCTAGAGAACAGGACCACAGTTCAGATTGCTAATCCGACCCTATGCCCAGAATCTGACTCTGCAGCTCCTGCACAGGGCCCAGGAATCTTCATTTTAGCAAGCATGCCAGTTGGTTCTATCCATATAATCTATAGATTAACATCCAAGGAGCCTGCCCTGCAGTAAACCTCTACTATGAAATAAAGCATGGTGGAGCTATGGCGTAATGGTGGGGGCCTTCACTGTGCCTCTGCTCTCCACCCTCATCCATTATTGACTTGTATACCTGTTACTAATTATAATTTTTGATGTGAAAATCTTGTGCTTTTGTACTGTGTAAACTATAAACAAGAGCGTCCCAAGGAGACTCTGTGGCTTGGGCTGATCTCCACTAGTATGTAACTCAAGTAAACACAATGTGATTTCTCTGAAATTGCAGCTGTAAGGGGCCCTCCCTCTGCTCCCCAGCAGCTTGTTTCTCTAGGCCTCTGTTCGCAGAAATCCGGACATGATGTTGTCAACAGTTCCCATGACTCCACACTTCAGGAAAGCAGCAATAAAAAGTCCCCCCACCATTTAAAAAAACAAACAAACAAACCCTTATTGCTAAGAACCACCCTTCCCCAAATAATTAAACAGATTTGAGGATGGCCCCTGCTTTACCATACCAAAAACATATGCCAACTCTCCAATTTTGTAGTCTCATAAATGTTTAGTTGAGTTGATTGTCTCCCTAAAACCAGCCAAACCAGCCAAACATTTCCTGTTTGGTTGTCGCTGTTTATCTTCGACCAGCTTAAAGCCCTCCGCCTGTGCCTTGGTGCTTCCTCCTTGTTACAGCCCAGTCACTCCACACATACACCCCAGGCCAGCAAGACACAGTCCATTTCTTTACTGTTATATACTGTCTGATAGGTGTACCACCATAGCTACAGCCTATATTTTGGGAAGTTGATTGACGGCCAGGGTCAGAATAGCAAATGGGGATGAGGTTACATCATGGCCTCCAATAGTCACTGCCCCAGGAAGGCTTCTCCGTGTCCCCGAGTCGGGGATTGTGAATCCTTCTACAAACATGATGGTTAGGGAACCACAGATCAGGAGAGTACCATGGGATAAAAGCAGTTCATAGACTGAGGAAGGCAGATACTGAGGGTCACTCACAACAGATGCAATTTTCTAAAAACCTTGAAGATATACTAGGAACACGGCCACTCCCTCAGCAGCCACAACGAAGGGGAAAGCAAAGATTTCCCGAATCACCATCACCTCGCTTGGAATTTTTGTTATTCTTGTGTCTGAAGGCTCTTGGTGAGGAGTCAGTGGCCTGGGACCAACCAGCCTGATGTTGTCTTTCTTGTTAGGTCTTCATCAGTTCTGGTGCACTGACCAAGATGCCATTGGCCCTGGTCCTGACTACACTCTACCAGCAAGACAGCTTCTACTCAGTTCCCTAAAGGAATCCAGGGTCTTAAAGGGCCAAGCTGCAGGGCAAGATGATTACATTAAGGGCTTCCTGCTAGCTACCCCCAGCACCTAGTGGGCAGTAGCTGCTGGAAGTAATGGCAGCTAATCATCTCTGCTGGAGCATCCTGCAGGCAGGATTTAAGCCTAATGTCTTCCATCCAAATGTGTTGCATGCTGAAAGCCAGACTGTGTCCATGAGGAAAGAAGCCAAATCACCCTCTCAAGTTTGGGACAGAGGCCCGTCTCCTGCGTCCTGGGTGTGCAGATGAAGGGACCCGACCCTGTGCCCGCCGTGCCCTGCTCACCTCATCCTGCAGGAGCCTGGCTTCTCCCAGCAGCCTCCACCCTCTGCAGCCAATTTGGGATGGAAATGAGCTCCCGCCTGGATGCGTCTGCACGTGGAGGGAAACAGTTGGCGCCATGACCTTGGGGGTAAAAAAGACAAATAAAGGAGCCTCCAGAGATTCATCAGAGACCTCGGGAAGCTGTAAAACATATGCCGCAGCATACTGATCCTTGACAAACTCTCCTGCCTGCACCAGCTAAGGAAGACCTGGGGGCTCCGTCTTGTTTCTCTTTCCCTCCCCCAGCAGGGCTCCAACAGTCTCCAGCTCCAGCTTGCCAAGCCTCTGAAGAGGAATCTGCGTGCGGTGGGAGCCACCTCCACTCCAAGGCTGGGGAGGTGCAAGTCTCCAGGTTTCCCACCTCGGGTGCCAGACAGTGGTTCTCAACCTGTGGGTCCCAACCCCTACAGGGTCACACATCAGATATACTGTGTATCGGGTGTTTATATTACAGTTACAAAGTAGCCATGAAGTAATTTTATGGCTGGGGGTCACCACAACGTGAGGAACTGTATTGAGGGTTGTGGCATTGGGAAGGCTGAGAACCACCGCATATCAATGCTGAAGTTAGGGGGGCTGTTCCAGGGCAAAGAGGGTCACCGCATGAATCCTCTAACCCAGTGATGTTACAACCGTCCAGATGCCCGTGGCTTTCCCCAGGGAGTTCTGCCTTCTGGGTGCCGCCTGGGCATCAGGCTTTTTACAGCTTCCAGGTTAATTCTTATGAACACCCCCAGGGTGTGAGAAAAGAAAGGTTATTGTTCAGATTTCAACTTTCAAAAGTGAGCTTTGAAATGCTCCCCTGTAATAAGAGTTAAAGTCCTCTTTGGTTTTCAGGAGAAACAATTTCCTTTGCAGGAGTGAGGGCTGAGATCACAGAGTAGGAAGAATGCCGGACGCTCCTGAGAGCAGCTTTCCCCTCTCAACAGGAAATTAAATTCTCTCAGGAGAGAGTCAGGAAGAAGGAATTCAAGCCAAAAGCTGTAGCCCCTACCCTTTAATAATGCTGAGAGGGAAAGGGCCTTCGTGTGTCCACTCACAGCCTCGTCATCCTCCAGGAGGACTAATGGGACGACGCTGATCGAGGACACACGTGACAGTCTACAGAGTGCGGAGACAGAAGAGGGTCCCAGGCCTCCTGGGCCCTAGATTCAAGCTTGTGAGTGGAGGGGGATGTGGGGGGTGTGGGGATGGGGTGGAGGAGGGTAGAGGGTAGGGGTGTTTGTGGTAGAATGCAGGGGGCAGGAGCAGCAGCAGATGCAACCAACGGCGCCTTCAAAGCCCAAAGCACCAAAGAGCAAACAGACAAAACAATGCTAGGAAGAAAGTCCTTGGCTACCTTCGCCCGGAAGTACTCTGAAGGAAGAATTTACGCTTGGTTAAACATAAGTATGTTTCTGCTTACTTGCAAAAGGAGAAAATTCGGGAGCAAATTAAGTTTAGTAATAAAAAACGAAGACAGTTACATTTCTGCACAACTGAATATAACTATAAATCTTAAACCTGCTGTGAGGTCTGTTCAAGGAAGAAGAAATATACACACGGCCAAGGAATAGGAAGAGACCGCAGGCTTGACAGTGACCCACAAATCAAAGCCTGGCCAGCACGCCCTTCGGGCTGCTGGGGTGGGAGGCATTGGAAACCCAACTGTGACCTCAGATAGGTAGGTAAGCCAGGTTCTGCCACGCTGGTGGTGAACCACTGCCTCTGGGAGGGGCAGCTGGAGGGTGAAAATTAAGAGAACTGCAATGAGTTCTCCCCAGGGCTATAACCTTAAAAATTTACTCTACGAAAAGAGCAAAGGGTGGGGAGAGATTTGGAGACATACATCTTTTACTGCGACCCCCCCCCCCAAATTGGTGAACAAAACCCAAAATCCAGGGCTAGAGAAATGGCTCAGTAGTTCGGATGCTCTTCCAAAGGGACCTGGGTTCAACTCCAGCACTTACATGGCAGCTCACCGCCATATGTAACTATGGTTCTGGACCTCCTCTGAAGTCTACGGCACCACGCATGCATGTGGTGCAGAGACATTCACACAGGCAAAACATCCACACATGTAACATGAAATACAATAAAACCAAAATAGCCAATAATGGCATCTGGACAAAGCTATCTTTCATAAAGAAAACCAACTATCAAAGTAACTTTAGAAATGGGTTCTGTGACTTGGATGGGACCTTAGAATATTAAGCAAAAATATGGGTTAAAATAATGTTTGCTGATTCCCAATCATTAGATAATTAGATAAATAGATGAAGGTTACTTAGCTATAGATACAATCTTCACACATGAAATCTTAGGAAAAAATTTCTATTTTATTGTTATTGTGTATGTGCATGGTTTGTGTGAAAGCATGTGTGTGGATCTACATATCACAGCACATATGTTGGGGTCAAAGGGTAACTTTGTGTAATCGGTTTTCTCCTCCTGCCTTTATGTGAGCTCTGGAGGTAAAATCCAGTCACCAGGCTTGCACAGGCAAGCACTTTTACTCAGTGCTCTAATCTTGATGACCTAAGCTTTACAATTATTATTATTATTATTATCCGTATGTGTGTGCACATGATGTGCCTGGAAGGACAAGGATGGCAATCCACACAGTCTCTCTGTAGTTCTGATGGTACCTGCCTCTTCTTCACTGTGTTCTCTAAATGTTTCTACAATAAGCATGTATTTATTACATGTGTTGTGGTTTGACTGTGAAATGCCCTCCATGTTTGACCAGTTGGTCTCCAGCTGCTGACACTGAAATGGAAAGCCCTAGAACCTTCAGGAGGCAGCAGCTCACTGGAGAGAGAGGGCCGCTGGCATAGTAGTAGGCCTGAAAGTGTTCTCATGTGGTCTCACTCCCTGCCTACTGGCTGCTTCCTGTTCTGCCATGATATGAGGGAGGAAGAGTCCCAGCTGCCCAATCCTGCCGCCATGCCGGCCCCCATGGTGGACTGTATGCCCTCTAACTGAAAGCCAAAATAAACCCTTTCTCCCTTCAGCTGCTCCTCAGTCACAGTAACAAGAAAAGTGACGAATACAGGATGATTAAAACATAAAATAAAGGAAAATGAAACGTGCATAGTTCTGCTCCTTGTCAAACCCCACTTAGACAATAAAAATATATTCTTTTCAGGGATAATTCTATAGCTTTTCCTTAATAAGTGAAAGGATATAATTGAAATAAAGACTTGGAGACTGGAAATCAGAGGGAGAGAATGTCAAAAGGCAGCCTGGTGTGCGGCTCAGACCACCCCCACCTCCACAGCCCTGGCAGTTAAGATTAAAATGCCAACAAGGCTGCATTTGTCTGCTTATGGAGTGCGAGCTCAGGTCTCACTGCTCTTCCCTGCAGACAACTGAAGGCTTAGCCTCTGAAAGGACTGGTCACTGCAGAAATTGAAAAGAGAGGAAGAGGGGAACCCCAAGGACAGCTGGGAGCAGAGAGCACTAGTGAAAGATGACACACTGTTGCAGTCTGAATGTGAGAGGTCCCCACAGGCTCCTGTTGAATGCTTGAGCCCTGGCTGGTGGTGCTATTTGGGCAGGTTATGGAAACTTTGGGAAGTGGGTCGTATCTACAGGAAGTAGCTAGGCCAGTGGGAATGGATCTCTGCTCTTCTCTGTCCTCCTCCTCCTCTCCCTCCTCCTAGCTCTCCACTGCCACACATTCTCACTGCCATGGTGCTCTACAGAAGTCCCTGGAGCAAGGAACCACGAGCACACCACCAATTCCCTGAAGGCCTCCGTCAGACCCCACATCTTTCTTCAGTAAACTGCTTGGGGGCTTTGGGACATTCCAAACCCAAGCCAAGCCCCACAGTGATCTCAGAGAAATCAGTCTGCTCATTTCTGCTGAAAGAGAAGAGTGGTGGCAGGTAAGAGGGTTCAGTTCCCGTCAGCCCCATTAGACAGGTCCCAGGGTGGAGAAGCTGCCACTTGCACGGATGGCCAGTGACCACAAGAATCGGCAGGGGGTTGGAAGCTGCAAACATTAAGATACAAACAAGTTTTAGAACGGATATGGATAGAAGGAGGAAAATCTAGAGGGAAATATCTGTGTATGAATTCCCAAACAGAAGAATCCATACTGAAAGGACTACGATTCCCAACTTGTAAGTCCATACCCAACTATCAATTATATGTGAGGGTCAAATAGGGTGACTCCAGAGATAAAGAGAAAGGAGGGTTAAAACCTTTTATTGTATTTATTTATGTGGTAGAGGAAGGGGAGGCGCCTGTGTCATGCAGTGGAGGGCGGAGAACAGTTTGCAGGAGTTGATGACCTGTGGGTTCCAGGGCTTGAACTCAGTCAGCTCACACTTGGTCCGGGAGCTTTTGTTGCTGAGTCACCTTGCTGGCCCCCAGAGGACTGGTTCTGATAACAAAGGCATAAATGTGTTGGCTCTTTGAATTATGCACATGTATAACTTGGATACAAATAAAGCAAATTCTACCCTTTTTTTTCCTTTAACTTGGCAATTGAACTAAAAGATTTCCTGAGTCTCTTTTTGCTGTAATGATGTACAACTCAAAGTAAGCTTTTTAGAAGCCACAATGGGTCTGGAAAAGATGGCTCCATGGGTAAGGCGCTTGCTGTACAAGCACGGGCTCTCAAGCTCAGGGCCCCAACATGCTCATAAGAACCAAGCGCTGTCTGCGTCTATAGCCCCCGTGCTGGTGGGAGTGGAGAGAGGAAGAGTCCAGGGGCTTGCTGTGCAGCCAGCCTAGCTGAAACACCAAGCTCAGGTTCAAAGAGAAAACTCTGTTTCAAAACCTAAGGACTAAGGAGGGGCCTGTAGAGCCGACACCAAAGTCACCTTCCATCCCCCACACACCCAGCACGAGTTAAAGCCACCTTCTCCATAAATACACAAAGGCAGCAACAGCGGGCAGTTTTCCGAGGACTGCCAACATCATCTGCCAATTGTCAAACAACAGGTAAGCCCTCCCATGTTTGCTCGGGCCTGGGGCATGCTGTTGTGACTTTGCGCGTGAGACCCTAGGCTCAACATGGAAGCATGTAAGTGAGCAGGTCACTTCCCTGAGTCACTCCCAACTCCAGCCCGGGGCACACCTGTGACCCTGCTCAGTCCCGGGCAGCTCCCCTGCCTTGTCAGGCTCTCCCAGCCAGCTAGCTCAGCTCCCTCCCATCACCACGGATATTTCCGGGGCTGCTGCACATACCCCCGGCTGAGATGGCCATGTCGGTCTTATTGAGACAGCCTGCTCATCACAGCACGGCATCTGTGCCCACTTCACACCCACACGGAGTGCTGGGGCCAGGAAACCGTTTGGCAGCTTCCAGCCAGGGAGCAGCAGACCCAGCAGCCACCCACCAGCACAGCAGCAGGGGTGTCTCCACCTTACAGCTAGCATTTATTATTCTTAAAATAAAGTGGTGCCACACGGCATTAATTCAGGAGGAGAAGCTGCAAATTCCAGGCCTCTTTGAAAGCTTGTTTTCACAATGAATTAATGGGCCTTAATTTAACACTGCATCAACAAGCTGGGCTTTGGAAAGAATTCTAAGTAGCTGCAGTCTGCATCAGCCCTGCCCTGGCTCCCAGGGCCACCTGGACAGATGACCATAACAGCCCTGCCCATCACTGGGCCATAGCTAATGTTGCCAGGTGCTGACTGGCATGCATCAGGCACTGTGCTAAATTCCTGACCTGCACTGAGGCCTCTGAAGCAGACTCCACCGCTGTCCTCTCAGGAGGGGAAAGCTGAGGAAGATAAGGATCACATGTAAAGGGTGTGGTAGAACCCAGGTGTGCGATGGTAGAAATCCCAAGGGGGAACATAGATGCTTAGGTGGCCCAACCGTCCTAAATTCACCATTTCGCTATCGAGTTGTTTACTTTTGCTAGCCATATTACTTAAGTTAGATGAAACTTACTGCCCTTAATAAGGCATAGTCTGATAAAATAACTGATTATAAATGTAGCCAATTGCTCAGCAGCCCATAGGCTGAATCAATAAACCCCAGGCATAGGAAGGGGAAGAGGCTGAGAGCCTTTCACTTCCACTGGGCTGCCCCTCACACATCTGCTTGAGTAAGAAAGGAGCTGCTCCTGGTGTGAGCTCAGAACTAGAATTTCGGGGGCTTAAGCCATGGGTACTCCCAGGCCCTACCCCCTTAGCTCCTGCCAGCCGCTGCCTCCCTTACCCAACCTAGACTCTGGTGCCATTTTGCCTCATCTTTTCCCTCATTATCCACGTTGCTCTAGCCTTTTTCCTATCGCTGTGATTAAATAGCACAGCCAAAGGCAGCTTTTGGAGGAAAGGGTTTATTTCATCTTACAGCCTGTAGTCACTTGCTTAGGGAACCCAGGGCAAGGACTGAAAGCAGGAATCTGAGAGCAGGAACTTCTGTAGAAACCATCCAGTCCTGCTGCTCAGGGGTTTGCACTTTGGCTTACTCAGCCTCCCTTGTCACACACTCCAGACCATCCCCCAGGGGAAGCACCAACTCCAGTGAGCTGGCCTTTCCCACATCAGTCACAATCAAGAAATTGCCCCACAGGCTTCCCAGCAGGCAGATCTGATGGAGGCGTTTCCTCAGCTCAGGTTTCCTCTTCCCAGATGGCCCTGGCTTCTGACAAGCTGACAATACACACACACACACACACACACACACACACACACACACACACACTCCTAGTGTGTAGTGAACGCTTCTGAAGGCCCTGGAAACATGAAGATGAGCCAAGCAAGGTCCTGTTTTATAAAGAAGCGCTGGGGCCAGATCTACACTGTTCTGTGTCCAGGAGGAGCTGGAGCGGAGCTGGCATTTGCTACTTTGTGGCTTTTGCTACTTTGTGGCTTCTTCTTAACCCCCACCCTGCCCTCATCACTAGATAAAGAACATTGTGGGGAAGAGAGAGAGACCTGTGAATCTATTTTTTTCTTCTTCTTTCTTCTTTGCATGTAGCTGGTCTTTGCTACTTTGTGGCCTCTTCTTTTTCTCATGCTTTATCCTCCCAGTTTCACCCCCTATCACTAGAGGAGACCAAGAAAGAGAAAGGGGAGAAAGACAGAGATCCCTGAATAGAATTTCTTTCTTCTTGCTTGTTCCTTGAGCATGACTACGAACAAACCACAGCCAACACCCCACCCCCACCCCAAATGACCAACAGCCACCAACCCTGCCTCTTGGGACCCTAGCATTTCTATACCCTCCGAAAACTTCCCAGAATTCTGATGTCACAGAATGGCAGAAACGATCTACAGCTGGCAACATCATGCCTCTGCTAGAGCATCTAGAGCACAAAGCAGATCATGGTCAGCTGCTGGGGCGCAGCCCCACATCCCCATTCCTGAGGCTAAAACATATTCTTACAATATTTCTGTGTTTTTAAAGAAACCAACATTCCAGAATTCTCATTATCCTGGAGGGTGATGAATGTTACAGAGGGACCACAGAGGACATGAGAAAGAAGCAACTGGTCCCCAGTGTGTTAGTTCTGTAAGGTGTCAGAGAAACTGGTGTGTGATGTAGCTTTGAAAGCTATGTGTCAACCAGGCAGACATGAGGGAAGGGGGTGCTGGGCCCCACGGATAGCAGGGCACGGGGAGGGAGGCGAGGAAATGTAGAACTTGCACCAGGGCACACGGAAAACAAGGAAGGGCTGGGGGAGGAAACATGAGAAGAATTAGGTGATGGATGAGTGTCCGGAAGGTGAGAGCTGTGAACGCTCTGCCCAGGACTTGCTGTTCTCAGGGCAGCAGGTGCAGAGCAGGATGCTGAGCAGGAGAGCAGAGTGATGAGGCCTTTTTAGGAAGAGTCCACCTGTGTCCCTACGGAAGGACTGTTAGAAGGAGAGTGACTGAAGGCAGGCAGATGTCTGGAAATCTGAAAACAACAGCAGGTAACGCTGTTTTCGGTCTCAGATGGAAATGATGTGTTTTATGACACAGAGTTTGTCCCACAAAGGGAGCCACAAAACTGCTTCAGACAAAGACTCTCTGAACTTTGTGTTTAGGAAAATAACCTCAATGTTCAGGTTTCCTGCGATGGAAACGAAAAGATGGGGTTTGTGTTGACAGAGATTGAGGTTGGAGACGGCTGGTTGAATATTCATAGGTGCCTCCTTCCTGACAAAGCGCATTAAAATGGCAGGAGAGACATAAACACAGGCATCTGCTGACTGTGCTGGGGGGGGCACAGTGAGAGCTAACGGCCACCTCCAAAACAGTTATAGCACAGACAAAACCGAGAGGAGTGGGGCAGTAGGCAGGACGGATGCACTAACATGCTCCTCGGCAACTATCACACCAACTATACCCACAAGGAGAGAGATCCTGATCATGGTCATAATTAACAAATACAGTGTAACAGGTATTTCTAGAAGCTAATAAAAAAGCAAAGCATTGTGTGTTTGCATAGGCCTTCCAGGATGTGATTATAGAGAAACTTCAGTAAATTTCAAAAGTACAGGATGGGAATAAGGTGTTTCTTACTGAACAGAGGAAAGATACACACACACACACACACACACACTTTTTATTTTTAGTTTAGTTTTTGCATGTGTGTGTGTGTGTGTGTTGTGTGAGGGTGTGAGTTCCTCTTCTCGTGTGAGTGGGCACACATATTATGTCATGTGTGATGTGTATGCATGCGTGAGCACCCACATGTGCCCAAGTGTGTGGAGGCCCAAAGGTCTTCTTTGGCTTGCTCTCCACCTTTATTGATTAAGGAAGAGTCTGTTCCTGAATGCAGAGAGCTTGCTGATTCACTAGTCTAACCAGCCCTGCTTCCCGGGTACCCCTCCCCGAACCCCTGCCTCCTGAGTGAATGGGCAACAGTCAGCTTCCCTGCCTGCCAGGCTTTTCTGTGAACATTGGGGATTCAAGTGTCTGTCCTCACACTTTCCAGTGATATATCTGCCTAGCCCCCACAAAAAAGTTCTAAAAGCAATATCCAATGGTATCAAAAAATCAAATTTATAAAACATCTAAAAATTCAACGGAATATGAGAACAGATGCGACTTTGGGCCTTTGTCCGAGAGGCTTCTTTTCATAGCAGGCAGCAGTCAACCCAGATGAAAGGATCACAGCATTGAGGAGAGACAGACTGCCAGCCCCAGATGGGACAGGCATCTTCATCATCCCTTGGATACCCTCTGAGGCACAAGAAACATCACAGAAGAGGGGCCAGAAAGACTGTAAGGAGTGCTATGACATTCTTTTTTCTGGATATGGCATGGTTTCTCTGCCCAGGAACTCACAGCTGTGGTTACATGGCATTACCAGCCCAAGGCCACGTCTACCAAAATCCCACTGTAGACAGGGAGATGATCTCATAGACAGGAGATGACCTCTTAGACAGGAGATGATTTCACAGATGGGGTGATGGCCTCATAGATGGGGAGATGATCTCACAGATGGGGAGATGCTCTCATAGGTGGAGTGATGATCTCATAGATGGGGAGATGATCACTGCTTTGCTAAGGAGCTCTTGGCAGTTGATAGCTGCTGGGGAAGGAGAATCATTCTTGTAAAAGAACTTCTGTTTGCCTGGTTCACTTGCTGTCTTGGAGGATCACTGCCTCCTTATGCTAGCCTAGGCCTAGTCCTGGAAGCTGCTAGTCTCCGTACAATCCACCCTAGGCCTAGAATGTCGTCAGCCTCTGGGACTCACTGCCTAACATGTTCAGCACTTCCTGTTCTTGCTGAGCTCGGGGCTGGCTGGTTCAACTGAGCTGTTCTGACTCAAACTCCTCTCCCTACTGACTTACTCAATCTGGCTCCTCTCTCTGCCCTGGAATTTCTCTGCGTGGCCTTAAACTAACTCCATCAATCTGCTATAATCTTCTGGATCTTCTTGCTCATTTGGTTTTCACCAGAGTTCTCTCTGCAACATGTCTTTCTGTTACTGCTCTGGTAAAACTTGTTTCTCTCCTTTCTTCTTTGCCCCTTAAGTAGCTTCCCTTCTCTCTCTCTTCTTGTGAGAGTTGGGAGTATCCTATGCTGTCAAATCTTTCTCTGATTCATCACCATTTCTGCCACTCAATTAAATATCACTTTCAAACATGGAAGCTTCATTTTATAAACTAACTTTTCCTTTATTGTTTGGGATTAAAGGTGTGTACCACCATGCCTGGACCTAAGCTTTTCTTTCCTTGAAACTTGCTCTATACCAGGCTGGCCTTGAACTCAGATCTTTGCACCTCTATCTCCTGGATTAAAGGTGTATTTGTATTCCAGCCAGATCACACAGACCTAGAAGGTCTTTGGATGTGCTCTCTTGCCAGAGCAGCCATGTTCTGAATTAAAATTTCTCTACACATCCTTTTTTTATCTCTTCCAATTTTAAAAATTTCTTTTCTCATAAATTACATTACAACCATAGTTTTCTCTCCTGTTCACCTCCTGCTCTAAGTCCACCCACCCATCTCCCCTGAGAAAAGAACAGACATCCTAGGGACATCGACCAAACATAGCTTATCAGGCTACAGTAGACACACACCATCACACCAAGGCTGGCTGAGGCAACCCAGTATGAGGAAAAGGATCCAACAATAGGCAGAAGAGTCAGGGACAGCCCCTGCTACCACTGTTAGGATTCTCGCTCTTCTTTGTGTGGCAACTGGTAGGTTCCCCATACATGAAAGCAGTAGCTCTCAGTCTGTGGGTTAAGACACCACTGGGGGTCAAATGACCCTTTCACAGGGTTGCCTAAGACCATTGTAAAACAAATAGATATTTACCTTGTGATTCATAACAGTAGGAAAATTACAGTTATGAAGTAGCACAGCTGTGGTTGGAGGTTATGACAGCATGAGGACTGTTTAAAGGGTTGCAGTGTTGGAAGGCTGAGGACCACTGCTCTAGAGGATGGCCCCACAGCTATACACATTTGAGCAACACTGATCATGCTTAGCAGGTTATCAAAAAGACGAAGACCAGAGAAAGGCAGGAAGTCGGGGGGGAAGGTATTGGGGGATGGGGAGCTGGGATGGAGAAATGGGCAGTACACATGATTTATTTAATTTCATCATCAGAAACTGTTAAAGAATAAAAAGACACAAACATACATAAAAATTGTGTAAAATGAGAAACAAATCTCGCCTCAAAGGAAGACTGATCACCCCCACACAGATGAATGCCGTCAGCGTTCACTTCAACAAGCCACATAATAAACTGTGGGACCTTTTGAAAGGTAGACCACAAGACTGAATCTTTGTGGCATAATAAACTGTGGGACCTTTGAAAGGTAGACCACAAGACTGAATCTTTGTGGCATAAAGCAACCAAGAATGCATTTTACATGTCTACGGAACTGAATAAGCTAAAGCCTGCTTATCTGAAGATTCTAATAAAACATACAAGCTTCTGGAAAGCTTGCAAAGAATCAAAGAACAGGAACACAAATACTCAATATTTCAAAAAGTAAATATGCCCATATAAAGAGACTGAAAGTTACTAGAGAATACTACATATCGATAAATATAAAATAATGATTTTTTTCCTGGAAAATAAATATTTTAAACATGACTACGGGTAAAGCAAGAATGTAGGATAATGGTGGAAGGTGGAGGAGAGATTGATTGTACAGGAAGGTGCACCAAAACGGGACTGAGATCAAAGGCAGCACAGGAGAGGCCATGTGGAATTCAGTATGAATGCATCCTAGTGGTTAAGTGCTCCCATAGCAAAGGGAAATGTGGAAAGCTTATCCGGTTACATATGCCTCTGAAAATGGCAGTGTGCAGGCATGCCAGGCACGCCTGTGCACACGCACACCGAGAATCTATGAGACAGCTCGCTCAGGACTACAGATGCAGCATTTCTAAATAAAACATTAGCAAAGTCAACTTAGTTGTGCATTAAAAGAAGACGTCTGCATGTATGGCTAGAAATCATTCTAATGATACAAAAGCTGTTCAATACCAACTAAAATCCTTACACAGTTTACTATGTAATAATAGACTACACAAACAGCTACCTGGGACTTCTGCTTCCAAAGAGATGAAAGAGGCATGCTTTTGCTCATTTCTCTCAATGTATGCAAGTAGAATACCTGGAAGATACTTATATATTCACACACACATATGCATACAGAGAGAGAGAGAGTCGTGAGGTGTAGTCTGGAAGGTAGAGAAACAAACCTCAAGGCCCATAGGAAGACGCAGGAGTAAGCTCCTGAGCTCTCTGTGGTCTCATGTATCTTGTCACCTGAACACCAATAGGGAAGAGGCTGCTGAGTAAGGTGCAAAGATATTGGTAAAACCCTTCACTGAGCAAAAATATCACCTATAGTCTCTACCCCATGCATGTCAGCAAATGCTCCAAGGAGCCTGAGACTTACATTCCCATCAAGCAACAAGGGTTTTCCTCTGCAGTGAGATGGTATCAGAGAAAAATTAACAGAGAGCCAAAATGTGCAAGATACACTAGAATAATAAAGAAGCACACTCCCGTGGTGCTCCCACAAGCTTTGTGAGGCCCAGTGAGTTGCCTGTGCATGCCCTGTAGGCGCTGAGCTACGTGAGGATCAATAAAAGCCTGAGAAATCCTACTTACCACCAGCAATAGAGAGCGGCACCAAATCTCATTTTGATGAGAACCAAGCATGGAACCTGGAATTCTAGGTCCACACAGTAATAACAAGGCAGGACCCTTCTCCATGGAGTAACAGCAGACAAGGCCAGATAATGCAGAAGGCCAGAGTGAGATCAGAGTCTGCTGTTGTTTGAATGAGGCCTCCAAAAAAAGTGTTGAAAGCTTGGTCCCCACACAGCAGTAGGAGGAGCGGACACCTGATGGGGGGTGCTAGGCAGTGAGGTGACTTTCGCATTGTGTTGTTAACACAGAAATGGGCTCCTCATAAAAGAACCTTGACACTCTGTTTCTTTCTCTCTATCCTCTCCTTTTTTTTTTCTTTTTTCACTCTATCTCTCTCTTGATAAGAAGGTCCTCACCAGACACTAGTCCTTTGATCTTGGATGTCTCAGCTTCTAAAGCTTTATTTGAGATATTTAAACTATGTGTGTTTTTTGTAATTCCCCAGGGTGTGACGTTTGTTATAGCAATAGCAAATGAACAAAGGTATCCCCCGAAATAGTTATTTTTCTGTTGCTGGGAGAAAGACCATGACCAAAAGAAACTTGGGGGGGCAAAGGGTTTATTTCATCTTATAGCTTATAGTCCATCATGAAGGGAAGTCAAGACAGGACTCAAAGCAGGAACCCCAAGGCAGGAACTGAATTGTAGACCATGGAGAAATGCTTCTTACTGGATTTATCTCCAGTTTCACCTGCCTTAAAACACCCAGCACCAAAGGACGGTTGTGGCTCCCAGTGGAATGAATTCTCTACAACTACCATCTATCAAGAAACTATTAGATGGAGGCATTTTCTCAGGGGAGGTTCCCTCTTTCTAAATGACTCTAGCTTGTGTCAAGTTGACAAAAACTAGCCAGCACAATTCTCTAACGTAATATCTAAGTTTCCCAGACTTCAAGAATGTTCTTACCATAGTAAGAAGTGGGAACAACTCAACCTGAATGAAAAACAGCTAACAAATACTCTCTAAGATCGAGTCATGCCTCTGCAGTGTGTGTTGAAATTCTAGATCCAAGTAACACACATTGCACATTTATTTCCAAGTTGGGTATTTTCAGAGATAATTAGTTGTGAAGAGGTCAGGAGGGAGGAACCAAATCTGACTGTTTTCCCTACTTAAAAAGTGAGGTGGACTGGAAAGGTGGTTCATGGTTAAGAGAACCTGATGCTTTTTCTCAAGAACCTGAGTCTGTTTCCACCACCCACGTCAGTTGCCTGATAACTGTATTTAGCTGCAGCTCCTGGGGATCTGGCACCCTGTGTGAGGACAACTATATCATGGAGTAATCAATCTGTAATCCAGGAGATGCTGAGAATTGTCAGTTGTCACCAGAGACTGGAGGGGAAGCTTGGGCCAGGTCCTAGAAGAAACAAAGCCTGACACCTCCACTGCAGGCTTCCAGCTGCAGACCACCAGGCTGCAGGGCAAACACAGCAGAGGTGAGCTGCAGCTGACCCCCTGCACCCTTCCTCTACTGGACCTCACACCTACATGCATTCCCAGAAGCTGGAGGCCCCCAGGGGCCACCAGCTGATACCAAGACAAGCAGATGGCTAAAGGCCAGTGCAAGGGCACAAAACCCAAGAGCCTGAGCAATATGTCAACACCAGACCCCAAGTATCATTCTACAGTAAGCCCAGGATATCTCAACACAGCTGAGGAACAAAGAAAGATCTTCAATCTAGTCTCATGAAGATGATAGAGGCCTCTAAAAGGGAAATAAACAAAGCCCTTAAAGAAATACAGGAAAATACAATTAAATAGGTAAAGGAAATGAATAAAACTGTCCAAGACCTGGAAATGGAAGTAGAAACAATAAAGAAAGAAGAATCTAAAGGAATCCTGGAGATGGAGAAGCTAGGAAAGAAAACAGGAATAGCAGACGTGAGCATCCCCAACAGCATCCAAGAAATAGAAGAGAGACTCTCAGGCATAGAAGATATGATAGAAGAAATTAATACATGAGTAAAAAAAAAATGTTAAAGCTAAAAATTTCTGACACAAAACATTCAAAACATTCAGGAAATCTCGGATATTACAAAATGACCTAACCTTCAAATAATAGGAACAGAAGAAGGTGAAGAATCCCAGCTCCAAGAACCAGAAAAACATTTTCAACAAAATCACAGAAGAAAGTTTCCCCAACCCAAAAAAAGAGTTGCCTATAATCATACAAAAGCACACTGAACATCAATTCAACTAGACCAGAAGAGAAAATTCCCCTGCTACATAATAATCAAAACACTAAATCTACAGAACAAAGAAAGATATTAAAAGCTGCAAGGGGAAACGGCCAAGTAATTTGCAAAGGCAGGCCTAGGATTATACCTGACTTCTCACCTGAGACTCTAAAAGCCGGAAGAGCCTTGTCTTACAAACCCTAAGAGACCATAGATATCAACCCAGACTACTCTACCCAGCCAAACTCTCAATCACCATAGATAAAGAAAACAAGATGTTCCAAGACACAGCCAAATTTAAACAATATATATCCAGCCCTACAAAAAAATATTAGAAAGAAAGCTCCATCCCAATGAGGGTAACTCCATTCAAGAAAACTCAGGAAATAAATAATTCCACACAAGCAAAGAACAAGAAGGGAAGCACATACAAGCACTCACACCAACACCACCAACATCAAAATAACAGGAGTTAACAACCTTTGGTCATTAATATCTGTCAACATCAATAGCCTGAATTCACCAACAAAATGACAAAAGCTGGCAGAATGGTTGCAAAAACAGAATCCATCATTCTGTTGCAAACAAACACACTTCAGCCACAAAGATAAACATCGCCTCAGAATAAAGGGCTGGAAAAAGGTTTTCAAAGCAAACAGACACAAGAAGCAAACTGGAGTAGCTATTCTAATATCTAATAAAAATTGACTTTCAACCAAAATTAATCAATAGATGGGAAAGGAAACTTCATACTCATAGAAGGAAGAACCACCAAGATTACATCTCAATTCTGAACATCTATGCCCCAAAGGCAAGGGTATCCACATTTGTAAAAGAAACATTACTAAAGCTTAAGTCACACATTGAACCCTACACATTAATAACAGGAGACCTTAACATACCTCTCTCATTAATGGACAGATCATCCAGACAGAAACTAAACAGAAAAATAATAAAACTAACTGACATTATAAGTCAATTGGACCTAACAGATATCTACAGAACCTCCCATCCAAACACAAAAGAATATACCTTCTTCTCAGCACTTCCTGGAACCTTTTCCAAAACTGACCACATACTTGGCCACAAGGCAAGCCTCAACAGATACAAGAAAATTGAAATAACACCTTGTATTCTATCAGACCACCATGGATTAAAGATGGACTTCAATTACGACAGAAACAACAGAATGTCTACACACTCATGGAAACTGAAAAAGAACTCTACTCATTGAAAACTGGGCCAGGGAGGAAATAAAGACATTAAAGACTATCAATGAAAAATACTGATACCCCAACCAAGGGCAATTCATGGAGAGGACCTAAAACCCTGGTTCAGATGTAGCCCATAGACTTGGTCTCCAAGTGGGTTACCTAATAAGGGAACCAGGGGCTTTCTCCAGCATGAGCTCAGTCACAGGCTTTCTGATAACCTCCCCTGGGGTTTGCAGCCTTGACAGGCCACAGAGGAAGACAATGAAACCACTCCTGATAGACTATGGTCAAATATAAGGGGAGGAAGACCTCACCTATCAGTAGACTAAGGAAGGGGTATAGGGAGAGAAGAGGGAGAAAGGATATATTGGAAGGAGGCAAGGGAGGGGGGCACAACTGGGATGCAAATTGAATAAATTGTAATAAATGATAATAATAAAAAATTTTTTAAAACAAACAACAAAAAAGAAAGAAAATGAAGGCATAGCACACATATGGGGCATAATGAAAGCAGTGCTAAGAGGAAAGTTCATAGCACTAAGCACCCTCATAAAGAAATTGGAGAGATCTTACACAAGCAGTTTAAAAGCACAACTGAAAACTCTAGAAAGAAGAAGGAGGAGGAGGAGGAGGAGGAGGAGGAGGAGGAGGAGGAGAAAAAAACACATCCAAGAAGAGTAGATGGCAGGAAATAATCAAAATCATGGCTGAAATCAATAAAATAGAAACAAAGAGGACATTACAAAGAATCAACAACAACAACCACAATGAAAACAAGCAAAAAGAATCAACAAAACCAAGAGTTGGTTCTTTGAAAAAAAATAAACAACATAGACAAATCCTTATCTAAACTAACTAAAATTCAGAGAGAGAGAATCCAAATCAACAAAATCAGAAATGAAAAGGAGGTTATAACAACAGACACTGATGAAATCCAAAGAATCATTAGGTCATACTTCAAAAGCATGTACTCCACAAAATTATAAAATCTAAATGAAATAATTTATTTTCCTTATAGATACCACATACCAACATTAAATCAAGATTAGGTAAACAATTTAAATAGACTTATAACCCCTAAGGAAATAAAAGTAGTCATCAAAAGTCTCCCAACCAAAAAATGCCCAGGCCCAGACAGTTTCAGTGCAGGATTCTACCAGACTTTCAAAGAAGAGCTAATACCAATACTCCTCAAACTATTACACAAAATAGAAACAGAACGAACATTGCCAAACTCATTCTATGAGGCCACAGTTACCCTGACACCTAAACCACACAAAAACCCAACAAAGAAAGAGAATTTCAGACCAATTTCTCTTACAAACATTGATACAAAAATACTCAATAAAAACTTGCAAACCGAATCCAGGAACACATCAAAAATATCATTTACCATGATCAAGTAGGCTTCATTCCAGAAATATAGGCATTGTTCAACATACAAAAATTCACCAATGTAATCCACCATATAAACAAACTAAAAGAAAAAAAAAAGAAAATATGATCATCTCCTTAGATGATGGAAAAGCATTTGACAAAATCTAATACCCGTTAATGTTTACAGTCTTGGAGATATCAGGAATACAAGGCACATACCTAAACACAGTAAAAGCAATATACAGCAAGCCTGTAGCCAATATCATACTAAACAGAGAAACTTAAATTCCACTGAAATCAGGGACAAGATAAGGCTGCCCACACTCTCCGTATCTTTTCAACATAGTACTAGCTAGAGCAATAAGACAACTAAAGGAGATCAATGGGATACAAATTGGAAAGGAAGAAGTCAAAGTATCACTATTAGCAGTTAATATGATAGTATACATAATATGATAGTATACATAAGTAACTGCAAAAATTCTACCAGGAAGCTCCCACAGCTGATAAACATCTTCAGTAAAGTGGCTGGATACAAAATTAACTCAAAAACATCAATATCCCTCCTTTATACAAGTGGTAAATGGGCTGAGAAAGAAATTAGTGATACAACATCCTTCACAATAGCCACAAAAAATAAAAAATAAAAAAAAATAAAGTATCTTGGTGTAACTCTAACCAAGCAAGTGAAAGACCTATATGACAAGAACTTCAAGTCGCTGAAGAAAGAAATTAAAAGAAGATATCAGAAGATGGAAAGAGCTCTCATGCTCATGGATTGGTAGAATTAACAGTAAAAATGGCCATCTTACCAAAAGCAATCTAGAGATTCAATACAATCCCCATCAAATACCAACACAATTCTTACAGACCTTGAGAAAAACAATTCTTAACTTCATATGGAAAAACAAAAGGCCCAGAATAGCTAAAACAACCCTGTATATTAAAAGATCTTCTGGAGGTATCACCATCCCTGATTTCAAGCGATAGCACAAAGCAAAAGTAATAAAAACTGCATGGCACTGAAATAGAAACAGACTGATGGATCAATATAATCAGATCAAAGATTCAAAAATAAATCCACACAGCTACAGACACTTGATTTCTGACAAAGATGCCCAAACAATACAAAGGGAAAAGATAGCATCTTCAACAAATGGTGCTGGTCTAACTGGATGTCTACACATAGAAAAATGCAAATAGTATCACCCTCCAGTCCAAGTGGATAAAAGACCTTAACATAAAACCAGAGACACTAAATCTGCTAGAAGAAAAAGTGGGGAAGAGCCTTGAACTCATTGGCACAGGAGACAACTTCCTGAACAGAACATCAACAGCTCAGGCTCTAAGATCAACAATCAGTCAATGAGACCTCCTGAAAGTAAAAAGCTTCTTTAAGGCAACGGTCACTGTCAACAGAACAAAATGGCAGCCTTTTGACTGGAAAAGGGTGTTCACCAACCCTACATTGACAGAGGATAACACCCAAAATATATAAAACATCAACAAACATCAACAAATTAAGAAATTAAACATCAACAAACCGAATAATCCAAGGAAATATGGGGCACAGAGCTAAACAGGGATTCTCAGCAGCGGGATCTTAAATGACTGAGAATCACTTAAAGAGATGCTCAACATCATGAGTCATCAGAGAAATGATCAAAACGACTCTTTGATTCCATCTTACACCTGTGAGAATGGTTAAGATGAAAAACTCAAGTAACAACACATGCTGGTGAGGATGGAGAGAAAGGGAAACCCTGTTCCATTGCTGGTGGGAATGCAAACACATACAACCACTTTGGAAATCAATCTGGAGGTTTCTCAGAAAATCAAGAACAGCTCTACCTCAAGACACAGCTATACCACTCCTGGGCAAATACCCAAAAGATGCTCTATTATATAACAAGGATATTTGTTCAACTATGTTCATAGTAGCTTTATTTATGGTAGCCAGAAACTGGAAACAACCAAACAACCCAGATGTTCCTCAACTGAAGAATAAATAGAGAAAATGTGGTACCTTACACAGTGGAATACTACTCAGCTATTAAAAACAAGGAAATCATGAAATTTGCTGACAAATGGATGCAACTAGAAAAAAATCACCCTAGTGAGGTAACCTAGACCCAGGAAGACACAATGGTAGGTACTCACTTATAAGTGGATGTTAGCCACATAGTACAGGATAACATGGCATGGGGCCTCTCTGAGACAAGCTGGAGACCAGGGTGTGCTCCTGGGGCGATACGGGGGTGACTCCAGCTGGGACCCCTAGTAGTAGGGACATGGAGATTGAAGAGGCCACTCTATCCAGCTAGGACTCCTAGGAGAGGGAGGGGAGCACCAACCCACCCACATGGAGATTGAAGAGGCCACTCTATCTAGCTAGGACTCCTAGGAGAGGGAGGGAAGCACCAACCCACCCACCAAAGCCGTGACCCAAAGTGTACCCTTCCTACAAGATGTGCAGGGATAAAGATAGAGCAGAGATAAAGATTTAGGGAACGTCCAACCAGTGCTGGGCCACACCATGGGAGAGAGCCCACTTCTGACAGTATCAGTGACTCTCTGCTATGCCTGTAGACAGGAGCCCTGCATAGCTGTCTTCTGAGAGGTCACAGCCAGCAATGGATCAAAACAGATGCTGAGAGTCACAAACATTGAGAGGAAAGATACATGGATCGGAGGGAACAGGGGCTCCATTAGAAGACCAACACAACCCACTAACCTGGGCCACGGGGCTTGGGGATTCTGAAGCACCAACCAAGGACCATGTACGAACTGGACCTAGAACCCCTATGCATAAATAACCGGTCTTCATGTGAATTCCCTAGTAAGGAGAATGGGGGCTGCCTCTGACAAGGACTCTCTTAGATGCTTTTTGATCACTTCCCCCTGGTGGGGTTGCCTTTACCAGGCCACCATGGTAGAGAATGCGTTCAGTCTTGATATATCTTGATGTGCTGGGATGGGTAAGTGAAGGGATCCCCCTTTTCTGAGGGGGAGGAGAGGGATGACTCGAGGAAGAGGAAAAGAGGATGGGACCAGGAGGAGGGGAGAGAGAGGGTGACAATTGGGATGTAAAGTGAAGAAAGAAAGGAAGGAAGGGAGGGAGGAAGGGAGGGAGGGAGGAAGAAAGGAAGGAAGGAAGGAAAAAAGGAAAGAAGAAAGAAAGTTTAAAGGAATAAACTGAAAAGATACATAATAGTTAGATGGACATTTGAGAATTAAAAACACAATACTTACACTGGAAGTCTCAATGGAGCAGCAAAATGGAGAAGACAGGAAAGAACTGGTGGACCTAAGTGAAGAATACTACAAATTACCCAGGCGAACAATGGAGATAGTAAAAGACTCAAAATAATTTGAACCTCTGGGTCATGTAAAACCAGCACAGAAGGCCTAACGTTTATATCACCATAGTCTCAAAAGAGTAGGAACAAGGTGTTCAAAACTTATTCCAAAATGACTGAAAATACCCCAAATATGGCAAAAGACTTACAGATTCAGCAAGCTATATATATATAAAAAAATCTCTTTGTTCTGTATACTTACTGTTTTGATTATTATGTGGGATCTGGAAAAGATCATACTGAGTGAGCTGTCCCAGAAGCAGAAAGATGCACACGGTATATACTCACTCATATAGACATATAATATAGGATAAACCTACTAAAATCTGTACACCTAAAGAAACTAATCAAGAGGGAGGACTCTTGCTAAAATTCTCAGTTCCTATCCAGAAAGGCAAAGAGGCTGGACATCAGAAGAAGGAGAAAAGAGGGAACAAGTCAGGAGCCTGACACAGAGGACCTCTGAAAAGCTCTGCCCTGCAGACTATCAAAGCAGATGCTGAGACTTATGGGCAACCTTTGGGCAGAGTGCAGGGAATCTTAGGAAAGAAGTGGGAAACAGTAAGTTCTGGAGAGGACAGGAACTCCACAAGGAGAGCAATAGAACCAAAAAATCTGAGCACAGGGGTCTTTCCTGAGACTGATACTCCAACCAAGGACTATGCATGGAGATAACCTAAGACCCCTGAACAGATGTAGCCCATGGCAGTTCAGAATCCAAGTGGGTTCCATTGTAATAGGAACAGGGACTGTCTCTGACATAAACTGATTGTCCTGCTCTTTAATTACCTCCCCATGAGAGGGAAGCAGCATTACCAGGCCACAGAAGAAGACAATGCAGCCACTTCTGATGTGACCTGATAGACTAGGATCAGAAGGAAGGAAAAGAAGTCCTCCCCTATCAGTGGACTTGGGGAGGGGCATGCATGCAGAAGGTGGAGGAAGGGAAGGATTGGGACGGGAGGAGGGAGGGAACCACAGGGGGGATACAAAGGGAATAAAGTGTAATTAATAAAGAAAAAAATGTAAAAAAAATCTAAAAAAATAATCTAACAGAACAAATCTAAAAAAATCCATACAAACACACAGTAAAATCACACTTGGAAAATCAAATGCAACCAAAATCTCAAAAGAAACAGCACTGAGCACAGGGGAAAACAATTTGAATGACAGCAGATTTTGCAGCAGAAACCATGGAGACTAGAGGAAATGGCAAAAATGTGCTTTAAATGCTCAAAGAAAAGAACTGTCAGCCCATAATCATAGACCTAGTATAAGTGACCTTTAGGAACACTAAGGAAAATATTAAAACTGATTTGGGAAGGCAAAAGAATAAAGGTTTAGAATGAAAAGTAGAGTGCACATGGAAAAGAGAAAATGTCACATGCCGCAATACGCTAATAATCACATTAAGTATGAATAACATAAACACGTCGTGCTGGCTGGCGTTGTCATTCGGCACAGACCTAGACATATCTGGGAGGAGGAGATCTTTATTGAGAAGATGTCTCCGTAGCATTGCCTATAACACTGTCTGTGGGATAATTACAGACTGATGTGGGAGGGCCCAGACCCTTCGTGGTAGTGCCACCTTTGTTCAAGTGTCTTAGAGTATTAAAAAATAAAAGTGGACTAAGCCAGCAATTGGGAGCAGCCAATTGGTAGCATTCCTCCATGGCCTCTGTGTCCATTCCCACCCCCAGGGTCCTGCACCGATCCCTCCCCTGACGGGCTGTAACTTAAAATACCCCCCCCCAGATGGGTTTTGCTCATGGTGTTGTGTCACAACAATCGAAACACTAAGACATCTACCCAGGAGACAAATTTTGAAGTCGATATCAAAAACTGACCCAACTGCATTCTGTTAACAAGAAAATCACTTCAGATGTGATGGTGTCAGAAAATTTAAAATAAAATGTAGAAAAATTAAAGTCATTCAAATATGAGAACAATAACCAGGAGTGTCTGAATTAAAAGTAGATAAACTAGACTCCCAAGGAAAGAAAATGATGAGACCAAGAGGGACAGGATGTCATGATAAAAGAGATATTTCTAAATGTTTAAAAGCTGAACATCAGGGACACAAGACATGTGAAGCCAGCAGATACGGTTGACTGTCTAAGACTTGAACAAAATCTAACCAGTCAACATTTCAGCAAGGAGGGGAAGGGATCACAGTTGTGGCTGCTTTCCTAGCTGAAAGTCTGTTGATAGTCAATAGATGCTGGGACAGGGAGATCGGTTTCCTTTAGGAATGTGGCTATTGATGGGATCCCGTGCACCGTGGGTGGTCAGCACATCTGGGCAGCACTGACTGTGCTTGGTGGATTATCAAACAATAAGAAAGTGGGCGAGGGGAAAAAGGAAGAGAGAGAAAGCAACAGAAGAGGCGGAGAGGACAGTTCAAAGGGAAAGAGGTGAAACTGGGAATGGAACAAGTTAGGGGGTTATCCAGAAGTTAGAGAGAGACAGGTTTGAAGAATGAGGGAATATGACCAAAATAATTATAAATATCTATGACATTCTCAAAAAAATAAATTAAAATATTATATGTATAAAATATGTAAGGCAAAAACTATAGAAACAAAACAATGGAGCATATAGATTTTATTGGGTCTATTATTATTTGTACGGTGCACATGTGTGAACCTTAGAAGATGACCCTGGAGATGGTTCTCTTCCTCCATCACACGGATCTCCAGCTCAAATGTAGGTCCTCAGGCTTGACAGCAAGCACCTTTACCCATTGGCCATCTCACTGACCTAGAATCACACAGTTACATTTGAAGACTTTGACACTCTTGTCTCAATAATTCACAAGTAAACTAAAGAGAAAATCAAAAGGAATGTAGAATAAATGAAGACTTCCAACCAACAAGGGCTGATCAACATTTTAGGACATTGTACTCAAAATGCAATATATATATTCCTTTCAAATTATAATGGAACATATGCCAAGGCAGACCATTATCTTGTGTCATAAACCAAACCCCAACATGTGTGAAAGAATTGAAATCATGCACAGTATGTTTTTTTGAGTGCAATGGAATCGAACAAGAAATCAATACAATAAAAATAACCAGAAAATTCCTGAACACAAACACTAGAAAGCTAAATGATGCATATCTTTAAATACCTGTAGTTAAAGAGGGAATCTCAAGATAAAGAAAAAAAAAATCACACTCAACTAAATGAAGATAAAACTACCATGCACCAAGTTATGAGGACACTGAGTGTGCAGGCACAAATGTGTGTTCCAGAAAACAGTCTCAGACTGACATCTAAGCCTTTGCTTTAAGAGCCAAGGGGAAAAACAGCAAAATAAACTCAAGTCAAGCAGAAGGGAGGAAAATGTAACCAGAAGAACAAAAATCAATAAGTTTAAAACAGAAAAACAACACAGAAAAAAACCACAATGAATCAAAGAGTCTGGTCTTTGAAAGAAAAAAAGATGGATTGCTAGCAATACTGACCCCCAAAATTAAAAATACAAACTGGTGCAAACACCCAAAGAATAATAAGGATGCACACATAAATTTGACAACATAGATGGAGGAGGCAGTATTTATCAATAAAAAATTTAACAAAGGACATAGAAAAGCAATCTACAGAGCAAACAAATACATATGGCTTGTGCATGTGCTCAGTGTCAGACATAATTTAAAGCCATCAGCATTTTTGTCCACCAAACTGACAAAATTGTAAAAGTTTAGTAAAGGGCATTGAGGAACAAGCTCTCCGTAGCACACACTCCTGCCATAGAGCATGATATTACCTTATGTTTCTCTGAAAAGTACAACGTGTATTATAATGAATAGACTTTCTCTAAGGGTATTGGAGAATAGTTGCCTCTGAGAACAAGTGAAGATCTGTGTCCCCCTGTATCTATGTTCCTTGGAAGAGAGAGGACAAAAGCTGGCTTACCCATGTGAGAATTTAAGACTGTACAACAGAAGCGACATTTGCCTCTTTCTTAGAGTCTTTTTCTAGTTACATAAGAAGGGTGTGTTTGTTAAAATGAGCTGAAGAATGCAGAGATGTACAAAAAAAGGCCAATAAACTTCCCTCGCCCATCCATTAAACTTTTCATTTAATTATGTTTTACGTATACAGTGTGTTTGTGTGTGTGTGTGTATCAGAGGTCAATATTGGGTTTCTTCACTTACTCTCTTCTTTTTAAAATGTAATCTCATCACTGAACCTTGAGTTCAGTGATTTGGTTAGACTGGCTGCACAGTGAGAGTCAGTAATCAGACTGTCTCTTCTCTCCCCAAGGGAGGGGCTACACACAGGTGCTACCATGTCTAGCTTTTATATGGGTGCTAGAATCAGAATTATTTATCCTTATCCTTATTCATCAAGTACTTTAGGGACTTTCACCTGCTTTAGGTGTTTGTGTGTATGTGTGTGTTTATGCCATCACATTGCTCAGAAAATTGTTATACTAAACAATATGTTACAAGCATTCATAGAATACCAGGTTTCTTTTTAGTAAGTGCCTGCCATCCCAGAACACTGATGGGCTGTGGTTTAGCCAACTGTAGTCTTAGGGATATTTCAAAGTGCTGTTCCATATACAGTGGGAGACAAAGCTCTTGCTATGCCACACCTAAGAACTGGCATCCTTATCAAAAAGGGGTTTCTGGATCAAACGATGTATGCTTTCCTTTTAACAAGGGAAGAAAAAAAGTCAGTCAATTCAGTCTTGAAATTTGGTAAAGTTTCATTTTGAAGGTGTTGGAATTTGGTGTGATGTGGGAAGAAAGAGAAACTAAGGCAGCTTGGAGGAGTGAAACAAAGTCACTGAGATGGTAATAGGTCAAAGGGGCCCAAGGAAAAATAAATGTTTGCCGGATGATGGGTAAGTTTGGAAGAAGAAAGCTACACCTAAATGGTAAAGAAGACACTTTTGAGAAAAGGTCACAGCATGTCCAAATACCTGGAACCTTCCTAGACTCTGTCCTGGAGAACATCATTCTGAACAGGAAGACAGGTTGACCAGATGGCCCAGAAGAATGATGTTTCAGAAGGCTCTCAGCAAAGGGCAAAGGAAACAGCATTTGTATGTTACAGCAACATCTGGAGAGATTCATGTGGTGAGAGAGATGTGACCATACATGTAAGCACATGTGTACAAAGATGAAGGGCATAACTGTAGAGAGAACAACATTAAAAAGTGAAACTTGCTCTGTGCCCAGCTTAAATTTACCCAAGGCTTTTAAGAGGAAAGTGTCATGGCCAGATCTATTTTAATAATCACCAGGGAAAGAATATCATCAACAGAGTTTAGAGGGCAAGGAGTAACCCTCTAAACAGGATGTACTTACAAGCAAGCCCTTGCAAATGCGCAAGGTAAAAGGAAGTGCTGGTTTGTAGGACACTGACGGCTGCTGAGACTCCAGAGTCCTCGGCCACTGCTGTCTGTAAAAGCTGTAGATGAGCAGGGCTCACCGGTGTCACACATGCTTATCCACCTGAGTGCTCAGCTGTCATGACCTGCAGCCTTCATTGCCTGCTCTGGCTCAGTCTTCAAGCCACTCTCTGCCACCAGCAAAGGACCACGGACTCCTCAGCATGTCTGAAAACCATACCATCTGGCCCAATTTCACGGTAAGTCCAAGAGGCAGAGCCCCCAGTGGGCTACCCGTGTCTCTGAGAGGAGGGAATTGAGATGGAGTTAAGGGCGCATGGGCTGAGGGGTTGGTGCTGCTTGTGAGCTGATTGGTGATTTCTTCAGCAGCCTGAGGTTGATCTGTTTTGACACAGAAGAAGAGAGTTGGCCTTTACCCCACATCCCCTTCTTTTGCAACACACACACACACACACACACACACACACACACATACAGAGAGAGAGAGAGAGAGAACTCATTCTCCTGGACTGCCCCTTCTTTCCAGACAGGAGAACCAGCTTTAAGCTACCTTCACAGCATAGAACATGGACACCCAAAGTCATCTGTGCACTTTTGTGTTAGTCACACAGCCTGCAGGGCTCACTGAAGCTTGAAGTACAACTACAAACTCTCCACTTGTGGATAGATCGGGTCTATATCTGAGGCTGATGTCAAAGTCCAGACAGAAGCCAAGGCCATCGCTCAGCCTGTGACTTCCTACAACTCTTTGACCCTTGACAAACAGACTTGTGAGGTTCCTGAGACAAGGGCCACCCGGTCTCCATGCTGGTGAGAAGCTTGATTGGTGCCACCCCCCTCAACAATGTGTTGGGTGCCCAGCCTGGCATCTTCTCTCACAGAGACTGACTGTGTACTTGCCAGGGACAGCAGGGTCTCACATCAACCTCATGCTGGCATGGCACCTTCTCCTTCCTGCTGTTTGTCTTTCATCTGGGCCCATGGCTGCCTTCCAACACTAATTGACAAGGGAAATACCTGGGCAGACTGCTTCCTCAGCGAAATTTCTAAATCTAGGTGCCCTTTTAGGGTATCCCAGGAGTGACCCTGGTCCATAGCCCAACTCTGTCATGAACTACATGACTATATCTAAGATGTCCCCTCAAAGGCAGAGGAAAAAAAAGGAAGCTAAGTTGATACATAGAGATGTGAAGAAAACTTGGTTTGCTCATAATCTCTGTTTTAGCTCTTCCTCACTTTCCCTTGGTCATAAACAAAAAGCTTGAAGGCTGTTCTTGTTTGTTTGCTTGCTGGTTTGTTTGTTTTGTTTGTTTGAGGACATGGAGAACAAGCAGGCTGAGACCGGGGATGGGCCTGGGGGATGGGGAAAAGTTTTGTCTGCTGGAGCTTCTGTGTCAGCTCTGCCAAAAGCCAATCTGCCTCCATTTGTGCCATGCCATGCTTGCTCTCCCCTAGCCCACCAGAAGTGCCTAGCAAGTTCATGCTGCTGTTGGGGATCTCTCCACTGCCTTCACATCATTCCACTTAGAAGGGAGGTGTTCCTTTCCACCATACTTTATTCTCAAATTACAACCCTAACCAAGCATGCTCAAAGGTCTGTATCTTAAATTGAGCATGTGTAGAAATGTACCCTTTCCAAAGTGCTTCCTCTGTACAAATACACATGGACCTTCCTTAATAAACTCTTCTCTTTTTCTTCTATCAAGGAAAGCATGCTGTTTTTGGATGCTTTGCCCTCCTACCTGCAAGCAATAAAAATAATCTTCTTTCCTGTTTTGTCTGCTGGCTTTAATTCTTGGCTTTGCTCTTGATGTTGTGAACCCACAGTGTTTGCTTAAGAGCCCTCTACAAGTGAAGGGCACTGTCCCTGTGTTGGCCAGAGGTGGAAGAAATCGTGATTCTCCTACCTTGCAAAGAATTTGTTCTATAGCGAGGGCCTGAAGCAGCTCAGGAGTAGAAAGCTTGCCTAACTCAGTGTAAAGCTCTCCTGGTCCATCCCTAGCACGGTAAAGATGGGGATGGGGAGGCAGTCTATAACCAGATGAAAAGTCTGTTTGTGGCCTCAGGCCAAAGAAGGAGTACCCAGCCCCCATAAGGGAATGTACTTTGTGCTAACTGGCTGTCATTGCACACAGATGTCCCTGGCTTCGTGAAATACAAGAAAGTTGCCAGTTACTGAAAGTTTTATGGAGACAGCCAGCCAGGTGGTCTGCAGCATTGGAGAGGAGAGGTCAGGCACCAAGCAGACTTTCTCTTGCCTGACAGATGTTGTTTCTCACAGAGAGGCGACGTGAATGGCCCTTGGGTCAAACCTGTGAGCTAAGATGTTTTTTACATTTTTTCTCTGCACCCCCTATAAAAAAGAAGATGAACAGTTGGCAGTTGGTCCATGTCTTAGTTAGAGTTACTATTGCTATGATTAAACGCCATGACCAAAGGCAAGCTGGGAAAGAAAAGATACTCAGCTTAAACTTCACATTTCTGTACACACTGAAGGTGGGCAGGACAGGAACTCAAACAGGGCAGGAACCTAGAGGCAGGAGCTGATGCAGAGGCCATGGAGGTGCTGCTTACTAGCTTGCCTATTGTGGCTTGCTCATCCTGCTTTCTTATAGAGCCCAGGACCACCAGCCCAAGGATAGCACCGCCAGCAATAGGCTGCAACCTCCTCCATCAATCACCAATTAGGAAAAGCCTCAATAGGCTCGCCCACAGCTCTATCTCATGATGACATCTTCTCAGCTGATTTTCCCTCCTCTCGAATGAGTCTAGCTTGTGTCAAGTTGACTTAAAACTACCCAGCATAGTACCACAAAGGAAGCTGACATACAATTTTCTTCAGTGAGGTTTGCTAAAATGAGAGCACCTCAAGGTTGGGGGCAGGGTAGTACTAGATAGAAACCATAAAAGACCTGAACACAATGGAACCTTAAAGGGAAGGAGAGGTTCCCCTCTACACTCTAAAGCCCAAGGGGGGAGGGAAGGAGGGAGAAAGGCAGTGATGGAGAAAGGGAGAGGGAGAGAGAGAACCAGAGCAGCCTCTGCAGAGAGCAGCCTTCAGAGTGCCTCTCCAGCAGTGCCTCTGAGGAGTCAGTCTAATCTTCAGAACGAAGGAAAAGCCTTACTCACATAGCCTTTTATGGGTGGCATGATAGCTACATCACGTAACTTAGTCCAACAAAGCACACATGACAAGAAGAATGGAGGAGCAGAGACCCTACATTGAGAGATATCAAGCCACAGCACAGACTGCTTCCTAGCTCTCTGTCCCAGAGAGAGCTGACTCATGCTACAGTATCAGGCCCTAGATGTGCAGGTCTCCTCTTCCTTCATTTCCCTGCTTTTCCTCTTCCTCTTCTGCACATCTTAAGACAGGCTCACATGTTGCACAGGCTGAACCTTAACATGCTGTGTAGCTGAAGATGACCTTAAGCTCTGGATCCTCCTACCTCCACTCCCCAAAGGCTGGGACTACAGACCTGCACCGCTGTGATTGCCCCTTCTACATTTCCATGGAAGAAGAGAAGGAGGAAACAGTATCACTGTCTAAGGCCCTCAATACCTAAGATGCACATTCTCTAGTCCTTTACAAAAAAAAAAATTATCTAAAGTGGAGGTTTGGAATTTCAATCACAGTCCACAAAAGGCCTGAAGACTATGGCTAGCTTAATTTCTTTGTGATTTCATTTAGTTTTCCCTTTCCTGTTTGTAGGAGTCACTCTCACCACATGGAGATGTGGCCATGTGCTCCATCCATGCAGCATCCTGGTGATTCCCATCATGCTCTCTGCTCCTCATATGTGCCGTATATCAGGTCCTTTCAGGTCTGTGACCATCGCCTGTCTCCCAGGCTTAGCCTGTGACCTCAGCTACCATATCTGTAACTTGGTACGTCTGGAGCTTAGTCCAGAGGATGGCTACCTCTCTTCATGAACCCACTGCTTCTCAGGGGTGTATCCAGAAGGCAGTGGCTGGTCACCCCTCCTGGGACACAGGGGCCACTATACTCAGCCTTTCCTCAGTGTTTCACTTTCCCTTCCCCTAAGATTCAGAGATGACTGTTCTAGAGATGAGACGGTGGCTCCTTCTCTCAACTTTCTGGCCTTACACATTTGTGTCTAAATGTCCCAAAGAGCTTTTGTTTCTGCTCAGTAACATTAGCTGAGAACATAAAATCTGGATCAAAAAAAAAAAAAAAAAAGAAAGTGAGACAGCATGCTTTTCCTTCCCACCACCCCATGTGCCTTCTCTGAGACAATGAGCCCAGAATGCTTTGCTACTTAGAAGTGGAGAGAAGCAGTGCGAAAGAATAAAAAGGCAAGTCTGGCGGCCTCAAAGCTCTTCCATGTTGTCTTGTCCTTGCTGTTTATTTTTAATTGATAGATTTACTTCTTCCAGTTGTACTATGATTGACAGCTTCTAAACGCTCTGGACATTTCCAAGCTTATCGGTAACACAGCAGACAGCGTTTATACCAGAGAAGCAGCAAGCATTGCTCTCAGGGCTCCCCTCCCCCCCGTCCTGAGGGCCCTCTGTCAGCACTGACCCTCCCCCCCTGCTTACCCCCTCTTATGGACGCTCTATGATGTATCGAGGCATTCTTGGCCTCCACTGTCCCTTAGGCCGTGACTATTTTTCACCTTCACTCTTCTGTTGGAAAAGCAGCCATGTTACATGGCCCACGATCCTGACCCCACCTGTGCTGGGCAGGGCTGTGTCAACTTGACATATGCTGGGGTCATCTGGTAGGAGGGAACCTGAGTCAAGAAAAAGGATCCATCAGGAATGGACAGGCCTGCAAGGCGTTTTCTTAAATTGTGACTGATGGGGGTGGGCCCAACCCATTACAGATGGTGCCATCCCGGGCTGGAGGTTCTGGGTTCCATAAAAAAGCAGGCTGAGCAAGCCAGTAAGTATCACCCTTCCAAGGCCTCTGCATTAACTCCTGCCTTCAGGTTCCTGCCCTGTTCAAGTTCCCATCCTCACTTCTTTGGTGAAGAATGGTGATCTGGAAGCATAAGCCAAATAAACCTTTTCCTCCCCAAGTTGCTTTGGTCATGGCATTTCATCACAGCAAGAGCAGCCCTAACTGAGCTACCACCCTACCCTACACATAGCCATTGCTAAAGGCTCTGTGGGGCTGGATGAACACAAGGCCAGGCCATCGGTACATTGGCCAAAAGTGATGTCTTAGAGACGTTGGCTCATTCAGTTGCTGTGCCAGCTCAGATCTGCAAGTGTGATGCAGCTGGAAAGGCCATCACCACAGCTGACCCTCCTACCAGATCTTCAGATCTTACAGTCCCGTCGCTGTGCCTCTGCCATTGTGGCAGATGGAGGATGCTATGGATGGAGGCAGGCTTCTGTGCGAGTGTCTGGTCCCAGCTGCTGCTGGTGCTTGGCAAGGCTGTGGGAATTTCAGGAAACTGGCCTTCAAGAAGAAGGTGATCGTTGACGGCCGTTGGGGGCCTATGGCCTCTGGGCACTTCCTGTTGCACACTCTGCTTCCTGGTCAACTGTGCTGAGAGCATCTCCCCTCCATTACGTGCCCCACTGGCCATGCGCAAGCTCCTGGTTAGGGAGCTGTGAACTAGCTACTTTAGAAAGGAGGGGGCTGGGTAGATTCCACAGAGCCTGGGATAGAACAGGGAGCCCTGTGGACATAGCTCCCCCTCATTGCTTGTTCCTTCATGCTGTGTTACAGCAACCCTGAGACAAATATCACCATCCCCACCTCCTAATGAAGGAAATAGAGATGAGGAGACACACTGATGTGGAAAACACCATCTTATGAACTGATTCTTCAGGTGCATGCCAGGGCCATTGGACCTGTCATAGGCATCAGGGAAAAGAGAGCAGTGTTGGCTGGAAGCTTAATAATACAGCAACCTAATGCTTGCAGGGCAGGACGAGGAACCGGGCCCCACTCAGAGAGCTTCACATCAATTCCCAAGTCAAATCACAATAACCCTAAAGACAGTGACAATTATCATTTCCAAGAACAGCCTGTCAAAGGTCGCTAAGTTTATAGACAGTTACTGTCTGAGCGGCTCCTTGGTGGAACATATGTTACTCCCTACGGGGACTCTCGAGCTGCAAGGAACCCTTCCCTCCTCGCATACCTTCCCTCTCGCCAGAGTGCGCTTGGCTGATGACCCTTCCCAGTGTCAGTCCCTTTGGTCAGCACATTGGCTCTCAGTCAACATGCTGGACATGTCCCTGAGCACAGGCACCGGCCACACTGGGCTCTGAGGCCTCTCAGCTGGCCACTTCACTCCACTTTGGCAAGGGCAGCTATTTGGGGTGAGAAATGGGGTAGGATTTTTTTTTTCACACAAGCAATTAAAGAATCACTGTATCTCTCATGATTGAGTTCGTGAGCTCAGATGGAATGCAAAAATTCTGTTAGCAGAGTGCTTTCATTTCTGTACCTGACATGAGCAATGGGAATATTTGTTCTGCCCGGGAGGATTACACCTTCCATTAATCTCCGTTTTATTGAAAGTTTAAATAACAGACAGACACAATGTGATCAATTAGCAGTGTAATTCCAAGGAGATGTCATAGCAAAATGAAATCCCCAGCACATTCGCTGCAAAGACACGGCGAGTTCTCTCCACTTTCCCCGCACACAACGCAGTGTGTATATTTTAATTGAAAGTTTATTCTGCTATGTGCCTCATCTACTAAATTTTAATTTAACATTGTAATGAGGAGGGTGTTCCTGAGGAGCTCTTCACAGGCAAGTAGACAGGGCTGCACAAATTAAGAAAACAAGAGAACAGCAGTACTTTCCAGAAGATGTGAAGGAGGCGAAGACCCTCGCAGGCCTTCCGTGGGGAGCACAGACGCTTGGAGGACCAAGGCAGCAGATGCTGAGCGACTATGGCAGCTGGGCCAAAGAGTGGCCGAAGGCAGCGCCAAAATGGGTGAGTGGTGTATGCTGGGGTTGGGGCTCTTCTCCTTCCTTCTGCGAGCAAGCGTCCCTCCAGTCCCTCTGTAAGCAGAACCCCGTAAGAAACCACCAACCATATGAAACCGTCTCTTGCCATCTCAAGCCCAGCTTAGCAAAGCAGGTCGGAGGGGCGGGCGGGCTCTCGGCTGAGGGGCAGTAAGCGGTTTAGCCGCCACATAATACTGGAAGCATGCCGAGTCTCTCGACCTTAGCGACCTCGCCTGGAAGGTGGAGTTAATCAGCCCTGAGAGCTGTGGAGACGGCAAGACGGAACTTGTCTGCAGAGGTGGTTCAGAGGGTCTGATGCTGACGGGTGGATATGTTCCCCGGAGTCGCCTCCACAGCAGCACCAGCAGCAATGAAACGACAACACGCGGCTGAAGTCTTGGCAGGATGGGGACCCTCTGGGTCATCTCATTATGAACTTATACTGCAGACCTCTGCACCTAACTGCTGATGTCCAGTGGTTTCCAGGGTACCTGGTGCCTGAAGTGCACCCCACTGATCCTGCTGTTTGGAAAGGAGAAACCTATCACACGGAAAGCAATGGTTACACTGGCGCCAACTGCTGGTAAAAGCTGGTACTGCAATCCAGCTACATCAAAGCTTGCCAAGTGTTGCGGTGACCCCCAACTGTATAATTATCTTCATTACTACTTCATAAATGCAACATTCCTACTGCTTGAACAAAAATGTCCGATGGTCTCAGGTGATTCCTGTCAAAGGGCAGCTCCGTCCCGAAGGGGCTGTGACCCTCAGGTTGTGAACCGCTGGCTTAACCAACTGCGGAGTACGTTTCTGAAAGCTGCCAGCGTGAAATCAATGCATTTCCAGAGAAAACACAAGACAACGCTTAAGGTGAGCATCTAAGGAGCCAAGGCCACAGGGTACCAATCCATAGGGCGCCTCCCTCGTCCTTGCTCACCCCTGTAGCCAGCCTGCCCTTTCTTCCCACCCACCCAGGCCCCTCGCGCATTCTAAATAGATTCCTGTCACTTGTCACGGGCCTCAAGCTCCTGCTACTTCTCACTGAGCCCTTAATTGCTCATATTGTGCTTCTGGATGCCAGCGGAATGTTCTTCACATCAAAATTCTCCAAGTTGCCTCTGATTTTTTTTCTGACTAGCAATGTCATTTTGCCATTGTAAATGCCAACCGAATCTTTCCCACTGGCAGTTTTTCTCTATACCTTCCCTAGTCAAAGGAAATCTTCATTTACAATAACCAGGTCCCCTGAGAACTGGGGCACCCCTTAGATCTTCCTGTGAAGTGCTCGAGGACTCTGAGGGCCTGGGGTCAAGGGCCGATCTCTAGATTCTCTTTTCAGACTCTCACTGTGTACCTCCTTTCTGTGCAGCCTCCCCGCCACCCCTACATTGTGCCAAGGTCAGGACTTCCTCCAAGGTCAGAGCAAGCCAGTGTCAGAGGAAAGAGGCCTTTCTCATGCTGGCAGGACCCAGAGAACAGAATTTCTGTCAGTCGAGTGGTGGCAGGACACAGAACTCGGCTTAGATAAAGCAAAAGAAGAGACCCAAATTGAACAGGTTCTCTCACTGTTGTGGGTGAGAGTGGCACACGCATCCCAGGCACACGGGGAAGGCATCACCACCCTGGATCTAGAAGTGCAGAGGGAGGAAGTCAGGTGACTAGAGCCCAGTGAGATCCAATGGCACCAAAGAGGATTCAGTTTTCCATTATGTCACAAACAAACTGTTCAGCAAGGGATCATGGGGAGGGTCAGCCTCGGAGGGCACAGCAGAGGATGCAGCAGGGGAGGCCACGGTGAAGGGCGGCAGCAGCAGTACATGGAAGACAGCTGGTTCATCGAAGTCTGCTTGTGAACATCTGCCTTTCAGGCCTCCTGTCACTCGATAAAGACCTGTGTGTTGTCCAATGACAGCATTCGTGGTCCTCCTGCCTGTCTGTTCCAGCTCTGCCTGGAGGGAGGGCCAGAAACCCAGGGCCAGAATGGCTCCAACTTCTCCTTATTTTTTCCCGTTTTTTTTTTTTTTTTTTTTTAATTTCCCTTTGAGAAAGACTCCACCGATAGCCTCAGACAGGATTTTCGTGAACATCCCTGGTCTGAGGTAGCCTTGCAGAGACTAGACTTAGTTTTCTGGTGATCAGGCAAAGAGGCAGGAGGGGAGGCACACAGAGGACCCTCTCCTAAAAGCCAAGGTCTAGAAGCCAGCACAGGACACTGCAGCACCTTTCCTCAGACTGGCCAGAGCACCAGATGCTGAGCTTTCTTTCCAGGGCCACAGACAAGCTGGGTTCTAATTCTGCACCACCACTGGCTTCCTTCTGTGGACTGACTATCCTCATGCTTCCAAACTGCTCAAGTGAGCCTTGTAAAAACTGTCCATGGAAGGAGATGCAGAGCTGAAAGCAGCTGATCGTTCCCTTGGGGAAGCTGCAGTCTTAACCAAAAAAATTTCTTCTAAGCATGCACCACACTGAACTGAGCCCTGCACAAACCTCAGATAAGAACCCCCCATTCTGTCACTTTACCCACTCTCAAGTTGAGCCCCACTTCCCCCCCCCTTCCTCCTCAACAAGCCATGCCCCTGCGTTATCAGGCTTGCCTTTCTATGAGGCCCTCACCCAGCAGGCTTGGCTGTAAAAATAAGGTCTGCTGGCTACTCCACAGCTAACAAGCACCACGGCCAGGAAGTGCAGCAGAGTGAAGGCCCAATTACACAGAGGAGAGCCTCCTACAAAGGGCTTAAATGTGCTAACAAGCCATCACGGAAGGCCAGGGAGCCCCTAATGGCCTGTCTGCTGTCAGGAGGCTGAGGAGCAGGCCTGCACAGCTGCAGCACAGTGATGTCTGTCAAGAATCTCTCTTTCAAAGTCAGTCTTGTTGACCCAAAGTTGGGGGTGGGGCAGAGCCATTGGGCAAGTTTTATAAAGCACAGCCCCAGATGACTGCCCCTCCACACACCTTTGCGTGGTTCGTCATTGCTTGCAGAATAAAATGCCATCGCCCTGGGTCATGGTGATGGTCAAAATCCTGTAGCCAGGTTTTTAAAAGGGAAGTCACAGGGTGGGAGGAAGGGCACAGCTGGGCAGCAAAGGCTTCTAGGTACTTGGTTAGAAGCAGGTTCTAGAACGTGAAATGCTACACACCTGGGAGGTATTGCAAACTTGAGGCAAGCCTGAGCTCCACAGCCAAACCTCCCCCTCTCCCTCCCTCCTTCCCCCAGACTTCAGGGGCTGGAGGCGTAGTCTAGTGGTAGAGGGGTCTATCCAGCATGTATAGGCTCTGGGTTTGATCCCTAGGACAGGAAGGAAGGGAGGGAGAGAGGGAGGAAGGGAAGGAGAGGGGAAGGAGGAAGAAAGAAAGTTAAAGGTAGGAGAAAGAGGATGGGGGAGGGAGGTTGGGAGATATAGAGACAGAAAGAAAGAAAATCAAATGGTCAGGCAGATTCCTGCATAAGTCCTGACCTAGAATCTTGGGGTGCCATTCTGGGAGTCAGAGAGAAGAGGGAGCAGAGCACCCTGCTCTCCAGGAGGCACCGGGGCAGGTCTGACTGTGAACTTATGATCAGCCTGGGAATGGCCAGAGCTCCACGGCAGCTCTGTGTGGGACCGGAAGCCTCACCTGGAGTTAAACTCCGACCTCATGTGAGACCCTAGCGGCTGCACAGTTCTGCACCTGTCAGGTTCTCCTCCCACAACATGAGCTAATCATACACCCCTTGCACCTCTGAGAAGAGAATGAGCTGACCCGTGAGAAGCCTTTCACTGTGCCTGGACTTCCTATGTGTGCAGTAGATGGTGAGGGTGGGAGCGGTCATGGCGGTGGAATGGATACTTTCCATAGTGCCATGTGCAGTGAGGTTTCCATGGAATTAAAGTAAACTTTTGCTGTTCTCTCTGGTCTTACATCAGAGAGGTTCTCTTAGAGGCATGACTGCTCCCTTCCTCACCCTCAGAGGACTCTGCTGGCCACCAGGCAAGCAGAGCCATGGTGAGATGGACCACTGGGTCTATGGAAGAACCATGTCCAGTTCACAGCAGGAAGCATTTCCACCGAGCCCTGGAACAAGGCCATCTCTGGAAATGAACTACCACCCAGCTTCTCTGTAGACTTGTGACAGGCTGCATCCCAGCCTCACCTGCAGGCTTCCGGGAATGCTGTCAGGAAGCGGGTGGCTGTTGGTTCCTTCATTTGTGCCATGTAATGGGCTTCTGCTGTGCCTCTGAGGTCTTAGGGATCAATTACAGCCGAGCCTAGAGTTTCTCGCAGCTTGCAGGCAGGACCGATCGGCAAACAACTCATCATTACCCCTTGTGGCAAGTGTGACTGGGCACCAAGCAGCTGCAAGAGAAGCAGCTACTGGCACAGCACCTGCAGAGAGGTGTTGTTCCCCATGGGACATGCAGGGTGTGGAGACCAGAACCAGGCAGAGCCAGGCGAGGTCCTGAGCAGCATGCTCCCCCTCCCCCCAAGTCTAACAGAACCTGTGATGCCAAAGAGCTTCCCGACTTCAGAGTAAGACTGGGAATCACGAGTGCCTTCTGCTTTCCTCCTGGGGATGATCAGCTCCCACCAGGCACAGATGGCAGATGGTGCTCACAGCTGAGCCAGGCGAGACCACCACAAAGAAGGGTCACACAGGAAACAGCAAAGAGGCACGGAGGGCTGTCCACGAGACCTGCTTCCTCTACCAAGAGCTTTCTTGTATCGCGTACTGAGATTCACAGGGGCATAAAACAGGCAATTTGGATGTGACCTCAGAGGTTATTCTCTTACTCTGGGAAGGAGCGATCTTGCCCAGCAGAAATAACAATCCTTTAAATTTGCCTAACATTATACAGTTACACTTCATTTCATTTGGCTGGTACCTGCGGATGTATTCAGCATTCACATTCCTCCCCTGATTGCCCAAAGTAATCCTCCCTGGGACTCACAGTAAACTATGCCTCGGGCAGCAGCCAGGACTTCTTATACTGATCTTGTGGTTCTCTGTGGACTGTATCTCCGGATTTGAGGTTCAAGGAAGCCAATGGTTTGCTCCTTGTGCAGGAGAGCAGCCTGACCAGAGGAAGTGAAGAGAGGCCGAGATAATGGGCAACATTAATGAGCAGCTCTCACGGCGGCCAGCTCTGTGAAGCATAGTGGAGCTGACAGGAAACGTTTCTCCAAACACAAACGTGATGTCCAGCAAAAACTCCGGCAGCACAGGGAACATGCTTGACTGAGAAAGAGGAAAGCGATTATGACTAGATGGGGAAAATAAAATCCCAATTATCCCGAACTTGGCAGCTAAGCCTTTGTGCATAAATGGAGCTCAGCCAGGCATGGAGACCCAAGGGATCTCTTCATATAGGGACAGGGCTTTTAGAGAAAGAGGACTCAAACCTGCTTGTTACAAATACCCACAGGGCTTGGGGACATGCTAGGTTTCGTCAAAGGGGCAAAGGGTTGGCTGAGGAGGAAAGTGATGGCTCCTTAGAGAGCTGAGGGGAGCTAGCCCAAAGCAGTCTTAGCAGAAGCCATCCTGAGAGTCTGCCTAGAGGGGACTAGGCAGGACATTACAGGAATCAGAGGCCAAGGAGAATGTTCTAGCTCAGTGATTCTCAACTTTCCTGATGCTGTGATCCTCTTACAGTTCCTCATGCTGTGGTGACCTCCCCAACCATAAAATTACTTTCATTGCTACTTCATAACTATAATTTTATTACTATTGTGTATCATAATGTAAATATCTGTGTTTTTGATGGTCTTACGTGACCTCTGTGAAAGGGTTGTTTGATTCCCCACAGGTGTTGGGACTCACAGGTTGAGAACCACGTTCCAGACTGTCCATGGAGAGTAAATGCATAAGAGATTCAGGCTTCATGTAACATGCTGAGTGACAGGCCCGGTTCTTGGTTCCTTAATGGTAGGATGGTACCGTCACAGTCTGCCTGTGGCTGCAGTGAATATAGCTGCTTTCATGATCTTCCAGACAGTCTAATCACTGACTTGAGACTATCCAGGGACTAAGGAGGACGCTGTGATCAAAACATGACCAGAGGAGGGAGGGACATTCCACTGAGTTAATTTAGAGCAGGAAGTGCCCTCACAGAGTAGGTTTGAAGAGGCAAAACTGAAATTGTCTTGACTCTGACTAAAGCTAGTGACAGTCTTTGTCCATTTGGGGATTTCTATATGGGTAAGATGTAGGTGAGCAGGGCAGGGCTGCAAATGTTCTTGTGTGATGCTTAGATTTTTTTTCCCTCCTGTGCTATAGTGGCCCACCATGGAAAGATTGTTTGTACAGCTATTGAACCTAGGTTTGGACCTGAGATTGGACATAAAAGCAACTATGAGCCAGATCCACAGCCTGGAGCTATGGCCAGCTGGAGCTACATCTCAAACAGACCCAGCATCCAAGCAGAGCCTAAGTCAGCCAAACGCCAATCAACCTGCAGACCCGTGACCGTAATAATAGATGCTGGTTCCAAGCCAGTGAGTCTGAGAGCCATGAGCTATGTAGTGTGACCAAGCAAGGTGATGGTATCTGGAGTCCAAACAGCTCTGGCAAGCAGCAGTGATCGTCAGGTCAGGTACAGTCTGCAGGTGATGCCAGGGGAAACTATTGTCCAGACCCCCAGGCATAAGGATAATTTCTGCTACCTACCTCTCATCTTGCTCCACCCCATACCTCCCGTTCCCAATCAAATGCCTCGTTAGCTAAGGAGATGAAATGGAGAGAGAAGGGACAGTGGCTGTGTGCATCAACCTGGATAGGCTACCTTCCCAGTTTGTCTGTATGTTGCCATGAAGGTCTTTTGTAGATGTGATTAAAGTCTGTGACCAGTTGACTTTAAGTACAGGAGACTCTTTTAGATAACACTTTGTTCTAGCCATTGAAAATCTTATGAGAAATAAAAGCTCAGACCTTTCCACAAAGAAGAAGAAATTCTGTCAGCTTCTGCCCATGCTGACAAGGTCCATCCTTTCTCTTTTGACAGGCTTCCCTACTGACCGCAGCCCCTAAACCCACACAAGCCAGTACTAGGCAACAACCCTGTCAGTGAGTAGCTGTATTGGTTTTCTTCCTCCTGAACACCAACTGATACAAATTGTCTCTAGTTTCTTGAAGTGCAAAGTGGAGAGGAAAGAGGCAGGAGCTGGGGCCTGCAGCCAGAGGTCGCCATGCCTGGGATGGGAAGCCGAGGAGAGAAAGCCACCACACCCAGGCCTCCTCACAGACCTGGCTGTGGGTTCTTCGCTCCTTGACAGCTGTTCATGCTCAGCGCATGTGCACTTGGTGCCTATAAATTTGACCTTGAAGCCCCTGAGCTGCACCCCACGAGGGGAGTCACACCCATTCTTTTAGGCCCCAGATCCTTTGAGAAGCAACTGGCCACAGTCCATAGTCCAGGTTTAGAGCCAGAGGTCGAACTGCTAGATGTGAAAGACACACACACACACACACTCTCACACACCTTCACACAGAGACACATATTCACGCTTGCACACAGATACACTCACACACATACACACATAAAACTCACAGAGGGACTTACCCACACACACAGAAACACTCTCACACACACCCTCAGAAACATATACACTCACAAACACACACACTAACACACACAGAGACACACATTCACACTCACACAAACACACATACTGTAACACACTCTGTTGCCATAGTAAGCACAGTGCCTGAGGCTGCAGACCCGGTGGCTGTGGGCAGGACTGGCTCCATAACCTGGTGGTTCACTCTCTGGGAGTATCTGGAGCTTGCTTTCTTCACTTCTAGGGTCACAGTGGTCACCGATCTGAGTGACCTGTGAGTGACACTGAAGCTGGGATCGCGGTAGCACTTTGATAGGCTGCCTGCCCCACCTGCCCTCCGCTCGTACCGCAGCGGCCCAGCGGCCCTCCCCTGCCCCTCTACGTCTGCCTGGCCTTGCATGGCCACCTGGCAGCCCAGCCTGCCACAGGCTAAGCCAGATTCTGGTACTGAAGCCTGTGGCCATAAATGGTTAATGTGATTACTGCATTTAGCCACATCCCCATGGCTTTCTCTCCTTAATCGCTCGGAAAGTGTTTCACATTCCTTTCCTACGTGACTGAAATCAAAGCGGCACCTGCAGAGGCAGGAAGGCTGCCTGCCAGAGCGAGGTGGAGATGGAAAACAGACAGGCTTTGATGGAGAGAAATTATGTCTTTCTTAATTCCTTTCACCCTGTAATTACCTGGCGCAGCCACGTGGCTTCGCGGCAAAAATAGCTTGCCACATAAAAGGCGTTGTCTGTAGACTCGTGGCTCCGCTGCTCGGGCGACCGTGCGTGGGCACACTTGCTCCAGGCACCCGCAGCCCACATCTGCCTCCAGCTCCCAGAGCCGCCACTAGGCCCCCGACCAACAATGGGTCAATTCTAAAGCTTCTGCTACACCTCATCCTCCTCCCGGCTCTGCAGCGGATGCTCTGCCCGCACCCCTCCTGCCCTTGGCCTCCACTGCCTGCTTCCTCCCTGCCCAATATCAGCCTCCTAAGAGGCCTTTCCCAGCCACCCCAGCCAGAGCCAGATTCCTCAGGGCTCCCTTTGCCTCCTCTCCCCTTCTGTCTCTCCTCTTCTCCCCTCCTGTCGCCTCTGCTCTCTCAGGCCTTTCCTCTGTCCCTTCCCGGTTTTTGCCATCCTTGTTCCAGGCCAGGCACAGCCCTGAAGATCCCATTGTCCCTGGACCACACAGTAAGTGCCCAAAAGCCTGCTGAGGCCAAACCTGCCCCACCCCCAACCCATTTCCCTCTCTCCGAGTAAGGACCCCCCCCAATCAGGCTTAAACCTCAGAACATTCTCCACCCTCTTTCTCAGCTGGTCCGGGTCCAATGAAGACACCCACACAGGTTATCACAGTGTGGATGAACGGAGCTCTCAGGAGCCTCTGACTCATAGAAACTCTGGTTCAGATCCTGGCTGTGAGCTGCAGCTTATGTGCCTGTGAGAAAATCACTCCAACATACTTATTTGTAAAGTGGCAAGAAAAAAATTTACCTCCAAGCATTGTTTTGAGGACTGACGTACAAAGCAGAGGAATGCCGTAGACACGTGTGCCCTGTCCTGCTCCACCGGAAGTCCTGTGCCTGAGACGTTCATCGATGCTGCAGTCACTACATTCAAGACCCCATTTCTCCAGTCTTTAGCTGACACCTAAGCCTGTTTCCTCAACTGATCTGTGGGAACAGTAAGTTTTAACTCAAAAGATTGTGATGGATATTAAGCAAACAAATAAGGCTACAGAGATGGCTCAGAGGGTAAGACTGCTACCTAAGCAAGCATGGACCTGAGCATGAATCTCCAGCACTTAACATTTGATGATGACCATGATGATAACAATGGTGATGATGGTGATGACGACGATGATGATGACAATGGTGACGATAATGATGATGACTAAAATGATGATAACGATGACAATGACGGTGATGATGACGATGGCTGCATGTGTCTGTAACTCCGACCATGAAGCAGAGACAGGTGAATCCCAAGATCTTGCTGGCCACACTCTCCATGGCCTGGTCGCCCAGCCCCACCCCTCATACCTCTGGATGAATCTTCTCCCCTCAGCTAGGAATTTTGTCATGTCAGGCCAGTGGCCGAGTCAAAATTGGGAGTTTCCAGCTGAGTGAGAGGAGAGTCCTTGTCTCAAGGCAACAAGGTAAGGGATGATCGAGGACCATGTCTGACATCCTCCCCCTCTGACCTCTGCTTGCAAATGCAGGGGTATGGGCACTTGCACACTCACATATATGTAACATACATACAACCACATACTCATTTATGTTCAACACACATACAAGCGCACACATACACACACACACACACAGGCACACAGGTGGGCACTCACTGGGGTTTCAGCACATGCTAGGTGGATTCCTTCCCTTCTCGGCCCTTTGTTTTCTCCTCACTCCCTGGCTGGCTCATTCTTGCTCTCTCCCTGGCTTCTGTCATTCTGCTTCCCACCGCCTTGCAGTTTATGCACCTTCCTTCCACGTGTCCTGAAATGGAGTGTGCTGAAGATCTAGTTGGCAGGATGAGAAAAATGCCACAGGATGGCAGAGTGTCGTGCTGTTCACAACACAACTTAGAAAAGTTCCTGCAGGACATCATTAGCCTGTCTGGGAGTTTGGATGTCATGATTCCTGAATTCTTTACTGTCCGTGACATCTGCCCTCAAGAGATGGCAAAAGGGTGATCATCTGGGTCATAGCCACACTGAAGACAGCAAGGCAACAAATCCTGCATTTCCCCTTGCAGCCTTTCTGACAACACTGCAGAGGTACAGAGCTGCAGGTCACATACAGTTGGAGCCCTTCACGGGGATGGCTGAAGAAAGCGCTTGGTAATGGCTTCACCATGAGCCCTGTCCAAGGTGGCTCCTCTGCTGCCAGCCATTCTCTTGCCAAGTCCTCTTGTAGACTTAAAAACAAAGAAACCAAGATTTGTGCTTTTTCCAAGTGACCCTGGCCGCTCGTCTTGACCTTCATGCTTCTGTGTGCAGCATCTCTTAGTGGGGAGCTCCATCACTTGGAGGTGTCCCAGGAAACCTAACTTCTTTTGCAGAGGTCCTTGGTGGGGCAGGGCATCAAGAGCCAGACCTGCGACCAGTGAGGCTGGCTTGACCCAGAAGAGGACTCAGAATACGTCAGGTTCTCCCAGCCAGCCTGCAAAAAGCAAAAACACAAGGAGCACCAGAAGCCACATCTCGTCTGGGTCCGGTTTGCTCATGCATCGGGGACAGAAAAGGGGAGCAGAAGTGAGCCGCGGCACTTTGAGGTCGTCCTGGTCCCTGCAACTGTTGCCTTCCAGAGGAGGGAAAATCTGCACCAAAGTAACGTGGAACCCTGGAGCCAAACGAAAGGACAGCAGACATGAGCTGAAGAGTACTGAAACGTTGCTGTCCACACAGAAGCTTGCCTGTGCTCATCCACAAGGGGGCGCTTCAGTCCCAGGAGGCGGAGTCTATTTCTCTCGAGACTATCCAGGCTCCCTAATGACTTGCACTGACCAATAGGATCCAGTCGCAGGATTTCTTTCTGCCACACCTGGTACCACGACAGCTTCCTCGGGGTGACAATGAAGACCAAGCCAGGTTTTGGGGCACCATCATTCTTTTTATCAGTGTCTGTGGGCAGAGCCATGGGCCCCATCATGCCCTTGAAGATGCCTCCCAAGCCTTCCTTGGGCAGAAGGCAGAGAGCAAGTTGATTCCTTCCACTCCCTTCCCCAGCCCAAACCTTACAATAGACCTGCCTCGCGGTGGCAGTTCACTCTAAAACGTCTCTTGTTCCCTGAAGCTTGGCTGGTGGAAGTAGGCCACGAGGAGGGAGTGGGCTTTGAAAGAAATACCTCTCCCTGGTCCCATCCCCCACTTGCTGCTCTGCTGTGATGTAAATCGTCTATGCTCCTGCTGTCCTGAACTGAAAGCCCTCCGAAACCACCATCCAAAGTAAACCTTTTTTCCTGTAAGTTGATTCTGCCAGGTCGTCTGTCACAGTGATGAGAAAAATGGCTGCAGTGCCACCACCTAGAGCCCCCAGGAAACAGCCTTGGGGCACAGACTAGAAAGGCCCGATTAATTCATGGCATGGACAGCAGGAGGATGCTTGAAGGCCACACGGTCTGGTCCATTAGTGAGCCGTGGAGGATGGAAGTAGAAACAGTTGAGTCCAAGGTGTGGAGGACCATTGAGCCTCCCAAGGGCAGCTGTGTGGAGGTGTGCCTCTTGCCCACACTTCGGGCACAGCATTCTTGGGACAGCTGAGTGGGCACCTTTACCTGCCCCATAATTCGTTGTTGAAGGACTCAGATAAATCACATCCTCGACAAGTATGTAGCCTGTGGGGAAAATCCATCCTGGCTCTTGAGTTCTCATTTCTAACGATGCTCAGGAAGTTATCGGAAAAGTCAAAACACTGTGTTTCCAAGTGCTGCTCAAGACTCACCAAGTTCAAACGCTTCCCATAAATCCAGAATGCAAAAGGCGTTTTTCAAAGGTTTACTGTTCCCCAAATGACAGTAATGCTATATTGACCGACTTCAGGGGCACCCTGGGAGTTTTGAAAAACCAGTCAAGCAAGCAAGCTCTTTAGCTGAACAAAAGGAAGAAGAAAGTTTGTGAACCTGACAGTGCTGTTTAAGTTCACAGTGTTTCTCTGTTTTGACAGCACTTTTGCAGGTCTCGATGCGACCTGGGCGTCAGGCCGCACGCACCCGCTCCTCACAGCTCTTGCCTCCGGCTCCAGCATCACTTCCCCAGTTGTACGTCCATGCAGCTGCCATGGCTGTCTTTCCAGATCACAGATCAAACGTTCCAGCTCAAAGATCACTGCACCCTCTGTGGTGTTCCTTAAAGAGACTGTGGTAGTCCTCGGACTTCTGCAAAATCCCCCTTACCTCTGCCAGAAAAGAACATTCTGTATGTACAGACTTGCAATCATTCTTGCAACAAACCTTTACCAGATCGTGAAGATTCAGCAATGGAAAATATAAAAACAAATAAAATCTCTGCCTCATGGAGTGAAGGATAACAGAACATATCAGTAAGCTGCTGAATGATGTCAGCAAAGCCAGGTTAGCCTGGGCCAGAGATATGGAGCAGGAAGTGATCCATCTCCCCCTCCTTAACACCCACAGAACCCCACCCAAGTCACAGCCACCCTGGAAGTGGACAGGGAATCATCTGACAAGCTCTGAGATGCCTTTGTCCCTCTGATTTTTCCCTGTACAGCTGTCACAGAATGAGACAAGACAATGGCACAGACTCACACCTTGACACTGTTAAGTCTTCCAAAGAATGGAGAACAAGTGCTCTTTTCATTTCCTAGGTATACTGTAGCTCTGTCCCTTAGAGAGGTAGAGGGCAAGGAAATCACAGGTATCACTGTGGTAGCCTGGCCTGGGGAGCGTGGCTGGGTGTCAGAGAGGTGGGCTGGAGGGATGGGTTTGTGTGAGGGCCTGGAAGCTTCCCTGCAGCCTGATGATCTGGTGGAGGGGTGAGGAGCTTAAGTAGCAGAGACTGATATTGAGGAGCAGGACTTCTGGGAATCATGTGAGAATGGGGGTGGGAGTGCAGCTCAGAACCTGTGTTTAAAACCTGATCCTATTTTCTGCTAGCTGTGTGCAGAGCCTCAGTTTCCTCCCCTCGCTGTTTCCAAGATCACTCCTGGTTGCAGTGCCAGAAAGAGGCTGTGAGTGGTGGAGGAATTAAGACCGCCTGTTTCTACTGCACCCTCAGATGCGGGGTCTCGGGGCTGTGGGTGCGTTCCGGTGCACAGAATCTCCAGATACACACATCACAGCTGCCGGGACTCGCATAGCATCCCGCTCTCTCAGCATCTGCCTCATTGTCTTTGTGTCTCTCTGTGTCCCTGCCACGGTCATGCCCCCTCCCTTCTGCGTCTCTACAAACCTCAGCCTGATTTCTTTTTTGTACTGGTGTGTGGAGGGCAGGGTTGCCTGTAGGGGAGGTGTCTGCGTGTGTGTGAGAGAGAGACAGAGAGAGCGTGTGAGAGAGAGAGAGATTTTGTTTATTGTGGTGGGTTGACTGTGCGGTGAGGAGGTGTGAATGGGTTTGAGTGTGTTGTGAAGGGGGATTGAATGTGGGTTGAGTGTATGGGGGGCGTTTGGGTGTCAGTGTGGAAGTGTGTATGAGGAGGGTTGCACACATGTTTCTGTGTGTCGTGTGTGTCCATCCGTGGTTGTGACTCTGTGTCTAAGTCGTCTTGTCTTTCAATATTTGTTTCTGCCCTGGCTTTCTGTCTTCCTCTTTCCCTCCCTCCCATCACTGTGTCTCCTTCTGTCCTGCTTTTCCTTTCTCATGCCTCAGAGTCAGAAGTGACCCTCTGACTCTCACTGTTTGTTATAAGGAAAACACTGAACTGTCGTTCCTTGCTCCTTCAAGGAGCCTGACAGCTGGAGCAAACAATGAGAAATTCAGAATTAATTGGACACTGATTGTTTGCCGGGGGGAAACATATATGTGTGTGTGTGTATATATATATATATATATATATATATATATATATATATATATGAAACAAAAGCCAGCCTAGCAACGGTGACTACTGCTGCACGTAGCAACAAAGCAGTCCTAACGAAGCGTGGCGACGGCAGCCTGGAGCTGACAGTGGCCAGCGCACGCTGAAAGAAGGAAAGCCAATGCCCGGGCCACTCAGGAGCCCAGCAGGTCACCCCACACCTGCAGCAGTTCAACTACAGCCCCCTGACACCTGCATATTGATGGCGAGGAGACGTGAACCTCAGACCCCACACACGGACCCTCCGTTCATTCATTCTCCATGTTCAAATAGCGACCAGCTTGGACAGGAGGGGAGATCAAATGGATAAGGAGCTGCAGAATCAGCAACCATGCAGCCGAAGGAGGGCAACACCCTCTGTTAGAAGGGAGGATAAAAGATGGAAAGACGAGCGTGACAGCTGAAAGGAGCAGTGCGCACTGCATTAGAGAAAAAAGGACCAGGAGGCAGAGGATCAAGAAACTGGGCTCCTCAGAAGGTTAGCTGTTTTCACTGTTGAAACAGCAGTTCTCTCTGGCTTATACCAAAGAGAGTTAAACATGAGACGTCAAAGAGTAGTCATTACCAACACTGTCCATAATGGCCATGGCGGGGAGCACCCAAATGCCCACTGACTGACGAATGGATGAACAAAGTTAATATTCATATGCATCAAATTATTATTTGACAATAGAAATGAATTAAGTGTGGATTTATTTTAAAAGCCAGTGTGGATTAACCCTGCAAACTTCATGGTTACAAACACCACATCATGTGATCCTGCCCACATGAAATGCCCAGAACACACAAGTCCATGTTGGCAGAAAGATGAGGGAGGGAGGAGCAGAGAAGGATGGGGTTTCTTTGGGGACAATGAAGACGCCTTGGGAATAATCGGAGCGGATGAGCAATGTCTGCATGCATGGGAATGTATGAGATGCCCCCAAATCATGTGCTTTAAAATAGACAAGGGATGATCTTACTGCCTGTGAATTGCTCCAATAGAATAAAATAAGACTGAGGGAGGCACAGGGCGGGAGACAGGGGGAGACTGAGCTGCTGGGGCCGCGAGTACCGCTGGCTTTGCCGTAGGGTGGCGAGGGGCCTTTAGGTGCCCAACCACAGGAGCTCTCAGATGTGCCAGTTCACCGCAAGGGCCACAAGCAGTGGCAGCGAGAGCTGGGGCTGGGGTCGGATGGGGCAGTTTAAGGGAGTGAGAGGAGCGAGCAGGCAGCAGGGGTGTTCGGAGGACAGACATGGTATTTGGAGGAATACCTTGCGCTAGAAAAGCCCTTGGGAAGCTTGAAGAAGCAGGATCCCCTGCTCCTCCCAAAGCCCTGCTTTCACGTTTCCGGGAGAGAAATGCAGGGACATGAGTGCGATCCTCTGCCCTTTGCCGGTGTTCCGGCGTTGTCATGTCCCATCACAGCAGGACATTCCAGCAGAAGCTCCTGTCTCGGAGCTTTCTGCTCCCTCCAGGGCCCTTTCCAGGTCTGAGCTTTAAAGACCCGCTTTAATTAGCTCCGTCTCTTGCGGTGTTGGGCGTTATCTCCACCTCAGCTGGCTCCTTTCCTTTGCTTCTCGGCTATTGACTTCCAGAAACTCTGCCAGCCACATTGCGGCTCTGATTAGAGGTTCTTAAAAAGCAAAGCTGGCTTTCTGAAGCACAGAGCCCTTCCCCTGGAGAGCAGAATGAAGGCTGAAGCGTGGGTGCTGGGCTGGCTGATCCCACAGCCTCTCCCTGCATCCCCCAAGCCACACGTGCCCCTCCCTGACTTTGACTCCTCCCCTGGAGGAGTTGCGGCTGGCGAGAACTGGAGACCAGACATCTGAGTAGACACCCAGGCAGGTGGGCAGCAACCTGGGGCAGGACCCTGGAGTGTACTGGAGAGGGGCCCTGGGGTGCACAGTGAGCTAATTGTTGTCAAGATGAACCCCATATGGCAACAACTGCATCATCATCCATGTGTCAGCTTCACGTGGCTTTGTCGTTCCGTGTCCACACCCAGCCGTTCATCCAGCCAGACAGCTACCCCTTACCAGGTGCCTGCCCTGTGCTGGCAGCAGGGCCTTCACTCAGAAGAACACAATGCAGGAAGATCAAAACAGAAATAGGCCAGAGCCACGTGGCAGGCAGCTTCCAGGCACCCAGAGGAACTAAAACACGTATAGAATTTGAGATCAGACCAAACTTAAAAGGCCTTAGAAAGACTTGGACGCTGGCTTCAGACTGTAGAGTAGACGGGGCCCCTGAGATGCAGTCACAGCCATGGGGAACAAGGCATGGCGAGAGAACCCTTGCACAGCTGACAAATGTACCAGCAGAGGGCCTCCCGACCCTGCAGCCCCCAGCAAGGCTGGGGTGGCTGTGGGTCCTGGCTAGCTGGGCCCTGCACTGACCCTGAGCACTTCACCGGGAGCTGAGTCTGCCTTGGGGCAAGGCCGAGCCCTAGACAAGAGGACGGGAGAGACAGGGACTGAGGCTGAGGCGTCTGAGGCCTGGAGCCCTTCACCGTTACCGCAGTGATGCTGCAACTTCATCCTTGGCCACTCAGTGTGGACACACAGAGACAGCCAGGGACAAACTGTGGGTCTGGAAGCTACTTGGGTCTTAGTTGTATACATCAGAGCTAGGGTGGGTCAGTGCCTCCATTTGCTTAGCGTTCAATAAAACCAAGGCAGCCTAGAGTAAGCTGCTCCTGGTTTGAGTTTATTAGAAACCTTAATCTCCAGAGGAAAGCATCATCCTAGAAGCAATGTGGTGCTCAGGGGAAGGGGGCTGTTCCCTGAGTTCTAATGCACTCTGGGTTATGTCCAGAGTTCCCAGAGACTGGCTACAGCAAAAGACGCTGCAACAAGCTCATGCTTGCTGAGTCCTCGATACAGAGATGACGTCAGAGGAATTAGGCCACCGGGAGCCAGGAGCCCTCACCAGTGCTCTTGTAGGCCTTGGGATGTTCCCAGCATGCCAAGGAGGGGAAAGAATGAGAGCAGGCAATGTTTGTCACGTGTCCAGGGTCATTTAATTAGCGGCTCAACTAGACACGCATACCTCTGCACTCCAGGCTCACTGTTCTGACCTCTGTGCCGTGCGTCTCCTGGGGAGAGCAGTGAGCAGAGACTAGACTGCACGGGACTGCAGCCATCAGCTAGAGAGCAGTGTCAGGCTGCGATGGCTGTCATCTACCCCTTAAGGAGCTTAGTGGACCCTGCCATACAAAGGAGGCTTGTATCCAGGAGCCAGGTGGCTTGGGGTGCTCCCCATCTCAGGCTTGGACAAGCCAGCAGCCTCCATCTGGAAAGCTCTCTGGGGGCTGGAGAGATGACTCAGGGGTAAAGAACGCATGATTTACCTCCTTTACAGAGGACCTGAGCTCAGTTCCTAGCACCCACTTCAAAAGCTCACAACTGCCCACAACTTCAGCTCCAGGGACACAGTGCCCTCCTCTGGCCTTCATGGGCACCTGCACTCCCATGCACACACCTCCAACACATGCACACATATGTCCACATAATTAGAACTAAGTCTAAAAAAAGTAAAGAAGAAAGAAAGCTCTCTGGTGATGAATTCAATAGTCAGTTAGAGATTACTTCTTCTTACGTCCTTTTACTTTTTCAAGAATATTTGATCCAACTGGAAAGAAATAAAGTCAGTCCCAGAAAGAAGCATCACATTTCTTCTCATTGGTGGGCTTTATGGTTTCATAACATCACATATGTATGAATAATGGAATGAAACAGCCAAATTGTGTAGGGGAACAAACAGTGGGAGGGGTGGGAAGAACTATATTATAGGCATGAAAATGCCCTTGTGTAATCCAGTAAAATAAAGTGCAAAGTCTTAAAGTGTTTTCCTGCTCGTTGTCTGTGCTTCAAGCACATGGTGAGCATTAGCGCCCATCTGTAGCTTACCTGGAGTCTAGGTATGAAGCTGAACACGGCGGCTCCACTCTTGCCCTCAGCTGGCCCAGCTCCTGCAGCTAGGAGCCCCTCCCTTCTCCCAGGGCCCCCACAAGACACAGGACACTGAAAGTATGCAGACCACTGCCCATTTATGGCCACTCTTGCGGCTGAGCCGCAAGACACACCTGAAAGTGAAGAGAGGTATTTCCTTTACCACTATTCTGACGGAAAAGCCTACGTTCCCATGGCCAGAAGAAAGGGACACAGATGCAGACAAGCCATTAGCTGTGCAATTTACAAGGACACAGGAGCCTGGTGTTGCCCAGGCATCTGCCATTCTGGTATAATGTGGACATAGCCTCATGAGCTACTCCACCCCCACAGTGGAGTATGATGCCACCACAGGCTATGCAGAGCAAGGAAGAGAGAAGAGAGCTCCCCCAAGCCCTCGTGCTTTCTCTTTAACCAAACCCCAGTAGCCAGAGGACCAGCCATTGCCACACATGCTGCTAGCCAAAGGGAGGCAGAGGGGGTGTTACAATTTAGGATGTCTCAGGGAAACTATAGGAAAGGTCACCGTGGAATGGATTACAGAGATTAAAAGAATTTCCAGGTCACATCTGCACCCCAGCTTCCCAGTTTCCTCTTTAATCATCAGTCTCTAATTCTGGAACATAAAATTAAAGCTCATTGATAATGATCGGTGATTTACTGAAGGAAGCCCAGCCCTAATTAAGAGCAGAAGAAGCTGACACTGCTTTTCAACTTCCTGCCGAAGTCCAGCAAGGAAATTACCTGGTTCTGTAGAGCCAATAACACCGTCAGGCCCGGGTTTCCTGATGAATGTACGCTTGACCATATTAATATGCAGAGAGAGTTGCTTCGACTGTTAGCAATTTACTGGTAATTGGGACATCGACAGACACCTTGGAAAGTGGCTGAGCTGGTACCTGAGCACAGAGCGCATTATCTGTTCTTGGAAGATGAAGACATGCAGGCAAAAGCTATGGCCAGCTCTCAGTAGTGGCTTAGGGGCAGAGGTCAGGGGTCATGCTGTAGCTAGATTCTCAACTATAACTAGACTCAGACTTTAATAAGAGTCAAAGGTCAGATCTGAATCAGTACTCAGCCTGTGGCCAATGAGGGATGAGCACAAGCCTGGGATGAGGCACAAGGACCCATACTGAGTCTGTATCAGGGACTCAGGCTCAGATTGAGCCTTCCTAATTCCTTATCATGCCTCAACACCATATTCTGTCCTCCTCACGATCTCTACTTCTTCCCTCTGATTAGAGATGTGGAGGCATTGGAGAGTCACCTCCCAATCCTGGATTGGGCAAAGGAGCCTCTTTGGGCATTTTCAGGTAGAGGTTCTACCTATTTGTGAGCTGTGGTGTCCCAGGAAATGTGACTCGCCAGGAGCCCTCGCCAGGGAAGAGTGGAGGGCAGACGGGTTTGCACAGCTGCCACTAAGGAGCACCACAGGCCACTGCAATCCCCTGTATTCCCCCTTGCCCCTGCCCATCAGCATGGCAAAGTTACCGGCAATCCTCAGACCCAATGAGAAAGGTGCTGTTATAAGCCCCACTCACAGATGAAGAAGTGAAGGTTAGAGAGATGAGACCACCCACTAACAAAGAATGTGGAGGGGTGTGACTGTCCAGAGAGCCCTGTGTCCCCAGGCGGCAGGTACTGCCCCTCTGTATGACAGGGCACGTGGCCCAGTTTTAGCTTGAGTCAGCCTGTAATTTCATGAAATGGGGCCACCCTCAAGGTTCTAGATAACTGTTTACACAGAGTGGAGGAGCTCTGAGAAAACAGAAACCTGGGCTCTGTCAGGATCTCGTTCAGAAAGCCCTTTCCTGTGTCGGTAAGTTCAACCAAATCCCTATTTCTCCTCCATCAGGATCGGGTTATCATGTTTCATGCTGAGGTTCTTGGCCACTTTCTATGACAACCACGAATTCACAAATATGACCACATGAACCCTGAAACTTCCTTACAGCAAAGAAAACCATCATTCAAATGCAGAGGCAGCTTACAAGATAGGGAAAATAAAAAGCTTTGCCAGCTACACATTAGGCAGAGGGTTGGTATCTAGAATATACAAAGAACTCAAAGAAAGCTAAGCATCAAAAACAAACAAAAGCAATGGAGACATAGGGCATGAACTGAACAGATAGTTCTCTGAGAGACGGGGGGGGGGGGTGAGAAACATTTCTTTTAAAATGTTTTATATCCTTAGCAATCAGGGAAATGCAAATTAAGATACTTTCAGATACATGGGGAATGGATAGAATTTTTAAAAAAGTTGATGGAAAATGCTTCATGGTATCGGGGGAAAGGCACACTTACTCACTGCTGGCAGGACTGCACACTGGTGCAACCACTTTGAAAATCGGTGTGGCTGTTCCTCAAATGGCTAGGCACAGACCTTCCTCTCTTAGGGGTATACCCAAAAGACTCTACCACCACTGCAGAGGTTCCTCCTAAGCCACGTTCACTGCCGCTCCCTTCACAATTGCCAGGAAATGGAAACAGACTAGATGTCCATCGATGGATGGATATATAATCAAAAGGAGATACATTTACACAACAGAATATTGCTCAGCCGATAAGAAAAATGAAAATGAGAAATTCACAGGCAAATGGATGGAGGTAGAAACATTATTGTCGTTGAGGTAACCCAGATCCAGAAAGCCGGCATCCTATGTTTTTCTCTCATGTGTGAGTGCTGCATTTAAATCTGCAGAACTGTGTGTCTCATTTGGAATACCCATAGAGGTCAGGAAAGAGCTGTGAAAGGGTGGGGAGCATCTGTCAAGGTAGAGTGATAGAAAGGAAAAACAGGACGATAGAGCAGGAAGGGTTAAGGGTACGAGGATGGGAGAGGGATAAAGAAGGGATACAAGGAAGGGTGTGTAAGACTTCTGCTGTAGAATCTTCCCCAAACACAATCATATGCTGTTACAAGAGCCTAAATGTAGTTACTTTTTACTGGGACATCAATGACCCTGCTAAACTCCACAACGCAACAAGTAAAAACCCAGTGTCCAGAATGAGTTCCCACAGACCCCCAAATATTACATGCTATTGCCATGACCATTGGATTATCCTCCAGAACTTGATGGTGTGGTGCTTAATCTAGGTTGTCAACTTGACCACATCCGGAATCAACTAAAACCAGCTGAGCAAACCTGTGGGAGATTCTCTTGATTGGCTCATTTGAGGTGAGATAGCCCATCCTAAATCTGGCTTGACTCACTCACTCTCCCTGTCTCTCCATCTTAACCCTACCTGAGATCCCTCCCCGGGTAAATGAGGAGTTCACTCCTATATCCTGTATCTCCTTCTAGCAGGATATTAAACAAAATAATGGTTTTGGACAAAATTTGGAAAATATTTTTAAAATACTTGATGACCTTGTAGTGACCACCTCTTATACACCACGTACCCGGCTATACTTGGAAATGAAAGTAAGCAAGGTAGTCTCTGATGCCATGAAGTTTAAAACACCAGCATCTTGTGAGCTCGGACGACCTGGTACTTTCATGAACACATATGCATTCTTCAGTTACATTGGCACACAGACATGTATCTTGCCAAATAATTTGAACATGTATTTCTCTTGTTGTGTCACAAAGCATTTTCCTGTTACAAAGCTTTGTCTCTAATTTGCCCTTAAAAACATGCGTTTTAATGCCTCTGCATGCTTCCCCTATGCACCACCATTATTTGCCGTTTCCCAACAGTTTTCAATGTTTCCTGATTACAGATAACACCACGAGAAACCTTTAATGAGAGCCCAGCTAGGCTGTGATACAATCATGTGAACATTCCAGAAAAGAAAAAATTACCCTGCAGCTCCTGCAGAGGCTGATTGAAGGAAGATAGAAACAGGGAGACACGTGAGAACCAATAGGAACATCTCAGGTCTCTGAGGGCAATCTTCAAGTCAGAGCTGGAGGTGAGAGCTGCAGGACAGAGGAGCAAGGCAAAGCTAGGCCTTGGGGGTGGGGGCTACCTCTGCCTTGCTCTTGTTACCTGCTGGGTTCTGGTCCTCTCACCCACACTATAGTCCCTTTGACTTCCATATTTAGTTGTCCTCCCATTAAAGAAACACCTGTCCCATCCCTCCAGACTCCCCATGAGGTGCCTGTTAGTGAGATGTCCTTACTGTAGCAGAACTAGCTGGAGAATGTGGTATGTCCTGCGCCACCAGTGAGGGTGCTGAATAATGAGGAATCTTCCTAGGAACCTCAGATGTTGTGGGTGGAGCTGGTCATTGCAGAAGAGACGAACGCACTCTTCCTGTTTCTTAGAACCCAGGCTTCCCAATCATTCCACATGTGTGCAGCCACAGCCTGAAAGTGGTCCTGGGTGGACCACAGTAACAATTCAGATGATGGGACGTATCCCCAAAATATCTCCAGGATGGTGGGAGAGGCTGGGACAGGAGCAGAGGTTACAGAAATGTCTTTACTCTCAGGGAACGAAAGGAAGGCAACCTTGAGCTGAGGATGCGCACGTGAAACCCAGACTGAGGAGAGACGGCCTTTCAGGACCCTCAGGGATTTTGATAGCTATTGTAGCAGCCGAGTCAAAGTTCAGAGATCCCCAGAGCTGAGAACCTCCACTCATCTGCCAGGCCCTGCACTGCTGCCAGAGACGGCTGAGAGCAAGACTTGACCCAGGCTAGCATCCTCAAGGTCATTGCCCATTGGCAGGATAGAGGTGATTGACATGTCTTGGGTCTAAGATGGAGTCCTCTCCTGTTCCAAGGGTGTCTGGTCTACACAAGCACTTTGGCAGTGTTCCAAGAAACCCAGGGGCTAGGGCCTGAACCTCCTTGCTCTCCCTTATGCTCCTCCATTTTACTATGGTTCCCACTTTATGGATTTGAAAACTGAAGCTCAGAGAGGTCAAGTTAACCAAGTATGCAGCTTTCTTCCCTACTTCCTCCTAAAACACTGGCTCTCAATTGGTTCTGTTGTTGCTGTTGTTTTGAGAAACACTGAGCAATTTCAGGTGCCACTTTTGGTGATCACAGCTGGGAGGAGGGTGGAAGGCTGGTGTCTAGTGGAAGCAAGGTGAAGGATGTTGTCAAATGCCTTTAGCAGGGGACAGCCTTTCACGGCAGATGTCAGATGTCAATAGTGTCAATAGTGAGGCTGGAGGGATGGCTTAGAGGCTACTAACACTGGCTGCTCTCGAGGAGGAGCCAGGTCTGGTTTGCAGAGCCTGTAACCGGCAGCTCACAAACAGCTAGAACTCCAGTTCCAGGGAATCCAATGTCCTTTCCCGGCTTTTTGCATTTGTGCGTGTACATATACGCATTTATGCATACACATATATACTCATACACACATACACACATACATACACACACATACACACACATATACGCACATACACACATACGCACACACACACATATGCACACACACATACACACACACACACCACATACACACACATACACACATACGCACACACACACATATGCACACACACATGCACACATACACACATACACACATACACACACACACATACACACACATATACACATACGCACACACACACACGCACATGTACACACACATACACACATACGCACACACACACATATGCACACACACATGCACACATACACACACACACACACACGCATGGTACACATGCATCTGCTCAGCACGCACATGCACGTAAACTTTTAAGGTAAATGTCTCTTTCATGTTGGCAGTGCGGAGGCCGGCAAACCCTGGGCTGCTGTGCCGTAAACACGCACACAGGGTTTCGGTTCTCACCAGCCCCCGCTAAGAACTAACCTGTTACCTGAATTAGCAGCCTGTTAGAGCGGGAATCCCTCTCTAAGCCATCGGATTTGGCCAAGACCAAAGGAGTCCAGCTGTGCCCAGGGCGTGGGTATTCTGCAGCTAAAGCATGAGTCCAAGGATACACGGGGGCAGCAGGGTGAGCAGGGCAGGGGAGGGGTCGGGGGGTGGGAAGGACAGCCTCAGGGTGGCCTTCCCTCCTCAGCAGCTTCCTCCGCTCCTGTGGGGACGCAGAACACACACAGCTCCTGAAGCCGCCCGCCCTCCCTCCAGACAGCGCTGAACTAATATTTGCTTTAGCAAATGGCTGAGCTGTTCATCTCCTCTGGCAACTGGGATTTGTTTTCCTCTCAGGAAATCACTGGGGTTCTAAGTCTGAGAGGCTGATGTTTGGAGGACCTGAGTCTCCTTCCAGGCACAGTGCACGAGGAAGTGTGGCCTGAGGTGATAGGGCCGGAGCAAAAGGAAACAGTGACAAAATTGTCTGTGGTCCCACTGTACGCTGGCTTCTGTCTATGCTTGTGAACTCACAGAGGCCCCTAAAGGAAGGGGTTGGCTTCTTTTGTTCCCCATCTCCAAAGAAGAAAAGTTCAGTGTCAAGAAGATTGTCCAAGGTCACACAACCCCTGAGGGAGGCTGAAAGGATTTAAATACCATCTGGGTCTGTTTCAAAGGTCCCGACACATTCAGAGCTGTGCTAGCCCAGAACCTTGCAGGTGCCTCAGTGATGGGACAGAACTGAATCAGCTGGGCACTGCAGGGGACGGTGGTCCTCTGTGGTCTCTGTGATCCCAGCTCTCGGAGTCACGGAGCTCCGCAGTTACACATCCTATGGAAAACATCTCTACTGCAAGTCAAGAACCTGTTCAAATGGCCCAAAACTGTAAGGACGTGCCAGAACATGAACCTGGAAGTTCCTGAGGTTAGGGTTCAGAGCTGTTTGGGATTGTTCATGGTGTCACAAGAAACGTGGGACCTTTTATTTATTCTCCTTGACTTCTTTGCCCTCAGGTCCCCTCAGGGTGCCAAAATGGCTGCAACAGTTCCAAGCATGCCTTCTCTGTCCTGCCACCTGAACGAAGGACGTGCAGCCTTCACAGAGCTCTCATACTGGTGTGGAGCCTCCCTCCTCCTCACCCCTGATCGCATCTTAGTGGCCCACTTTGAATAACACACTATCTTAAACCAATCTCTTTGCCCGAAGAGAAGCCTTACGATGTCTGTCTTAAGCCCAGGTCAGCTGACTGAGACCCTGTAATAGGGGTTAAGATCAGGGAGCTTACTGGGTGAAATAGACCATAATCAGCTCTTGGTATTGGGGTTGGCATGGCCATTAACCATCTTCACTTTACTTACACGTGACAGACGATGGGAATGGTGGAGAGAAGACCACCAGGTCTGCCGCAAGCAACAATCACGCTAGTTGGAGGGAGGCCAGAGGCTGGGAAGCTGTCCAGTGTGCATTAGAATCATAACTCACACACTGGAAGAACATCACGGAGGCCAGACCCTACCCCCCAACCTGAACCTCTGAAACTCACAACTCGAGTTGTAACTCCGACAGCCACCACGGGTGGGAACCAAGACGCCACATGCAATCGCCATCAGGTGGCACGCGAAAGGTAGGAATGAAATATAGCTTGGTGTGAAGACTCGGGTCTTTGCCTCAGCACAGATATTCCCAAGTGAAGACTCGGGTCTTTGCCTCAGCACAGATATTCCCAAGTGAAGACTCGGGTCTTTGCCTCAGCACAGATATTCCCAAGTGAAGACTCGGGTCTTTGCCTCAGCACAGATATTCCCAAGTGAAGACTCGGGTCTTTGCCTCAGCACAGATATTCCCAAGCCTAGAGAGATCGAAGCTCAGCATTTCGACCTCGAAGCATTTTAGATGAAGGTTACATCACCTATTATACAATAAACACGTGACTAAACGGAGGGAAATGGTAAGGTTTCCCTAGAGACAAAGCAGGAGATGTCGAATACCTTGTGACTAACTCTTCAGTAGAGATTCCCCGATGGATGCTGAAATGAGCAGATGAGCCCGAGATGAAAATCAGAACTCGGCCTCCTCAGCAGGCTCTGGGTTAGGTGCCAGGGGAAACTGGTACCATCACAGTGGATGAGCCTGGCGGGCGCAGAATTGCCAATGATTAACGTTCCCAAAGGGCATCTTGCCTCACATGCCTCCGGCAGCACTAAACAGCCATAATATCACTTTAGCGGTGTTTGTGCCCAAAATGCATAATTTGAATTAATCGTGAAAAAGATCAGGTCAAAACCGCTATGCAGTTTACAGTCAGCTGTCCACTGCAGGGCATGATGGTGATTGTTCCTGTATTCCCAGCTCTCAGGAGGCTGAAGCAGGAGGAATGCAAGTTCAAATCCATCTTGAGCTACATAGTGAGACCTTGTCTCATACGATGTGGTTGCGATTTTGAAAGGGTGCTGGTTAGCTCTTTTTTCCTTTGCTCCCTGCCTTCACATAGATCCAAGACAGCAGGGCCTATAAAATCACAAACTGGAGGCTCCCAAACTGGGATCCCACGTAAACCTTTCCTCTTTATAAGTCAATTACCTCAGGGGACTTAATTGTAGTGGCAGAAAACTGGCTAGTAAAGCCATACTCTTCTAAAATGTTGGGACATATAAGACAAAGCAAGATTAATTAAAGAAAACCGAGGAGCTGTGACAATGAAATGTTGCACAGGACCCCGAACTGGACTCCTCTGGGCCACAGCAAAGACATTAATGGGGCCAGCAGGATATTCTGGAAGGGTCTCCAGTTTAGATAATAGTGCTGTGTGAATGTTAACTGCCTGTTCCTAAAACTGCACTTTCTTGTGTCTGATGTTAGCATATAAGAAATCTGGGTAAAGGGTTCATGGAACTAGTTTATAATATTTCATACAGATTTTTTATAAGTCCAGACATGTTCCAAAATGAATGCAAAGAATTCTTTAAAAGAATGCAAAGTTTTAAATAGAATCTTCCTTTCAAAAGTGACTAATGGTGAAATTTAAGTTGTTTGCTCCACAGTGTCATCAGTTAATACTCCTCCATCATGCCCAAAGCTTTGACACACGTGTGACAGTGTCTCACAGTGGTGGCCTGATGAATGGGCATGCTCCAGGACACCCAAGAGTGTGACACTTGCCATGATTAATCTTCATTAACAAATGGTTGGACTGAGGACCTGCTAGGCCATTGGTGAAGCACCCCCTGGGTGTGAGGGGAGACCCGCCTTGAGCAGGGAAGACGCCATCCCATAGGCTGTGACACTGAGCGGGATGGAGAGAGGACAAAGCCAGCTCACACAAAGCTCTCCTCTGGGTCCCAGCTGCCAGGATATGAGCCAGTCTGCCCTGTCATGTCACCCCCTGAGGGGGAGTGAACAGAAGGAGGCAGGGTAAAGCGAGAGGGAGCAGAACAGAAAAATGACAAAAGTCACAAGAAAGAAGTGAAATGAGAGGAGTGTGAGGACGCACTTTCTGAAGGACTGGTGAGCTTGGCCAGAGACTCCACATGTTTCTGTCTGGCCTTCCAGAAGGTGTTCTCCAAAATGTAAAAGGAAAGGAGAGAAAAAAAGACAAGAGGCGTGGAAAAATCGGTGATGAGAAAAGCGGGGAGGCCAGAGAAAGCTAGAAGGGTATGAGGGGAGGACCTGTGGAGAGGGCTCAGGAGGAAGGCAGAGAGGGACAACCTGTCCTGTCAGCCTCAAGCAGAAGGAGGGCTGGGAGGGAGGGAGGTGGGGTGTTGGCTTGGGTGTCCCAGGCTGGGGGGCGCCTGGTCTGTGCACACACCTCTCAGCTCGGCCCCTGAGGAGGCTGGGGTCTGGAACACCCCACACGTGTAGTGATGGTGTCCACACATCCTCACAGCTGTGCGGGGGTACCAGCTTCTGTGGAGTGCCCCTCACTAGTTCCTCCAGGAGCAGAGGGTGAGGTGCTGCCTTCATTCCAGGACTTCTTTCTGTAACCACCGTTTCTCCACACAGATCTGTCTGGCACTTATTATTTTTAAAAGGAATGTATCAGAATTAATTTTATATTGAGAATTATCCTAGAATTTCACAGCAGCTCTTGGGAACATCAGCAGGATCTCAGGGGAGTTGCAAATAGGACTGGGAATCCTTCTGCAGCAGACACAAGCCATCTGCCAGCTTAGGAGAGGAACCCCCTCTGCCACCGAGAGGTTCAGATTCTGTCTAGACATGAGTGCCAGGACGGCTGTTCTGGTTCAGCACTTGGGTGTAGCCAGAGCCACAGGCCAGGCAGAGCCCACAGGGAGTCAGGCTCCAGAGTCACAGATCCCACGAGTCTCTGTCCTGCTGTGTGGGCTCCCATCATTCCTGGGCTCCATCCCGTCACCCAGGATCACACCACCTACTTCTACTTGCTTTCATGGACCACCTGTCAACTCCCTCTCTAGGTCAATGCCTCTCTCTCGTCTACCAACTTCCCCCAAGTGCTGCAGTACTGCAAAATCAAGTTGCCAGTATGGAGTAGAACAGGGGTGCTGTCCCCAACAGAGGTTCAAGATCTTGGTGCGTTGGCCTCTTGGAGCACAAGCCAGGAAGACTGGACTCCTGTGATGTTGCGGCTAATCTGCTCTGTGTGGCAAATGTTGGGGGGCTGTGCTGGAGCGTGGGGCCATAGACGGGGCGACCCAGGGAAAGAAGCCTAGATGCAGGGCTGACGAAGGGATTCTTGCACATGGTTTGCTCTTGGAGAAAACTTGCCCTCACCACCCTAAACCCTTAGCCAAGTGTGCTTCACACACATAACTGTGCCCCACTGAAGACTGAGGACAAGGCCTGGGGCTGGTTAGTTCAGGTGATATCCAGAGAGGCAAGCTCGGGAAGATGAATGACAAAATACAGGGATGTCATAGGATGACCCCGGAAATCATAAGACCCAGGACAGATAACTTGAACCTAAGAATCCTCAAGTTCAAGAGGTCCTGAGATTTTGGGAGCCCCTTCCCATAGCAAGGGGTGAACCTCTTATCAGCAGTTGGTGGGCCTTGAAGAGACCTCCCTGCTACCACCAAATCCGTAGAAATTACACCCATAGATGACATGAAAGGAGACACACATGGCACAGCTGAAAACTAGCTTGTCAGACGCTGGAGAGGTGAGGCAGCAGTTAGAAACACTGGCTGCTCTTCCAGAGGATCCGGGTTCAATTCTCAGGACCCACATGGTGGCCCACAACCAACTGTCCCAGGGGATTGTAATCCAGTTCCAAGGGTTCCCACTGACTTCTGGGCTCCACAGGCACTTCATGTATGTGGTTCATTTGCATGCAGGCAAGCAAACACCCATACCCCAATCTCACTCACTTCCCCATCCCTTCATAGCTACCTTCTGCCCCTGAAACCTCCTTCCCAAAAGGAAAAAACAGAATCTCATGGTGGAAGCTGCAGCTTGCCACAGTGTGTCCCACAGTGCGCCCTTTTGTCCACACTTTTTACTTGCAGATGTTCATTGCAATGAGTCATCATTGGTCATCATTGAAGCCTCTGACTTCTGCCACACCATCAATACTGGATCCTCACTGGGATTCCTCTCAGACGTCCTGTTGTCACCCTGTGTCATGGAGATCCTGCAGCTTTGGATCTGTAGGACCAGCCTCTTCATGCCCTCCAGCAGGTCATACATGGGATAGTTGTTGGGGTGGGCCAACTCAAAGCCCTGGACCTGGGCCTGGGTGGTAGCTGAAAGGACCAGCCCACGGGCTCTCACACCCACACCAGCAGGGCAAGCTTTCCAGTACTGCCCCGGCTAGCTCACCCAATGATGGAGCCAGTGACGGGAAGCGCCAGCTTTCCTGTTCTCAGGGCCAGCTCACTCATGCCCACATCAGTAGGGCCAGCTCTACTGTGCTGCCCAGGTGAGAGGCAGGGCCCACTCTCCCAAGTGCCACAGCCAGTGAGGGGCAGGGCCAGCTCTCCAGCTCTTCTACTCTCATGATCCTGGCACCAGCTCTCTCACTTGCCACAAATGGCAAGGGGTGAAGAGGGCATCTCTCCCATCACCCACATCACCACACAGTGTAGAAGTGGCAGGGCCATCCCACCCATGCTCACACCTTCAGGGCTGGCTCACTGGCAACCCCCACAATCAGGACAGCTCTACTCTGCTGCCCAGATGAGGTGCAGGGCCAGCTCCCCTGAGCGGGGCAGCTGGTGAGTCAGCTCTCCTGCTCTCATATCTTCAGGGCCAGCTCTCCCTGATACCCAGGCGAGGAGGGGGGCTCTCTCTGCCCAGCCCCAGTCATCAACGTGTCCCCAGGCAGCAGCGAAGACCATGGATGCCCACCTGGTAATAACCAACCCCTGCTGCTCAGGGCCACTGACCCAGACACAGCCCTCTGTGAATTGTCCAGAAATCTTAAATGGAAAGAAAGTCATCACTGTAAGTTTTCGGTGAGCTTGGTTTATGGTGCTTTGTTATAATTGCTCTGGTTTATTAGTGCTCATTGTTTTCTAGCATGTTCTGTGTCTGACTGGTAAACTTAAGCTTTGTGAGACTGGGTGTCTGGTTCAGCGGCACAGCATTTGCATAGCACAGCCAAGGACTCTCAAACAACGTAAAATGAGCTTTGTTTCAGGGAGGAATAAAGCAATGTTGTAGGGTCCCACTTGATCCATAGCTTCAGGCATCTACTGGGTGTCCTGGACCACATCTACTGCAGCCTGGACCTGCATGGTTGAGGGTGAGCAGTGTAGGAGGGGTCAAAATAGACTGAGACACCCAGGCTGTGTGTACACAGAGGCATGTAGGAGAGCCTTGCAAGGGCTGCGAAGAGGCTGCCTCTCAGTTGGAGCAGTGAATGTGGGGTGTCAGTGGAGAGAACAGAGCCTAGAGTTAGCTGGTGGAGCTTTGAAGAACAGGTTGGACTCACATGTAGAAGACAAGGTAGTCCCTGCCCACTCAGATGCTCTCGGTGTTTGGTAAAGATAGCCCTCGATGAGTCTGCACAGCAGTCTAGGGGAGTCTCAGATGTCGGGGTGACACTCAGTCACAGGAATCACTCACACGCCCCTGGGTGTGCGCATGAAGAGAATAGATTTCAACCAATTTGACTCCATCTGGAGGAAAAGGTAAGCTTGGGGAGACTGGGGATTCTGGGCTATGCAGGAAGCACTTACCGCTTCAGGAATGAACTTTCGGTGCCCTTGGTAGAGACAGAGCCAGGCTGAGTGTCTGTGGGGGCCTGGGACACTCACATGGAGGAGAGAGGACAGCAGCAAGGTGTGAGGGCTGGGTGAGCATCACACCAGACGCCTGCCAGGCTTTTCCCACCTCTGGCAGGGCTCCCTAAATGACCCTTTTTCAACTTCAGAAAATTCTTGGCATAATATTACCATCTTGAGGGACCCTCAAATGTGAAATGAAATCCTGGAGGTGAGCAGACCACTGCAGGGCAGATAATGGATTACATTCTCTCGATATCTGTTCCTATTAGTTGCAAGCTAAGGTCTATATTGCAAATGGGGTTTGTCTGTGAGGAGAGCGCACACAATGCCGCTGAATTGGAGAGCAGTTGTGCTGAGGCTTCCAGACAGATGCAGCTCCTGTGAGAGCAAGGCATTACATTCATGCCGCTCGCCTGGCTTCTCTCTGTTACCAACAGGAAACGGAGAGAAAAAAAAAAAAAAAAACCCTGGATGCTGCTTCTGTGCTCCTTAGCACCCCCCTTCCTCAGGAGCTGCAGCTTCCAGGCCACAGCGTTATATCATTCTGCAACCTGCCGAATGAATGAAATGGACATGTGCTGACACAGCAATACTCGTCAATGCTTCTAGTGGGCACAGATGTGCTGCTCTTTGAATGCAAAGTGTTGTCTCAATAAATAATTAATGTAAATGCTGCTGCTAATACTTGGAGTTTAAGACAGTTGGCAATGTACCGAAGACTCTTTGTATCCCAAAACCTGCAGCTCTCCACCCACAAAGCTCTCCATGCACCAACTGTGCAATTACATGTTGTTGGCTGTGAATAAGCCTGAGGGGTGTGGGTAATCCTGGCGGGCACAGAAGTGACGGAGCATGGCTGGGTAGAGCACAGATCCACAGGGTTGGGTCTGACTCTGGGTGCTGTGGGTAAGAGTGCCAGTGGCTTGGGTAGCACAAATGTGAAAAGGTTGTGGGTGGGCATGAGCATTGCCGGTGATGGGAAGTCATAATGCCATCCAGATCGCATAGCTAGCTCATGTTTAGGCTAAGGGGTGTGTATGGACGTGTGGGGATGTGCGTGCGTAAACTTGAGTGCTGGTGGCGGTGGGGCTTAGCACATTTCCCAGTGGGCAGAGCCCCTCTCTGAAATAAAGGTGCAGCACAGCGAAGACATTTGCTCAGTGCAGTCGTTCATCACTATCATCAGTCACCTTGTGATGTGTGTGAGGTGCTGTGCTGTTTTTATATAGCTGGAAACAGGGCAAATTTATTTACCCATCATCACCACAAAAAGTGAGGAATCACACTATAATGGGTCTTGGATTGCTAGAGGATAGACATTTTCTGTATCCATTGTAATAATTTTTATTGTTTTGAAACAGAACCTGGTGTAGCCCAGGCTAGTCTTAACTCACTGTTAGAGCCATGGATGGCCTTGAATTTCTGATCCTCCTGACTTCACCTCCCAAGAAAACTTTGACTGTAGGTGAATACCACCATATTGTTTTGTGTAATACTGGGGATCGAACCCAGAGCTTCCTGCATGTTAGCAAGCATCTGGTTGGTTTTTGTGAGCTTGACACAGATGAGAGTCACCTGGAAGAGGGCCCTTGCTGAAGAACTGCCTCTGTGAGGTTGGTGTGTGGGCAAATATCTTAGTTACTTTTCTAAAGCTCTGCCAAGACACAAGGACCAAAACAACCAGTAAAACAAAGTGTTTAATTTGGAGGCCAGAGTTACAGAGGATTAGAACCCATGACCATCGTGGTGGGCAGCACGGCAGCAGACAGGCAGACCTGCAGCTAGAGCACTCGCTAAGAACTCACATCTGGACCCACAATACTGAGACACTGAAAATGTCATGGGTGTTTGAAACCTCAAAGCTCAGGTGACAGTCCTCCTCCAAGACCACACCTCCAATCCTTCCCAAACAGCTCCATCAACTGGGGACCAAGTACTCAGATATAAGAACCTGCGGGGAACCTTTCCTTCAGCCCACCACAGCAAGTCATGGGGTGTTTTCTCGATTGATGATTGAGAGGAGGACCAGCTCACTTAGCACGGGACCAGCCCTGGGTAACTAAACTGACTGCGAGCCTTGAAGGAAGCCAGTGCCAAATTCCTCCATGGTCTTTGCTTCGTTCCTGCCTTGAGTTTGTGCCTTAGTTTTCCTCAGTGATGGGCTGAGACTTGGAAGTGTCAGCCAAATAAACCATTTCCTTCCCAAGTTGTTTTTGGTTATGGTATTTATGGGAGTGACAGACACTGTGTATACAGTAGACGAGTACTTTACCAGCTGAGCCACATCCAGCCCCAGACCCATAGCAATTGTTTGGGACACCAGGGTACATACACTGTGCTGCTAACTAAATCACTGTTGGGCCATATACAGTTCTACAAACATGAACACACCTGAGAGGACACAGAAGAGACAGAGAGGTTCTGTCCACATTCCATCTACCTCTCACACTCCCTTTGGCTCTCCCTGACACAAGGCAATTTCTCCACGTGAGCATAAGATGTGAGCAAAGGTGACTTGTATCCCGGTAGGCTAAAGCACAGGAAAGCCAGTATGTGACTCAGCTGCCTGTCCTGGTCTCTGCAGTGAGCTGCACCACTGCAGATAAAGACCATTCACATGGCATCTTACCCCACCCCCACTACTGACCAGTCGGGCACACACCAGAAATGGACAACAACTCCTACTTGCAGACCTGTGACCTTGCACACTCTGGCTACCGCACCAGGGGAGAGACAGATGAGTGTCAGGGAGCGGGACAGAGTGGCACCCAGTAATGCCTTTTACTTGCCCCACTAAAAATTGACAAGTGCTGGACATTTGTTAGTGGACAAAATAATAAGACAGCTGACTCTGTGGAGCTTTCAATCTAGCAGGGAAGAACAGATAAGAAATACTTTAATTGGATAAGCAGGTGTATTGGAGAATCTCGAGCATTAGGAGAAGAAATGACAATCAAGTGTAATCCTGACTGACATCAGTTGTAGACAGTCCCTGACAGAAGTGGGCCAAAAGGACTCCAGATGTAATTGTGGACTGACGTCATGGCTGCTCCTTACCTGTGTGGAGCCTGGGAGAGAGAGGAGCATTTGGCACCCCCGTGAAGTTCACACTTCTATGGTGAGGTTGAGCTGAAGCTTCTCTGTGTTTAAATGTTGATGGCGTGATTCCCAAGTCCCTTATGAACAGATCCTCCCGTATCCAAAATGCTGTGGTGGGAATCTTGCCTCCCAAATTGTCCCTGATTGGCAAATAAAGGGCCTACATGTGGGCTGGGCAGGAGAGAGGTAGGCAAAGCCTAGGTTCTCAAGCTTTTGGGTGTCAGAGAAGGACCACAAGAGGAAGGTGCAGGAGAAGAAGGAAGAAGAGAGAAGCGGGTCACCGTGGGTTAGCATGAACAAGGAACATGTGCCAGGAGGAGCCTCCTCTGAGGATTGGCATGATAGAGAGAAGCAGCCCAGGTGGACCCCGTGCAAGTGTTTATAGGGTTTTGCCTGGGAGTGTGTGAGATAGCTTAGAGGGTTAACATAAGCCCAGCCTCAGGTGAATCAAGGCTTATTACAAATCTAATGGTTTCTGTGTCCCTATGTGACAGTGGGTTAAGGAATAACTGCCACCATAAAATTAGATAAATCATTCATTCAGAAAGGCAAACGGGACAGAGGGAGAAAATAGGGAACATGACAGGAGCCTACCACAGAAGACTTCTGAAAGACTCTACCCAGCAGGGTATCAAAGCAGATGCTGAGACTCATAGCCAAACTTTGGGAGAGCACAGGGAATCTTAATGAAAGAAGGAGGAGATAGAAAGACCTAGGGAGGACAGGAGTTTTACAAAGAGACCAACAGAACCAAAATATCTGGGCACAGGGATCTTTCCTGAGACTGATACTCCAAACAAGGACCATGCATGGAGATAACCTAGAACTCCTGCACAGATGTGGCCCATGGAAGCTCAGTGTCCAAGAGTAATGGGAACAGGGGCTGTCTCTGACATAAACTCAGGGGCTGGCTCTTTGATCATCTCCACCTGAGGGGGAAGCAGCCTTACTAGTCCACAGAGGAAGACGATGTAGCCAGTCCTGATGAGACCTAGGGTCAGATGGAAGGGGAGGAGAACCTCCCCTGTCATTGGACTGGGGGTGAGGCATAGAAAAAGAAGAGGGAGAGTGGGATTGGGAAGGGATGGGGGAGGGGATTACAGCTGGGATACGATGTGAGTAAACTGCAATTAATAAAAATAAAATAAGATTTTAAAAATTATATCAATCAATACTAAATATTAATCATCATACAACAGTTCTGGCCTCTAAGAACAAGGAACCTGCCACGGAAGCATGAGCAGAGTGGAGGGAGGGACACCTTATGTCCAGTCTATCTGACATGAATCTAACAAGACCCGGACAGAGAGTGAAAAACAAAAGCATGCTGACTTGTAATTGGACCATCTTTCCCCCTTACTCTCTTTGAGTTACTGGGCTTGGATCTCAAGGGCTAAATACTTGACACCTGGAGATGGTGTGGTTCTGTTGCTTGGCCTACTTGGGTTTAACTGTTGACACACATTCTAAATTCACCTGAGCACAGTCCCAATTCAGGGATGGCCCATATCAGATAGGTCTGTGGTCCTGTCTATGAGGGATTGTCTTGACTGCTAATTGGCAGAGGCCCAAACCACAGAGTGCAGCACCATTCCTTGGGCAGGTGAATCTGAGACAGATAGGAAAGCTAGCCAAGCATGAGCCTATGTGAGCCCACAAGTAGCATCCATGTTTTCTTGACGTTCTTCCTTGGCTGTGAGGTGCTTTTTCTGCTGGAAGTAACAATGTATGGAATAGCTCGCAAGTCTGACTGCAAGTTCCTGCTAAATTTGCCATTTAGTACAGCACACAGCTATAGATTAATGGGGCTGGGTGGAGGGCTAACCCTCATCTCAGAAATATAAAGGATGTTTCACTTATTTTTGGACTTGTCACAAGATTTGGGGATGTGAACTTCTGCTTTGAAAGGTTAAATGATCCTTTGTGTTGGACATGATTATTAGCATGATATTGGTAGCTCGGAAATTATGCCATGGACAATCCATGGATAGCCCATGCCTATTGTCGTCGGATCTATTACAACAGGAGTATGGAGATCAGAGTTAGTGGATATTGGGTAGAAACTGGTGCAAGTGGTGGGCATAGAATAATGAAGAACCCAGCAGAGCCTGAGGTGGTCCTGTTCACCCAATGTCATCCGGTTCATGTCATCCAGCCTGAGCCTGTGCCTGGTAGCAAACACCTTCCATGCTGAAAGCAAGAGATTGGTATTTGCTCAACTTGAAAAAATTGCTGCTGCCTCACTCTTAGTACTCACACCAGAGCAATAGAGTCGATTAAATGCATCTTCAATTATTCAGAGCTGCTCCTGCAGAATTATTGTACCTAAATATTGTGTTTTAATGAACTGTGCTTAATTTTCACCCCACCAAGTGACTGTGTGCGTTACATCTTCCTCCCAGGGGTCTGAGACACACGCCTCAAATGTCATCAAAGCCTCTTCCCCTCCGTCAGTTATGCGCTTTTCATTCACTGCATGATGTTCTGTCGAGAAGGTGGGTGAGAGAAGAGATGGGGTGTCACTGCTCATTAGATGACTGAAAGGTCGTGACCCGGGCAAGAAGAAACAAGTCTAGACAAGGAGACAGGTAACTTTGGGCCCTTGGAGTGCATGAAAGGACTTTCTCCTTTTATTCTGCTGCTGTGATAAAAAACCTTGACCAAAAGCGGCTTGGGGAAGGAAAGGGTTCACCTCAGCTTATCGGTGAGAGTCTGGGGCAGTTGGGGCAGAAATTCGAGGAGCAGGGGCTGAAGCAGAGACTAAAAAGGTACACTACTTACTGGCTGGCTCCTCGGAGATTGCTCAGCTGCTTTCTTATTGGACTCAAAACTAACTGCCCAAGGGTGGCACTGCCCCCAGGTCAATCATCAATCAAGAAAACGCCCCCGCACACTTACCTCCAGGCAAGCCGATGGAGGCGCTTCCTCAGTTGAGGTTCCTCTTCCCAAACAACTCCGGCTTGTGCCAAGTTGACAAAAAACTAACTTGCACAAAGAGGCTCTGTGAAAAGAGTTCACAGTGTAGAGTCCAGGAAATTTTTTCGGAAGTCAGCTGTGTAAGGGCTGGAGACGTCACTGGGTGATAGAGTGTTCGCCCAGCGTGTGCCAGGACCTGCCGTCAGTCTTCAGCACAGTGGCACTCTAAGCATGAGCTTTGAATGTCATCTCTGTACTTGGCATTTCACACGTCAAATCGATGCCTTTACTTTTACATTCAGCACTTCTGCTTTCACCTCTACATTTAATACTAAACATTCCAAAGTGTCAAACTATGCTAAAACTGCATAGTAGTGGATACAATGGTGATGACTACATGGTGCAATTAGCAGCCTCTGAAGTGGAGGAGGGGCTGAAGGCCATATCTACTAATTCTGGACCCAAAACCAAACCGGTTCTGGTGACAACCACTGAATGTAACCTTGGTGTCAACAAGACCCTGGTGACTTTCTTGTGTCTTTCTTTTCTAACTTTATTCATTCATTTATTCATTCATTATTTTGGTTTGGTGGGGACAGGGTTTCTCTGTAGCCCTGGCTGCCCTGCCTGCCTCTACCTCCCCAGTGTTGGGATTACAGGCCTGTACTACAGCTTCTGGCTTCTGGTGTCTTTCTTTTCCTTTTAATTTCTTCACTTTGGTCCCTATTGTAGCTCCTTCCTTCTTCTCCTCCTTGTCCTGCCCTCCCTCTCTCTTCCCCCACACCTCTCCGGTAGTCCTCAGAAACGGGGAACCCTCCTCTCCTACCAATTGACCACAGTCTATTGAGTCTCATCAGGACTACCTGCATCTTCTTCCTCTGTGGCCTGGCAAGGCTGACCCATGGGGGAAGTGATCAAAGAGCAGGCAACAGAGTCCATGTCAGAGACAGCCCCTGCTCCCCTTACTAGGAAACCCACATGGAGACTGAGCTGCCTATTGGCTACATCTGAGCAGAGGATCTAAGTCCTCTCCATGCATGGTCCTTGGTTGGTGCATCAGTCTCTTCAGGACCCGCTGGGCCCAGATTTGTTGGCTCTCTTGGTCTTCTTGTGGAGTTTCTGTCCCCTCCGGAGTCTTTCTATCCCCCTCACTCTTCCATAAGACTCCCTGTTCTCTCCCCAAAGTTTGAGTCTTAGCATCTGCTTCTATCTCCTGCTCAGCGGCATCTTTCAGAGGCAAGCAATGGTAGAATCCCATCCTGTTCCCTCTTTTCAACTGCTTCCAGTGTCTACTGTATTTGCCCATCTGAATGTGAATTAAACATCCTCTCTAGTGTCCTCCTTGTCACTTAGCTTCTTTAGTTATGTGGATTGTAGTATGGTTATCCTGTATTACATGCCTAATATCCTCTTATAAGTAAGCAAATATCTTGAGTGTCTTTCTGGGTCTGGGTTACCATACTCAGGCTGATCTTTTTCAGATCTCTCCATTGGCCTGCAAATTTCACGATGTCCTTGTTTTTAATAGCTGAATAGTATTCCACTGCATAGGTGTACCACAGTTTCTTTATCCATTGTTCAATTGAGGAACATCTGGGTTGTTTCTAGTTTTTGGCTATTGTGAATAAAGCCAATATAAACATAGTTGAGTAAATGCCCTTGGTGTATGGTAGAGGATCTTTTGGGTATATGTCCAGTAGTGGTACAGCTGGGTCTTGAGGTGGAGCTGTTCCCAATTTTTGGAGAAAATAGCAGATTGATTTCCGAAGTAGTTGTACAAGTTTACATTCCCTTTTCCTCACAACCTCGCCAGCATTTGCTGTCACTTGCGGTTTTGATCTTAGCCATTTTGAAAGGTATAAGATGGAATCTCAGGGTCATTTTGATTTCAATTTCCCTAATGACTAAAGACATCGAGCATTTCTTTAAGTGCTTCTCAGCCATTCAATATTACTTTGTTGAGAATTCTCTGTTTAGCTCTGTGCCCCATTTTTAATTGGATTATTTGTTGTTGGTGTCTAATTTCTTGAGTTCTTTATATATTTTGGATATTAGCCCTCTGTCAGATGTAGGGTTGGTGAAGATCCTTTTCCCAGTTTGTGGGATGTTGTTTCCTTCTGTTGACAGTGTTCTTTGCTTTACAGTAGCTTTTCAGTTTCATCAGGTCCCATTTATTGAGTGTTGATCCTAGAGCCTGAGCTGTTGGTGTTCTGTGCCAAAGAGTTCAAGTCCCTTTTTCTTCTAAAAAATTTAGTGTGTCTTGTTTTAAGTCAGGGTCTTTGATCCACTTGGACTTTAGTTTTGTGCAGGGTGATGAATATGGATCTATTTGCATTTTTCTACATGTAGACATCAGGTTGGACCAGAACCATTTGTTGAAGATGCTATTTTTTTTTAACATTGTATGGTTTTGGCTTCTTTGTCAAAAATAAAGTGTCCATAGATATGTGGATTTATTTCTGGATCTTCTATTCAATTCCACTGATCCACCAGTCTGTTTTTATGCCAGTACCATGCACTTTTTATTACTATTGATCTATAGTACAGCTTGAGATCAGGGAAGGAGATACCTCCAGAAGATCTTGTATTGTGAGGATTATTTTAGCTATTCTGTTTTTTGTTGTTGTTGTTTTCCATATGAAGTTGAGAATTGCTTTTCAAGGTCTGTAAAGAATTGTGTTGGTATTTTGGTGGGAATTGCATTGAATCTGTAGATTGCTTTTGGTGAGATGGCCATTTTTACTATGTTAATCCTATCAATCTATAAGCATCTTTCCACCTTCTGATATCTTCTTCAATTTCTTTCTTCAGAGACTTGAAGATTTTTTTTTATACGTCTTTTACTTGCTTGGTTAGAGTTATATCAAGATACTTTATGCTTTTGTGGCTACTCTGAAGAGTGTTGTTTCTTTTATTTCTTCCTCATCTCATTTGTCTTTTGTATACAAGAAGTATACTGCTTTATTTTAGTTAATTTTGTATCCAGCCGCTTTGCTGAAGGTGTTCATCAGCTGAAGGAGTTCTCTGGTAGAATTTTTGAAGTCACTCATGTATAGTATCATATCATCCTCAAATAGTGATACTTTAACTTCTTCCTTTCTGATTTGTATCCACTTGATCTCCTTTAGGTTTTTTTGGGGGGGTTGTTTGTTTGTTTGTTGTTGTTGTTATTTTTCTTTTATTTTTCTCTAGCTAGGACTTCAAGTACTATGTTGAAGAGATACAGAGAGAGTGGACAGCCTTTTTTTTCCCCTGATTTCAGTGGATTTGATTTAAGTTTCTTTCCATTTTGATGTTGAGTATAGGCTTGCTGTATATTGCCTTTATTAGGTTTAAGCATTTGTCTTGCATCCCTGATCTCTCCAAGACTTTTAACATTAATGGGTGCGGATTTTTTTTTCAAATGCTTTTTAGGCATCTAAGGAGATGATCATGTAGTGTTTTTTTTTTCTTTCAGTTTGTCTACATGGCGGATTTGTCTACATGTTGAATTTGCATGTATTGAACCATCTGCATGCCTGGGATAAAGCATACTTGGCCATGGAGGATGATATTTTTTATGTGCTCTTGGATTTGATTATTTGAGTATTTTACTGAGTATTTTTGTGTCTATGTTCATATGGGAAATTGGTCTGAAATTATCTTTCTTTGTGAGGTTTTTCTGTAGTTTAGGTATCAAAGTGACTGTGGTTCCATAGAATCAGTTTGCTAATGTTCCTTTTGTTTCTCTTTTTGTGGAATAGTTTAAAGAGTATTGGAGTTAGTGCTTCTTTCAATGTCTGGTAGAATTCTGCAGATGGCCAGAAACCATCTGGCCATGGGCATTTTTTTTTTTTTTTTTGGTTGGGAAACTTTTGATGACTATTCTGTTTCCATAGGGGATACAAGATTATTTAATTTACTTACCTGATCTTTATTCAGCTTGTGAAATCTATCAAGAAAATTGTCCATTTCATTTAGATTTTCAATTTTTGTGGCATATAGGCTTTTGGATTCTTTGGATCTATCATTATGTCCCCATTTTTATTTCTGATTTTGTTGATTTGTATAGTGTCTCTCTGCCTTTTAGTTAATTTGGCTAAGGGTTTGTCTATCTTGTTGATTTTTCTCAAAGAACCAGATCTTGATTTCATCGATTCTTTGGATTGTTCTCTTTGTTTCTAGTTCATTAATTTCAGCCCTGAGTCTGATCATTTCCAACTGTATACTTCTCTTTGGTGTATCTCCTTCTTTTAGTTTTTAAAGGCTTTCAGATGTGCTCTTAATCTGCTTGTATGAGATGTCTTCAATTTCTTCATGAAGGTACTTAATGCTGTGAACTTTTCTCTTCACGCTGCTTTCATTGTGTCCCATAAATCCGGGTATGTTGTGCCTTAATTTTCATCGAATTTTAGAAAGTCTTTAATTTCTTTCTTTTTTAATTCCCTGACCCAGTTGTCACTAAGTAGAGAGTTGTTCAGTTTCCATGTGTGTGGAGGCTTTTTGCTATTTCTGTTGCTGTTCCATGCTGGTCTGATATGATATAAGGTATTATTTTAGTCTTCTTATATCTGTTGAGTTTTGCTTTGTGACCGGCTATATGGTCAATTTGGGGGAAGGGTCCATGAGGTGCTGAGAAGATTTATTCTTTTGTGTTTGGGTGAAAAGTTCTGTAGATGTCTGTTAAATCTATTTAATTCATGACATCTGTTAGTGTCATTATTTCTATGTTAATTTCTGTTTCATTGACCTGTCCTTTGGTGAGACTAGGGTGCTAAAGTCTCCCATTATTAATGTGTAGGACTCAATGTGTGATTTTAGTTTTATTAATATTTCTTTTGTAAATGTGGTTGCCCTTGTATTTTGGGCGTAGATGTTGAGAATTGAGATGCCATCTTGTTGGAATTTTCCTTTGATGAGTATGAAGTGTCCTTCATCATCTCTTTTGGTTAATTTTGTTGAAAGTCTATTTTATTAGATATTAGAATAGCTACTCCCACTTGCTTCTTGAGTCCGTTTGCTTGGAAAACCTTTTTCCAGCCCTTTACTCTCAGGGATTGTCTATATTTGTGGCTGAGGCATGTTTCTTGTGTGCAGTAGAATTATTGGTTCTGTTTATGCATCCACTCTGTTAACCTGTGTCTTTTTATTGGAGAGTTGAGTCCATTGATGTTGAGAGATATTAATAACCAGTGACTGTTAGATTGTTTTATTTTGATGTTGGTTGTGGTGGTGTGTTTGTGTGCTTGTCTACTTTTAGTTTTGTTGTTTAATAGTAATTTATATCCTGCATTTCGGGGCGGGGGAGAAGTTAACTTCCTCAGGTGGGAGTTTTCCTTCTAGTATCTTCTATAGGATTGGCCTTGTGCATATATATTATTTTAATTTGGTTCTGTTGTGGAATATTTTTTTCTTCATCTGTGGTGATTGAAAGGTTTGCTGGGTATAATAGTCTGGACTGGCATCTGTGGTCTCTCAGAGTTTGAAAGACATCTGACTGGGCCCTTCTGGCTTTTGTGATCTCTGCTGAGAAGTCAGGTATGATTCATCCTTATATGTTACTTGATCTTTTTCCCTTACAGCTTTAAATATTTTATCTTTGTTCTGTATATTTTGTGTTTTGCTCATTATGTGTTCTAATCTATTCGGTGTTCTGTAGGCCTCTTGTATGCATATAGGCATCTTTAGAGTGAAAAATTTTCTTCTATTATTTTGTTGAAAATATTTTCTGGGCCTTGTAGCCAGGAATCTTCTCTTCCTTCTATTCCTATTATTCTGAGGTTTTGTCTTTTTATGGTATTCTTGATTTCTTGTATCTTTTGTGTCAGGAATTTTTTAGATTTAACATTTTCTTTGACAGATGCATCAATTTCTTCCATTGTGTCTTCTACACCTAAGATTCTTTCCTCCATCTCTTCTATTCTATTGGCAATGCTTACCTGTATGTACTTCTTGTTTTCTGTTTTCTCCCTTAAGTTCTTTATTTCCAGGATTTCCTCAGTTTGTGCCTTCTTTATTATTTCTATTTCAATCTTCAGATCTTAAACCATTTTATTGATTCCCTTCACCTGTTTGTTTGTATTTTCATGCATTCCTTAAAAATTATTTGTTTAAATCCTTCACCTGTTTGGTTTTTTGCTGTATTTCTTTGAGTGATTCATTAATTTCCTCTCTAAAGGCCTCAATCTGTTTGACTGTGTCTTCCTGTATTAGAATTTTATTCATTTCTTCTGTTATCATCTTCATAAGCATAGATTTAAGGTCATTTTCTTGTGTTTCAGTTGTGTTAGGGTACCCAGGGCTAATTGCCGTGGGATAACTGGGTTCTGAGAGACACCATATTGCTCTGGCTCTTGTTGATTGTGTTTTTGCTCCAACTTATAGCCATCTTGCTGTCTCTGGCATTGGGTGTAGTTTCTGGTGCCCACTGGAGTTCTCAGAGGTGAAAGAAGAGCCCTGGACAGAAACTTGGAGGTTCCTCCAGAAGTCCTCAGATCGGTGGGTATGGTCTCAGAATGGTGGGTGGTTCCTAGAGAATTGCCTGCAGCTTTCCTCAGATTCTGAGGACTGATTGCAGGAGCCTGGGGATCCTCCTCTCACCAGGGAAAGCCCCAGGATCAGCCTCTCTGCTACTGGCTTTCTTGCCCTGAGGTTGATGAGCTCCAGCTGTCCAGACACTGTGCTCAGTGGGTGCAGCCATTTTGGAGAACCTGTGAGCTCAGAGGTCTGGCTGGTCTCCATCGGGTGATGGGTTGAGCTTTAGAGGAGCGCTGAGACTATTTCCATGGATCTGAGCATCAGAAGGCCCAAGGCTGGAGCTGTGTACCACCAGAAATACAGACACTTGTGTTTGGGGGTCCACAGCATGTTCAGATACTGTGCACAATCAGGGCTACCATCTTGGAACCAGTCTCTCTTGTGTCTTTCTAATGCAGCCAAATAGGTGAATTACAGGTAGACAAATAGAATGTTCACACATCGCAGATGAAGCACAGCAAAAATACTTTATCTTAAGTCATTTCCCCAAAAGTGTCACTATGCTCAGTTTAGTGATCACACATCTGTAGTATATGCATACTTGTACAGCCATCACTTAATAACCAGATACTTGGTTCCACAACCACCTGTAGATAATAAATCTATGATGCTCAAGTCCCTTATATAAAATGTCATTGTATACTATGCATGATGATATAACACCCCCAGGATTTAGGAGACTGAGACAGGAGGCTCACAATTTCAAGGCAAAATTGGACTAAACAAAAAGAGGAAGCAGGGTGGGAGAGCAGGAGGACAGGATAAGAAGGAATAAGGGGAGAAGCAGGAAAGAAAGGAGGAGGAATAAGAGAAGCAAGGGAAAGGAAAAGATGGAGGAGGATAAGAAAGGGGAAGGAAGAGGACAAAGAAGGATGAAAGGAAGCTGAAGAAATGAAGACAAGGAGGGAAAAGTTACTGAAGGGTCTGTGTTGATTAAACAACTGCGTGACTTCTGCTGTGGTCAGCATCTGTGGCCAGCATCCTTCCTGATGTCATCTCCCAGGACTCAAGACTAGGGGGTGTTCAAGGAGGGAGGTTTTTTGTATTGTTAACCAACTTTGGTGTGCAGCTAATCTGCAGGTGACAGGCTTCAGTGGGCAGCCAGTCCTTGAGAGATAGAGCAAAGCTGTGTGTAGTGATGCACTTCTTTAATCCCAGCACTTGAAAGGGAGAGGGAGGCAAATCTCTATATGTCTGAGGCCACTCTGATCTACACAGTGAGTTCCAAGACAACCAGAGCTACATAGTGAGGCCCTAACTCAAAAAGTGTGTGTGTGAAAGAGAGAAAGGAGAGAGAGAGAGAGAGAGAGAGAGAGAGAGAGAGAGAGAGAGAGAGAGATGGCAGTGGCCACTGGCACCTTCTACAAAGCTCAGGAGAATCTGAGAGACCAATGGAGGCTCCAAGGGATGATGTTCCTACAGAAAAGGAGTCTACAGAACCTGCAATAGTCCAGAACTGCTAAGAAAAAAGTAAGTCTTGTGAAAATATGCTTTTAAAATGTGGACTCACAAAACTGAAGGGAAAGATGGCAGAACAGAGCTGCAGGCTGAGAATGACGAACCTATGCCCATTGCTGCTGCATCTCAGCCAGCAAGCACAGAACTCATTCCTGATGAGCTCTGGGGCTGCCGGCACAGATGACAGGGGGATGTGCAGTCCCTGGAGCTCCTGCAGAGACAGGTCATTGCTGAGCAGCCACCAACATGGCTGCAGCTTGCTGTGCTGCTTTCCCTGATAGGAGGCAGAGGGCATGGGGCAGTGGTTCTGCAGCCTACAAGCTCAATAGTTAAGCCTGTGAGCAGAGCAGCTGGTGTAAGACCTGGGGTCTCACAGCTCAGGAGTTCAATCGCGCCCTTCCCAGAAACTCCCCCAGACCAAGACTCATTGCAAAAGCAAGAGGTTTATTAACCATTGTACAACGGGGTCACCCCTGCCGGTCAGCAAAGAATGGCACCGGGAGACAAAGGCCTTTAGGGTTTTAAAAGAAAAATTGCAGGGAAATTTGAAGTTGCAGTTTTGGCAATTTAGGATTGGATGAGGAAGCTATAAAGTAAGATTATTGGTTAGTCTTAGGTGCTCAAGCTTGGCCAGTCCTGCCAAGTGTGGATGCAGCTGCAATTGAAGGTGGAGTGGTTAGCTCATCCTTGAAGATTAGGGGCTACAGACTTTTGGCTGGAGGTCAAAAGCTACTCAGAAGAAGTCTAGGTTCGTTGCTAAGAAACACTATCTCAAGGACAAGGGTCTGGTCCTTCTTTTGCTGAGTGAAGGTCATTGCTTGCTTGCCCTTTTTTTATATCTATCCTCACAGATAGGGTCACATTCCTTCACTCTCTGGAAAGGTACTAAGAGGCTTTAGCTTAACCTGGACCTAAAACTCAAAACTATAGGCTTTAGAAGACATATAGGTTACAAAGTTAGTCTAATCCTTTCACTGGCACCAAGGACAGGGCAGTGTGTGGTGGCCTGGATCTCCTGTGGAAACTTCTCATTGTTTAATACCGAGGTTCCTAGGCCCACCTAGCCACAGCAGGCACCCAGCATGGAGCTGTTGCTGCCGCCGCCTGTACTGCTTGCCCTGCCGGGAGATGGGGAGTGTAGAGCAGCACAAAGGTCAAGCCTGTTGAGCATCAGGTGACAGACATCAAGGGCAGGGAGGCATGTGTCAGCCAGGAGCTCACACAGAACCTGTCCTCAGGTGCCCTGAAAAATCAGCCTGATTCTGGGCAAAAGCAGGATATCCCAGACAATAATGGTCCAGTACTTACGGTGCTTCAGAAACCAGAAACTTGAACTGGACCAATGTTTGTCGCAGTGAATATTTGCATACAAAGCTGTCTGGAATTCTTGCTCTTCCTTCTCTTGTTGTTGTTGTTGTCGTCGTCGTTGTCGTCCTCCTCCTCCTCCTCCTCCTCCTTCTTGGGGGTCATGGGGGTTCAGACCTCAGAGGACTTGGAAGTGAGTGTGCTTGGTGTTTATGATGTGAAATTGCCAAATAAGCAATAAAAAAATAATATGAAAAAGAGAAAGAGAGTGAGAAAGGAAAGAGAAGGTTCTGGGGATTGAGGCTGGGTGGGAGGCATGCTTTCCTGTCCAAAAGAACCAACAATCACGGTAGTCACACACAGGTTTTCAGTGTGTAGCTGGGATCATTGCCGAGGGCGCAGCCTGTAGCATAAGATGGCTAACAGCAGGAAGCAGCCCTTTAAGATCCAGATTCCACAGGCTGGAAAACTGGGACCTTTGTCTTGGTATAGCAACTCAAGGTCAGTTTTTCACTTTGGAAAACAAGTTTCATGTCAAATAAATATAATAAAAAAAAGTAATAAAGAAAATTCTAGGAAGTTAGAATGAGCAGGTTTCTTGTTAGCAATTTTATCAAAACCCTGCAAAGCTGGCATGAATTCTGTCTGACTTGCTGAAGAAGATGCTGTCTATGGTTTACAGGCTAATATTCAATATTGGAACCCCAATATTCAGACCTTTCCAAGGTTGTAAATCCCAATTACCCAACTAGCATGCATCTCAGACTGAAATAGTTACAAGCTATCACTGAGAACAGCAGCCTTTTCAAATTTAAAACTAGGAGCTCACCAGCAAAGGGGGCGAGCCTGCCAATGCAGGTAGGGTTCAGAACGCTATCCTTGTCCAGGGTTCTAGTGTCTTTAAGGTCTTGTTCGTGAGACTGAGAGAGTACGTGAATGGGTAACAGCCTGGAGAGCAGGCTTCACAGTCATACTTGGCCAGGATCACTAAGCAGTTATGCCCAGTCAGTATTGACCAGGGACAGATAAACCTGATGCTCCAATATTTTGAGGAGTTATTAGTTGCCATACAGTTAGACACATGATAGACAAAGTGGGTAAAGACAGATGATGAATGGTGATAGTTGGTGGAGAGGAGAGAAAAGTAGGGAGATAGATAGATAGATAGATAGATAGTAGACAGATGATAGATAGTAGATAGATGATAGATAGTAGATAGATGATAGACAAATAAATAGATAAATAGAGATAGATGGTAGGTAGATAGATGATAGATAGAGAATAGATAGATAGATGATAGATAGGTAGGTAGGTAGATAATAGGTGGGTATACACAGGTGATAACTGGTGATAGAGATAGGCAGATTACGAGCTAGATAAAGACAGATGATAAATGATTGATAGATGATACGTAGATAGATGATAGACATATAGTTGATTGTTTGATAACAGATGAGTAAATAGTTAAATAGTAGGTAGATGATAGGCAGAGAGATGACAGGAAAAATAAAAAAGAAGGGAGAGTGAGGGGGAGGGATTAACTCCTAGTTACCACTTTCTCTTGTTTGGACTGTTAAGAGCCAGCCAAGACTGTTTTTAATTCTGTTCTCCTAGAGCACTCTGTGTCTGGGCTGACCCCACATAAATTCTGACTTATGTAGATAAGGCAGAGTCCCCATGTCAGCACCATTTTAAGATTTCCTCATGACCCCTTTTGACAACCTGAGCTGAGGTCCGCTGGCTGGTCCAGGGACCAAGCAGAGCATGCTGAGTGGCAGAAGCCTCGGGCTACATCTTCATCCTGTACTTGGGGAATTCTAAAGATGAGGTTCCACAGGTATCTGGTAAAGCCCTTCACAGGATAAAGGAAGTCTGCTACTGTATCTGGTTTTAAGAGTTTTTAAAATATAGACTAGGATTTTGTTTTGTACCTTTTCTTGCTCCTTGATCGCAAAGATTAATTTGACATTAAACTCTTTTGTTCTTGTAGAAAGCCCTTACAGTTACCAACTTTCCTTAGAATATAATTTTGGCTATAATTCATAGATTTTTTTTTGCTCTGTTTGTATTTTTATCAATATATAAACAGACTGTGATTTTAATTTCCATTCTAATTTGCCCTTCAGCTCAAAGGCAGCTCAAAATGTATGTATGTGTTTTCTGAAACCTTCAAGTAGGTGAGGTGCTTTGGTTGTCATTTTGTTCTTAATATCTAACTCAATTGCAGTCAGTGTGTGAAAATGGCCCATTTCTGCCTTTTAGAATTTATTGTGATTTCCTTTGTGGCCCAAGCTGAGTTGATTTTTAATCTAAAACATAATTGCAAGTGGTGTGATGGAAAACTATTATTCTCTGTTAGGCACAGAGGTACAAAATCAAACCTTTTTTATTCACTGACCTATTTCCTTCATTACTTTCTGTGTCTCTGATATGGCAACTTCTGAGATGAGTGTGAGGCTCTGTGGTCTTCTCCTCTCTCAGCACCTCCACCATGGGGACTCTGGGCTCCAGCCCTGTGGTTTCTACGGCTTTGATTCGAGCATGTCACATCTGAGTTACTGATGCGTCATGTCTGTAGGAATGTTCTCTACGCCGAGATTCACACGTAAATACAAGAGAAGACACTAGTGTGTGGAGTGTGCAATTCTGAAAACAGAAGAGTCCCGGAGTCATCTTGCAGGCTGTCTGGAAGCTAGATTCCCTGGGGTGCTGCTGGCAAAGGAAAGTTCTGTCTAGAGGCCTCCAGTCCTGGGAGCAGATGGGGACCTCTCAGACAAGCCCACCAGGCTGCTGGGGCAGGTTCTGGAGTACGAAGGCCTGAGGACCTAGGACTAGGATGCCCATGAGGAGGGGTAGGAGGAGGAAGAGCGAGTTTAGCTGCAGGAGATGGACACACTCCCCGTCCGTGGCCCTCAGCCAACTGGAGGGCGCCCTCCTGCCTTGAGGGCAGACTTTCCTTCCATGGTCCACTCTGGTTTCCCCACCAGACTCACCTGGAGACATCCTCTCAGGAACACCCAAAACTGTGCTTTCCGGCATTCAAGGCACCCAGGTTGACACCTAAAATTCACCATTACAGTGATCCGCAGCAATTACCACACATTCTGAGAGTCCTGGCCGCAAACGGTGCCAACCCACTCCATGTCGTGCTGGAAACTGCAACTGGATACAGCTAGACCTCGAAAGTCATATGTCATGCTTTCTCTCCAATGTGCACCTTAGGTTTTACACACACACACACACACACACACACACACACACAGTCACAAACATGGGGGTAAACAGAGAGAGTCGCAACCATATTATGTGTAAATACAGGTAGTATTTTGGAAACGGAATGGAAAATGAGAAGCAGGATGGACGGGGGGATGGGAGGAAATATGGCCAAAGTACTTGATCTACTTGAACAAACCCTCAACCCTCCACTTTATACGTAGAGAAACTGTCCCAAACGCAAACAAACAAAACATTTTACAGTCCCATTGTGCTGAAGGTGGATTCTAATGGTTCTAGATTTACTTTGTTTTTACTTGCATACAGGTGTCCACGGAGGCCAGAAGAGGATAGTGGACCTGCTGGGACTGGTTGCAGGTGATTGTGGACCTGCTGGGACTGGTTGCAGGTGATTGTGGACTGCTTAGAGCGCTGGGAACTAGCTGCACAGACCCGGAGGCTCTTCATCATTCTTTGTCAGCTTCATTTAAGATTGTCTAGTGTAAACAGCCACGCAAACATTTGGATAGTGTGAGATTCTTCCTCAATCGAAGAGACACTGTCTTTTGACGACTCATTTAACCCTTTATGGCTCCTTGGGCATTACCACAGGTTCTGTTTTCCTTGCTATCTTCTTTTTTTGTTTGTTTGTTTGTTTGTTTGTTTGAATTATTGTTCTTTTTATTTGTTTGTTTGTTTTCATTTTCTCTTTTCTGGCTTAGATAAAATTGATCAAACTTGAATTTGTTTCTCTTTTAAGTCTAAATTTTCGTTTTATATTTTTTCTTCTATCCACTGTTCTGAACATTTTGGCACAGCTACTTAAACTTGTATTTTTCCCAATGGGATCCAAGCTCAAGTTGGTATCAATAAACTTTGAAAGCATCTCCCCCTTGTATTCCTCTCTTTCCTTACCCAGTGTTCATCCTCCTCCCCCTACATCCTCCCCTGCTTACCCTCCTCCCCCTACATGTTCTCTGTTCACCCTCCTCCCCTACATCAGACCCTGTTCATCCTCCCCTCTTGTACATTCTCCCCTGTTCACCCTTCTCCCCTACAGTCTCCCCTGTTCACCCTCATCCCCCACATCCTCCCCTGTTCACCCTCATGTGCCCCTGAGTCCTCTCAGAGTGCTCAGGCTCACCTCCCCCTGCGTCCTCACACAGTGTTCACTAGCATCTCTTTCAAATTTAACTGAGCTGTTTCTGTGTTCATTCTTGATTCTTCTAATTAAATATTGTCTTTAGATTTCTTTCCCCCTGAAAGTTGCAGAAAATATTGGAAGAGTTTGGTGTTTAGAAGCCCAGTGATTTATGGACATCTGATCACGTTCCTCTTTTCTGAGAAAGAGACACAATTCACCTGTTTGTAGCTATGATACAAAGCATGGTATTAAGGCTCTGGAAATTCCACCCAAAAGAGAGGCAGCAAGAAGAAAAGGGTGTGTAGCGTTCCCAGGAGAAGGCGCCTTCTCAGTCCTTGTCAGAGTTAACATACTCAGCTGAATGGCACATGTTCTAAGTAGACTTTTATTTAGCAAAAGGAAAACACAATGATTGTCCACTCCAAAGCCAGTCAGGTGGGTTGGCCAGAAGAGGAAGGGCGGCTTACCAGCTTCTGTGTCATGCGTTTTTAAGTTTCTTAAGGTCCTCCCCTTCTTGGGAAGCTGTTGTTAAGCTCCTCCCCTTGGGTACCATCTTCAGCTCATCCTACTCTTCCATGCCTGATCTGAACAAAGATGCTCCTGTGTTTTGTTTTGTTTTTTCCTTCCCTACTTATCAGGACATTTGCCAGTGGACACATGGTCCCTGGGAGAGTACCATGTGACTACAGCAGGAAGAACCTAATGGAAGCTTCAAGAATTTCTGGCCACAACAGGAATTTCAACCCTTAATAGACCAGGCTATCAAGTCACAGCTATAGTTTCCTTGGCTGTCTTGGATTTCCAATTGTGTTAAAATACACATGGCATGAAATGTTATCATCTTAGCCATGTTGAGCACATGTGTCAGTGGTCTTTGGGACACTCATGCTGTTTGCTGACCATCCCATCCATCCCCAGAGCTGTTCTGTCTTCTAGGCTGAAACTCTGCACCCGTTAATACTAACTTCACAGTCTCCACCCCACCCCACCCCATCCCCACCCCTGGTCACACCATTCCACCTCTTCTGTGAGGCTGACCGCTCTCACTCCAAGCAGCTATGTTTGTGGATTTCTAACTGGGCTGTTTCACTCAGCAATGTCTTCATGCTTCCTCCATGTTGAGACCTGGGTCAGACTTCCCTTCTTTTATTAGGGGGGAATGACATTCTATTACAGTAATATGCTGTATTTTGTTTATCTAGTCATCCATCGGTGGCCTTTTGGGCTGTTTCCACCTTTAGGCTACTAAGAACAATGTGAATACGAATGTGAGCTGTGTTAGTTATTTTTCTCACTATGACAAAACAGTTGACAAAAAGTGCTTTGGTGTGAGGTTTCAGGGGGATTTCAGAAGGTAAAACAAGCTAGACTTCATGGTAGGTAAAAGAAGCTGGGACTCTGTATATCACAGAGGCAATAGAAAACCGAGAATCAGGTTTTCCAAAATAGAGGCCAGCTTAACTTTTGAAAGCTATTTCCCATTTTGTCCAGCAAGACTTCACCTCCTACAGCTCCTACAGGCTCCCAAGACAGTGATGCCTGCTGAACAGCTGGTGATCAAACACAGTGGAGGGCACAACCAAAGCCATAACACATGGCATCAGGCTGATTCTTCAGATTATAAAGTCCATGCTCTTCCAAGAATTAGAATTCATCCACTTCAAATTCCTGCTGTGGGGGGTTTTCAAATTTTGTTCACTTGTTGACTTCGGTGTCTTTTCGCTGGAGTCAGCTTTCCTCAGACATTGCTGGCTTCTGGTTGCAATCACACCTGTGCAGAGAGCCCTGTGAAAGGCTGTCCCCACACCTCTCTCTTGAGTTCTGAGTACAGGGCTCTCTGGCTCTGCTGGGCGTTATCCGCAGCCCCAGAACCTCCCTCCTCTCTGATGTGAAGTCTCCCTGGATGCTCCCTCCTGAATACAACACCCTCCTACGGAGCCAGTGAAGGAATGGAACCTTCCACCAGCCGGGCTCTTTCTGGCTGTCAGTCAGTGTCGCAGGTCTCAGATTTAGCCGCTTTCTGACATCCCTCTGCTCCGTCACAGGACTTCTCACAGTTCCTGTCACAGTGCCTCGTTCTTCCAGAAAGCTATGGAAGCTTCTAGAAACTCTTCTTCAGAAGAAGGGGGGCAGCTTCTGCATGTGCGTTAGCTTCCATCTTGAACTGGTTACAAGAATGATCTGCACATTTCTTATCCCCAGGCTTCTGCGCTAACCAATGAGGCCTGTTACTTGGGGGAAGAACAGACGTTGTGGCATGCATGCGTTTGTCTTTGTTGCTGCAAACAGGAACTTTTTGGTGGCCAAATATTTTGACAAAAGCTTTGCAATTTCTCTCAGATATTCTCCCTAAGGAATAGCTTTTCTTAAGCCCAGAGAGTCTATGGATAGTGGCTGGCCTAAAAATACGCTCTCCTTTGGGTCTCCCCTGACCTCCTAGAGAGGGTTTTGTGTACCTAAACAGCTAGGAGAAATTCTATTTTCTTAGAGAATAGTTAAGAATTTCTGGTTGACCCAGGAAACCTTTGCAGAGAACATTCCTAGAAAATCCTACCAGTACAGAAACTGAAGATCTAGAGAGATGAAGGTTGAGGCTCGATGTTATCTGGAGGAAAAACAATCTCTCCCTCTGTTCTGTGGTCTTTCTTTGGGGCTGTGCAAATTAAACTGACTGAACAGAACCTACAGAGATACGGGAGTTGCTCATGTGTGTGATGAGCACATACACAGGGGGGTCTGTGGGGAATAACTCGAAGGGCTGGGGGTTTGTATGAAATACAGTATATTTCATGGGGAAGGAAAGACAAATGGATTTTTAGGACTATAAACAAGAGGTAGAAAATTTCTGGCAATATTTGACCTTTTCAGGTATGAGTGGTCTTTCCATCTTCCTCAGTATTGTGAAGCCGGTATGGAGAAGCAGCTTATGGTGAGCTCATTTCCCTGAAACAGCTGCTTTTAGAGAGGTACAGGACAGTTTGAGAAGCCTCTTTTGTGCTACATTTGTTGACTGTTACTGTCTTCAAAGTAACCTCTGTGCCAACGCTCTGGCTTTGAGTGAGTTCTTACTGCAACGAGCTTTGGCTGCTGGAGATGTGGCTGCTGGTTTCCCCTCCCCCTCCCCACCACCCACAGAAAGGAACAGTGAGATGAGGGAGGCCTCGGTGTGGAGCAGGACCGCACACACTCAGAACCCACTGCTGGGAATGAAAGCAGACTACATTCACATCCCCAATAATCAGAGGCTGCTGGCAGATAAAGACTGAGGGGTTAGACCACAGGGATTCTTCCGATCGCCTAAGCACTTGGCTTTCGCTAGCTGCCGATGGGGACAGGTGGACCAAGCTTATCTTATTTTCCAAGAGCTAGTGAATCCCAGCTTACCGGGTTAATATGCAAATGTCATAAGAGGGACTGCCTCTTGGGGTGGAGAGTGGGAGCTGACTGTCCAAAGAAGGGCCTGGTCACCCCTCTGTGCCCCAGTCTCTGTGGAGATGCACCCCTCTAGGAACAGCAGTTTTGACTCCAGGGACTTTTAAAATGCCCAGGAAGCGCTGAATCCCATCATTTGGACTCTGTTCAAGCTTCTCCACTCCACCCTTTCTCTCACTACTTGGGACAAATGTCCTTTGTCGGACCAAGTTTCCAATGGCAAGATAAGGAAAGTTCTGGAGGCAGAGAAGGAGGTTCATACAACAATTTGATTCTTTTTAACGTCACAGAACTACACACCTACAAATGGTCAAACTGGAAATCTTTTCTTTTTATATTTTACCACAATAAAAATTCCTGTCATGTCTTGAAACAGCTTTTAGAGATATAATTGGTGGACCACACAACTAAATGCACATAAGTTCATGACCTGAGGTACACTATACACATGGTAAACACGCTTACCACCAAGAACCCTCCTTGCTATCTGTAATCTCTGCCTTCCTCTTGCCACATCCTGGCATCCATCAGCCCATGAAACTTACTGCTCTGCATCCCACCGTTATGAACTGGTTTACATTTTCTACGATTCTGTGTGGATAAATTGGAGGGCATATACACTCTTTCTGAGTGTGTCCTACCATTTGACAAGAGCTCTTAGTGCTGTGGAGGCTCTAGTGCGTGGGGGAGCCAGCCGACTCCATGCTGGGTGCTCAGTCTTGCCTGGGGTTTCCACTAACCATGAAATCACTAGGAACATTTATGCAGATGCCTTCGTGTACACATAAACTCCTTCTGTAGGTAAATAGTTGTGTATGATTGATGTCCTAGCAAAATGACAAATAATGTTCCAAAGCAAAGTCCTGAAACTGATTTGCATATATTTTTTTCTTAGGCTGTGTCCCAGTTAGCTTTAATTGTCAACCTTACACATCCAAGAGAGGTGTCTCCGCAGACCAGACTGGCCTCTGGGCATGTCTGTAAGTAATCGGTTGACTGACATAGGAGAACCAAGCCACCTGCAAGCGGCACCATTCTTTGGGCAAGTCGTACTACACCGTACGGGAAAGATGAGCCTAAGTGAGCCGGCAAGCCCCATTCCTCCACAGTCCGTGCTTCACGGTCCTGCTTTAGTTCCTGCGCTGACTTTCCTCAGCGATGGACTGTGACTTGAAATTGTGAGCCAAAATAATCCCTCTTTCTTTCTGACCACCTCAGCTTGTTTTTTTTTTTTGCTTGGCGACAGAAAGCTGACTGAAACAGACATTCCTGGGCTTAAACTATGACCCCAGCATGGTACCAGTCATGTGAAGCTTATCTTACTTCTGTTAGCTTTAAAAAAAAATGAAAATAGCAATTTCCTTTTGGGATTCATGTGAGGATTACCTGAGAAAATAAACAGAAAGTACCAGTAGACACATGACAAACACGAAAGAAATGAGAGCAGAGCTATCTCCCAGGCACCTGTGGCTGTAGAGTCCATCAATGTCATGTCACATGTGTCTCTGTGACAGGAAGCAGGAAGTCAGCAGACCACAGAAAAAAGAAGTTATCCCTATACAACACCAAGCCTCATCTTCACTGTCGCCTGGCTGGCTTAGGATCATCTAGGAGACGCACCTCTGTGTCTACCTGTGAGGACGTTTCCAGAGAAGTTCCTGAGGAGGGGAGCAGACCTGAATGAAGGCTTCTGTTCTGGGACCAGGTAAGAAAAAGGAGAAAGTGAGCTAAGTGCTAGGATTCACCATCCTGCCTCTTGACAGATTTGATTGACAAGATACCTTGTGACCCTACCACCATGCCTGCTGTGATGGACCGCACCCTCAAACCTTTAGGCAGGACAGACTCTTCCCCCTCTCTTAAGTTTCTTTTTGCCAAGTGTTTTAGCATAGTCATGGGAATAGTAAATAACCCAGAAGATTAGCATGTCCAGGCCTGGGGAGGAAGCTCAGAAGTAGAATGTTTGCTTGCCTAGCCTCCAGGGGCCTTCCTGGGCTTCCTTCTCAGCACAGGAAAAAAGAAGAGAAAAACTCAGTAATTTCTAAGCTTTGGCATTTTTACTGGGAAATGTTTCATCCTGCTGGTTACATGATATCAAGCAAGTACACAGACAGTGTGGCCCACACCTCCCCATAAGTGGGACAGGACCCTCGCCTCTCAGGGCTGCCCTAAGGACAGAGGGACAACATACACACAAATCCCCACCACAGGACCCAGCGTACAGCAGGTGCTCAGTACACATTAGCTGCTTTCGCCTTCAGTTTTCTTTCCTATTCTTTGTTCACTGAAACAAAATTAGGAATTACCCTTCCTCCTGTGGAAGTCCTGGGTCCCAGCCTGCTCCTTAAAGTGGAATTATTGTATTCTGCCCCCTGCAGATTTATTTCTGAGAAAATGGCACCCTCCTCTAGAGGAAGCTTTCCCAGGGAGCAAAGACTTTGTCTTTGTGTGACCCTCGTTTGTCTGCCTCAGACTGCCCCTTCACACTAGGTACACAGTAAATGTGCACTGAGTCAGGCCCTGAATGAGTGACTAAGTAAATGACATTGCAGTTATGACAGAAGCTGTGAGGGAAAATTAATTTGCAGATGGAAATATTACATTGTGTACCCAATCTTGCAAAACAATGAAGCACAGCTTGCAGGAGTTTCAAACACTTTTTCAGAAATTTAATTGCCAGTTAATTTTCCTGCAAAACACAATAACCTCTACAAGCTGAAGGAAATAAAGCACAGCTCAGGAAACCTCATTAGGCTCTGCTCAAACCGCACTGGCTTTTTCTGAGTCTGAAACCCGGGGATACAAGCTGCTCTAATTGGCATGGTCTTTGTTCGCACTGGAGCTGCCTTTATTCTGCTTCCTTCCCTCCTCATACCCTGCTCAGGTCTAACCTCTGAATACAGAAGCAAGAGTCACCTAAGCAAGCCCATTCTAATATCTTCATCTAAAATCTCTGTTGACTTGTGATCAGGCCATGATCAGGGCTCAGCCTGGGGCCATTGAGATCAGGGCTCAGTAATATGAGACCACAATCAGGTTTTATTCTGGGACTATATTACAGTTTGATTGAAAAATGTCCTCCCTCTCCAAGACTCCTACATTCAAACACCGGATCAACCTTTAGTGGCAACATTTTAAGAGACTTCAGAACCTTTAAAGGCTGGAAAGAAGCGGCTCTCTGAGGGGCGGGCCTTGAAATTTAGATACTGATTCTGCTTTCTGTCCCGACTCCTAATCCTTTGATATATGAATAATCAGCCTTTTGCTTCTGCAGCCACCGGAGTCAACCATTCCCACCACCATGCCTTCCCCACCACAAGGGACTGAACTACAAGCCATGAACCAAAATGCACTTTTCTGCCCCAAAGCTGTTCTTTGCAGTCACAACAATGAGGAAAGTACTGAACTCTTGAGGCCCATGGTCCTAGCTCAGTGTGAGACCACCATTCACGACTCAGTCACAACTATGATCAGGGCTCAGTCATGATCAGAATAAAGCCTCAGCATCCACATCTGCTATCCTCTCCTTCTTTCTCTGTCAGTGTGTCTGTCTCTCTCATGCACACACACACACACAATGCAAACACACATACACCAGGGAGCTACAACTCAAACCAGAATTGAGCCAAATAATACACAAGCAAGAGCTTCTTGCTACCACTGTTTGTGGAATAATTATGAAGTTAGACTCTATTAGACAGAGCCTCAGAGCTCCACATGAGGTAGGTCTGGGGCCAGGAGGACAGCACATGCCCAGAGAGAAGTGACCTGGAACTCAAGTGCACCAGATAGAGCTGAATTTCGCCTTGACCCATTTAAGTAGCTCTTGGCCAAAGAACTGCATCTGTCACCTCCCGTCGCAAGGTCACCCACACAGAAAGCTCAGAGCCCCAGACAGACAGCCTGGAGACGTGCGCCCTCCAGCTAGATTGTACAAGCTCCGTCACTGCCCGTGTCACTGCTAAGTGGGTCAGCACTTTCCCATCACTCTGCTGAGTGACAGTGTGTACAGCGGTTGGGGTAGCACAGCAACCACAGCTCCGAAGTCACTGCACTAGCAAGGAGCTTACACCGTTGGCAGCCCTGTGACCCTAGGAATATTGGAAAATCTCAACCACCTGCCTTTGGGGGACATTTGTGTATTCTCTAACACGTTTGCGCATGTCCCTTGCTCGGGCTTCCCTCTCTGTCTCCTCCTGTACCCCATGTGAAGGGCAGTTCTGAGATGAGGGGCGAGATGTAATGAAGCTAATACAAAGTTAGTCAGACATGTCAGACTGGAGGTGGGCCGCAGCCCTTCCACTGGCGTTCACCTCACTGGCTGAAATTCCTCGTTCACTGCTTGCCGTGTTTACGACCGAGCGCCTCAGGGTCAGTCTTCTGGATGACGACTGGACAGAAGATAGCAAACACTGGCAAGGGTGGGTCCAATGCTTAACTTCTGAGATCCCTAGAGGCTGCTGGTTTGTTTGTTTCATTGGGTCTAGTAAGAAGGGCCCTCACACCCTAAATGTTACTATTGCCAAGGGCTCTTACTGTGAAAAGCATTTCCACCTGGGGATGCCCAGTGTAAGAGAAGCCAGAGTTTGAGTGAGATCTGGGACCCCAGGGTCCGAAAAACAAAGCTTTGCTTGCTCAGCAGACAGCCTGTCTGCTAGGGGAGAGGCTGAGAAAGAGAAAAAGAACTTTCCCAGGAAAGTTCTGGGAAAGAAGCTAGGTGCAAAAGCGGGGAACCATAAACTCCTCAGAAGAGAATATCCCGTGTTATTCAGGGAGGATCACTTGTACCCAAGGAACATCAAACAAACTGGCTCAGTCTGGTTTATGGACCACGGAGAGATGGCACAGATGAGACCGATGGTTTGAGAAGAGAAAGTAGTGTTGGAGTTACTGGAGAAAGCCAGTACCCATCGGCCACCGAGGATCCTTTGAGCTAAGTCCTGCTGAAGGCTCTGCACTGCTCCTGTCACTGCTGCAATCTGCCCGTCTGGTTCCTGAGACGGAACGGTATTCCTGTGGGAAGAAGGGCAGGACACGCTCATCTGCTGCACAGGCTGCATGCCAGGACACCTGCTTGCCCCTGACTGGATGAAGGTGGGTGGAGCCTTGCAGGGTTTGCCTTTATTAGCCCCCGACGAAGGCAATTTTGCGCCATACTCTGGAAATCTTGGGTATGGACCTGGACAGTGTCCACAGACTTGGCCAGTATTTAATAAAGATGGCTTCAAATTTGGTCCAAAAACTGTAGCAGTGGTCTTGTTCTCACCTAACGAGATTAACGCTGTGTGTGTGTTTATGTGTGTATGTGTATGTGTGTATGTGTGTGCTTGTGTGTGTGTGTGCTTGTGTGTGTGTGTGCTTGTGTGTTTGTTTGTGTGTTTGTGTTTGTGTGTGTGTTTCTGTGTGTGTTTGTGTGTCTGTGTTTGTTTGTGTGTGTGTGTGTGTTGTGTCATCTTTGTGTCATTGTCTTTGTGTTGTAGCTACAAAGACAGAAAGCCCAGATTCACATCCTATGCACCCTCATGAAAGCTGCTTTCCTCTCCTCTCAATGCCTCAGTCTCCTCAGTTGTAAAACAAACTCATAGAGACAACTATCCTGTATTCTTCTCACATGTGGACTCCGGGTTTTATGTGCCTATGTAAATGTGTGTGTGTGCACACACACGAGCGTGTGTAGATGGCATATGTGGTAGTTGGTCTTGATGGGATTTGCAGTCTCTAGAAGCGTCTGTGAAGGACTCTCCATATTAGCATGAATGCCTCCCTCCCACCACGGGATGGGTCCCCCCTCCCTTAGCCTAAACTCTGACCATCCTCAAGGTTTGGAATGCTCACTCACTAACCAGCACCAAGACGGCAAGATCGGTATTCACGGCTCAGTCTGCTGTGTCCCACGGCAGTAACTGCAGTGCCTCGCACACACAGTAGGTACCAAAACTGCAGTGCCTTGCACACACGGTAGGTATTAAAAGCCATTGGCAGGAGGACATGGAAGGCTGTGTTGTCAGTACTATGCCATTGCGTTAAGGCCCTTGAGCACCAGTGGACTCTGGTTCTGTGCGGGAACATTCAGGAGCCACCCCTGCATAGACTTCTGGGTCAGCTGTCCCCAGGAAGCAGCTGCTGGAAAACTCGGCGGTATTTATATACCTACTTGCTTACTTCCCAGACAGACCTACTTGCTGAAGCTCCCCAAAGTCTTTTATGTAATTTTTGCTTCCTGAATCAGGACTTTACACACAAAAGAGAAAGATGAGAGACTGACTCATATTGAAAACATAAACTTAATTTTAGTCTTTAATTTTGTCAGCCTTGATAACATATGAAACCAATCAATGTGTAAGATGGAAGTCAGGGAAGGTAATGTTGAAATTTAGTCTTGGTGAACTGAGTGTTGGGATCTGTTTCAAGCCTTAAAATTGTCAAAGGCGCTCCCTGGGGAGCCGCTGTCTCAGCCGCCATCTCATTACACAGACCCAAGGGAGAGCTAGGCATTTGCTTCTGAGATTTCGCCCTCTGTGGTACTTAATTAGTCATAGCTCACAGTAATTGGCTTTTCTCCTCAGGATGATATTATCCAAGACCTAGGCTAACACAGGCTTCCTGGGAGGGAGCTGTCAGCTGGTTCAAACCCCTAAGGTGTTCATGAGCCAGGACAGAGTCTGAGTGTGGAAGGGGCCAGAATGCACTCCTTCAGATCACGGGGGATGACAGTCTGGGATTTCACGGGACATTTTCTTGAACAGAAAGGGAAGAAAGACCAGCACGGGGATGGTTTGGCAACAGAGGTGAGCAGGATCAGCTGAGAAAATCTCTTCAGGGTAGAAATAAAAGTGGTAGCGATGCCTGCATCAAGTGTGACACCAGCTCCCAGCTGCCTGGAATGTCCGTATTTTCTAACCTTAAAGGCTTCATCCAGAGGGAGCTGGGAACTAAAGAGCTGTCTTCATCTGAACCAGCACCAACCAATGTTCTCAGAAAGCACCTAAATAAAAAAATTAACCAGGGTCTGGCTGGGCTGCAATTCAGCAGGAAGACAGGTGTTCAGAGCAGAGGGACTGATTCCCACAGAGGCCACCACAGAACTGGGGCAGGAGGGACCACACAGGCAGAAGATGGTCAGTCTTCCCCAGGGACATGGATGGAGGACTGTCAACCATCAGAGGAAAAGAGAGCTTCTCTCTAGGGAAGCTTTTCCCTCACCTCAGCCATGACAAGACTGCCATAAGACCTATTTACATCCTGTTTGTACAATACGAGGTGGGGAGAGAGGCTAAGCATGGCTTCCAGGGCCAGCCTGAGAAGATAGGTAAGCCCAATGAAGCAGCATTCTACAGCTTTTCTTCACACTCTTCAGAAGACTCAAGAAAGGCAAAAGCTTAGGAGCTGCCAGAAATTGGAGGAGACAGATGTGACCACCATAGTACAGGAGCCTAAGGAAGATCACAGACCAGAAGTTAGACATTAATGGGAACTAGAAAAACTGAGTAAAGCCTAGAGAGTAGACATCAGTAACAAGTGAAGGCTAATTTTTATAGTTCAATAACTATAGTCATTGTGCAAAATATTAGTGGGGGCTGAATGGAGGCTGATGTGTTGGTTGGCTGATTGGTGCCCTTTCTTTCCCTTTATTTTTTGGCAAATTAATGAATCTGGCTGTGATTTTGTTTTTACTGAAATAAATTTAATTATTTGCTCTTTCTCCCTAAACTGAAACCTGAGATCATTATTCACAAAATGAAATTAACTAGTAAAAATGAATGATTACAGGATTCCACCCAGGGAGAGGCAGTCCAAGGGGTACAGAGCTTCGCAGAAGTAGGAGGAAAAATCAGAGCTCTATTGTACGAAAGGATGACTAGCTAACGACACTGCCCTGTACTTTGACTAAGAACGTAGGTTTTCGGCACCCTCACCTCCGCTGGAAGGGAATTCATATGTTGATTAGCTCAGTTTAACATTCTATAATGTATACACACTCCAAGACCTCAGGTATACAATGCATAAATAGAAACTTTGACAGTTTAAGAGCAATTCAGCTAATTTAAATATGAATATGGAATAAGCCAGATACTGCTGCCCACTGATGACTCTAAAGACCTCTTTGAAAATGGAAATTAACATCTGTTCAGGAGCCTTAAAATCTACCTGCACTGGACCCCAGCTTCCTCTGGGATGGAACAGGAGGAAGGAACGGATTTGAAAGTGAATCATTTTCTCACCCAGTGATTCAGTTTCAGTGTCTTGTCTGGGAGTCTCCAACACACAAGCTTTATGGCACTGGGAAGGGAGTTAACCCTGTGGCCAGGGGCAGACAAGCAGGCCAGCAGCTTCCTCTGCAGGAGCACCACAGGTTTGGGGAACCCTGGGCTCCCCAAACAAGTGACTAGAGTCAGAGCAGGTTCCACTTCTAAGGCTTACTCTTGTCATTACTGGTAGAAGAAAAAAAGGCAAGAACAACCTAAATGCCCACCAGAAAGGAACATACCATACAATGAAATATTACGTGGCCATTAAGAAGAATCAGCAACTTATACCGAAAGAGAACAATTTCCAACATATTTTCTCAACACAGATGACGAAAGCAAGATAGAGCAGTATTCATAGGCTATTCCCACGAAGGATTTTAAAATAAGCATGTAGAGTGCACCAGCCAGCTATCGCTACATAACAATCGCAAAACTGTGGCAGGCAACAAGAACCACTTAGCACCAGGCTCAAAGCTTGCGCAGTTATTTGAGGCAGCCTGGGACTGCTCTGACCTGTTCTGTCATTGTCCTGGGACCAGCCGTATACCTGGGGCTTGCTTCTCTGCTCGTGGTCAAGGCAGAAGCATGAGAGGGCTCCTTAAGAAAACACACCTCAAATCCTTGTTCATGTCTCATCTCCAACACCCCTCAGGGCAAACCCACCACCAAGTCCCACACCCACGAGGTGGGAGCATGCTTTCCTCATGTACTGGTGACCCACACCATAAAATGCCTCTGATCCCCTGGCTTAGAGGACAGAACACCATAGATGTAACACCGTTCTGCAGCAGACGCTCCTTGGCGTGTCTGGCAGGAATCTGCACCCTGACTGGGGTAGCTGGCCGAGTTCCAGAAAAGCGAGAGGCGCTGCTCTGAGGAAAAGCCGAAGGGCTCTGTGCCCCCGGGGCCTCTGGTGCTCGCTCTGCCAGGTGCAGGCTAGTTACAGATGGCAAAAGGTAAGAGCTTTTCTCCGGGACAGATGCCATGCCTGAGCTGGAGTGGGATGTATCAAGCTCCTTCGCTGCTTAACCCACATTTCTTCTTTCCAAAGTCCGGTGCCTGGGGTCTACCCCAAGCCACACACCCCTGGATTGGTTTTCCAGAGTCCAGGGTGTCCGAGGAGACCAGATTTTCATCTTGCCCAAGTGTCTCATTTCTTTTCTAGCCGTTAGGCCCTGCAGAAGGCAACTAAGAACCGCGTGGGAGGAAATGAAAGCCGGCGCCAGATGCTGGTGAGCGAGCTGGGTGAGGGGGACCCGCAGAGTCCCGCTTCAACTTTGCGTTGAAATGGGAGCGTCTGTGAGCCGCGCCGAAAGCTCCTGCGATGAGTAATGTCGCGGAGCAGAGCGAGCACTAGGAACAAATGGATGCTAATTATTTTGTGCAAGGCGAGACGAGCGGAGAATTTAAACAGGGGGTCTGACAGAGCAGATGGCGCGGAGTTGAGAAGCTCAGGGAGGCCGGGATGCTGCCCCGAGGCTCAGATCTGCTCGGTACCCCTCTGCACAGTCCCCAGACTGCACTCCAGCTCCAGGCCCCTGCTGGCTGTGCAGCTGGCCTGCGCGGCCTTGCCACCTCCCCTGTGCAGCAGGAAACCCTGGAAGCTGGCTGGAGGGAAGACCCAGGAGGCCCACGGGAAGCCTGGCCAGGAGCTCCTCAGTGCTTCGGGATAGCTCTTTCAAGGCCCACCCTAGGAAGACAGTCACCAAGGCTTAAAGCTGGGGGACAAGTGGGTCCTGCTTCCCACTTCAGCACAGAGCTGGCCTGTGACTGCCTCCCTCACCTGGAGTCCTCCCCCAACCTTACAGGCCACCCCTTCACTTGCTGGTGACTCTGTCCTCTGAAGATCCTCATTCCCCCAGCTCTGGAACCTCCTGTGGACCTTCCTGTCACGTTCTCCCTCCAGCCTCTCTGGCACCTCTCTCAGCACTCCAGCTCTGATCACCCAACCTCCTGCCTTTGAATACAGACTATCACCCCCGAAGTGTGTGGTGATTGAGTTTCTTCAGGACAGGGGTTTTCACCTGAAACTCCACTGGAGTTGGGTTTTGGATGCACTTGTCAAATGGAGTAGAGGTGGCTTCTGGAGCGCAGGAAGGGCTCATTGCTGCTCCTCAGCTCACAGCCAGCCTCCAGGCTACTCAGTGGGAAGTGGGCCTAGGAGGCTCTGACCTCCCTCAACTCCTTGAGTCTTCCATCCACTCAAGACCCTTAGCCCGCTGACAATCAAAGAAGCAACAGGGCAGAATTCTCCCACCCCACCCCCCTGACTCCCCAACACCCCAGATCCCATGCCTGGATGGGGGCAGCCAGGCACAGTGAGAGGAAGGGAAGGCTGGACTGAGCCAGGTCAGCGGCAAGGCTCCCAGGCATCAGGGCTGCTGCTTTGTCTCATGGGACAGACTGGCAGTCACAGATGCATGCATTTGTATCAGGCTTGAGGAGTGCCTGGGCTATGGGAGGCACTTCACACTGCTTCACTCGTCAGTCCTCTCATGGTCCTGTGAGTCTAGGAACTTTGGCCAGGAGCATTTTACAAACAAGGAATCAGGATGGGAGTGATTAAGTAACTTGCCCAAGCTCACACAGCAAGTGAGCCCAGGGCTGAGGTGAGTGGGTCTGTGGCCACACAGAGATCGACGCCTCTGTGCTCAGTCACTGGAGTGCTTTCCCACAGGAGCTGCCCTGGCCTCCAAGAGGATGCCCGAGGCAGGGGTGGGAAAACCCAGATGTGTTTCTAAGTGACACCCCCTCAGTCCTCTCCATCAGCCATACCCACTATGTTTTATCGATGACACTATTTTCCTGAGTCTTTCAAATACATAAAACCTCCTGAATTTCTCCCACACGGAGACAGTTGGTGCAGGGAAAGCCTATGAGCATTTGCGGAAGGAAGACCTGAGTTCTAGGGTCAGTTTTGCTTCTCTCATGAGCTGTGTGACCCTGGAGAGCCTGAACCTCTCCAGTCTATGACTGCTTACCCAGAATGCGGTGACCTATCACAGAACACTATGCCAGACACCAGGAAATGGAGGGAAGGGTAGATGTAAAACAAACTCTGCTCAGGAGCAGCAAAGGGGGGCTGGTTAAAGTGGGGACACTGAGTCAGTGTGCTCAGACTGCAGTGGAGAGGCCAGAGAGAGATGCTACCCTGATGGAGAAGGCCAAGAGAGCCGTGTGTGGTGAAGACTTACACAGAGAAGGGCAGGGGTTTTCTTCACAGAGCCCCAGGCACAGGAAGTGAACCAGGGCTGGCGAGTGAGCCCAAAGCTGCAGAGGGTTTGGGAGCTTGAAGGCCAGGGTTATCTTACAGCATCTGCCTGGGGCTGCAAATGGGTGACTATAGCGGGTAGGGAGGGCAATGGGACGATTAGAGAGAGAAAAAGACATCAGAAAGACCAGCAGAAAAATTGGGGAAAGCATTTAATTTGCCCCAAGGAACCCCCTCAGAAACAAAGCACTGTTTACATTTGACGAGCTCTCTCTTGCTTTCTCTTTCTAGAGTAAGCAGAGTTAAACGCATATGTTGGAGAGAAGGGCTAGGGAGGCCGCTCATGAGCTAGAATATCATTCTCATCCGTAGGACTTCAGTGCAGTTCCCAGAGCCTCCACTGCCCTCTTCTGCCTGTGGTGGGCACCTGCACTCAAGTGCACCCACACACACATAATTTTTTTAAAAAGCACAGCTGAAGAGATGGAAGCCAGCTTGGTGCCTGGAAGGTCACTTCATTTACAGCTGTGTGTCTTGCTGCTCTCATCTGACACATCACCAACGTTTTTTTATTTCATTGGGATTCCTTCCATCACTTTCCAATGACTCATAATTTACCAGATGGAGACTCCACAGTCTCCTGGGGCATCTTGGTGGACTGTTGAGACAGGGTCTAATTTAGTGCTGTAGCATACATCCCATCTCTGCTATCTCACAGGGTTCCCTTCCAGAAGGGGAATTCTGCAGACCATAGAAAATGCCCGTGCTGAGTGTCCTGTCACCAACTAGGAATGAGAATTCACCCAACTGCACCCTGCAAATTGCAGTGCTTCAGAAATCACACGTATCTGGATCTCGAGGTTGAGGCACTCTGGCTCTCATTGTAGTGTCCATGAAGAGGATGCCCTTGGCCTGGCCTAGGCCTTGGGAACAGGGAGACTTCCTGTCTGAAGTGCTGGCTGCCTGGTGGCCGGCCTGCCAGTAATGAGTTGGGAAAGCTGTAGCCTGCTCCTTGTCATTCTTTGCACTAGTGACTGGGAGGTGGACAGATAGCTTTGCTTGCTGCCCTGGTTCCCAGAACCCACTTCCTAGCAGTACAAGGGAGCTATTTGTCATCCTGCCACAGAGCTCAGCTCTGCACACATCTCATTCCACTTCCCCTGCCAAGGACATGGCTTGGAAGGGCTCGCTCCAGTCTTGGGTTTTGTGGAGCAACAGACAGAGAACTCAGAGACACTGGGTCTAATTTGCTGGGAGACCTTGGTCTAGGTACTAAGTCTCTCGGAGCCTCAGCATCTTCAGCTAGGATCTTAGGGCTTTGAGCACCCCAGTGTGCTCAAAGAGAAAAATGGCCACCTTGTTCCTACTGATGGCCAGAGCCTGGTCCACTGTGTGCTATAAAAGAAGAGAGCAAAAAATCTTATTTCTGTTTGTGTAGAAGTAAGCTGTACAGTGCAGGGCAGAGCTAAGGCTGGAACACTGATATCAGTCTGAAGGGTCCAAGACCATCCGCCACATCCTGAGGAGCTGCAGCCAGGTCCCGGTGAGGTCAGCATGCAGGAGACAGCAAAGAGAGAAAAGCTGGACGGCAGAGGAGGCGCCTCTCCATCCCCTGAAAGGTGCACAGTCAGCTGCTTCTGTAGACGTTCGGTTTCTGCACTTGCCTGAGAAAAACAAGCAGGGAAAGGTTTGAGGAGAGGCAGCAGGCAGGCTGAGGAAACAAACAACAAAGGGAGCAGTTGGCTTCCGAAGCTCTGTGAAGGAGAGGGAGCCTTTGTTTGCTCTTTCCCCTGTGTCCGGGTTTAAAGGAAAGCCTCCAACTGACCAATAGTCTCTCTGAAAGGATGACAAACAAGGTGCGCTGGAGCTGTGCGTGGGCGTGTCTCTTAGTCTTGATGCAAAATGAAAAATGCAATTCTATTTATTTCATTGCTTTTGAATCTGACTAGGGATTTGATTTTGTTCTAGTAAATTGCAGCTTGCAAGAGCCTCGGGTGCCAATGCAATTCCTGGAAACGAGGGATAAGATTGTGCACAGAAGACTCAAAAATAACTCGGTGCACCTCCAAGGGAGCTGTGCCTTGGCAGGGGAGAAGCTCGCCAGAATCTTGCCCTTGATTGCTGGTGAGCCCGAGGCTGGCAATGAGATCATAAGCCTGCTGGCTGAAGGAGAGGTTCATGCTGGCTTCTGGGTTCCATTGACCTTGCTATCAGAAATGCTCTGTGCCTTTGCGGCTGAGAGAGAGTGCGAAGGCCAGAATCCTCGAAGCAGGCATCATCTGCAGCATGTTAAACACAGCACAAGGACAGATGTTTAGCAGTGTGCAGGTCCTGGGAGCACACAGGGTGGCCTACCTCAGTGCTCAGCGAGGGCTCACCTGCAACTTCTGGCTGAGGAGACTCCCACCCATGCTTCTTCAGGCCCTGTCTTTTTACTCGCCTGGTACTCCAGGGCTGTTTATTCGTGAGGATTGGGAGACTGTTCTAAGACTCTACAAAGGGCAGGCAGAAGCAGAAAGGCCTCCTGTCGGCAGGGACCTGGGGGTCCTGGCAGCCTCAGCCAAGCCTTCATGGTGCACCCTCCTCCTTCCTTCTCTCAGGGCAGGCCTTTCCCCCTCCCCCTCACCCCTCCCCTTTCTCCCAGGTGTTAACACTCCTCTCTGCTGAAAGAATCAAATCTTTTCCTCAGACTTGGGGGGCAGAGACAGGCAGATCTCTGTCTGAGGCCAGCCTGGTCTACAAAGCTAGTCTAGGGCAGCCAAGGTTACCCAGAGAAATCATGTATTGAAAAACAAAACAGAACAAAACAAAAGAATCTAATCTCAGACCCATGTGTCTTGGCTCGTATCCTGAAAACTTGGCAAACCTGAGGGCTGGTGACAAAGGATTCTCCCTGAGACAAGCAGGGGCTGTGGCTCACCCAAAAGTCTCTCCAGTTCAGGTGCCCCAGCTTTAGCCACACAGCCCGAGTCCCCAGGCGTCCTCTCCAGCTGTGGCGCTGAGGAAGGACTCTCCTCCAGCCCACGAATGTTTCCTAAGCACCAGGCACACACAGAGCAAGGAGCTGTCTGGGCCTGGTGAGTAATGCACGAGGTTTAGAAGGATGTCAAGTTAAATAATAACATGAAGAGTCTCAGAGTGTGCTATCACAGAGGGGAGCAGCGATGTCATGAGTGTACAGGGCTGGGTGCAACCAAAGGCCAAGGCCAGGGACTCCATCCATAATGCCGCATGCGTGCGTGAAAAGAGACAAAGAAAGAGGAGAAAGGGGCTGTCTTCACTTGGAGAATCTGCAAAGTTTTCACTGACAATTTGATGCTTAAGCTAAAACCTGAAAGACCCCTGGAGATGTACCAGGAGGAGAGAAGAATGTTCTAGGCAGAAGAAACTGCATGAACAAAGGGAGTTCGGAGGCAGAAGGCACAGTGCAGCAGGGAATTTCAAAGCTTGTTACAGGTGGAGCGTAGTATGCCAGAAATCAAAGGCTGCAACCTGAGCCTGTCCAGTCCCAAGCCACACGAGCCGATCAGGAGAGTTGTGCTTAAGGGTTTCTGTTTTCGCTGTCGGCCCACAAGCTTACCGGAACCGCAGGAGAACGATGTGAGCAGTTCTCAAGGACACAGAGCAGAGCTCTGACCCGCTGTGAGCTGCAGCATTAATCTCCGTCCTGCATGCTGGGGCCCCAAGCGTACAGGGCACTCACAGCATGTGAGCCTCTGGCCGCCACTCAGAGGGGCCTCCACAGCAGTCCTGGGGGCTCAGTGCTGATGTGACCTGATTCATAGGTCACACTCAAGGGTGCAGGCTGCCTGCGATCTGGAAACTGCTACACAGCACAAGGAGGAAAGAGGTCCAGGCGGGCAGCCCCAAGGCTCAGGGCAGCTACCTGGTTACAGTGGATGCAGCACCTTTTTATTCAAATGGAGCTTTAACCACTAAAGACAGCAGCCACCCCCTATGCTCGTGTACCTACACACAATTGAAAGACTGAAACAAAATCTTTACAAAGTAACAAAGGAAACAGACAAAGCCTTACTCAGAGTCAGGGAAGCCGAAACCCCGGTTCCCTGGAACTTATTCATAGACAAACGACTGTCCCCACATTACTCTGCTTCAGCATGCAAGTGGCCTTTCCTCACCAGAAGTACTCCTGGTGGTGGAGGAGACGAAGGCTCAAGGCAGGGATGAGACGTCTGTGGGAGTGTGAAGACCTGAGTTCATCTCCTGCAGTTCATCTCCAGCGCCTGCGCAACAGCCAGACACTGGAGCCTTTTTGTCACTGCAGTGCTTGGAAGGCGGAGAGGCTGGTCACTGGGGCTCATTGGGGCTCACTGGGGCTCACTGGGGCTCGCAGGCCAGCCACCCTGAAATGAGCTCATGCTCAGGCTCCGTCTCAAAAGGTGAAATGAAGGACGACCAACCTCAAGTTTATTATGCTAGGTGGAATAATCAAAAGGGTAGTAACGGGACTCACTTGAGTGAGGAACCGAGAATCGTCGGCCTCAGGGTTAGAGCTCAGAGTGGGGACTTGCGGGCAGGTTAGGGGCAAGTGGAGAATTTCTGTTTATCAGGATGGCGTGTCCGTTATGCAAGATTATCTGGGCAGAGGGTGGGTGGTGATGTTTGTCCCACAACTGTGGGAATATATTCCATAACTCTGAGTGATCTACCCCAACATAGTGACCAGGTACGATACTGCATGCCTGGGATCCCAGCGCGTGGAGGCTGAGGTAGGGAAACCCAGGCCAACCTAAGCTACACAATAAAACCTTGTGTCCAAAGCCCAGGGGCTGGAGATGGAAGCCAGAGGCACAGCTCCTCCAGAGCCCAGGCAGGCCAGAAAGGCCATGGGTTCCATCTCTATGCCTGTAAAAAGCACAAAACCCAAAAACCAGCATTGGTGGCCCTGTCTCCAAGATGTCTCTGACCATCGATGACCAGACACATAGCACCCAACCTTTTCCCTGTGGAGCCTTGCAGGCAGTTAGGTCTCGAACCCAGGACAAAAGGCCAGGTGCCTATTTAACATGGAGCCAGGTGGCAGAGGGAGGGGGCCATCAAGGGGGTAACCAGAGGATCAGTGGCATGTGCCCATCTGCCACGGGGCTGTTTCCTGACTGGTTTGCGAAAGCTGATACTGGGGAGAACACCGGTGCTGAGCAGGGTTGCCTGGATCTGTATTCTTCCATTACACAACAGCACTGATTGTGTGTTCCCAGCCTCCTGCACACAACTAAGACATCCACTGCCTTTGAAAAGAGAATGAAAGGAGACACCCCAAAGTTCCAACAATGTTTGTCTCTAGGGAGGGACTCTTCAGGTCCTCTCTCTTCACTGACTACCCTGCACAATCTCCTGCAGGTCCTCTCTCTTCACTGACTACCCTGCACAATCTCCCTGCCCTGCCAGCTTTACCTGCTGGCCCTCTCCATGCACCTTTTTTTTTTTTTCCATTGCATTCTGGTCTGTGTCCCCATGAGGTCAGGGACTTTGTCTTCTCTTATTCTGCCACTTAGACAGCCCAGCTCCCAGGAGGCCCTCAGTATCTGTTCAAACAAATGGATGTCTTCACAAGAGGCTTCCTGCATAGGGAGGGGAACCCACTCAGAGAGGTTAAGTGTGTCCTTTAAGCCCAGCCTGGGAGCCCTGGGAGCCGGGTCTCTGGCTGCTAAAGGACCCGCCTCTCCCAGACAGTCCCTCCAGCCCACCGAGGTCATGTCTTAGCTCCTTGCTCTGCTCAGCCCACTCTTCCTGGTCTGTACTCCCACTCGGGAGCTGCCTCCAGCCTCCAGCCTTCAGCCTTGTACCCACATCCTGGAGCATCTCCCTCTGGGTCCCTCCTGGCTGCCAGCCTCCAGCCATCCCGAGTATCTCATGCACAGGGTTTTTTCAATAAATCTAGCCTGATTCCCTTGCTGAGTTGGGCTGCGCTGCTCTGGGTTCCCAGGCACCCTCATTCTTCTTATCTCCCACTGCCCTGCTAGTGGTCAGCATTTGCTACCCTTATCCTTCTGCCCATCCCCATCGTCCAAGCGCCATAAAGGCAGATAACACTGAACTCAGAAAACTGTCCTGTTTACAGAGGCTCATCATAGGTACTGGTCTTCCTCTGCGTCCACCACCTCATCCCAAGTGGACTCCTCAGCAAAGGCCCAGTGCCCACCTCAACTCAGCCCTGTAACCTCCTATGGACATCCAAGAGGGGTCCCTGTAGGCTCTTTTGACACCACCTTCTCCCTGTGATTTGGGCACACTTTCTCGGATGACCCATTGGAACCTCCCCTCACCCTGGAATTCTTGGGAACACATCTCTCAAGGACATATCTCTCTGGACCACCCAGCTGATTCCTCCTCCAAAGGCAGACCATGCCTGAGACCTACACAAACTATATCATGATCTCCTTAAGGTGGGGTCTGCACTCTCTAACTGTCAGGCTCTGGCCTGGTCTGTTCTGCCTTCTCTTCCCTTCTTTTCTCAAGCCTCTGGTAAGTAGGTGATGACTCTCAGTTCCTGCACTCTGGGCACTGCCGGCCACTCCTTGCCACAACAGCCCTTCCAGAGCTCCACCACGCTTTCTCTCCCCTTACTATATTTGGCCAGACTGAAGAGAGGGAACAAGGCTGGGGTTTGAACCTACAGCTGGGTACCTCGAGTGCTGCCTTCCTGATGAGGCCCAGGTACTTGACCACTAGCCCGCCTCCCTTTTCCAGGACAGCACTTCCACTGCATCCACCTGCTCCCACAGACCTGTCCCTCTGTACCCTTCAGCCCCCCTCCCCTCCACTCTGCAGGAAGCTCCTTCCACTTCTTGAGAGCTGGGCCTCTCTCCCTGAGGCCCTGCGCCCCAGCTTTGACCAGTCAATGCTCTTTAAATACTTAACAAATGAGTCCCTTGGGATGGAGCAGAGGGCCTGACTCTCGCTTTTCCAATCTGGAAAGCTCTCTCCAGCAAGACAAAGACCGCACATTACTCAAGGATATAAATCGACAGTTTCAAAGGCTTAATCCTCCCTCACTCGCTGCAAACCCATACATGCACTGAAATAAATACATTTCTTTTTTTAGAAGGAAAAAGAAGGCATTTCATGGCATCATAAACATTGCACTTTATTTTTCATCTCACGAAGCCTGTCTGGGTTTGGATACGCTCGGGGGAACTCAGAAGCCAACATGCACAAGAAAAATCGCGTCACTGCCGCCACTGAGGCGCATAGAGGGAGCAGGCATGGCTCTCGGCGTCCATCTGTGTGTGTCCAGTGGTCATCAGTCACTCCTGGAATGGACCTGTGCGGGTGAAGCGGCACTGTAGTCCTCGGTAAATGGCAAAAAAATCTGGTGAGAGAGAGGCTGTGAGGGCAGAGGGGGATGTAAGTGATGCGCAGTTAAGAAAGCTAGGACATTTCCAGGGTCTTTAAACCTGAAGAGCCCCAGCTTCTGAATGCTGGCCAGGCTCCAGGTCAGCTTGTCCTTTCTGGGTCCATCAGTACTTGCACAATTCAGCCAGTCTCTCTGATACAATACATGCCTCCTTTCCTCTTCTGCCCTGAGCTAGAGAAGGGTGTGAGGTCCAGCCCTGGTCCCTCATTATTTGAAAGTGGCCAGATTTAGCTTTACAATTTGATGCAGATGAGGGAGAGAGAGCAAGACTGGTACGCAGAAGGTCTGGACTATCAGCCGCCTCCTGAGCAGGCGTTGGGCCCTTCTCTCTCCTCTCTCCCTGATGAGATGGTCTATGGGAGTGGTCCTTGAAAACTGTAAAGAACTTGGCAAAAGTGAATGTTTCAGAGATCTCGCTGTGTGTTTACTATGCTGAGAGGCATGAGATGGTAGTCGAGGCTGGTCCTTGGAAGACTGAGTTGCGTGAAAGCAGGACCCTGTTCTGATGGGATGAGGCCCCTCTACTGGGTCGCACTATTCCAAGAGAGCTGGAAACAAATGTCTAATCACCACAGGTGGGCAACCACCACAGACCTAAGTACAGACACAACCAAAGTCCACCTTGGTAAACCAGTGAGTTTTATTGAGATTACTTACAAAGTAGAAATGACTCAAAGACACTTGTATCACCACAGTAAGAGTGATAGCTCGTGAAAGCTGGGAACAAGGGACTCACTGCCCAACCTACAGGCAGCTCAACAAATTGGAGAATGTCCTTTCCAGGTGGCTCTGATGTTCTGAGCCTCCTTTAGGTAGTTCATCTGATCTCTGCTTCTTCCAGGAAGTATGGACAGTCTGACACTATCTCTTGGCAGGCCTTACAGTTTATATATGCTTGGGGAGGAAGTTCCTAGAGAAGCTGCTCAGTTTCGGGAACTTCCTGAAGCCTTTGAGTTTGACAAGTTTCCCTGAAGAATGTACTGTTTTGCCTCCCTTCAGAACACTTTGTGTCTCATAAATGGACAGTTTTGTCTTGGTGAAATGATTAGACAATACCCATGGTAGTTTAAATGAGAAATTTACCTGTTAGCTGGTGTATTTGAACACTTAGTTCACAGCTGGTTTGCTGTTTGGAGAGGTTTGAGTAGTATACTCTTCCTGGCCAAGGTATGTCATTAGTAACAGGCTTTGAGATTATACAGCAGTAGTTCTCAACCTGTGGGTCTTGACTCCTTTGGGGTCAAACGACCCCATCACAGGGATCACATATCAGATATCCTTCATATAAGATATTTACATTACAATTCATAACAGTAGCAAAATTACAGTTATGAAGCAGCAATGAAATAATTTTATGGTTGGGATCACCACAGCATGAGGAACTGTATTAAAGAGTCACAGCACCACTGCTGAAGAGCTTCACCCTGCTTTCCTCCCTCTCTCTCTCTCTCTCTCTCTCTCTCTCTCTCTTTCTCTCTCTCTCCTTCCTAAGGTGACCTCTCAGCTTCCTGCTCCTGCCACCATGTCTGCTACCTGCTGTCATGCCTCCCCCTCTCACGGACTCTCATCACATGTCACGGTGATTATCACAGCAACAGGAAAGTAATCGGTACGGCAAGCTGTAAGAGAACACCAGAAAGCTGCCCTCCCCTCACCCACTGTGCTCATTAGCTCTTTGTTGACTTGCCACAGGCAGGGTCACCTGTGGAGAAAGAACCTCAGCTGAGAAAACACCTCTATCGGATTGCCCTGCATGCGAGTCTGTGTGCATTCTTGATTGACGGCTGCTGTGGGAGGGCCAGGCCGCTGTGATCAGCATCACCCTCGTGCCAAGGTGGCCGTGTACAGAAGCAAGCTGGGCAAATGCGGAGCAAGCTAGTGAGTGGCATCTTCCCTGGTCTCTGCTTCCTGTCCCCACCTCCAGGTTCCTGCTTGAGTCTCTCTCTTCCTTGGTCTCCTTCGGTGATAGTCTGTGATTGGGATGTGAAAGCTAAATAAGCCCTTTTCTCCCCAAGTTGCTTTTGGTCACACCAACAGAAAGCAAACTAGGACAGACCCACGCTGGAACACAGTGAGCACATGGGTATCAATAAGCCAGGAAGAGACCCTTGTCAGGGACACATTGATCCTGGACATTCAGACTCCAGAACTGCGGGTAGTGGTGGTGGTGGTGATGGTGGTGGTGGTGGTGATGGTGGTGATGGTGATGGTGATGGTGATGGTGGTGGTGATGGTGGTGGTGATGATGGTGGTGATGATGGTGGTGATGGTGGTGGTGATGGTGGTGATGGTTATGGTGATGGTGGTGGTGATGGTGATGGTGATGGTAGTGTTGTTGGTGGTGGTGATGGTGATGGTAGTGTTGTTGGTGGTGGTGATGGTAGTGGTGGTGGTGGTGGTGGTGATGGTGATGGTGGTGATGGTGGTGGTGGTAATGGTGTTTTGTTGTGACAGGTTAAGCAGACAGAAGGCAGCATGCCAGCTCCCCTTTAGACTGTCAGGGATATACACACACACCATGAGGAAGGGAAAGTCTCCCTGACAGACCTTCAGAAACCTACGGCCCGGTGTTCCTGGTGGTGGCTCCCTTGAGGTTCTGTGTGTCCTAATCCCGTGTTTTTATAAGGACCACTGTCGGATGGACAGCGAGCCACCCTAAGGGCCCCTATGTAAGTTCCTATCTCCAAGTACAGTCTTGTTCGAGGCACTGGTCCTCAAGGATCGGCCCATGAACACCAGGGGAGAAGTAAGTTCCCACGGCAGTGGTCGGGCATGGCTCTCCTCAGAGGGAAGGTAGAGTTGAGATTGGTCTCTCCCATACATACTGCTGTTGGTCACTCAGATTCCTCCAGCCATTCAGCCATGCTGTCTCCTCAATGGTGTGCAGGCCTCATGACTCACGATTTCCACCACAGACATGCCCAGTGTGCACCAGAATGCTTGTAGCAGCACTACACACAGTGTGACAGCCTTGGCCCGGAAGCCACTCAGACACTTATGAGGAGTCACGCGGCTAAACAGCGTGCAACGTGTTTAGATGGTGGAATGTTACCCATAGTGACTGCACGCAGCACCCCCAAGGAAACTCACAAGCACAAGATTGAACCAAAGAGGCTGGACTGAGACTGAGAGGAGCAAAGTGCTGACTCCGTCCTCACGGAACATACCAACAGGCGGTGCTGAGGAAGGCACGGTACCAGCAGTCCACACAGGGTTTACGCCTCAGGGCTGGAGGAGCTATGCAGATGTGTCCCATTTCTTCATCTGCAGACGGGTTCAACCCCTGCAAACTCTGAAAGCGCCACTGTCCTATGAGGAGAGAATTTGGGGAAAATACCTGGTATGGACTTCTGAGCCCTGCACACATGCACACACATGTGTGCACACATGGAACACAAATACATACACAAATGAAAATGAAATATTTTATGTGTTTTACCGGCTAGTGAGATGGCTCAGTAGTGAAGAGCACGTTGCTCTCCCAGAGGCTCCCATTTCTGTTCCCAGCACCCATGCTGGTGGCGCGAAACCGTCTCTAACTGCACTGCCCGAGGCTCTGGTGCCCTCTTCTGGCCTCCATGGACAATTGCACCCGCATGTACATATCCCTGTAAACACGCATAAATATGCTTTAAAGTTTTTGAAATCTTTAAAAATGCTTTGGGGAGACATTGTGGGAAGACGGTGACTCTTGTAGAGGGAAATGCCTTCTGTGATGGTTTCAGTGAGAACGGCCCCATAAGCTCGTGTTTGAATGCTTGGTCCCGGTGGGTAAAACCGCTCGGAAAGGACTAGGAGGTGTGGCCTCGTCAGTGGAGGTGTGGCCCTGCGGGTGGACTTGGAGGTTCTAAAAGTGTGTGCCATTCCTAGTCAGCTCTCCCTGCCTCGTACTTGTGAACCAAAGTGTGAGCTCTCAGCCATGCCGCCGTGCCTTCGCTCCACCATCATGGACCCTAACCTTCTGTAACCCCAACTAAATTGCCTCTTTCATAAGTTGCCTTGGTCATGCTGTTTTGTAACAATAGCAAAGTAACTAAGACAACTTCATAAGCGAATTTTAAGTAAAACCCGGTTTCCTCCCTCTTTTATCCCCAATTTATGCTCAACTCAGGCACCTGGGATCTGATCTGCGGTCTCCCAGTGCCTCCCCATCATGAAGTACCCTGCACTTCCCCTAACTGCCGGGCTGCAAAGGCTGTTGCGTCAAGGCATCTGGTCCCCCAGAAGCCTCACCTGCCTGGCTTGCTCGCCCTTGGCAGAGCCCTTTGCTGGAGCAGGCCTGTGAACAGAATCACCTTCCTAGTCCTGCCAGGAGGCAGATGGCATGCTTCTGCGCCGCCCCCCTCTGCCCTCCTTTATAATTCCTGGGACTCAGGCTGACACCTGGCCCCTGACCCTGAGCCTCGGAAGAAAGCATGCTCTCCACTGACCCAGATTTTGTGTCTTTGACTGTGAATAAAGACGTTAGACTTATGCCCCCCAGAGACTGAAGCTTTGCAAGATGCCTGCTCACATCAGATGAGGGAGAAAGAGAACGGGTCTGCTCAGGGTCTGAGGTCATTCTTTGTGGGAAGAATGCTGGCCGAGGCACTGCAGAGAGACGCTGTTCCCCTGGGCAGCCTGGGGAAGAGTGCGTCCTGCTCAGAGTTTCAAGGTGCCTCTTCTGTTTCCTTTAAAAGCCTTACAGAGGTGCAATTTACCTACCATAAAATTCACCTTTCTCAGGGCACAATTCCCTGATCGTTGGTTTATTGCAGAGCTGTGCAGCCAGCAGCACAATCCAATTTTAGAGCTTGCCCATCCCTCCCTAAGTGAACAGCTATGCCCATCAGTGCTCACTTCATTGTTCCTGAAATCCACCCCAAGCTCCACTAACCACTAGGCTACGTCCTGCCTCTGCATGCCTGTTCTGAATCTATCCTGCAAATGGTATCATACAGCAAGTGAGGCTTTCTGGGCGGCTTCTTTCACTTAGCACAATGTGTTTGGAGCGTGTGTGCCAGGACTTCCATTATTTGGATATATCACATCTGGCTTACTCCTAACCCAGGTGATGGGCCCTTGGGTTGTTTCCACACTTTCAGTTATTCTGAATCCTACCCTCATGAACACATGCATACAGGCTCTTCTATAGACGGTAAATTTTCTAACCTTTCTATAGATAGTGTATTTTTATCTCTCTAGAGTAGATACACAGGCATGTAATTGCTAGAACATGTGGACTCTCCTCAGCATTGTGAAGAACTTCCATATTGCATTTCCAAAGTGTCTTCATCTGTCATGCTGCATTATTATCGGCACTTAACCATTGTCTGAGTCTTTGTTTCTAGCCACCAAAGTGGATGGGAACTAGTATCTTCATGGGTTTTTTATTTCCCAGAAGCTATGTGTTTATTGTACTTTTCTAGGGAGACCTATTTGCTAAATAATATATTAACAAGAATGACACCTGACCCACACACACTAAAAAGCAAACATGACTCTATAAAAGGCCTAGACTGCAGCCTTAACTCTGCCTTTCACTGGATTGGTTTTATACAACTATACACACCAACATTCTGCATATCTTTTAAATTTTAATTTATATATTTATTTATTACAACTTATTCACTTTTATGCCCACTGTGGCCCCTGCCCTTGTCTGCTCCAAGTCCCACCCATCCTCCCTCTTCTTCCTCTATGCCTTTTCTCTGATAGGGGAGGTCCTCCTCCCCTTCCCTCTGACCCTAGCCTATCAGGTGTCATCAGGTCTCATCAAGGCTGGCTGCATGTCTTCCTCTGTGGCCTGGTAAGATTGCACCCCCCAGGGGAAGGTGGTCAGAGAGCCATGTCACTGAGTTCATGTCAGAGACAGCCCCTGTACCACTAACTAGGGAACCCACTTGGACACTGAACAGCCAATGGACTTCTTTGATACACTGTGTATCTTAACTAAACTTCATTTCTGCTGTTACTACCTCCATTTTTTTAGATGAAGAAATGGAGCAAGACAAACTGGTAGGAACCCCAGATCTGACACAAAGTTAGTGCTCCTCAATTCCCTCCTGTGTTTCTGTAACCAAATAAACTGTCAGCCTAAGTCCAACGAGTAAGTATTGGCCTTCCTGCTCAGAGAGAAGGAAGAAACTGGGACTCAGGAACCCAGGAACCACACAGCTATGAGAGGAGAGGGTATACCAATGGAAGGGCACCCTGAGACATGGGAACTCAGAAAGCACACAGCTCTGAGGTGGGTCAGTGTCCCAATGAAAGGGCCCCCTGAGACACGGCAGCCCAGGAACCACACAGGGCTGAGAGAAAGCCTCCTCAGCAGAGTCCTTGCATCTCCCAGGGGAAGGATTCCCAGCTAAGCGGAGGAGCCCAGGAGCATCAGTCCCGATCCACTTCAGTCCATTCTTCTTGGCTTCTTCCAATGAGAGAGTCACGCCAGGCAAGAGGTCTCATAAAAGAGATTCATTTGGGATGGACCAGGATGTGGAGAGACAAATCCAGGGTTGGCTGCCTGTGCTCATGGGAGAGGACAGCAGGGATGAGGATGGTGAGATTTCAAGTCCTGAGTCTGGGACGCTCAAGGATTAGAGGGTTTTCCTGCTCAGGGATTGGTGGCTTTTTATTCAGACTTTTCACTTAAAATTAGCATAATCTAGGAAAGGTCCTATTGAGGGGTGACCTTTGTGACAGCTACAGACACTGGAAATGATGTTAAGACTTACAAAAGTCTCGGGGAGCAGCCTGGCTGTTGGAGCTCTTCAGGCAGGGGCCAGGACACTTTTCTGCCTTGAAATGTTTAACAAAGTTTACAAAGTTTACACAGAAGGTCTACAGCAAGGAAGCCTTTCTGTGGTGCTTGAGTCAACATTAAGAGACAACAATAAATGTTCCAGCCCTTAGTCACCCAGGACAGGACTCAGAGAAGGAGAGCTTCTCAGACACTGTCCTACCTGCTTTAGAGATTAGCTCACAGAATCTCCCTAACCAGCGGTGAAACTGCTCCACCATTGTTCTATTTCAAGACTAGAAGGCCGAGTTCAGAGAGGTCAGCCCCTTAGTCAAGTTCACTCAGCAAAGCTGACAATCAAATGAGACAGTCTTTCTGGAGCCTGGTTGGGATGCCTCTGCTCCAGAAATGGAGATGAACTAATGATGCTAAAGTAAAGGCCGAGCTATGCTCCTTCCATTCTCCCTCCATTATGATGAAAGAGATGCACCCTCCACTCTGCTGTTTTCCCATTCTATGACAGAGGCAAAACCAAGTCCCCTCCTCTCCCTGTTCTGCTGAAACAGAGGCACACAGCACTTCCATGCACAATCCATTCCTCACCATTCTTCACCCTGAGAAAAGTAAGTCCTTTGCCATTCTCAGAACAAACCACAATTACCAGGAATCGGGGCCTGGCTGGAGCTGCTCTCTGGCTGGCTGGCCATAAGGCCCTAGTAGCTGCTCACCGCTGCTGGGCCTGGGAACTGGGAGACACTGCTAAGATGAAACATGCTGCCTAGAAAGATCCCCAGGCGTCCCATGAGCCCATTAGAGATGGAGAAACAGCCCTAAGAGCCATGCTCACGGTGGCCTCTCCAGCCCCTCTCAGCCCACCTCCCTGACCCTTGGGCACCCTGGGGAAGCCCTGGCTCCTGAGAAGCATACTCTGACAGCCTCTGGCCTCACCCAGAGCTCAGCAGACACCAACTGCGTGCTCACACCCAGGCTGTCCCTCCCAGAATTCTTCCGTTTTTATGCCAGGAGGTTTCTCCTTTCAAGGGTCTCAGCAGCTGAGAGCAAACTTCTGAAACAGTGTGCATGCTTGCTGCAAGCAGGCATGGGCCACATTTCATCCAAGCCCTCACCACTCCCTTTACTCATGCCTATCTGTGTCCCTCATCCCCTCCACTTGCCCAGCTGCTAGGGGTGTGACATTGGGAGGCTTAGCTTGTGTGGTATTGCTCCTTGGGAGCAATGACTCCATGAAACACTCCACAAGAGAGCATGGGGGAAACATTACAAGTCCAAGAGCTCTCGGAGGAAGACCCTAGATGTCATGTCGTGCATTTAAACTCTAAGAATCGCAGAAGCCAGAGGCCTGAGAGATGGCTCTGAAGTCAAGGGTACTTGCTGCTCTTGCAAAGGACCTGAGCTAAGTTCCCCACACCCATATGGTCACAGGTCACCACCCTTCATAACTCCAGTACCAGGGGACCTGATGCCCTCCCTCTTCTGTCTGGCCTTTTTAGGCGACAGTCCACAAGTGCTATATAGACAGAGATGTAGGCAAAACACTCAAACACATCAATGAATACTAATTTATCCAGCATTACCCAAATGTATTGGCTTATAAAAGTCCTGCTCTCAAGTAATCTCCATAAATTTAGTATTACCAGGAACATATTCCAGAAAAAAAGCTGCCCTGAACACAGATTCCAATGATCACTGTCAAAGGCCAGTGGGGCCCAGGAATCTGCATTCTATTGCACTGTCCTACCTTTCTAGGAGATGCTGCTCTGGAGGCAATGGTACCTCACAGTATTGCCAACGCAGGAGACCCACTGTCACCATCTCCCCAGGTGCTGTTTCCAGAGTTCACGCCCTGATGCTGTTTAAGATGTCCTATGTGTACACGGGGCTGTAGAACACAAAGCCAGAGTCTTGGCAGCTCAGCAGACATGCTTCACAGTTTTAAAGCCTCGTGAGGAGCCCCTTCCTAGTTCAGGTGGCTGTCCTTTCAGTGTCTCCTCACGATAGTGTTTGTACAAAAGACCCATCTTCTCAGTCACTCTCCACCTCACTTGGGGGACAGGATCTTCCATCGAATCCAGAGCTTATTGGGTTTGCTAAGCTAATCAGACCATCAAGCTCCAGAGAACTTCCCGTCTCACCTGCCCCAAGCACGCGATGTGCACCCCCACACCTGCTTTGTTTACATGTGTTCTGAGGACATGAATTCAGGTCCTCATGAATGCATGGAAAACCACTTTACTGACAAAGCCACCTCCCCAGCCCCATGGAATCTCCATCCCAAGGGCATAGACCCATTCTAAGGGGTCTGTCTTCATAACCTAATCTCCACCCCCAAAGCCTCATTTCTTGATGCTACTATCTTGGGCTTGAGATTTCAGCACATACCATTGCATTCCACCCTCAGACTCCCAAACTCTGTGTTCTCATTATGTGAAAAATATCACATCCTAGCAAACTTAAAAGTTTGCACCCTTTTCAGCACCAATTAAAAGAACTGAAGTTTTAAGTGTTGTCTGATTATCATCTAAGTCAGATACAAGTAAAACTCAAGTGAGCCTATGAGCTCAAACAAGGTCTGTGTTTCCAAAGCATAACGGTGGTTCAGGTAAGATGAAGATTCCTGCTCTAAAAAGGAGAAGCATCAAAGGACAGGTAGCTGGGTGAAATGGCATGTGTAGGAGGGTTGTCTGAGCCAGGGCTTCAAAGCCAGCAGAGGCAGCACATAGTGATCCCGCTACATAGATGATAATGATTGATTGAGTCATATAATCAGTAGATTGATTGTAGATGATAGATGGTGTGTAGGTAGATAAATGAGACAGAGAGACAGAGTGTGTGTTGCAGGGGTTTTTTTTCTCCCATTCCCAAGTTCCTAAAATAATGACTCATGAAACTCAAAATATTATTTACAAATACCTAGGCCATGTAGCTAGGCTTTTCTCTGACTAGCTCATAACTTAATAACCCATTCATACTAATCTACATTCTGTCACATGGCTGGTTACCTGTGCTCAGGTACCACGCATCTGTCCTTCTCATATCTTGCCAGCTGAATCTCCTGCACCTGGCTCAATCACAGAATCCTTTCTACCTGCCAGATGTTTCACTTCCTATGTCCTGCCTCAGCTATAGACCAGCAGACTTATTGTTGACAGATGAAGTTTCCATACAAACAGAAGATACTCTGTCAATGACAGAGAGAAAGAGAAAGAAAGAAAGAAAGAAAGAAAGAAAGAAAGAAAGAAAGAAAGAAAGAAAGGAAGGAAGGAAGGAAGGAAGGAAGGAAGGAAGAAAGAAAGAAAGAAAGAAAGAAAGAAAGAAAGAAAGAAAGAAAGAAAGAAAGAAAGAAAGAAAGAAAGGGGTCTCAAGCAAATACAAAACCTCACAGCTTGAAATCATCTTCAGATCAAAACTTTTTCCCCTGGGTCACTGGAGTGGAGGTCTTACCTCCATACATAGTTATACAGGGTAGGTGCTGGTCTCCAAAGCTCCAGGTGGCTCTGTTCCTACATCTCTGCTGAATGTAGCCAAAGCTCACAGCTCTTACAGCTTCGAGTGACAAGCCTGTGGCTCTTCTGGGCTAGAATCAATCACTATGCCTCTGCTATCTTCAAGAGCCTAAGACAGGCTCTCTCCTGTGGTCCCACTGAGTGATGGCCTGGCAGAAACTCTAGTTCTATGCCTGGGTATTTCTCCCACATCTTCCATCATGTTCTTAGACATCTAGGTGCAGGCAGCCGTGTGGCCAGGCTCCATGTGCACTATGGATATTCACGTGCTCAGTGTCGAAGCCAGATACCTTTGCCTCCCAGAGATGTGACAACCATGGCCCACATCACACAGGAGCCCACAGGAGCCGCTGGACCAACAGCACCTTGGTCCCTCCTCTGAAATGTTCTTGCAGTCCCTGGGTGGGTCCTTTTATTTATAGTTCCTGTCATATTTAACTCATTCATATGAAGCATAGCACTTAATGCAAAGAGCTTTCTATAGTGAAATTACCCCTTTCTGCCTTTAATATCTCAAGAAAGTGATGCATGAAAATCAGACTGATTTATTCATCTTTGTAATACTTTAGCTCACACAGCTTAACTCCAGGTTTTGAAATTTTAATCAATTTATTATTATAATTGCTGGCAACCACTAAGCTTATCACACTATAAAACAGCCTGAACTTTTAGTTTGCTTTCTAACTGCAGCTAGCCATTTGCTCATCATTTTTTTTTCCCAAAAAACTTTAACTTTGGTGAGTTTATTTTGGTATATAAGCATAACAACTACACTCACTCGGCACTGTGCTAAGTGCTTTACATAAGCTTTCTTTTTTAAAACAGTATTTTTATTTATTCTTTGAAATTTTCATACATTTATACAATGTGTTTTGATCACATCCCTCTACCATTACCTTCCCCCATCTCTTCCTAGCACACTGTACCCACCACCCGCCCAAGTTCATGTCTTGTTTTGTTGTTATTAATATCCCCTAAGTTCAATTAATGGTGCCTGTGTTCACATGGGGCTGGGGCTGTCCACTGGGACATGACCTCAAAGGAGAGTGACTACCTCGTCTTCTGCATTCATAGGCTGCTGACAGAGTCTCTGCCAACCCTGACTCCTGCTGGAATTTTGCCTGGCTTGATCTTGTACAATATAACCGCAGTGCTGTGGGGTAGTACCACAGCATCTCCAGAACGCAGCATTTCACAGCTCTCCTCATTGTCAGCTCTTGCGTTTTTTCCATCCCCTTGTCCACCATGGTCCCTGAACCTTGGATGGAAGGAGACTGATGGATATGACTCGTCCACGGTTGAGTGCTCAGTTACCTACACTCAGCACTTGGACCAGTTATGAGTGTCTGCATTAGCCGCTGCCCACGGCAGGAAGATTCTCTGCTCGAAGTTGAGAGCAACGCAAGTCTTTGGGCATAATACTTAATATTAAGCAAAAATATTTGGAAGGCAGTTTGACAGCATGGCTATTTTAAAGGACAACAACAGTGGGTTACTCTGAGGGCTCACAATCTCCAGTGATGGGCCTCTGGCCAGGTTTACAACAATAGGCATGAAATCTCTACTGGGGAGCAAACCTAATATCCAGTCATGTGACAGCTGGTTACCCCAAAACATGCCAATATGCACCAGTGGGTACATCACGCCAGGCAGGTAGGATGTAGCACGCAGGGTCCAACGCTGTGGAAGACTGCTGTCTTCTGACATGGTGTGAGTTAGCCAGCAGGAAGAGAGCTTCCTGGCAGTCAGCGTTTATTTCACCGAGTCCTGCATCCAAAGTAATATTCTCAGCAATAGGATCTTCTCACCAACTGATTGTAGGCAGTCGAGAGCAATAGCTGTAGCCTGTATTGTTTGGGGCACCTCTGGGGACTCAACGGTATGGTCCCTAAACAACAGTCTCTGGCTTCTACTTAGATGACTGAATAACCAAACTTTTTATCACACGAGGAAACTGTCACAAACAACCCTCCTCCTCCTCCTTTGCAGTTCATCCTGAGAGTTCCCAGTCTCCCAATCTTTAGGTCTGGCTTCCTTTCAGGTTTACAATTCCATCTTTGAATCATTTGCCTCTTCTTGCATTGTACTATAAGAGCCAAGAGAAGCCAAACCTCTCCTTCAGTTCTTGCCTTGGTATTTTCTCAGCCAGATTTCCATCCATTTGGTGCTCTTACAAGTTCTGCCTGCCATAAGACACTATGATGCAAACACAACTAAGACTAGTTCCTGGACCAGTAATAACAGGCTGGCTGGTCCTCCCTGGTCAATAACAAGCTTGTTTTGATCTAAGGCCTCATCAGAATGGCCCTTGCGACCTACTCTGATATCAATGTGTAGCCCAGAGTTCATGATCCAGAAGCATGATTTCCTATGTTGCACCGGCCAGAGGTGAGCTGGTGATAGGTTGTCTGGACCACCTTCATGGAAGAACAAATGCTTCAGAGTAAGAGGGAGATGGTCAGCATGGGATAATGTCTCAGTGGTTCCCTAGTGAAAGATTCAAGCTCGGTGCTCTCTTATTCTTTCTCTATTGCCTCCCTCTCACCTTCAGCCATGAGAGGAAGCAGCAAGAAAGTGCTACATTCTGGCACCTTGTCACTGCACTTCCTATCCTCCAGAACTACAAGTTTCTTTTCTTTATAAGCAACCCAGTCTCTGGTACTTTGTGATTGCAGCACAAAACTGACTAAGAACTGTCTGTGCTTCTACCAATATTCTTGATGCCTCAGATACCCTCTAAGATGCTTGTATAACCTCTGCAACTCTCCATTGTTTCCTTCCAAGTTCCTGTCGGAATCACCTCCACCTGTGGGCTTTCACGAGCATGCAGCCCACTACTCCTCCAGCCTCTCCTGGGTGCTCTGACTGAGGACCAATTTTGTGCTGTTAGATATTTCTACGCAATCACCCACCTTTTGGTACTAATATCCTGTCATAATCCATTTGCTACAAAATGAACATAAGAGCCTGGAAAAGCAAAGTCTGTACTAGCTCTCAGTGATCCCAGCATCCCTTGCACCCAGTAGAGCTAGGCACATAACAAGCCACCGTGTTGAAACGAATGTTGTGTGCCGCACACTCCTGCCCTCACCCGCTCACAGAATGGTTTGCTCTGTGCTGATATCATCTCTTGATTCTTGATCCAAGAAGATAGAGGTAGTGGCTACCATGCTGCCAAAGTATTTGAGGACACAACTCAGGGCAGGAGGGTAGAAGACAGCCATGAGAGGAAGCAGCAAGAAATGCTAATTCTTTTAAAATTTTTTTAATTTATTACAATTTTTCACTTTGTATCCCAGCTGTAGCCCCCTCCCTCATCCCCTCCTAATCCCACACTCATCTCTTCCCTGCCACTCTCCAAGTCCACTAATAGAGGAGGTCCTCCTCCCTTCCATCTGACCCTAGCCTATGAGGTCTCATCAGGACTGGCTGCATTGTCCTGCTCTGTGGCCCTCAGGGGGAGGTGATCAGAGACAGCCCCTGAACCCCTTACTAGGGAAACCACTTGGAGACTTGAGTTGCCATGGGCTACATCTGTGCAGGGGTTCTAGGTTATCTCCATGCATGGTCCTTGGTTAGAGTATCAGTCTCAGGAAAGATCCCTGTGCCCAGATTTTTTGGTTCTGTTGCTCTGCTTGTGGAGCTCCTGTCCCCTCCAGGTCTTTCTGTCTCCCTCTTCTTTTATAAGATTCCCTGCACTCTGCCCAAAGTTTGGCCATGAGTCTCAGCATCTGCTTTGTTGTTTGGCTGAATGAGGAGAGACTATAACTTTGAATACATTTCTGGCCTTTGTAGTCAAACATGGCTGTAATGGAAGTTTTCCTTTTCTTTGTAAACTCAGTTATGTTATATAAATATGTTTTTATTTATAATCCCAAGTATGGGATTTTAGTCGGGCTTTAGTTTTTCACAGATGATAATTGTCTTGGATGGGACATGGCCTTTGACAGCTGGTGGTGGCCTCTTGCTGCATAGAGAGGGGTGTGGTCTAGGACTCCGGGGACAGAAATATGAGAGCCCAGAAAGAGAAAGTGTGGTGTTGGTCTGTGGGAGTGGCAGTTTGAAGAGACCAGAGACGGATGGTGTGGTGGTTTGGGGCAGTCAGCGGGGGAGAAGAGCTGCAGGTAGCAGCGGCTTGAAGGAGACTGCTGGCTGCATTTGCTGTTGACAGAGGTTGGTGTAGCCCCAAAAGAACCCATCAACCATAAACAGCCAGAGAAATAAAGGGGCTGAGTCCCCTCTCTCCACTAACCCCTCTCCTACTAAAGATTGGGGGGTTGGAAGGGAGAGGCTTAAAGAGCCCCAAATAAAACAGAGTTTTAAAAGCTACACAGGGAGGGTCCAGTAGTGACTGCGCTAACCTCCCTTACCCCAGATTCCTATCTGCGAGATAAAGACTTAAGACACTCCCCACAAAGTTTAAGGGGTAAAATGAAAGCTCAACTCAGTGCTTTGCACAGTAGCCACTCGTCTGATGCCAGCTGCTGTTATTAGAATCATAATTATGGGTGATGGCTTCTCAAAACAGGTTAGCATCCTTGCGGGTGGTAAAGAACATCAACCCTCTGTCGCAGCTCCTGCCAAAGTGTGAGGTTCATTCCTTCCCTTTATGCAAAAAGACAAGGCATGTTTGACGTGGCCTCCCAGACTACTATGGGAAGGTGAAAATGGCTTCATTTTCATTCTTCTTCCCGGGGCTCTTTCGGCTGACACTAGCAACAGAGCTTTAAGCATCTGCTATTGGCTTGTCCTGATTCATCACCCTGGCCTCCTCCTGTACACGCACCTTCACTGGCTGAGCTGCAGAGCTTGGCTCCAGATGGTCTCCCTCAGAATCCGCGGCTCCCCAGGCTAGTAGAGAGTACCTGAGCAGCCTCTTGCTTACTTCAGGTCTTGCAAAGTTATTTCCTTCTCTGATTTGCCCTCTCATTTCCCCAACAATGCCAGCGCTGCAATGTCGCACGGAAATAGCCACTAGAGAAAGGCTTTTAAAACAGCAAATCGCATCAAGTGCAGGGCTGTGTGAGTTCCATCTTCAGAGAGGAATTTCCTGTTTGGTTTGGCCGTCCAGTGGAGCATTAGACAGCAGCTTAATCATTATTACCAGTGCTGCACTGTGGCTCTCTGGAGAAGCACTAAACTGGAATGAAAAGGAACTGACATAATTAGTCTGACGCAGTTCAATAGGGAACTATCACACCAAAGGTGATGAGCTCCAGTGATACGTTAATGTTATTGTAAGAAATTACGCCAGCGCAACAAAGTGGCTTTGGGTTGGTGGGGGCGAGGGGTAAACTGTGAATTTTCCCAGGCAGTAGACTGATAAGGGAAAACCTCAGAAAGGCTTGCAGCAACCTCTTTCTTATGACCTCCAGGTAGCTGTGCTCACTTGGGGCCGAGGACCTGTTACTCAGGGTGCAGGACGGGGCGGCGGCCATGTAGGGATGCTGTCACTGTGGGTACAGACAAGTGGCTGGATATTTGCCAACTAGGAAAAGAGAAGGATCAAGAAAATTGCTCTGAGCACTGAAAATCAATGGGGGGATATTGGGTTTTTGGTTTTTTAAGATTTATTTATTATGTATACAGTATGCTGCTTGCATGTGTGCTTTCATGCCAGAAGAGGGCACCATTATAGATGGTTGTGAGCCACCATGTGGTTTCTGGGAATTGAACTCAGGACCTTTGGAAGAGCAGCCAGTGCTCTTAACCTCTGAGCCATCTCTCCAGTCCAATGGGAGGATATTGTGATGGCAGTTCCTCGATGTAGTTCTTCAGCCCTGCACAGTTTAGGGCTTGGTGTCTGGTTTCCTCTGAGAAGCAGAAGGACACACTCAAAGAGCAAGGGCTCCCATGCTAGCAGTAACTCTCACCGAGGAGCTTAACCCCTACAGCCTCAGCCATCAAAGCTGAGGTTAATCCCTGCAGCTCCCAGCAGCTGTAGCAGAGGAGCAGGGAGACAGGCTAACACAGGGCTGGCCTCCTGTCCTTGCACTTGCCCAGCATCTGAGGACACTGCCAGGCACCAGACCCTTCCAATATTAACATCCAACCTCAGAAGAAGAAATATTTGCCCTTTTGGACCCAGACCATGCCAACATTTCCCAGGCCCCAAGAATTCACACTTGTCTTTGATGTTCATGGGAGGCCTGGTGAAGGCCAGCCCAAGACACAGCCCAAGAGGGGGCTTTGCCTGGTGCAATTATTTTAAAATTCTGAATTCTGAAAATAAGGACAAGGGAAAATGAATCAGCCTTATGAAAGGGCTTCTGGCAAATAACACTCCCTTTTCTCACTTCTCCCCTGCTTAAAAGTTACAAACAATAATGCTGGCAACCTTGGTCTTCAGAGCCGTGAATTCCATCTGGGCTCAGCCCACCGTGGGTCTGTGACATTCAGAAATAAAACACTGTCTGTCTTGAATGAATAGAGAGTCTTTCTTGCTATTACTCCTCAAAGAACACAGCATTAACAACAACTTTCATAGCATTTACATTGTGTTGGACATTTAAGTAACCTGGAAATTAAGACATACAGAAAGATGTCTTCAGGTGCTGTGCAAACAGTACCCCATTTTATGCAAGAGACCTGAGCATCTGTGGGGTTTGGCGTCTGGGAAGGAGGCTCTGGCAGCAACCCCTGCTCCAGAATATAAATGAGAAGTGCACTGCCCATGATCGATCACTCGCTCGTCTATCCATTTCCAATCCATCGCCTCATCCTCCCAAAGCAGTCTCTGTGTACCTCAGGGCAGCTGTGTTCTTTGCTCCATTTTATAGACAAGAAGGCTGAGGCACTGAAAGTGGTGTCTTCCATCCACACCACGTGGCACAGCACAGGTGAGGCAGAACAAGCTTGAACTTTGATACCAATTCCTGGGATGTTTCCTACTACAACCCCTACCCTCTCCACAGACCTCAGCACAGGGTGCAAAGCAAGCTTGGAGTGAACCATCCAAGCTGGGCCCCTTCTTTATATCTGACAAGAGGGACTTTTGCTGGGCCATGGGCAACTTGGGAATCAGCCTTTTGTGCTGCTTTCTGAGAAGAAGGCTACCCTACTCTCCCCTGCCAATGCTCTAGCTGATGGAGCCAATCTCTGCAGGCCGCACCAGCAGCTCTTGCCTGAAGAGTTCAAGCACCCACAGGCAGCCAACAGCAGTCTAGAAGCATTCCCAGTGTGCACTTCTGACTGGCCACCTAAGCAACACTTGTGAGACAGCCCGCGTGTCAGGCCCATGGCAGACCTGCTGAGCATGAGGGTCTGGGAGTGCAGGCCAGCGAGCACAGTTCCAGCCCTCCAGGGGACCTGATGCACAATCAGCGTGGGAACCCTGCATCCGGGCCGTGCATAGCATAGGACACAGAGAAGGGGGCGAGATCTCGTTTGGACTCTCTCTTCTTCCTTGCTCCCTCCCCAGTCTCTCTGTACCTTCCACCCAGTCCTACCCTCCTGCCTGGTGTGCCCACACCCTTCCCCTGGACTGCCCATCTTACTGAGCAGGTCTGGGATCCTGCCTTTCCTCCTGCTCATAGCCTGCTGCCCTCCAGCCATATGCCACCAGGACTTCCCCTCCGCTGGCAGAGGAACAGGCTTCTTCTCTATGCCAGGCTTTTCCCTGTCAGTAGAGGCCATCAGCAGACTCTTCCTGACTATTTGAGGGCAGAGCCATTCTTTGCACCAAAGAGCTTATTTTCTTCTGAAGACGTCATATTCTAGTCTGTGAGGGAAATATGCGTTCTTCCTGCCAGCACAGCTCGCCCCACACATGATAATGGCAGGCTCTTATCCTATTAGAACATCTCCTGCCACCCCAGGCCCTTTTTCACACCAAGAAGCCAATGTGTCTGAAAGTACCTCTGAGTCACCCAGCCTGGCCTTGTTCCTCATTTTTTCTCCTGATGGAGGAGGGGTGCAGCTAACCCCACTCTCCAATGCTCATTACATGAATGACAGAGCCAGGAAGGGCAGCAACAGGGCTGCCAATGCCACTTACCAGTGGGGTGTGGCCTTGATGTTCCAGGTCACATCAGCACCCACGGGGGCAGGGCCTCAACATCCCCTGTCCTTAGAGAGGACAGCAGGGGACAGGTTACCAGAGAATGCTGGGTTCTACATCCCTGAGCTTTTCTGCACTAGTCGTCCTAAAGCATGTGGCATGCCGAGATCCATGGTCTGTCATTACTGTTCCTCTTCCCTAAGCCATGATACAGTAGCCCAGGCTCGGAGGAGGTGGATTTCAGCAGACAGTAGACCCCTTGTGGCAGACCCCGCCCAGCAGTGCGTGGAACTCCTGCTCAAGGCTGAGCTCACCCGTGGTTCATGTCACAAGGGCTTCCCTTCCCATCCTGATGGCCACAGCCCTAGGTGGAGCCAATGTCCTGTTAGTAGTCATGGGAAATCCCTGGGCATGCACTGATGCTGCTTGTTTGGAGAGCAATATCCTTAGAGGAGGAAGATCAGTTCTAGGCCATCCTCTTCCCCATTGTAGCCAGGAAAGTTCAGCACTAGGTCCTGTCCAACTGTCCTGACTCAATCCTTTGAGTCACCAGGAACCCGTCCAGAGATTTTGTTCCCAAGAGGTTTTCCAGTGGCCACCAGCAGAGGGAACTCCCAGGAAGACCACCTCTGCTTTCTCCAAGCTGGATCAGAAGACAGGGTAGAACCAGCTCCTTCTCTTTAACCTCAGACCTTAGTCCACTTGGGTTGCAAATGACCAGACAATCTAACTTAAACTGTTCAAAAGAAATAAGTAGGCTTACATAACCAACATTTAGAAATAGTCTTGCTGAGGTGTGGCTTGATACAGGTGTTCCAAAATGCCCTGCCAACAAATGTATACTAAGACTTCTATGTTCCAGGTAAGGCTGTTGGCATACAGGCTAAATGCTGACCTCACGAAGAGTAAGCCTGTGTCATATAAGATTACTGCTGACTGGTGCCAAATCCTTCCAGCTTCAAATCCATGAAGAACTCGGAGTTCCCACGCCAACTCTGGCCAAAGGATGGGGAGGCTGTCATTGATTCAGCCTCTGATCTTATGGTCCATTCAGACCTTTGAAGTGGGTAGGAGTGTAGGAGGAGTTAAAGATGGGATTAACACCAAAAAATAACAAGCAATCTCCTCTCCATCCTGTCTGCCTATCAGTCTCCTTGCTTGAGGAATGACTTCTTCCCCAAGATGCAAATTTCTCTGAACAGGCAGAACTGGACTCTGCTTCCTTTTCAGATTTCATCTAGAGGCAAAATAATAACAAAGCTTGTTCAGGCACACAGTGGGCAGTTTACCTGTTCATCTCCCACTCTTTATCACCCCCTTTGTCCCTGTAAATGTGATGAGTGTCTAAAGCTAAGTGTGCAGCCAAATTCCTGTGCTGAAGCCCTGTCAGCCTGTGTGATGATGGTGGAGGTGGGGTCTTTGAAGGGTTACCAGGGTTAAATGATGTCATGACGGTCACGCTCTTTCAGGAGAGACTTTAGGAAGGGTGAGCATCCTGTTCTACCTAACAAGGACAAAGCGGAGGTCCTATGAGGACGCAGGGAGAAGCACCCATCTGCAAGCCAGGAATTGAGCCCAAGCCATGCTGAGCTCAATCTTAGACTCTTAGCCTCAGACAGAGAGAACAAGTGATCGATGTTAGAGTCCCAGTCTGCTGGATTCTTGCGGCAATCTGAGACAAATAGGATACTGGGACAGACCTCAACTCTCCCTGTCCAAAACTCCTGAGACCATCCAAAAGGGCAACAGGATTCTGAGGAAAAGTGCAAGCTGCTCCAAGCAGCAAGGCAGGGAGAGAGTGGAGGCAGAAGAGAGGTAGGTGGTCCAGGCCTGTGTTCCCTCCACTGCAGGCTACACGAGTGAAGAGCTCTGCCTGCTGACAGGAGAAGCCCCAGTCTTCAGCCTCCATTTTGCCCTGGACTTGCAATGCAGATGCAGGGGGTATGAATCCTCCTCTCTCTGAGCCTCAGTCTCCACACCCATTAGGTGGGGATGTAGACCTGAACACATGCATGTTCCCATCCTGTTTGCCTTCTCAAGCTGCTGACACAGCAACAGTAGACACCAGGTGGAGCCATCCTTGTCCATCCCTCCTCTCCGCTTGGGGTTCTCAGTGATGGAAGCGCCCCCATTGCAGGGAAAATGGCACCCATTTGTCCCCACAGATTCCCCAGCCTGGCCAGGGTCAAGCTGCTGATAGAATTTCCCATGCTTAGTCATACTTTTTTGAGTAAATATCATGGTAAAAAGACATGACATTTCCGGGGCCAGTCTTCAGCATTAATAAAAGATTCCAAGAACAGAGTGACCTTTTCACAAAGGATTTGTAAATGCCAAAAACTACATAAAACCTCTCTTTCTGAGGCAGACAGGATTGTCACAGCTCAGCATTTATTCTGCCACATTCAAGGCTGGCTCTGCCTCCTGCCAGGGCCTTGTAATGCTGGTGAGCAGCTGAGGGCACAAAGCAGGGGAGGGAGGGAGGATAGGAAGAGGAGAAGGGGGAGAACAGGAGGAGGAAGAGAATGAAGTAAGGGGGAGGAGAAAGACAAAGGGAGAGAATGGGATGGAGAAGGGGGTGGAGAAAAGAATGATGGGCAGAGTTCTTGGGAGGTGCACCTTGGAAATGGGGGGCAGGGCTCAGGGAAGTAGATACTTTCCTGAGGACCATTCAGCCACTGACCAAGTTCCTGAGTACATGAACTAAGTTTGTGTCCAACCTGCAGCCTCACACACGAAAAATAGCTTTGAATGCAGACGTGATATTGTAAGCTTAGAATATTGTGTGGTGTTTTGTTTTGTTGTTCTTATTGTTGTTGTTTTGGTGGCTTATTTGTAACTCCGTTATATAGGTTTTGAGTGTAAGCTTTGTAGATGACGGTACTGTATTGGAATGTCAAAAGGCTGGACACAACTAATTTCCAACTCTTACCATGGCCACCACAGGGCCAGCTGTGTCGCCTCCTGCTGACCACAAAAAGATGGCTCCAGTGGCTGGTCCATGCATAGCAGCCCAAGCATCTTGCTAGCCTTTATGCACTCCAGGCAAACAGAAGCACAGGGTGAGGGCAGTCAGCATGACACATGGGAAGGACACACATTCTGAGACCAGGATCCCCGAATTCCAGCTAGGCCAAGCCTGCGTCTGCCTGAAGAGGAGCCTTGCTGTCAAGGCTAGAGGTGACACTACGGCATCACGGGACAGAGGCACATCAATAGTGCATTCTCATTGGTGTGCCATTCCACTCTTCTTTCTGGGGCCCTCTGAGGCCCTTCTGCTTTTTGGGCTTCCTCAGTGGGCAGGCAAAGGGCTCAGAGGAGCTTTAGAAGTAGACCCTGCTCCTCAGCCCAGAGAGTTCAACACCTTCCCACTCTCCAAGGCAATTGCCAGGGACTCTGTGAAGGGGCTCTTTCACATGGAGCAGGCCCTAGAAAGATGCTTCAATCCCTGATAGCTGCTGCTGTGAGGCCAGAGCTGGACATGATGCTCTGGCTGCCCTGGGCTGGGTTCACTGAGCCATGATGCTTGACAGATCCTAGTTTTCTTTTTAAAAGTCCACGCATACAGGAGGACACGGTGTGTGCAGCAGTGATATGAGGCAATTGTCCAGTTATCTAGGACAGAGTGTGTCTTATGGCCCGGCTTGGGCACCTGACTCACGGTTTTAGAACATGGTCTTCAAAGAACTTTTAACTCAACTGTGACAAGCCATGGCTTTGGTAGGCCACACTATGTGCTAAGCAGTGGGGAACTTCACACAGAGAAGGCCTTACCATCCCTCTGGGCCTCATAGTCTTGAACGATGAGTCCTTACTAAGAATTTGCTATCATGAAGCAAAAGACCAGAAAGGACAAGAGGTTTGCAGTATCACAGCTAAATGAAGACTGGATACTTCCTTCTTCCCCCACTGCTCTGCTGCCCATCCCATGAGACGTGAACTCTGAACCAGTTTCCGGTTGTCTGCAGATGGGTGAGGATGTCAACTGAGTCAGTGAGGCAGATGGTGACACCTCCCAGTCTTCCTTGATGGACAAGTGAGAGTTGGCATGAGCTGAGGCATCCTGCCAAATAACGGTGGAGAGAAACCAGCAAATGCTCAGAGCATCAGGGAAGCAAAAGAGACACAGCCGGCTGACTCAGGGGTACAGCTCGGACTGCAGAGGGTGCTGGCCAGCGGTGACCTCATGTGGCAAGAAAACGGGTAACTTTGAGCCCCATCCACAGTGTGCAAGATTGGGTGTCAAAACCCAAATGAGACCCTTTGGGGTGAATCTGAGGAGACAGGACCAGGAAGGCAACAGAACAGACCAGCAAGGGTCGGGGTACAGAGGACAGGAGCAAGCCGCGGGGATCAAACACCAGGGAAGGCAGCAACATTGGCAAGGATGAGAGGGAGGGTTGTGGTCAGCCAGCCCTCCCCAGGTTCTGGCTGCCCTTTGGGAAGGTTAGCTCCATGCAAGGGCCCAGTGTGGGGCGGGCAGCTGAGGGTCCTCCTCACAGAACAGGCCGGCAGAGGACGTGACAGCTCACATGACAGGCCAGTGGGCAGCCACACTGGGCTCGGATGCTGAGGCGCGCGGGTTTCATGCTCCCAGCGCTCCTGCAGGGCCGTCAGGGTGCCTCTGACTGTAAGGTCTGTGTGAGCTGTCAGCAGCCCGTGGCTGCCAAGAAAGCAATTGCCTCCTCTGACTCCATTAATAGGAGCTTAGTGTCGGGATCAATGTGGCTGAGAATCCCGCTGCACTCGGCACTTGTCAGCCTGCATAGAGCTCCGGGCTGTGAGCCGACTGCGCGCGGCTCAAATTCTTCCCTTGGGGACCCCCAAGGCCTGTCTATCTCCTTGGGATGTGGTAAGCCCAGTGCTGAGCCTGTCCGGCCTGTCTCCTCTGAGAACGTCCCATGGCCAGTGGGTTTGCCGACTTAGTTGTGTTTCTCTTCTCCAAGATCAGCGGTTCTCAGCCTTCCTAACGCTGCAGCTCTTCGATACAATTCCTCATGCTGTGGTGACTCCCAACCGTAAAATTGTTTTTGTTGCTACACCATAGCTGTAATTTGGCTACGGTTCTGAATCACAACATAAATATCTGATGTGCACAATATCATATATGTGACCCCAAAGGCTGAGAACCGCTGCCCTAAAGACTGCTTGCCTTCCTCCCACTCCGGGGCGTTTCACCCAGGCTCCTGCCTCCATTGCTACACCTCGTCTCTGCCTTTGCCTTTCTGCCTGTCTTCCAGGGCCTCCTGGGTTACCCGGGGTTCACCTGAAGTACTCATTCAAGAGTCTCTGGTCTGGAGACCATTAGCTCAAAAAGTTTCTTGGCTGGGTATGGAGACACATACTAGTCCCCGCACCAGGGAAGCTAAAGCAGGACAACTGTGAGCTCACGGCAAGCCTGGGTCACATGCTGAGCTCCAGGACAACACGTAACGTACTTAAGGTAATGTAACTATTTGAAGGAAATGTGCACCTCGTCCCTACAGGACCATGTTCACCAACCGTGGAGGGAAGATCTCCCTTCCGGGCCCTGAAGCTCTGTCTAATAGTCAGACAGTCAGAGGATATATGGGTGGAAATTTAAATTAAGAGCAGAGGGAGAACTATCACCCACATACGCATGTCCGTATGTGCAAATGCATACGTGTGTGAGTGCACGCTGCATGGGGAGTGAACAGCACACCCGGCCTGCGTGGATGCTGCTGACGGGTCCTCTGTTCACAGTCTGGCACGCTTTGCTTCCCGGGCCCTTTCCTTGGAGTCCACTCTCCAAAGTGTCAGGTCAGCATTTTCCCAAGTCACTTACCAAATTGGATTCGCTGCGGACAGGAGCCATTAAATAAATGCACCCCCCGCCTTGACTTACTGGAAGAAAACAAGAGATGTTTTCCTTTCTGGGAAGGTATCATTCTTAAGCATGGTAACATGCTAAGACGGAACTCCTGCAAGCTTCCTACGCAGCCAGTCCCAGAAAGGAAGCCATGTAGAGGCTGAGTCTCAGCTGTGCTGCTAAGCAGTGGACAAGAGTTTACTCTGCCCGGAAAGGCTGAGTATGAGGTGGGCACTTCTGCACAGGAGAAGGGCAAGCCTGGTCCTGTGGCGGTTCCAATGACAATGGCCCCATAGACTCAGGGCAGGGCGTTATTGCAGGTGTGGCCTTGCTGGAGTAGATGTGGCCTTCTTGGAAGAACTGTGTCACAGGGTAGGTGGGCTTTGAGGTTTCAGAAATTCAACCAGGCTCTCTCTCTCTCTCTCTCTCTCTCTCTCTGTGTGTGTGTGTGTGTGTGTGTGTGTGTGTGTGTGTGTGTTGTGCTCATTTTTAAGCTCTATTTCATTTGGGATATTTAAGCCTCTACCTCCTTTCTGCCAGCCCTTTAACCGTAGGGAAGAGAGAGAAGGTTAATGAGGAGGGGGACGCAGACCCCTTTACCTCTGTTTAGGGTCAGTGGGCCCTACTGGGGCTATACCAGTCTCCATCAACAGGAAACGCAGTGAGCAGTCTCCTCTAACTGTCTCTTCCAAGCCACTGTGCCATGAAGTGTCTCTCCCGTGTCTCTCCAAGTTGTCACACCATCTGTCTCTGGTCTCTTGTATTTAAATCTCTTGTATTCGCTTTCTGGGCTCTTGTATTTAAATCCCTTAGGCTCCTAGACCACACCCCTCTCCGTGTTCCATGAAGCAGGCTGTTACCAGCTGGCAAAGACCATGCCCTCCAGGAAGCAATTATCACTGTAGACAAACTAAAGCCCAAACTAAAACCCCACACTTGGGATTAAAACAAAAACATTTACATAACTTTCATAACTGAGTTTTTAAAGAAACCAAAACTTCCATTATCTCGCGCTTATGCTCTCTCTCGTCCTTTCTTTCTTTCTTCCTGCTTCCTTAGGACTCGGATGTAGAAGTCTTAGCTACTTCTCCAGCACCATGTCTTCAAGCCACCATGACAATAATGGACTAACCTCTAAACTGTAAGCCAACCCCAGTTAAATGCTTTTCTTTATAACAGTTGCCGTGGCTGTCGCGTCTGTTTACCACAGTGAAACCCTACATCCCTACACCACGAAGCCAAGAGACAGGGATACCAGAGAGCTGAGAAGGCAAGGAGTGTGACAGTTGACACCAGCATGTGTGGGACCTCAAGTTCACCTCACCTCACACCCTGGGGGGTTACACCCGTGCCCATGTCTCCAGCCTTGTTATGCCCTCATCACAGGCATGATGAGTATCCAAGCAGCAGTGGCCATCCGCAGGAAGCTTAAGCTCAGAGGTGGCCTGTACAGTACTGACTCACACGTATTTTAAGAGCCAAAAATAAAATAAAAACCCAACTTTCTCGCCTCCAGGACTACACCTTCTCTTCTGTGCCTCAGCTGCACCTTTCATGGTCGGAACTCTTCATCACTCATATGAGCAAGCTGAGGCTATGCAGTAGATGGAAGAGGATCTAGGACACTCCCCAGAGTCCATGGTTGAGTCACATGTGGACGTGTCATGAGTTCTTCTGAAAAGGAGTCACTGGACACACACACACTCGCTGTTTCCAGGCAGGATACGCCACTCCAGTGGTGACTCAGTGCAACCATGCTGCCTACAATGAGCCTGCCAGAGAGTAGACGCGGAGAAAAAAGGGGCTCAAGAGCTCACCTCCACCATAGCAAACTACTGGCCGCTGATAGACTCTGAGAAATGGAAAGCCACTGCCAGTGGTCGTGTAATCTCCCGTAAGACACCCAGACCCATGAGAAGTTCCAAACCATGCTCCCACAGACCGCTAAACTCACTGGGTCACTAAACCAAACAAAAATCCAGGAATATGGGATAGGGACTCATAGCTAGGAAAGGGACTCAGAGCTAGGAAAGAGACTCATAGCTAGGAAAGGGACTCATAGCTAGGAAAGGGACTCATAGCTAGGAAAGGGACTCATAGCTAGGAAAGGAGGTTGGTATGGTTGGGAGGAAGGGAAAGGAGAGTGGGAGCGAAAAAATCAAAATGTACTGTATACATGTATGAAAATGTGAAAGTACAAACTTAATAAATAAAAGGACACTGGCCACTTTTCCTTTCCACACACAAAATAACAAAAATAAGGCAAAGGCTGCTTTCATGTCCCCCTCCAGTCCAGCAGCAGCAAGAACCTGTGCTCACCGTCATGCTGTCAGTCAGAGCCCAGCTGCCACAAGGCCAGTCATTCGGCTTTGTGGAAAGCAGCCAGGCTCGGTGCTTCCACCTGTGATGGTTACCCTTGGTGCCAACTTGACTGGGATCAGCTAAGAGAAAAGTCCGGGAAATGCTCTGTGAAGGGATTTTCTATACGGGTCTGTGGAGGGAGGAAGACGCGTCCCCAGAGAGGACAGCACCTTCCGGTAGAAACCCAGATGGAAAGGAGCCTGAGCGGGAAACCACGCACTTCTGGGTGTGCTTTGCCTCTTGCTGGAACGTGCAGCTGCTCCACCGCTGCTTCAGCCCTTCTTCATTGGCATCGGAACTTAGCTTCCACACAGACCGAAGACCGAGGCTCCTTAGTAATCCTCCAGGCCTTCTGTGCCATATTGGAACTCCTGAGGCATCCGGCCCGTGCACTGAGGAGCAGCTGGGTTCCCAGACTTTCCAGCGTGAACACTGCCGTGGCTGGACTAGTCAGCTCATATGCTGCAAACCAATCTAATAATATCCTTGGAGAGATATATTCATCCTGTCCATTCTGCTCCTGTAAGGAACACCGGCAAACACACCGTCTTTTTTAGAACAACAGCCCTCCCAACCTCCCCCTCTACAGACAGGCAGCTTCCTGCTGCCCACCCATCAGACCACCCAGGAAAAGAGTCTCCTTCCCTCCCTCCCTCCCTCCCTCCTTCCCTCCCTCCCTCCCTCCCTCTCTCCTTCTCTCCCTCCTTCTTTTCCTCCCTCCCTCTCTTCCTCCCTCTCTCCCTCTCTCCTTCTCTCCCTCCTTCTTTTCCTCCCTCCCTCCCTCTCTCCTTCTCTCCCTCCTTCTTTTCCTCCCTCCCTCTCTTCCTCCTTCTCTCCCTCTCTCCTTCTCTCCCTCCTTCTTTCCCTCCCTCCCTCCCTCTCTCCCTCTCTCCTTCTCTCTCTCCCTCCCTCCCTCCCTCCCTCCTTCCATCACTCTCTCTCTCCCTCCTTCTCTCCCTCCCTCCATCCCTCTCTCCCTCCTTTCCTCCTTTCCTACTTCCCTCCTTCCATCCCTCTGGATGCCTTAAGCTCCCTCCCCTCCTCCAATCCAGTTTGCCAGAAACCTAAACAAGCCCAGTTCTGCAGACAAATCAGCTCAAGCAATTGTCAGACCAAATTGTCTTGTCAGTCACAGGGCCTTGGAGAATCACCTGAGCTGCTCACGGGAAGGAATGATTTGTAAGCTTTGAAGCCCAGAGGAAATGTCCATGGAGAGCTCGACACAGAGAACATCTCTGTTATCCCGGGAGAAACAGCCAACCCAGGTGAGGCTAATCCAGGAGGTGACAGGAACCACCTCCCTCCTTGGTGGCATTGCTGCTGCTGGCCAGCTGCCGCCAGGTTAGTTGAGCGGCCGGTTCTTGTGCACAGTCTAACCCTAGCTCTGGAAGCCACACAGACCTTCCTCTTGGGACCCCTCACCCCTCCCTCTTACGTGTGGAATGACTTCATGTTGAACAGCATCATGTTGAAACTATGCTAATATGATATGATTACTATCAGTAATATATGAATACATAGTATGTGATTACCCTCAAGTTAAAACTTCTCATAGGGGCCACAGAGATGGGCCAATGGGAAAATATGCTAATTGTCAGAATCTGGCAGCCTGAGTTTGGTCCCAGGAGACCCTGTGAAAAGCCAGGTGTGGTGTCACACATCTGTTATCACAGCACTCCTATAGCCAGGTAGGAGGCAAAGGCGGGAGAATGGGTGGGAAGCTCACGGGCCAGCTAGCCCCCCGAGTTCATCACACAGCAAGGAAAACAAGAGACCTTGCTTCAAAAACACCATTGAGAGAACCCACCTCTTCTCTGCTCCACAGATAATCATGAAATGTACATGACCATCCACACCCAGCCATCACACATATGCATGATTACACACACACACACACACACACACAGAGAGAGAGAGAGAGAGAGAGAGAGAGAGAGAGAGAGAGAGAGAGAGAGAAACAGCAATAAGAAACTTTAATTTTTCACACAGTTGTCTTGAGACTGTGCACAGAATCAGCTCCAGGTGGCAAGCTTGGCCCCGTTGGAATATGCAATCCCTTGTGACTGATCTACACCTCAGAGCAGGGCTTTTAAAGGTGAGTCATTATACATATAATGTATATCTTAATATGCTCTGAGATTTTAGCATTAAAGGTGGACTTTTTCTAAGTGCACTTTGCTGTCAATTGGGAACCTCCCACTTAGCACTCGGTATTTCTGTGCCACCTGCTGTGGAAGAATTAAGAATATAAACCCAGTGCTGCAAAGCCTCCTAGTATGTTCCAAATGGGTTTCCATAACCGTGTGGGGTGGAGAAAGGGCTGGATATTTGTGGAATCTCATGTCTTGTTGCCACTTCTTGTACCCAGAAATATTACTTACCCTCTCCTCCATCCTTCCTTCTTCCCAGAGTAGTCCCTTGTATGAATCATTTTGTTTCTATAAAAAAAAAAAAAAAATACCCAGCCAAACCTTAGTGGCGCACACCTTTAATCCTACCACTTGGGAGGCAGAGGCAAATGTATCTCTGAGTTTTAGGCCAGCCTGGTCCTGTTCAAGGACAGACAGGGCTGCACAAGATCTTGTCTTGAAGAAAATAAACTAAAAACATTATCCAGGACTAGGTAATTAGAAAAGAAAGAGGTTTACTCCACTTGTAGTTTTGGGGACTGAAAGTACAAGATAAGGCAGCCTCATCAGCTCACCATGCCAGATGACATCATCAGCCTGGAACCTGGCAGGTGACATCATCAGTTCCCAACATGACAGATGACATCATCAGCCTGGAACATGGCAGGTGACATCATCAGTTCAGGGCATGGCAGATGTCATCATGACATGATAGGAGGTGGGGAGGGTCTTTCCTTTTCCTAACAACAGCCTCTCAAACAGACTAAGGCATCCCACGAGCTCTGTGCTAACCTTCCAGCGGCCATGCCCCTGATGCACTACTCATCTCTCTCTCATTTGACCCCACCTTGTAAAAATCCACCATTTCTTACTTCTGTCACACAGGAGATCAAGAATCCAGCACAGGAACCAGGGGATCAAACCACAGTCTCATCCTCTAGTGACTCAGTCTGTCTCCTGGATTTCAAACAGCCTCCCCCATGTTCCCCCCATGCCTCAGTCTTAGTGAGTCACAAGGCAGAGAGTGTGCCCAGGGGAGATTGGCCATGGTGAGTACATTTTTGCAACTTTTCGGTAAACCTGAAACCATTCAAAATAAAACATTTATTTAGAAATAAAAGAGCCAGGAAAAGTGATGGTCCCCAAATCTCCACTCAGACGTCCCTATGGCCAGTTTCTTCACAACTACACTGCATCACAGCAGGTAATAATTCTTCCTACAGGAGAAAAGGCCACTCCTGCTAACACAAGTGTGACCTTGTCCTTTGTGAAGAAAGACTCCGGCTCATACAAGAAACATTTGACTCTCCATTCTGGTTGTGAGTGACACTGTCTCAGAGGGCAGAGCCCCTGCTCAGACCCCGATGTTAGAGGTTCTGGTTTCAAATCTCACTCCCACCCCTCTCTCTCCCCCTTTCCTCTCTCTCTTTCTCTCTCTCCTCTTTCCCTCTCTCCTTTCTCATCTATCTTTCTCTCTCACACATACTCACTCATACTCACACATATGCTTTCTTACATGCACACTCACACATGCGCCCACACACGTTCAAGCATTCACCAACCCATAATGATGAAGGGCCAGTGCTCCAGTGCATCTTGCCACATTGTAACAATCAAGCTAACTTGACCCATCAACCCCACCCCACCCCCAAAATCCTTTGCTTTCATGCCTGTCACCCTCTGTATCCAAGGGTTTCACACCATGGTTCAACCAAGTGCAGACTGAAAACATTTCAAAATAAATTGTGTGTATTACACTTGCAAGCTTTTTTCTTATTTTGTAATCTTCACGATGCAACTATTTGTATGACATTGACATCGTATTAGGTGTTACAAGCAACATAATGGTGAGTTAAGATACATACAAGAACACATGAAGGCATTTTCCAATACGATGTCATTTTATGAAAACAGTGTCATAGACTGTGGTGTCCGCAGGGCGTCTAGGAGTCAGTCTTCTGGTGATACGAAGAACGGCTTGTATTTAGATTTAGGCTAGTGTTACATGGTAGTGTGTCCATGTATCGTTTGATATTATTTGAACACAGAGGCTACGGGACCCAGTGTCTTCGAGCCGACACAGAAGACCTTATAAAGTAGGCCCTACAGCCGCCATTCACAGATTTGAAAGCTCGTTCAGAGAGAGAGGCCATTTGCCGAGGGAGACATTGGTGTCAGTCAGCAGCAGCACTAAGGCTTTATCCCCAGGCCTCTGTGTTTGCCCCAAGGTCACACCATGAACAACATAGGCTGACTTGCACCAATGACTTAGCACTCTTTGCTGAATTGCGTTTCCAAATTACTATTAATATGTGAGCCAAAAATAATTCCAGAGTCGCAAACATTAAAAAAAAAAAAAAAAAAAAAAAAAAAAAAAAAAAAAAAAAACTCTTAAGGAGAAAAGGCACCGAGAGAAGCCAGTACGCTGATGGAGGCAGGGCCTGAGGCAGGAGCTGATGAAGGCAGAGGGAATTCTCCAAAGCTGACCCCACACTGAGCAGAGTACATGGCGTGGGTGGTCAGGCTTTCTATTGCTGTGGTGAAACACTGTGATAAAAAGTGAGCTGGGGAGGGGAGGGGCTATTTGGCTTATGATGTCCTCACCTCCTCCCCCTTGTCCCCTTCGTCATGTGAGGAGGTGAGGGCAGGAACCTGGAGGCAGGAACTGCTGCAGAGAACACGGAGGGGTTCTGCCTACTGGCTCATTCCCATGGCTCCTCAGCTTTCTCATAGCTCCCAGGACCGCAAACCTAGGGTTGGCACTGCCCACGACTGGCTTGGCCCTCCCCATCAATCATCAGTTAAAATGCCCGCAAGCTTGTCTGCAGCTCCCAGCTGAGATTCGCTTCTCTAAGATGACTTCAGCCTGTGCCAAGCCTACCTAAAACTATCACAAGGGGCACAAGGCAAAGTCTGAACCCTGGGTACACAGGAGCATCAGGGAAGGTAGACAGCAAGATCACCTGCAGGAATGGCTGCTCAGACTCTGCGGAGAGCGCTCACGTTGGAAAATCCCACCTAATCCTCAAAACAATCTTATGAGATAGATTATTTTATTAGCTAGGATGTTTGCATTACAATAACGTTTTAATAAAAACTGAGTATAAACACTAAAGGAACCTTACAGCCAAGGTATTGCCTTAGGTTCCTGCTCTGAGCTCTCCCTCAGATCCCAACACAGATAAACTAAATGTGGGCTCAGAAGACAGCTACTTTTGTAGGCAAGCAAATGCCTTTCTGGTCTAGAAGTGGCAAAAAAAGACAAAGAGAAAAGATGGGGAAGGGGGGGTTGCAGGTCTATTGGTTTCCAGCCAAGGGTCAGGGACAGGCAGCTTAGGTCCTTTACTGTGAGACTGAAACAGCTGTGTGTGAGGAAGGGATTCTGATTCCAGCTTCTCCCTGGAATGTGTCCCGGTGTCAGGAGAAAGAGGTCAAAGCACACAGCAGTCTGCTCCTCCTGGGGCTGGGGCTGTGAGCAAGGTGGGCAGCAAGGAGGTGCAGCCTTCCAGCCGGAGCCTGGACAGACCAGCCAAGAGTTAGGCTTTTCAGCATCACCTTCTTTCCCTTCTCAAAGAACCGACGTCTCAACTTCTAAAAAGACAAAGTACCACAATAGGGGTCTCAAAGTTGGCTGTGGCAATGACTCTACAAGATGAATGTAAGGCAGAGGAGAAACAGGGCCTGAGCTTTGTCCCTGAGGGACAGCTTGCATTGCCAGCTTGGTGTTCAGTGTATCATGGGACAAGAGGCTGGAGAGATGGCTCAGTTGTTAAGAGTGCTTGCTGCTCCTTCATAGGATATGAGTTCAGTTCTCATTACCCACATCAAGCACTTCACAGCGCCTGTGACTGCAGCTCCAGGAGGATCACACACACACACACACACACACACACACACACACACACACATACACCACAAGTAAATCATAATTTAAAAAGGTTGAGTCCAAAGAAATGTCCTTAGGTTATTGGGGAATGCTGGTCTCTTACAGTGAATTTTTTTGAAGAATAAATTGATAGAAACCTGAACCTAGCTGGGAGTAGTGGTACACACCTGTAACCCCAGCACTAGGGAGAGGCAGAGGCAGGTGGATCTCTGTGAGTTTGAGGCCAGCCTGGGCTACAAAGAGAGTCCAGGACAGCCAGGGATACTGTGTCTCAAAAAACCAAAAATAATAAGATAAAATAAAGAAACCTGAACTTAAACCTGCCTGACCTCTGGTCTGCTCTGTGTCTCCTTGTTTGGCAATGTAATCTTCCATTTCACTATGTCTTATTTAAACAAAAGAACATAAAAGAGAGAAGTTATTTTTAATTTTGGTAGAAAAATAAAAGCAGATCATGTATAAACAATACAATGATTAAAGTTTCTCATCAAAAAAGAGCACAAAAGACAGTGAAGTCTTTCTGTTGTGAACTAAGAACTCATCAGAAGCCTGGAATTACATTCCCAGCTAAACTATCACTCGAGATGAAAGTGAAATCAAGACTTTTTCAGACATTAAAGACCTGGTTATCCTATCCAGAGAAACCAATTGAAAGAACAAGCAAAGAATATACTTTGGTGAAGAGATCAGTGAAACCAGATGTAAAAACTGTAAGAAACAAAGTGAAACTCAGAAAATAATAGACTATTTACAAATTAAATTATCTAACTAATGCTATTTTATGGGCCAACAAGATGACTCAGCTAATAAAGGCTCTGACTGCCAAACTCAACAACTAATTTGATCTCTGGGACCCATGGTGAAGCAGAGATCTTACTGCCACAAATTGTCTCTGACCTCCACACATACCATGGCACACACACGTGTGCATGGCCGCATACACACGCACACATGTACTAAATGTAATTTAAAATTTTAATGGCTACTATATAATTATTACATTGTAATACCATCTAGAATTCAACCTAAGAACAAGGAGAAAGCTGTGAGAGTTTAACTATCGTGTGCTGTTTATCTGCAGACTAGAAATAAAGCCTAACCTTTGACTTGGCCACTAGCACTGACATGCAAAGAGGAGTGCTGAAAATGTGAAGCTTTCTAATAAAGCCAGAAGACTCTAGTTGGTCATTTCTAAGACAGCAAGAGTGGAAAAAATTGAATAAAAGTAAATTTTGTTAGTCTAACAACAACTTAAAGACTTGAACAATAGAATTAAAGCAAACCACAGACTAGAACAGTATTACACGCTAGCAGCCAGCATGGAATGTGAGTCTCTCTAACCTTGTCTGTTACAGAACAGGCTATCAGATCAGATTCTTAAAAGCCTAGCTGTGTGGTGCTTGCATAAAACAGAGAGAATTTGAAATAAAGAATCAGAAAAGGAAACATTCTAGGAATACTTTAGGGAAAATCTGGGAGCCAAAACATTAAGCAAAAGCTTCCATAAGGAGTCATTATTATACATACTGACAAGGGGAATACACGCCACCAAACATACATAATAATCATGACCTTCTATAAACTCAAATAGCCTGTATTGAATACAGGAAGCAAAAATTGGCAGGGTCACAGGGAGATATTGACAAATACCCAGTCATTCAGGAGAAGCTTAGTGCTCTTCGGGAGAAAGAGACCAAGCAACATGGCTGTGGATTAGTTGAAGCACATAATTAAAAGACAGTGTAATAGATAAAGCTGGAGCCTGCTTCAGCCAAGCACAGCATGTTCAGTCTTTTCAGGCACAGAGGTACGTTATACAGCTTGACTTGTATCAGGTCACAAATACAGTGTCAACAAATTACAGAGAATCTTTGTCACATGCAGTGTGCGCTCCAAGAAACTCGAGAATTGTAAGAGAATTCATACAATTCTTAATGTAGCTTAAGCTAAATTTGAAAAAGAAAAGTACGGGGCTTAGGGAGATGGCTCAGCGGTTTAGAGCACTGGCTGCTCTTCCAGAGAAGCTGGGTTCAATTCCCAGCACCACATGGCAGCTCACAACTGTCTGTAATCCCAGTTCCAGGGGGTCTGACACCCTCACACAGACCTACATTCAGGAAAAACACCAGTGTACATAAAACAAAAGCAAATAGTAAATTATAAAAAAGAAAAAGAAATGTACACACTCCAAAACGACATGTATTTTCAATGACACAAATGCACAATGAGCAGGCATTAAATATTTAAAGACAATGACAACGATTATACTTCATGTAAAATTTGTGGGGCATGATTAATACCACTCTCAGGGGAAAGTCACCCTCCAATTTATTTGTTAGAAGCTGGAAAATCTTTAAAATAAGTGAATTCTTTATTTAGCTCAAGAAGCTAGGTCAAAAAGTTTAAGAGATGGCCCACTGGCAAAGAACTCTTGGTGCTCTCGGACAGGACCTGAGTTCAGTTCCCAGCATCCACACTGGGCAGCCCACAGCTATCTGTAACTACAGCTCCAGGGCCCCGATGCCTTCTGGCCTCCACAAGCGCTGCACCCATGCTCACATGCAGACATACATAAAAAAGTAAAACTAAATAATTAATAGAAAACTGAGAATGAAATGGAATATTTGAATAATCAGTGGTATCAAGGAAATGAAGCGAGTAGTCAAAACAGTTCTACCCTTTCCCACTTCAGACTATTAAAGGCGCAGGGTCCATGAAACCCTAGAAAAAGACAGGTACCCTGAATAAAATACAAATAGAATCTAATTTTCTATGACCTAATAGAATGGGTCACCAAAAACTCCAAGTGAACTTTCTAGACAATGTATTTTTAGCATCTGCCCAGTCAAATCAGGAAAGAGACCAGAGTAATTACTTTGCAGCAATTTTCAAAATTTTCAGGAAGTCTAAACTAATGTGTAGAGAGTGAGGACCATAAAGGAAGAAATGAATAAAAAAATTGTCATTATTTTTAAATGATAGGTTTTACTGCACAGAACATTTCTTCCTAGGTGGTCGATGTGTGAGTGAATGAGTGAATGAATGAATGGAGTTCAGCTTGGTTCTGTTGGTTAAAGAACAAACAACACAGGGAAGTTTATGTTTCCTGGAGCTGAGTTAGGAGGTCAGCTGACCCGCCTGTCACACAGGTGTGCCTCAGAGAAGCAGGGAAGGCCCTTTGGGGTTACCTCCATTTAAAACGGTGACAGCATCGTACCATGGGCATGTCACACCAACACTGGTTTTCACACCTTGCACCCCAACTCATTGCAGGGCAGTGAGTGGGTTTCCAGCTTCCCCACCCATTCAGCCAGCGCCTCGCTTGCCTCGTCCTGGTCCCCACAGGAGAAGGTGCTGCATCCTGCATTGACACAGGCTTCGCAGAGTGGGCATCAAGCCTCGGGGCTGAGACGCCTGCTCTATTACGGGATCCCCACTTTCGTGCTTCCCACACACATGTCATTGCTGGTGCTCAGTCAGATGTGACAGCGAGCTGACAGCCTTCCTGTCTGAGAAAGTGGGAGGCAGAACTGTGCCTGGAGCCGTTTTCCTGCCTGACGCTGGGCTGGTTCCTTCCATAGCTGACAACCCCAATTCGCAGTCAGCTGCGCCACTGCTTTCTGGCTGACTTCGACCCGTAGAAAGCTCTTTCTCTTTTGAGAGTGTGCCCAGTCCACAGGGCTACCATCCTTCCACCTTCTGCAGAGCAGCTGTCCACACTCCAAACCCGAGTCGGCCACCTTCTGCTTCTGCCATCTTACCCCAGGCATCTGGTGTTTCTGGAGGGCAGCTCCTGCGAACCTAAGCAGCCAAGTATGCAGGTGTACGCACACACCCAGCACTCTGGAGGCTGAGGCAGGGGATCACAAGTATGGCCTTGCCTCAATCATCCCTTTAATTGATCAGAACAACCTGAGCAAGTTTTCACACTGCTGCTTTTTAGCCATTAGTCCTTGGGGATGTCGCATCCCCCTTTCCCCAGCTTCCGTTTCCTCCGCTGTGCAGCGTTCAGAACACCTGCTTCCAGAGCTCATGGAATAATTAAATGGAGACAATCGCCATAATGTTCTTGGCACGGTGCCCGGGACACTCTGCGTTCCCTGTAAAAGGCCATAAACCAGCGTACGTCAGCGGTGTTCATGGGATGTGAGAGTGAATCCCAGAGGGCACGAGGCCTTCTGCAGTAAAAGGAGGAGAGCCCTGACCAGGGCCTGGGAGAACAGGTCTTCCAGAAGGGAGAGGAAGGGGCCACACCGTACCCTGAGGGAGTGTGAGCATGTTGGTGCTAAGAGAGCGGAATGAGGGGCAAGCACGGGACAGACAGACGGACACCCACAGCTGAGACAGGTGACCGGAGGCCAGCCTGAGAGTCACTGCGCCACGCAGGTGGGCACACAGTGGGGTGTCTCCGGAGGAGCACAGGGCATGTGTGACCTTGCTCTCTTGTGCTTCTCAGACTCCCCTCACCGACCCCCCCCTCCCCGCTTCCTTCTTAGGCTGCGTGATGTATGAGAATAGACAACAGGAAATCCTATCGGAAATCCTATCGGGATCCACCAGACCAGGGACAGCCGCCTCACCCAGTCACAGCCTAGACATGTTTCCAGTCTCGGAGACAGGACAGCCACGTGGTGTTATACCAGCTTAATTCCGTGGGAACTACAGTCCCCAGAATTCCCTTCTCTGGGTTCTTTCAAGTTCAAGGTGACTCCAAGAGAAAGTGGCACAAGAGTAGGAGGCCGTGAAGAGGCATGACCCCTTCTCTCTGAAGGTCGGGAAAAAGTGAGGAGTGTCACAGCTCGCAGATAACGTCACATCCCCAGCTGCTAACTAGCCTCACTGCTGTGGGGTGCAGACAGGGCTGTAGCTCATCCAGATCTTGTCAGGTCTCCTGGGGCGGTTTTTTGTTGGTGCGTGTGGGTGGGTGCGGGTGTAGGTGTGGGTATGTAGGTATGTATGGAATAAACTTGTGTATGTTGTTCTTGTGCATACACATATGTGTGGGTGCTTGTACACATGTGTACACACGTGTCTGGAGGACAGAGGTGTGTGTCTCAATGGCTGTCCACCTTGTTTAGCTTTGTTTTGAGGCAGGGTCTCTTCCTGAACCTGATGCACACAGACGGCCTCCTGTCTCTGCCTCCCTGTGGATAAGAATGCACATGTCACACCCAGCTTCCTGGAAGATCGGAAGCAGGGACTTCACGGACTGAACCGTCCTTCTCCCCCTATTCTTTTAAGTCTTAGGCCACGTGTATGTTTGTCTCCTCGTTACAAGATTGCCTCCAAACTCATGCCAAGAATAGAGACATTTTGATGCACAGACACCCTGCAGTCCTTGTGGAGCCATCAGCAGCTCTGGGTGTGTGTGAGAGCACAGTTCCAATACGAGCACTGATTGGCGTATTTGTTTATAATAAGACAACATGGAAAGACATATATGTTAGAGCTTCAGTTCTTTGTCAATGTTGTGAGCTTCTTCTTGGCTACATTTTGAGGTTTGGAATTCCACCAAGATATTTCCTTTACTTGATACACAATGACTGTAAAGTTTTCTGATCCTTTGAATTGCCTGTAAATTTTCACTTGCTTGACTAACTTTTTTTCCATTACTTTCTTTTTGAAAGGCATTACATTTATGTGTGTATCTGTCTGTCTGTCACCTGTATTTCTGTTTGTCTGTGTATACGCCCATGTCATGGCACACATGTAAGGTCGCAGGACATCTTATAGGATTCAGATCTCTCCGTCCACTGTGGAGTTCCAGGGATTAAACTCAGGTCATCAGCCTTGGCAGCAAGCACCTTGTTTTGCTCACTGCACCTTCTTGCCAGCCTGTTTTAAATGTGTGTGCCGATGGAGTCATAAGTCAGCCTCTGATTCATCGTATATTCCAGCGTCTCCGGTATCCCTGCTTCCACTGAGGTTAACCGCATGCGTGGAGCTGAAGGGGATGAGCAGTAGAACGTGACACTATTTCCCACCATTCAGAGGTCACAAATACAAATAAACTCACACGCAGAGGCAGTAAGACCTAATTAAAAAAAAAATCAGGGAGTGATGAGTTTAAGTATTTATTGCTGTTGTTTTTAATATAATTTATTTACTTGTAGGCTTGCTTAATAAAATTTTTAGTGATGGCTGTGTTTAACAGTTGTATCAAAAAGACTCTGAAATTTAATAATGAACTCTCCAGAGCTGGTATGAGCCAGCTTTTTGCTCCACGGGGCGATCTGTCTTTGTGACTCCAGTTTGTCTTTTGTCTCAGTGCTCCTCCGGGATTCACACTGCTGGCCTGCAGTGACTTCAGACCCAGCACCAGGCGCAGAGGCAGTGAGCCTTAAAGGACTTCCCAGCTCCATGGCCAGGTTTGGTCTAGTGCTTGCCACTCGTCCTTCTGCAGAACGCAGAGTTTCTGCTCCAGTGTGCCAGTGCTGACTGACATAGAGACAGAGGGGTCTCTTGAAAGGAAAGAAGGTGCTGGTCACCCTGCAGCAAGCTCCAAGGGTCTATCTCCAGTTCTCAGCCAGTAAGAGAAACTGAAACTCCAGTACCGGGGAGACGGAGACAATGGCACCATTAAGGTTTGTCAAGCATCTAGTCTAGCCAAAACAGTGAGCTCAAGGTTCAGGGAGTGGTCCTCTCAGAAGACACACACACACACACACACACACACACACACACACAGGGTTGGTGGTGTTGAGGAACACCTTGCTTCATGCAGGAATGTAAACCAGCAAGTGCCCTACCCCCAGTCATGCATGTGGACATAGCACAGTGTGCTGGACCAGCTTTCAGCAGCCATCCCATGTAGCCACAGCATCAGAAACAGCTGAACCCTCTCTGCGAGTGGGCAGGTCATCTCTCCAGCTCTTCTAGCTCACGCCTAAGAAAGCAGCTTGGCTGTTTAAGGCTGAGTTTGCACCAAGGCTTTTCTTTTCTACACATGATCCAAAATATCCAAATCTTTTCATTTACTAAGATTGTTTTACAAATACAACAAGGGAGGGACTAAGCTCATCCTGATTTGGAAGCAGGAAATGTGGCCAAATTCATACTTACAAACCTGGATGTCTAAGTTGCAGAAACTCCACTCAGTTCTGAATCCTTCCCAACTGAACCTCCCAAGAATGCTGAGCCATTCCAGAGTGGTTGTGTGCGAATTGCTTTTCTCTTGCTGTGATAAAATGCTATGGCCAAGAGCAGCTTATAGAAGAAAGCGTTTACTCTGGTTTTATGGTTCCAGGAGGATAAAAGTCCACCGTTACAGAGAGGCGTGGCTTCAAGCATCTGGCCTGGCAGCAGGAGAGATCACATCTTCCTCTGAAACAGGAAACAGAAAGACTGGATTGAAAGTGGAGAGGCTGTCTACTTTCAAGGCCCACCCCCCAGAGGCACACTTCTGCCAGCAAGGCCAGATACCATACACCTCTCCAAACAGCAAGTGTCAAAAACCAAGCATCCAAATACATGAGCCTATGGGGACATCTCCCATTCAGATGCCCACAGACTATGCTTAGGGTTTTGAACTCAAGACTCTAAAAGCATGGAAGCAAAGCCCATCAGCTGGATGTGGTCTGTAGCTGGAAGGTGACATTGTGTGGAGAAGGTGGAGGGGCTGGGGCTCCATTCTGTGATGGGGTTCTTGCCTAGCACACACCAGACCCTAGGCTCAATCACCACATTGCAAAACAAAGACAGTGGAAGCACACCACCCTCTGCACAGAGATGTGTCAGGCTAACCTTACTGCAGTGAGCAGGTCCCCTGCACTCCGAGAAGCTCCATTATCCAGACACAACTTGGCTCTCTCTGGACAAATAAGGCATCAGACATCTGGTCTCCTCGGCCCCTGGTGCCTGAAAGTGTTGGGGAAAGTCATAGATTTTGATCTCCGAGCAGATGGTCTCTTCCCGGGTAAGGAACTTCAAAATCCTTCTCTCTAAGTGTCCTCTGGGGTGTCCAAGGTGAGGGCCTGGGTGTCATCCTGAAATCTGCCAACTCAAACCCTACCATCCGCCCAGATCTCCAATATGCCAGTCAGACACCTGGCTACAAGGCTGTAGCCTTAGCTATGGCCAAGCTATCAGCCATAGCTCAGTTTCCGGGGCAAAGTGGGGAATGGGGTGCAAGAAAGAGTCGTGAGCTTTGCAGGCAGCCAAACGGGAGTCTACTTAGTAGAAGCAGTCTCCCTCTCTCTCTTTCTGTCTCTCTCTCTCATGTGCGTGTGTGTGTGTGTGTGTGTGCGTGCGTGCATGTGTGCGATCACTCAGAGACCTCAGTTCCTTCTTCAGCCATCAAATGGATCCTACTTTATTAAATTAATGCATTTATTTATTAATGCTTTTTAATTCAATGATGCATGAAAAGACCCCACCACAGAACTGAGCCTAGAAAACATTCCACATTCTCAGCTATTAGTCTGTGCTCAGCCGGAAAGCTCCCTCCGGCTTTGGGAGGCCAGGCAGACACTTTGTACTGTGTTTTGGAGAAGGGAAACTGAGCCACCCTTTCCCCAAGATGACAGCAGTGAAGTCAGGACTGATGTAGCTGCTGGACTTCTTCACGTTTTACCTCCCAGATCCTGTTGCCCCCATCCTCCCTCAACCTTTCAGCAGCAAAGTGGCACAGCTTTTCCTGCTATTCTTGTATAAGGAGTTTCCATGGAAAAAGAGCTTTATTTCCTGAAAGGCTGTCACACACACACACACACACACACACACACACACACCAGGGAGCCTCTCTGCACCACTGGAGCAGGAAAAATAAATCCTCTTGCAATCTGCTTCGATGCAGTCCAGAGACCAGGAAGCACCCCCTGCTCCAGCCCCCGCAGAGGCCATATGGGCCAGGACAAGGCAGGATTAAGTGTGCCTGCGTGAGGGGGTGGAAAAGCAGCTGCTCTCATGACCAAGGGCTCCTCTACCTGCTGCTGCAGATGGAGAGTCCCTGCCGATTGGCTGCCAGGGTGGCGGGGTGGGGGAACGCGACCATTCATCTCTGGTTCCTAATCAAGGGTGGAAGCCGGGGACGCATCATCCTCGTCAGCACTGTGGAGAGCTGCCGCTCGCTCCCCGGCTGAGCACACAGCTGCGCTCAGCCTGGCAGGAGGAAAGGGCGGGGCTGAAAGGGACTAAACTACGAAGATCCCCTTCTCTCTTCCTGCCTGCTCACCTCCCACCCCGACTCTCCTCACCCACACGTCCTCGCCCTCCCTGTTTCCTCTCTTCAACCACTTCTGATGTCCCCTTCTGAGTGGAATGCAAGCACCCTCCCTTGGGCCCTCCTTGGTACTTAGCTTCTTTGGGTCTGTGGATTGTAGTATGGTCATCCTGAACTATAGGTCTAATATCCGATTACAAGTGAGGCTATGCCGTGTGCGTCTCTTTGGGTCTGGGTCACCTTACTCGGATGATCTTCTCTACTTCCATCCATTTGGCTGCAAATTTCATGATTTCCTTGTTTTTGATAGCCGATAGTAATCCGTTGTATAAGTGTACCACAGTTTCTTTATCCAGTCTTTGGCTGAGGGGTATCTGGAGTGTTTCCAGCTTCTGGCTGTTATGAATGAAGCTGCTATAAACACAGGCAGGAAGAGAGAAAGGAAACTGATGTGGGGGCATCTCTGGGACAAGCTGGAGACCTGCCACAGGTTCTGGGAAAATTTGGGGGTGACTCCATCTGAGGCTTCTAGCAGCAGGGGATGTGGAGACTGACGGGCCAGGCAGGACTTCCAGTGGAAGGAGGGGGACACCTATAAAATCTTCTATGCAAAAAGCCTGCCCACAAGATGTGCAGGGATAATGATGGAGCAGAGGTTGAGGGAAGAAAAAACAATGACTGGCCCTGAAACCTGAAACCTGAAACCCCACCTGTGGGAGAGAGCTAACCTCTGACACTATTAATGATGCTCTGCTGTGCTTGCAGACAGGGGCCTAGCATAGCTGTCTTCTGAGAGGCGTCGCCCAGCAGCAGATCCAAACAGATGCTGAGCTCAGGGACTCTGGTAGAAGGTGCAGGGAAGGACAGAGGGCCTGGAGGGGACAAGAACTCCACAAGAAGACCAGCAGAATCGACTAACCGACGATCATGGGGCTCACAGAGACTGAAGCACCAAACAAAGAGCATGCATAGACTTGACCTACGCCCCCGACACATATGTAGCTGATGGGCAGCTTGGTCTTCATTTGAGTCCTCTAGCGGGTGGAGCGGGGATGTTTCTGACGTGGACTCTGTGGCCTGCTTTCGGATCACTTTCCTGTAGCCGGGCTGCCTTGTCTGGCTTCCCTGGGAGGGGATGCACTTAGTGTTGATGTCTGGATGTGCTGGGTTGGGTTGGCATGTGGGGGGGCTCCCCATGTCTGAGGAAAAGGGGTGAATGTTGGAGTACTTTTTAAAAACTTTTATTTACACTTCTTAATCCTCTTCTCCTTCCCCACCCCAATCCCTTCGGACACCCCAACACGGGATAGGAGAGAAAGATTAATGGGGAGAGGGGGCAGAGTTCCCTTTAGCTACTTCCTGCTGGATAGGATCCTTGTTTCAGGATATCTCCAACTTCTTCTCCTCCAACTGTATCAACAGCAACCGGAAGCAGCAAGAGGAGCAGCAAGCCTCTTCTTTCTCAGAGCCCTCTTCTCTCTCTGGGTCCTGGCCTTTATTCCCTCCCCAAGGTCCTTGGATTTAAACTGTCTGCAGCTGGCAAAGGGCCACTCGCAGAGCCTGCACCAGGCAAATGGTTTGCTGCTGTGGACCATCTGAATCAGTTCCATATCCCACACCTGTGACCAAAACAAAAAAACATGTTTATATCCATAACAGGGAAAGGGAGAGGAGAGTAGGAAGAGACTGAGATTGGGAAGTAAAGTGAATAAATAAATTAATGTTAAAAAAAAAAAAAAGAGCAGAGAGAGTGAAAGGGAGAGCAGAAACAGACAGATAAGCAGATAGTTGCAGAGACTGGTTTAGAGAAGGCTACAAGAAGGCATACAGATGAGAGTGGGATAGAATTTAAATCTAGGCTAAACAGCACAAAAGCGAGCCAACACGCACCAAGGACTTTCTATGATCCAGAGACTGAGACGCCTGTGTCCTCTGCATGGTTGCCCTTCACAACTATCCACGGAGGGACACTGAAATCACACTTCCAGCTCTCAGCAACGGAACTGGGCTTTGTCTCCTGAAACCACCCACAGCTTGGGGCTGTGGACACTGAAAACTCCGCCAGAATCCCACATACAACTGCTTCTCACCACTGAACTGAAGCAATTTCTTTCTGAAAACTCAAGTTCAGCTTCCTCTCCTCTGCAGTCCAGCAAGTCTTCAAACGTCAGGGCTGTTGCTACCACAGGCTCATGGCACTTGCTACGCCTCCTGCCTGGAGCTCTATTCCCCTTGTCTTCTTGGGGAAGACTTGATGCAAGATCAAAAGAGAACGGCCTTGTGTGTGAGGTGTCAGTCACACACACACACACACATGCCTCCCTACCTGAATACTTGCCTGTAGCTCTTTCTCATGAGCGTCCTGTTGCACATCATGAGTGTGGCTCTCCCTTCTTCTTGCTTGTATTTCTGAATGAAAACACTTCATTAGCATATGTAAACAAAGTTAGAATGAACAAATGCTTTGAGAGCCCAGGAGCACTGGCTGGATACTGGAGTTTAAGGCTGAGCAGCTGGGCCTCTCCCCTCCAGGCCCCACGCCAGAGGCCCCACAGGGACACAGTCAGTGGGTGGGATCCACTTTAGTCCTCATACTTCTCACAGAGCACGGGGACGGGCAGGAGAACTCACTCGATGGAGGGGCCACCAAATCTCTATTATACCCCTCTCTCTAGTGAACACAATGCTGTACCTCCTGGATCCTCTTTCCACAGAAGACTCATTGTGACAGCTCTGGGGAGCTTTGGCGGGTGACTGCTCTCAGCCGATTTGTCCTCTGGGAATTTCTCACAGGTGCAGGGCGCAGCCTCACTCAGGGCAACCCTGTACCTGCAGCTGTGCAGCCAGTGACCGTCCCTCAGCTATTCCAACACCAAGCGTCCACATCTCCCTGCCGTTTCTACAAAATCCCTGCACACATAGGAAACGTGTCAATTACAGAAGAAATAGACTTCATGTCTATTTAGCGCCTCTTCCCCTCTCCTCACGGAGCAGGGTCACCTTCATACTAGTAACAAGGAACTTGTATGAACTTGGACATACCTGTGTGTGTGTGTGTGTGTGTGTGTGTCTGTCTGTCTGTCTGTCTGTCTGTCTCTGTCTCTCTGTCTCAGTTTCTCTCTCCCTTTCTCTGTGTGTGAATGTCTGTCTGTCTCTCTCTGTCTCCCTCCCTCTTTCTCTCCCTCTCCCTCCCTCTCTCTCCCTCCCTCTTTCTCTCTCTCCCTCTCTATCTCTCTCCCTCTCTCTCTCCCTCACTGTCTCTCCCTCACTGTCTCTCCCTCTCTCTCTCCCTCACTGTCTCTCTCTCTCTTTCCCTCTTTCCCTCTCTCCCTCTCTCTCTCCCTCACTTCCCCCTCTCTCCTCACTGTCTTTCTCTCTTTCCCTCTCTCCCTCTCTCTCTCTCTTCCTCTCTCTCCCTCTCTCTCTCCCTCACTGTCTCTCCTTCTCTCTCTCCCTCACTGTCTCTCTCTCTTTCCCTCTTTCCCTCTCTCTCTTCCTCTCTCTCCCTCTCTCTCTCCTTCCCTCTTTCCCTCTCTCCCTCTCTCTTCCTCTCTCTCCCTCTCTCTCCCTCTCTCTCTCCCTCTCTGTCTCCCTCTCTCTCCTTTACTGTCTCTCCCTCTCTCTCTTCCTCACTGTCTCTCTCTCTCTCTCCCTCTCTCTCTCCCTCTCTCTCTCCCTCACTCTCTCCCTCTCTCCCTCTCTCTCTCCCTCTCTCTCTCCCTCACTCTCCCCTCTCCCTCACTGTCTCTCCCTCTCTCTTTCCCTCTCTCCCTTCCTCTCTCTCTCCCTCGCTGTCTCTCTTTCCCTCTCTCTCCCCCCTCTCTTTCCCCCCTCTCCCCGCCCTCTCTCTCCTGGTTTGAGCCCTTCTGGTGGCTGCCTCATTCCCTTGGAGAGTGGCACGTGCAGCAGACACCCCTCACTGTAGTTGTGTGTAGTCCCCTATGATTCTGTTCATCAGAGAGCTATGTCTTTTGTTCTAAACTACATTTTCTTTTGCTAAAAGATTCCAACTTTTATGTCACCCCACAAGGGTCGTAGCTGGGAATCTCAGTAGTAGAAAAGTCAATTTCCCCCTGTAGCTTACTGTGGTTGAGTTGCAAATCTAATAGAGATTGCTCTGCTGGGGGCATAAGAACACATTGTAGAAATAAGCTGTTGTCTTTAAGAAGCGGGCAGCAGACCTCATATTAACAGGCAACACACGAGTTACTATGACTACAGTTTTTAAAAAATTATGAGCAAGCCAAGTGTCTTCTATTATTCATAAAGAAAAGATAATGTTTTGCCATCATGGGAAGATGTGCCCAAACCCAGACTTGCCTTCTTTTCTCAGCGTGTGGAAGGGAGCAGCCTGTCACCGTGTTTTGTCAGGGATGCCAGTTCTCAGAGACTCTCCGAACACGCTTTGTGACAGAGCATCCACAGTGCTGGAGACAACTTCTTGGTGCTGCACAGCACGTGGCTGTGAGGTCAGCTCTGAAGACACAGCTTCAGCTGAGATGAAGCTGGGAGAGGCCCCCAACTCCCAGCAGACTCCCCGCTGCATCCACAAGAACTGTCGACAGTCCTGGGCTCCAGTCAAAGCAGAACAGGAAACATAAGGGCCACTTCAGAGGGTACAGTCTGAGGGCGCCCTGAGAGCCTTGTTAGGCTGCAGCTGTGGGAAGGTGGTGGAGGGCAACAGTTGAATCCTCGTGGCAGAGACCAGGGCACCTCAGTACTACACAAACAGCATCCGCCCTCCACTGACCTCAAACAAGGACAGCAGACACGAGCTTCACTTCTCTAAGGGGCTGGGAGCCACATAGGAAGAACTCTAGAAAGCGCTGGGTGGAATGCGCTCAGGTGAGAGGTGGCTAAATTAGCGAGCTCCCTTCCATACAAGAAGCAACAGTTGTCCCTCCTGCTTAGAGGTTTTAATTAAAGCTGGAAGATTTTACACCAGAAATGGGGCGCATCTTACAAAGTCAGGGGTTCCAGCCGCTTGACGTAGGAAGCAGTGAATTACCGGGGGTGGGGTCAAGCTACACGCATGGGTCCCATCATAGCCCGTACCTAAGCTGACAAATATGTAAATATGGGGCTCTCTGAAATCTTTTTAGACTTGAGAACTGGATGGGCGGGTCTAGAGCTGCCCATGCTCTGTGGGCTGGAGCATGGGTGCACAGGGTCAGCCCCACAGCTCTGGTTGGCCCAAGCAAGGTGGTTCTGCTGGGGGTAGACTCCATGTATCGGTTACCATGACAAATATATCTGAAAAAAGGAACTTGGAAGGGGAAGGGCTTGTTTTGACTGACAGACGGAAGGTTCGGTCCATCACGGCGGAGAAGGTGTGGTACTGGAGCTTGGGACAACTGGTCACACTGTATCTCAAGTCAGAAAGTGGAGAACAGGAGGGAGCAGGCAAGGCTGCAGAGCCTCAGTACTCCATGAGGCCCCGCCTCCTAACGGTTCCATGACTTTCTGAAGCACCACCATCAGCACGGGACCAGGGATCCGAGCCGTGTGCCCATTGGGACAGCTCACATTCGCAGCACGTAGTGATCCTCGGAGCTCACACTCGGGGGTGTTGTGTCCACTGCCGAAGAGCAGAGTTCTGAGCGGGCCTCCCGTAGCTGGGAGCCGGAGGACAGCTATGGACCCAAAGTCAATGCAGAGTCCTGCCTGTCTAACAGAGCCCTAAACCTTAGTGGCATTAAATGCTTTATCCTACTCTGTTTCAAGAGTTCAGATAAAGTACAGCAGGGACATTTGTCTCTTCTCTCCATCTTGGGGTCTCAATTGGGAAGATCCACCAGCTGAGGGTGGGGATCAGTGGCTAAGGCCGGGAATGACTGGCTGCATTATAGTTTGTGTGTCCAGTGTTTGAGATCAAAGGCCTGTTAACTGGACCTCTTGTGGGCCATTGGTCAGAATATCTGTGTATGCCTCTCTGCATGGCTGCTTTGGGGCCTTCACATGGCATGGCAGTGGGGTCTCAAGAGTAGGCATCTCTAGGTAGCAGGACAGAAACGCATGGCAAACTTGGAAGTCAGACAACGCTACATGGCCACTCACAGAGAGAATCGCAGGTCACATCAGAGAGAATCTTATTCTCACACAGAGGAGTGTCAAGGCCATGACACATGTAAAAATAGATTCATCTTGCTCACGTTTTGTTTGAGTTTTTTGTAGAGAGTATGTGTGTGTGTGTGATCTCTCTGTGTGTACACACTGATGGACTACACTAAGTAAGCAGATGTGCACACATGTGTAGAGCCAGAGCTTGGCACCTATTGCTTTCTGCTTTCTGTTTCTCACTGTGTCAGATGCTCGCCGATTCAGCTGGGCTGACTGGCCAGTGAACTCCACTGATCCTCCATCTTCCTGGCACTCAGATTGCATGTGCCCAGCTCTCATGTGGTGTTGGGGTCCAAACTCATGCTTTGCCCATGGAGCCCCTCCCCCATCTTCTTGGATAGGGTCATGCTAATGACCTAATAGCCTCTGGTCCAGGTCATCCTCAGTAACAATTCTCTGCTCTTCACACTCATCAAAAGGCTGTTTGAAAATTCTAACCTCCAAGGCAGGAGTCTTCAGAGTCCTCCCAGAGAAAAGCTAAATGTTTCAAAGGCCTTTGAGACTCGTTTTCTCGGTGTTTCCTGTCTGGCTTCTCTGCCACGCACATGGCAAGGACCCTCTTTGCTCTCCGATTGCTTCTCTTTCTTCATTTAATTGGTTTGTTTCTCACAGTGTCTGCTCTGTGACCTGTGAGAAAGACAGTCTCCTGGACAATCAAGCATAGGATCTTCCCGTGTCAAGTCCCCTAAAATCCTGTTCCATGCCACCATTAAAGTGACAGCGAGTATAATATCCACGGGTATCACACAGACATCCATGGCGCAGCATGACAGCTTGCTTCTAATCTTGCAATGTGACGAGAGTGATTTGAACATGTATACAACATTCCAATTGCTGAGTAGCAAGTCCTGGTTGGACAAACTTAATATTACTAAAGCTATGAATTATTAAGTTTATTAACATCTGCTTATGTTTAGATTGTTAAGTAGGTACACATTATTATTTTTATTTTTCAGGTAAGTCCAGCCCAGGATAATGTCAAAATAACAATTCTTCTGCCTCAGCTTCAGTCCTGGGGTCAGAAGCATGCGCCATGATACATACATGACTGAGAGCATGTTCTATTTGCTTGAGTGGGTGCTTCTCTTGCTGTGACACACAGAACAGCCGTGGGCTCTGGGGGAAGCCATGCCAGAGGTTCAGTTTCCCTTGCTGGTCTCTGCCTACTCAGGTGTAGGGCGAGGTAACATGGTTTTTAGATGAGTGAATGCCTGAAAGGCCTTCAGCATGCAGCGGTGGTCCGGTCACTGGAAGCTGTGAATGCGTCTTCCGCCTGACCTCAACTGTTTTCCCTCCCACATGCTTCTCTATGCGTTTACTTCCTAGAACAGCAGCGTCTTCATTCAAGGGCAAACAGCAGCTCCCATGTTTGTCCTAATGGAATTTCTAGCAGCAGTTGGCATGTGTGTGGGAATTTCCCAGGAATTCTGGGGCAGAAAGGCTGATTTTATTGGGGTTCGGTAGGGAAGAGAAACACTCAGCTCTTAAGGCAGAAGCGCCTGTGCACAGGGAACTGGTCCTCTGCTTCCGGGGTGATTGGAAAGCTGAGAGACACTGAGCAAGATAATGGCCTGATAAGCAACAGCAGAAAGCTCCCACTACCCCAGGCTGTGAGGACAGAGAGGGGAGGTCTGACTAGGAGAGACCCGGAGAATCAAGAACCACGAGGCAGGAGACCCCACCCACGGTAGCCCAGGAGAGGGCAGCACTCTACCTCCTCACGTCTCCCCAGCTTCCACCAGTGCCCACCACTGGCTCAGTTCTATGAGAATTCATGGAGATAGTCTGGGAAACTGCCTGCAGGAGGCAGCCTTCCTCACAGAGTAGAGCAGACAGGAAGCCTTACTTTATTTCTTCATCATCTCTAAGTCATCAGATGTCTGCTCCGGGCCTGGACCTGCACTGGAAGCAGGGCCGTGAAGGAATTAATCTGACACAGTCTCTCCTCCAGGGACACACGTGAAGCCTGGCACAGCAGCCCCACACAGCCCTACTGTGTCTCTTCACACAGTGTTACCAATCCACATCTCTCAAATTTTAACACTCAAAATTCGAAGAACACTAAATATCTCAGAGCAAAAAACAAAACAAAAAACAAGCTATATTTACATGGGAAAAATACTCATTCCAGAAAACCCAATACTGTGTTTTTACTAATACATTCAATAACAGCTAATTATTCTAGCTCCTGTGTAGTTTTCTCTCCCCATCTTTCTTTTCCTTCAGTTCACTTTTTCAAAATACATATTCCACCATTCATTACCTTCTTAAAATGCTTTGTTTTCAGAAAAAAAAATACTACAACCTTCCCAGATGTCTCTAAAGACATGGCCTATTTCTGTGCTTCACCCTCCCCCTGGGCCAATCTCCTGCTCCTGGCATCACCATTTCCCATTCCATGAACTTATCAGCCCCTCCCTGCTCTCATTCAATCCCCTCTCATCTTATGGACCGGGTTTAGCTGAGGCTTCCCTGCCTCCCTGCCTGCTTGAGCGGTCCAGTGCAGCTTTCACGGCATCATGGCCTTCCCTGCAGAAGCATCATCTCATCTGCAAGCCTGCATCTGTCTGCGCTGATACCTGCCTCCTGGACAGTGAGTCGTCTTAGGGCAGAAGCTGTTTCTGTTTCTCTTGGTCGGACCCTTGCCATCAGTCATCATAAGTAAGCATTTAACAAAAATCTGTAGATATCTATAGGATGAAGAGATGCATGAACAGGTGGACGGATGAGTGTAAGGATGATGGGTAGACAGGATGGTGACTGGATGGATGGATGGATGGATGGTTAAATGAATAGAAAGGCTGATGTATGGATATCTGATCAGGGTAGGAGGACACAACATGTGTGGATAGGGGGATGGGTGGAGAGTGGCTTGAAGTGTTGATGGTTAGGTGAGGAGTGGGAGGAGTGAAGGAGGAGCCATGAGCTCCTTGTGGGCATGGTAGGAGGTACCATTCACTAAATAAGCTCTAGGGATGAGGCTCTTTGGGAAGTTGCTCTCTAACACACCTGGTAACCAAGAAATAAAACCTCCCTCCACCCACACACACACCCTTGTCCCCAAACAATGATGAAAATGTTTATCAGTTTGGGTAGGGCACTGATTGAACTATCAAGAGGAATCTATAGTCACTTCCCCACTGGTGACAATTATTTTGCTGGTGTCAGAGGACAACCTGTGGAGTCAGTCCTCTCCGTCCACCTTTATATGGGTCTGAGAACTGAACACAGGACACAAGGCTTCTGCAGTGACTGCCTTTACCTACTGAGCCATCTCCCCAGCCCCGATATAAGTTCAGACCCAGAAAAGCTCCTTTTCACTCTTGCCTTTTGCATTTCACAGGCACAACGAGGCTAAATTGGATCCTTTTTCTTCACAGATCAGTAGACTAGTTTAAGATATGTGATGGCTAATTTTATGTGCCAAATTGGCTAGGCCATAGTGCCCTGTTATTCAACCAAACAGTATTCTAGGTGTTAGCATGGAAATATTTTTGTAAATGTATTTAATGCTTTTAATCAATTGGTTTTAAGTAAAGGAAATTTTCCTTGGCATCCTGGATGTGCCTGATAGAAAAAAGACATAAAGGGTGGCACAGAAACTTCTCTGAGGGGGAAAAAAAGACAGAACTCTCCCTGTGGACAGAAGCCTGGCCTTGTGCATGAGACTATAGGCCTGTGCCTCCTGGTAAGCTGTCTAGCTAGCCCCTCCCCTGCTTGTATAGTCACCTATTACTTAAGGACGGCGGTGTGGACTCTGAGGTCTGTTGCTAGTCATGTTCATCATGGTGTCTTCACCCAGATTCAGAGGGCCAACGTCAGTCCCTCCATTCAGTGTGCCTTTTGATCCTCCTGAGATGCAGCAAACACAGGGCATGTGAGGTGCTTCTGGGGTGACAGCGTGTGCTGCATTTCAGCTTAATAAAAGTTTGTTTCTTAAGCAGGAGCAAATTCTAAAATAATTAAACAAACGCCATAAGCCAGTATATAAGCCACCTACATAATATAATCACCTACCATCATGACCAAGTGTCACGGTCCTCTACATACTTGAATGAGCTACGTTTGCGTGTTGCTGACCGCGTGTAGACTCGTTCCTACCGGCATCACCAGAAAGGCATTGCTTTATGTCCTGATGGTGGCAATTAATGCCAGGTGATACAAATTCATCAGCTCCAGAGCTCATCCACTGATTAACTGTTCTGCAGCACCTGATCATATAAACGCCTATGTTCCTGGGATGGCTGAGCACCTTCCTGGAGGAGGGGGAGAGAAGGCAGCGGAGACCTGGTTGGCAGGGAGCATCTGCTTTCAAGCAGAAGTGGTAGGGGAGCATCAGATGAAGCCTCCGTGGATGCTCCATTACAGGCTATGAGGGTCCTCAGGGTGGGTGGTATCTCAAGGGCCCCTGCATATGGCCTGAGGTGTTATTTAGACCCCAGGCTTCACCTTCACAGACTCCATGACTCCTCGAATGACTCCAGTGTCCAGGAAACATGGAGGCCTTTGTACAATGACAGGGCTGGAGCGCCCTCCTGGACACCTGTGTGGAGACTGAACTCCAGACTGGCATGTAATTTTATGAAGCTGATCTTCATACCAGTCGACCTAGAAAGTGTCCTCCTTGGGACAGCAACCTCATCTTTGCTCTCCTTGATAACAAGCCTAGAACAAGGCGTCAGGGGCCCCGGGGTGGCGCGGCGCGTTCACACATTCAGGCTTTCTGAGAGGAACCCAGGCTGCTGTCTTTGGTCGACTCAGCGCACACGGGGAGACACAGGGTAAGCCCCTGGGGGCACTGTCACGCTGTCAGGAGATGCTAAGGTCAGGGTAGGGCAGGGCAAAGGCTGTCTTAAAGGGAAGGAACGGCTTTCTAGACCCGCCATGAAGGCTCCTAAGCTTAGGTGGGGTTTGACAGTGGGGATGACAGTGGCTCCCTTTGTAATCTTGCTGAATCTGAGCTCACTGATTGGGCTAGACTGCCTGGCGGCCAGCGGGCCCCTCAGATTTCCTGGTCTCTGCCCCCTAGCTCTGGGATTACAGATAAATGGTGCCGAGATCTTTTTACGTGGCCACTGGGCATCCACACTTGGATCCTCCTGCTTGCATGACAAGCCCTTTCCCGACTAAGCTGTCTTTCCGTGACCTTGTGCTTATTTTTCAGAACTGATTTAAAGTGTCCTTGACTTGGTTACTGAAAATGTTGATAACGGTGCCTCACTTGATGTACCATGCCAAGGCAAAGAAAACGCCAAGAGAGATGAACGCCCTCTGCCCGGAGAAGGTGGCTGGAGGCAGGGCTGGCAGAGGAAGCAGAAGGCATGGCATTGAAGGCAGCCCTGTCCTGATCACCGAGCGGTCTCTATAGTAACCACAAGGACGCTTTTCTTGCCTGGAGTAGGAAGCCACTGATGGTTCTTAATAAAGAAAATGAGAGCCCATCTGTGTCTTAGAAAGATGTCCCCAGCTGTGGACCATCATGGAGACTGATGCATTTCAGAGAAAGGACAGGCCTGACCTACAGTGGGGACTGATAGTCGATAGCCTGGGCTCTCTCTTAGGCAGGGTTCCAGGGTGGGGCAGAAGGAAACTGAGTCTGGACAGACTCAGAAGACTAAGGCCTGGAGCGGAGAGGCTGTGGGATCCGTCACCGTGGGAAGCTGGCTTCCCCACAAGCCAGGAGCCACAAAGGCAGCTGAGGCACCGACACAGACAGGGTCTGTGATTCTGTGGTATGGATATACGGAACCTCCCTGGAGGAGATAGTTCAGAAAGAAGACAGCACTTACAATCAAAATGTGTCTTTCTGATGTATGCAGGACCCCAAAGAGGGCATGGTTAGGAAGTGGGAAACATTGACACAGATAGACATTGGACCAAACCCGTTGCTTTCATGGGAGTGGCACTGATCCCCAGCGGCGAAGGCTCACTACACTCGGACAGTGATTCGAATAACCCACAGAGCAGAAGCTGGACAGACGGCTCAGGGGTTGAAAGCCTGTACTTCTCTGCCAAAGGACTCTCAGTGGATGGCTCACAACCTCCCTGATCTGCCCTCTCCAGGTACCTGCATTCGCATGCACATACACATATGCACACATAGGTACACATAGAACTAAAGACATGTATCTTTAAAAGCACCCTACAGGACACATCATGTCACCCAAACAACCCATGAGCACAGGCCATTTGTGACCTTCTGGGAATCTGCTTCAAATGTGTCTGTATCTTCCTCGATGGCAAATCGTACATTCCCATCCTCCTTATCCATACCAGAAGACAGGGGCTTAGCTGTAAATATTCTTCAAATTCTTACCCAAGAACCTTCCCATTAGGTCATTGCCGCATACCGTCAGTGACCAAATCAGAAAATCCCACAGGCCTTACCACAGAGACAGTAAAACAGCGTTCAACAACTGTACTCATTTCAGGAAAAACCTAGAAGCAGCCCAAACATCCTTCAGTGGGCAAATGGATAAGCACCCCGTTACGAGGCAATAAATAATAGAAGCACGTGTGGACTGGGGAGCTTGTCAAAAGCATTTGCTTGGAAAAAAAAAAAAAAAAAGCAAGCAAGAAAAAGCTAGGTGTTAAGGGAACATGCTGTAGACCCTGGCTATGAGTTCAAGGGCGGGCACACTCGGTTTCGCGTTTCAGAGCAGGAGCTGTAGGTCAGCTGGGAAGGGCTACCAGGGAAGTTTCGGAGTGACGGAAACGTTCCCTGTATCGGTGTAAGTGGTGGTCACACTGGTACACGCACATTAAAAATGCATCAACCTGTACTCTTAAGATTTGTGCCTTCTGCCAGATATAATTTACACTTCGATTTAAAAATATATAAAAACAAATAGTTTTAAGAGGAGGTGATTGATGTGTGTATGTGGACATATAAATCTTTGTAATGATGCCAACTCACAAGTTCTGGCTGACGTCTGCTCAGTGCTGCCCAAGAGAACTTTCTCCCGGGATACAGATGTTCTTTGTCTGCTTCATCCAAAATGGGCAGGAGCCACACACGGCTGTCAGATCCACTGACTCTGTTATTTGTTTCATTTTAGTTAATGTGGAGGTAGGTATACATAACCGCAAGTGACCAGTGGCTGTATCCGGACAGTGCGGCAGAGATTTCCGGTACCTCAGTGTCGCCGTTCACCCTCACACAGGAAGGGCAAGATTGGGTGGACCCCCTGGGGGACTTGTTTGGAGCCAGGGTGGGTGCTTTGGGGTGGGCTGGGTTTTGTAATTTCTCTCCTGTCCCCTAGCCATATGCTGCCTCTGAAGCTGCATTTTCACTGGCTTTACTTTGTCTCTTGGTTAGTCCAGATTCTCCTAAAATGTCTGGGTTTTCAGCTCATCATTACTTTTATGAATGAAATAGCAGTTGCTCTACAATGAAAACCCAGAACCACAATGGTGGGAGTCTTGCCATGTGTCAGTGGCTTGCATGCTCAGCTTCACCACTGATGGAGGCAACCAAGTGGCAAAGGCCAGAGATGGGCATTTGCACATGTGAGTGGAGGTTGACTTCAGACGGCAGGAGGCTGGTGTCTCCTTTGCTGAGATGGACACAAAGATTGCTGTGTTGAGACTGATAATTCCCAATTACAGTGTGTCTGATGAGTCAGAAGACAACCAAAGAGGAATTTATAGGAAGCGGCACAGAGCCTGAGCTGCAGCCGGGCCTGATGGTACAGTCCTGCAACCCCAGCTACCAGGTAACTGAGACGGGAGGCCTGTGAGGATAAGGCCTGCCTGGGCTACAACCTAAGCATAAGCCAGCCCAGGCTGCTGAGTAATACCCCAAAACAACAAGCAAAAAGAGAGGAAACATAATTCAACTGCAGAGCACGTATCTAGGATTGTGAGGCCCAAGTTTCAGTCCTTAGTCCTGGGAGAAGAATAGGGAAAGGATCCGAGTCTTAGCCACTCACAAGAAGAGGCTCCATGGTCCTGCCCCACACATGCTAAGGCCACTGCCTTTCCTCTTTAATATTACAGAGAGCTACACCCATGTTGTGTAAGTCTCTTACATGAACTCAGAATTTGAACTCAGATTCCATAGTTCCTCATTAGATAAGAAAGCTAGATACAAAGTGAATAAATTGTAATAAATAATAAGTAAGTAATTAAAAGAAAATGTAGATATTATCCGAGAAAGAAAACGCCACGCCTAAAAGACTGCACAGCACAGGGGTGCCGTCAGTAAACACGGCAAGGCCTCGACAGCAGTACACGCTGTTTTAATAATTCGTACAGCCAAGCAAGTGCTCAGGCTCAGCCTTGACCACACATATGTGCACGCGCACACGCAGGCACACACACGTCAGACACCTTCACCATATGGCAAAATGAGGGGAAACCAACTTATAAGAAGGATTTACACTGAGCTCACGGTTCCAAAGGTTTTGGTCCCTGGTCATGTGGGTCTGCTGCTTCTGGGCCCATGTGAGATGAGGCAGAAAACTGACAGTGATCACAGGGTAGGGCAATGATAACAAAGGAAATGGGAGGGGCCACGGCGTGTTAATCAAAGGCTCATCCACACACTGCTAAGCTTCACTTCTTAAAAGTCTAATCAAATGTTGACTCCATCAACAGATTAAGCCATTGGTTAATCCAGTCACGATCTAACAGTTTCTGAAGATACCACCATTGGCTCGCCCTCAGCTGTGCTCTGCTGATGCCCAGGTGTCTCTCCGTGCAGCTGAGCAGCAATCAAGATTTAGTCACACACACAGCCTCTGCAGAGTAGACTGGGTCTCCTGGGCCGTGCAGCCTAACTTCTCAGCAGGGAGCTGGGTTCATTGCCACTCTGGTCTAGGTGCCTGTGTGGGAGGAGTCTCTAGGAAACTCCTCTATAATACCTGAATGTCCAGATATCAAGATGCTGTGGACCTTAACCAGAAAGTGGGCCAGGACAGCATTACTCTTAGCTCGGTCAGTGCCGCTGGGGATGCAGGAACAGGATTTTAAAAGACCAGTAGGTTCCTCGAGCATGGGCCACCCAGGCTGTTCTGGGTAAAGCTATGAGTGTACGCTCTCTCACACCAGTAATGGCAATCAGTAGCAGAAAACAGATATTTGATTTCACTCTCAAGTACAAGAAATCCTGGGATAGGAAGTAGGCGTTGTCGAGATATTAGTCTTTCTGCCTCACGATCCTTAGACCATGGATCTATCCTCAAGGTCTCCTCGTGGCCCAGGATGACTGTTCGGGCTCCATGCAGTATGTCTAAGTTACAGACAGAGGGCAAGCAGGAGAGAAGAAGGGAAAAGCCATTCCGCCATAGTTTACCCCTTCTGCTTCCAACCTACCTGCCAAGTCTAGTGCCAGGGTAGCAAAACCACTTAGCTCCTTAGTTGGTAGTATTCGTATTTCATTGTCCCTTTAGTGTTCTCCACCACACCGAGGACAAGGAAGAGATGGGTTGTGGAAAGGTGTCAACATTGCTGCTTTTGCCCCATAGAAGAAACTCCTGTGCTTTCTGTAGGCCCAGAAGGCCGGGGTAATAGGAGACATGTCCTCACTAGCTAAAGCCCTTAGGAAAAAAATCACCAAGCCTTGTTTGAGCAGGCAAAGCTCCTGGGCATGGTGGGAAGGTAGCTGGATGGCTTTTGGCCTGGGCCTTTTCCTCTTCTCTCCTTGGGTGTTAGAAACTGTGCTTGAGCATGGAGACCTGAGCTCTCCACGCAGAGCCCACCCACAGGGGGAAGGGGACCTGCCACTCTGCAGCACTTTTATAAAGGACCATCAGCCTTGAGTGCAACCAAGAAGCCTCCTGGGGTGCTCAACGTGGGGTGAGGAGGCTCCAGACAGACAGTCCACATGGCTCGGGGCGGGGGCACCTTTTCTCCTCCAGCTAACCTCTTGCAGGACTTTGAGCATGAAGGGAATGAAAGTGAAGATGGTGCACAGGGGACAACATTGGGGACAGCCCCCTTTTAAGGAGGTCAGTCTGGGAGAGCTGGGCTGGGTTTCTGCCTCAAAGAAACTTGCCTTGAAGTCCAAATCAGAATGTGAGAACAGAGTCAGGTGCTGGCCCCGAAGGGAGGCGTTTTTCCCAGTCCAGGCACTCGGAAGCCTGGGGGATGTAAGCATGGATTGTCTGCAGAGATGGGCAGCTTGTTTGAGGTCCAGGCCAAAAGCGGTCCTGCTTCCCACCATCCCCAGGGGCTAGCAGCTCACAGCAGCTCATGGGACCCTGGCAATTGCCTTGGCCTTGCCTGCTCCAAGGCAACCATTGCCTAGGCCTTTACCAGGTGAGGGCGAAAGCTCAGGTAGAAGGCAACTTGCCAGCCAGGGTTTTGTCTCCTCCTCTCCTTCTTCCTTGCCCCCTGTTCCTTCTCCGTCATCCTTCTTCTCCCACCCACCTCTTGGATTTCTTTACCACTTACTGAAAGGATGGAAGACTTCCACTGAAGCTGGTATGACATGTCTCAGGGTGCTTGGTTCTGCAAAGGACCTCCTGGTTCTCTAGGCTGTACAGCCACAGCGACTACAATCTGTAGATAACCAGCACCCAGCGCTGCTTTTGAATGAATTAATGAGTAAGTATCCGTGTAGGATTTCTGTTGCTGTGATTTAAAAAAAAAAAAAAAAAAAAATGGCCAAAAGCAACTTAGGGAGGAAGGAGTTCGTTTGGGTTCGATATTCTGGTCATAGTTGATTACTGAAAGAAATCAGAGCAGGAACTCAAGGCAGGAACTGACGCAGAGGCCATGGCGGAGTGCTGCTTACCAGCTTGCTCTTTGTGGATTGCCTATCCTGTTTGCCTATCCTGTTTTCCCAGGACACATGCCCGTGGGCGGCACAGCAAACAGTGCCACTTTCACACCAATCATCAACCAGACTTTCCTCCTGGCCAAGCTGATGGAGGCAATTTCCCCATGGAAGTTTGCTCTTCCCAGGTGACTGTAGTTTGTGTCAAGTTGGCAAAAGCTAACCAGCGCAGTAAGCAAATGAGTTAGAAGGAGCGTGGGCAGCCGACCTCGCTCGGGGCGATGCTCTCTGGGCAGAGAACACCGCTCTGTAACATGGGCTTCTTTGGGGTCCACCCAGGACTAAAGTGGCCTGTAAAGTGTTTGTGCAGTGAAATGAATGATCCAAGTGTCAATAATTTAGAAACAAGCCTGTAATGTGAGCAATCAGAAGTGAGGAAAAATCAATACACTTCTCCTCCCGGTGTAGAAACAGAAAACAACCTTCATTTTACTCCAGCCCTGGGCAAGAAAGAGAAAGTAATGGTTCTTGTCAGGGGCTCCTGTGCCACCTCTCTGCTCAGAGCCCACATCAGAAAGGAGCCAGGTAGATGGGGCAGACAGGCTCTGGCCTGAGCCCAGGAGCCCCCAAGTGAATTCTGGGCACACACATGTATGTGTAGGTGCACACACGTGTAGAGGTGTGGAGTTGCTCTGGAACGCCTTGCGCATGCACACCATGGCCGCAGAGACCCATAAACACAAATCAACCCAAACATGCCCACTCACATCAGAGGCATCCGCGCAGATGAACGTTAAGTTCTGGAGGTCAGACTGCGCTAGTGGGCTGAGGTCCAAACCCAGGGACGGCGCCCCAGGGAAGACTCCGTTCCCGCATCTTTGTAGCCTCCAAGAGCTGCATGCATTCCTCAGGTCATGCCCCTTCTCCTGTTTCCATGCCAATGCCTGTGCAATTACCATGTCATTCTGACCCTAAACGACCTTTCCCCACCTTCTCTTTATAAGGCTGTTTGTGATTACTCAGGTAGATATGGCCACATAAGCGTCAGCTGTCCAGCAACCTTAATTCCCCCTCGCCATTTCCAGGGCTAGGACGTGGACATCTTTGGGGCCTGTCCACCCGCCCTCCCTTACTCCCACACCTTAGCAGTGGAGGACGGATAGTGATCTTTGCACAGGAGGTTGAGCAGCTTTCTGGGATGAAGTATACATTTTGGAGTCAGATCTATGACTGTATCTCAACTCTGAATCTGGCTCACTCAGGGTGTGTGACCTTGGTTGTGTTTCAGAACCTCTGTCAACCTTAATTTCTCCATCACTGGACTGGAAACGGCAGCTCCATAGTCTGGGACTACAACCAGGGTCCAATGAGATGAGGCATGTGAGAATGACCAGCAGAACAGCACTCAGCCAGCTGTCACTGCAAACAACCTACCGGATCTTAAGGCAGAACCCCTTTTTCACTCCCCAGGCTGCATTGGAGCCAAGGCCCTGGTGTGACAAGAAAATGCTTTCCCTGTCCATTCTATGACTCCAGAGCCATCTACAGTCCCTTGGAATTCTGCTTGTAAACTGTCCAGGTCCTCCCCGAGCCCACCTCCTTCAAGTGCAATCAGCAGCAGCCGGCTCCCACTTTCAACATCCTCCCTCAGAATCCCTTCATCTAACTTGACAAATGCCTCGGGCACATATTTTTTTAACCATCTGGGTTATTGCAAGTGACAATTTACCAACTGTTTTGCCATTGTGTAGCGTGTCGTTTTGCCAGGCTTCTGTGAGACTTTCTCCCCCACCCAGCAGCCAATCTTGAGGCTGGGCCACGTATGTCAGGGCTTTGCTACTGGGGCCTTCCAGCTCGATGCCTGGGCTGTCAGCCAGCCACTGCTGCAATGGCGAAATGCCTCGGCACCATGCAGCCTGCACATCTCACCTATTTCCCTGTGACCTGCAGCTCAAAGGGGAAGTAAAAAGTGATGAAAAATAACTATCTAGCCCTCACGGTGAGGATGTGTGTTATCGGACAACCATCACTGGCTACCAGGCCACCTCCCTACACCACGGTGCTCAGTGGCCGATACACAAAATTGTCTCCTCACCTCAACTCCACCATCATGTCCCTGTGAGGCTTTAAGAAAGTCACTTCACCTCTTACTGGAGCACCCCAAAACTGCGACTCTGAGAGAAGCAACTGGCAACCCTCACTCCTTCTCCAGACCAGTGGGCTCACACTGTCCCCCAAACACCCATTGTCTGTGTCTGTGAATGTGTCTGTATGTATGTGTGTTTGGGTGAGAGTGTATTAACACAAATAAATTTACCCTTATTATCCTCAGTCTCTTCAACTCTAAAGTAGACAATCTAATTCTATCTATTCCCAGGTACTTTTGAAGACAAATTAAAATACATAGTTCAGCCTTTGGTGAGTGGTCCTAAGTCTTCACATGCTTATGATGAGGGCATTCCAAAGCCCTCCTGAGGGCCTCCATAGCCAGCCTCTTGCTTTCTCATTACCCTTCCCGTCGGCAAAATACCCAGCCAAGAGTGTCAGCTTCAAGCCCTGGCTCCTGCACTCATGAACTCTGAGAACCTGGACATAGGTCTTAATTCTCTGGATTGAAGGTTTTCTCATTTAGAGAAAAATATAAAACCAGCACCTACCACATGAGCACTGTTAGAAAAACCACAAGAAATAAAGGTGAGAAGCCCCAGGAGCTGATCCCAGGGGTTGGGTATTGTCACTCTGCCCAATCTACAGGCAGGAAGGCCAGACTAGGCCATGCACCCACAGTGCCCAGCCCAGAATCCATGTTACCAAGACGCCTCTATATCCAGACCTGCTCCGCCCAACCCAGCGGCAACATCAGCAATTTTTTTCTCCATCCTTTTCTCCTCTTGCTTAGTCACCATCTGGCTTCAGTTAAATATTACTTTCTTCAGGCCTGAAAGTCAGAGACAAAGAGTTTAGAGTCAGGCTTACTGGGGAAGCTGCTGAGCTGCTTCAAGCCTGCGCCCTTGCCTGCAAGCCCAAGAGTTCAGCTAAACAGCGCCTGCCTCGTGTTCAGTTCTGAGCCTGGCACTGTTAGGTGTCTCAGTTGATTCTTCTTTCCAGCCCAAATGAAAAATCCTGGTTCCTATGCCCTTCTGTCTTCTTGCCTCATGAAATTTTGCCTTCTTGCTTTCAAATTTGTGCTTCATCCAAATATTTCATCTACTTTGTCCCCCACTTGCCCGTGTGTGGTGTGACCAGTCTCTTTCAGCCTGCGCCTTCTCTAGAATGCTCCTTCCATTGTGTCCTATGGTAGAAACTTGCTTCTCCCAACAGCTCTCTCTGGTGAAGTACATTTATGAATCCTATTTTTTTTTCACTTTTTCTCATGTGTGCCCCTTGAGTTCTTTCCTCCCCCTGATGCTGTTCTTGCTCTGGCACAGGGACAGTGACAGGAAGAGACTTGAAAAGTGTTTGTGTCCTGGACCTGTCCTCTCTTATTGCTCTTGGAATCCTGGGTTAATTTCATCAGTGAGCCCAGGCTAGTCCACTAGAGAATGATAGTCATGAGAAGAGGGTCTCAGCCACCCAAGCCTCTCAGCATGGGCTGTCATGAACCAGTTAACGCCCACAAACCCATCTACTGCCCATAGATACAGGGAAGATCCAAGCTAAACATAAGAACTATTTGTAGAACATAGCCCAGACTAAGACACAGAAAATTCTAAGTGAATAGATGATAATTTTGAATAGTTTTAGGTGTTCTGTTACACAGCATAAGCTAACTATTAAGTCTGCTCCCAGAGGCTAGCAGTCAGGCAATGTAGAAAACAAGGTCATCACAAAATTTGCAGGCAAACACATGGATCTGGAAAAGATCATCCTGAGTGAAGTAACTCAGAAAGACACACATGGTACATACTCGCTCATAAGCAGATATTAGCCATATGATTCTAAAATCCACACACTTAAAGGCTCAGAGATTAAGAGCACTGACTGTTCTTCCAAAGGTCCTGAGTTCAGTTCCCAGCAACCACATGGTGGCTCATAAGCATCTATGATGAGATCTGGTGCCCTCTGCTGGCATGTAGGCACACATGCAGGCAGAATGCTGTATAAATAATAAATAAATCTTTAAAAAAAAGAAGGAGGAGGAGGAGAAGCAGCTAGGAGGACCTTAGGGAAGATGCTTAATTCTCATTCAGAAGGGCAAATAGAATAGACACCAAAAGCGGTGGAAGAGAGGGAACAGGATGGGAGCCTTCCATAGATGTCTTCTGAAAGACTCCACCCAGCAGGGGATCAAAGCAGATGCTAAGACTCACAGCCAAACTTTGGGCAGAGTGCAGGGAGTCTTACAGAAGAGTAGGGGAGTAGAAGGGCCCAGAGGGGACAGGAGCTCCACAAGAAGCCCAACAGAGGCAAGAAATCTTAGCCCAGGGGGCATGAGGAGACTGATCCACCAACCAAGGGCCATGCATGGAGAGGACCTAGACCCCCTATTCAGATGTAGCCGATGGGCAGCTCAGTCTCCATGTGGATCACCTAGTAAGGGGAGCAGGGGCTGCCTCTGACATGGACTCTGTTCCTGCTTTTTGATCACTTCTCCTAAATGAGGAGGCCTTAACAGGCCACAGAGGAAGAGCATGCAGCCAGTCCTGAAGAGACTTGATAGTCTGGGGTCAGTTGCTAGAGGAAGAGGACTCCGCCTTTCTGAAGACTAGGGGAGGGGTATGGGGAAAGAAGAAAGGAGGGTGGGGCTGGGAGGAGATGAATAAGGGGGCTACAATCATCACATAAAGTGAATAAATTAACTTTTTAAAAGTCTATTTATTCCAAAAGGACAATTCCAGTCTCCTGGCCATGGGCAGAAGTAAATCTATTTAGCATGTAGATTCTCCTGGTCACTTATTTGTTTGGAAAAAATGTAGCCCAGTTCTAGCCAAAGAAACACAGAGTGAGGTTCTCTGAAAGAATCAGTGAATAAAGCCTTTTGGCAATTATGAAAAACCTTCTAGAAGGTTTCCTTTTCCTCTCAGTTTTCCTGCATGGTTAGGTATCTGTAAACTGCCTGGTTTTGGTTTCATAAAAGAAGAGGTCTGGAGACAGAAACAGAGTGAAGAGAAACCTTCAAAAATATCCCGGAGCCACTGGGGTAACCTGGCCTTGGCGTCATGTCACAGCTGGGCTTCCCAGCCGATAAGCCTGCTGTCTCCATCCTCAGCCATGCTCATCAGCCACTGCTGTCTGACTTCTCACGAATAGAGAATAAGCCTCTTCCAAGTGTCCATTCTTCCCCACACTGTGGGCTCTTCTCTCCCCACCCTCATGGCCTGTGGCAAGCAAGGAGTAAGAAGTTTGATGCTGCTGAGCAACAGGCCTCTTCCTTGGAGGCTTAAAACTAAATGGTGTCCCAAGGAACCATCCTCTTTAGTGCTTAAAGCTGTGGAAATTATGACTCACCTCTGCCACACTGCCTGGCATGAAGAAAGCAGTTATCATGGAAACAACCAATGCAACAGAAATGCCCAAAAGGCAAGGGATGGAGAGAGAGATACTGAAGGAAAGAGAGGTTGGAAAAAGGAAGAGGAGAAGGTGAGCTGTTTGTGTTAAATCCTGTTCTGGTTGTTGTTAGACAGCTGTGCACCTGTCTCTGCTCAGTTTGTCTGCCCTTTCTAGAACACTGGTTTACAATACATTGCCTCCCGGGCTTAAGCCTGTTTGATGCTGGCTTCTATCACTTACAGCCTAAAGGCTCTTTAACGTGTGCCTACCCTGTCTCCTGAGAAGTTTCCTAATGACATATTCAACAGCTAAGTTAGCACTTCTCTAGCACCCTGCCTCACAGCTCATCTCGCCGACATTTCACTCTGTGCCACTTTCTCTCAGAGCCCGGGCCCTGCCCTCGTACTCCCATGTCTCACACTCGGCAGTAACATGGGCACAAGGAGCTAGGTTTGGAGTCAGAAGACCTGACTCTACCTCCAAGCTCAAAGGATGATCTGAGCTCGGAAATCAAACCTCCAGCTGTATTTTCTCCTTCCAAACTCTGTCCCAAGCACAAAACCCTGGGATCTCTTGAACTCGCTACTGTATTCTCACCCACTACAGTCAAGGTCCTTGCTTCCCCTTCCTCAGGCCACTGAGCTTTGCTGGAAATTAAGCAGTCATGGGCTGGTACTTCTCACCCGTTATTTCCGTGATTAAATTGAGCATTAAGGATGCAGGATACACTGATGAGTCAGAGGTTAAATAACCATGTCCTGTTTCTCCAAGCTATCCATCTGAGGGGGTAGATTACGAAAACTTGTATATCTTCATACAGCAGTGTTCTGTGGATAGAGTGCTTGCCCGACACTCACAAAGTCTTGAGTACAATCCCGAGGAGCACATTAGTAGACATGGTAGCAGGCTCGTAATTCCACCACTCGAGAAAGTGAAAGCAGGAGGATCAGCAGTGTGAAGCTATCTTGGGCTACACCACCCCAAGCCAACCAATACGATGGCCTAGTGTAGAAGCGTGTGCCAGGAAAGGCGCCCTAGGTGTTGCTGATCCCTGAGTTTTCGCCTGTAAACCAATCATGTAAAGGTTCTGGTGATGCTTCTCAATAGAAGAGTACCTGCCTAGCTTGACAAGACCCTGGGTTCAATCTCAGAGCCACAAGAAAAGAAAAAGAAACTAATTTGAAGCAAAGGGGAATTCAGAGTACTTGTTCATAATTCAGCAAATACAGTTGCGAGCCTTCTAAGTGGGAGGCATGATTACAGCGCAGAGGATTCAGTGAACCAAAGTCCCTGTTCCTTAAAAGAGTTTTCAAGCGTCCCTGAAACTGGGCAAATGGAAAGCCAGCGTCCCCTAAACACCTCACTCACTGATGACTCTTCCTCCCTATCCAGCCAGAGAAGCCATTGGTTCACACACAGGCCCATTAGTGACACTTCAAATGTATCCATGTGTAGTGGCCTCTTGTTCATTACAGTTAAGCCTACCAACCCACCCAGATCCACTCAAATGCTGAGCAACTTTTCTGTGTTCACTGTAATGCTCATGTCTGTAGCATCCTCCAAGTCCATAAGATATCTGCCTCTGCCATCTCCATCCAAGCCACCCACAGAGGCACAGCCACGTACTGTGCTGAAAATTAAGGCTTATAAGCCAGGTACATTGCACTGGGCAGACAGATGTCCCTCCCACTGAAATGCCAACCCTGCATTCAGTGTGAGCTGCTTTTCTCTCATGGCTAAGGCAAATGCTGGGTAAAAGCAAATTACGGAGAAAAGGATTTGTTTTGGCTCAGCTGGTAGGTAGAGCCCATCATGGCAGGAAGCTTCTTGTGTCTGCAGTAAGGAAGCAGAAAGAGGAGAGTGCTGATGTCCAGCTCTCTTCTTTTTAATTCAGTCTGGACCCCCAGCCCATGGCACGGTGCTGCTACATCTAGGATGAATGTTTTCCCATCAATTAGCTGATATTGGAAGTCCCTCACAGACATCTAAAGCTGGTCTCCTGGGTAATTCTAGACACTCTCAAGCTGACCATTAATATTAACCATCCCTTGTCAACTTGACACCTAAACATACTTTTAATCCATACGTCATAATCCTCTCACAGTGCAAAATGCATTCAGTGTAACCCCAAATGTCCACAGTTTTTGAAAGTTGTGAGACTCTTAAAAATGTAAGCGCAGTGTTTTCTGGGACTTGGGCACTATTTTAACTATGAGTCCCCGTAACACAAAAGTTATGTTCTTCCAACGTAGATGGAACAGGACAAACACTCTTACTCCAAAAGGAAAGAGGGCACAGCAAAGAAGGGCCAGACAGATGAGCTCGCACAGGAAACCCCAAGTCCTGCAGCTCCGTGTGGACGTCTGCGGCTTCTGGTGGAGTCGTTTGGTCTCCACAGAACATAAGCAGCCTCACCGGTGCAGCTCTCCTTGGCTGATGCCCGCGGCATCTCCCACGCCCTCGGGTTAGCACGCCACTTACCACTGACCTCCAGAGAGTCGCACTGTGGCCTCTCAGGGCCTGCTTGCAGGGACCTTACCCCGCCGCACATGCTTGGCCTCGGCAGCTCTGTGGAACCTTGAGGTCAGACTCCACAGTCCCTGTTTGTCAAAGCCACAGCCACATGGACAATGCCCCCAGGTTCTGCTACAAGCTCCAGATGTTGTCTGGATCAGTGGGACAAAGGCGCAATTGCCTCAGTGAGCCTTGGCTGTTGCTCTCTGGCAGGAGCTGGGTCAGCAGCCTTCTCATTCCCCCTCCTCTTCTGTGCATCCTCAGAAGATGGAACATTCGGTAGGCAGGGTCTTGCCCTCAGGGCACCTTTTCTGTTCCCCTGGCGTGAGCAGCACCAGGGCTTTCTTCAATATCAGGACTCTCTCTAACGTCACAGATGTGTGTGGACCTGCTTCACCTTTACCTTGCTATTACTTTTTACATTTTAGTGTCTTTCTGTTTCACTGTTGATCTTTCTCACAGTAGACAGCAGTAGACGGTAGCCATTCTACAGCCAGAATACTGACCTGTCTTGACATTTCCCCTCCCAAACAAAGTAGTCCATAATTTCTAAAATCAGTCCCACTCAGATTTATCAGGTCATGAGCACAACGTAGCCATATGGTTTCTTTGCTAGAATATGGTATGAACGATGGGCTGGAGAGAGAGCTTATTGGGTAAAGAGCTTACCACACATGCATGAGGAACTGAGTTCAGTTCCTAGAATGGTTCTTTTCAAAAAATGAAAGCTGGAAATGATGTTTGCACTTCTCATCCCAGTACTGGAGAGGCAGAAACAGATGGATGCCTGGAGTCACTGCTCAGGGAGTCTAGCCCACGTGGTGAGCTCCAAACCAATGAGAAACCTTGAATAAAATAAAATAAGATAAAATAAAATAGTAGATGATTCCTGTGGAATAACACACACACACAGAGGAAAACAGATATATATACAGAGAGAGATCTATTTATAAATATATAGACATAAATATAGATACACACACACACACACACACATATATATATATATATATATATATAGAGAGAGAGAGAGAGAGAGAGAGAGAGGGACCGAGAGAGAATATAATACCATTGGTGTCTATCCCATTTCTTTGTACCACTCTGAAACCTCAGGAACCTCCAATGCCCACACTTCTCTCAGCATTCTGATGATCTTCCAAACTCCCACCACAATGGCCCATCAAACTCTGTCTACAGCGTTCTATGACTTTTTAAGCCTGACGTTTCAAATTCTTCCTTATCTTTGTAGCCAACCAGTCCCCAGAGGCTAAGAACCACATGGTCAGATTTAACTGCAAAAATCAAACCTGCTCTCAGTATCCATTTTCGGTATCAGTTACTTTTCTCACTGCCATGGTAAAATGCATGACAAAAATGGCTTAAGGAAGGAGGAGTTGATCTGGCTCACGGTTCAAGGTTGCAGTTCATCACTGGTGGAGAGACATGGCTGTGGAAGTGCTCACTCTGCCTCAGCAGTCAGGAAGCAGGAACCACGGATGCTGATGTCCAGCTTTCATCTCCTCTGCCTTCATCCGTGGGACCACCCACATATAAGGTAAGCCTTCTCATCTCAGCCCAACCAGAACACCCCCAGTGAACATGCGCAGAAGTTTGTGTCATAGATGATTCTATATCCCATGAAGTTGAAAGTCACTGTTAGCTGTCACAAGAACTCAAACTCTTTCTGATTGCTTGCTTTTGTTCTTTTGCAAGATAGGCAGCCCTAGGTAGCCCTTGATGTTGGAGGGGCCTCTGAGTACCGGCATGTGATTGCAGCTTGTGGTATAAGGAGGACAGGAGGGTGGGAAATACCAAATAATGAGAAGTCCCTTGGAGTCATGTCAGGTTCCCTCTTAACTACAAAAACCTATTAAGAAGCTATCCATTCTGTCACGGAGCAGAATGGACCCGCGTTTCCATGCAGCCTCCCTTCTTGATAAATAATTCAAAGCCATGTCTTCATGGATCCACATACATCTTCCAATTCAAGGGGCTCTGATTTATGGACACTTGGCTTTTGAACACAATAGCCTCTGATTCTATTTTGTTACAAGAAAGAAAAAAAGACAGAAGTGCTCAGGATTTTCTACACTGATAGGCACATGCAGAAATGAGAGCAAGTAGTTATGGGCTATTTGAAATAAATGTACAGGGATGTTAATGGAGCCTGGGGGAGAATTGGCCTGTCACCTGCCTTCTGCTGACTCTATCCTCGGGAACAAAGACGAACAGGAATGCTCTCTGTTATCCTGGGTGTCTCCCACATTCACACAGCCCCTTTGCAATGCAGACTGTAGAATTTCCTAAAGTTTTGCAGAAAGTGTGGCAAGAAGAGCAGCTCAGATATCTGCAGCTCAGGCGGGAAGAGCGGCCATGCTTCAAGGCCTCAACTTCTTCAGATCCAACCCAGAGATGGACTGCTGTGTGGATAGAGCAGGGCTGAAGCCAGACGCTAATGTCCGTGTGGTGTGGGCCTCACCTGTTAAGTTCTGCCGCTTACCAGCCAGCTGTCTGGCTGCAGGCCACCCCTCACTCTTTCTCTACACCTCGCTTCTCTTAGCTCTGAAGCAGGATGAGATTTTGTGGATCTCATAAGTCAGAAGGTGCTTGAAATGGGTTCCTGCAAATGCATTTGAGTTAAAAAAAATTGTGCCATTCAGAAAGACAACATTTCCTTTGTCGTCTTTATCTTTGAATGTTCTGTCGTTGATTTGGTGTGCACATGTTTGCAGTGTGAAGTAAGAACCTAACTAGATTTTGTGTGAATGCCTTAATTATGGACAAACTTAGTTGAGTATTTCTTTATCTAAGAGGCATAGCTTAGTAAATCCAGTGTTGGGTAGGAGCAAGAAAACAGTTTTTCTTATTTGCACCATCAGTAACACTACTGACACCATATTTTGTAAAATTTTGTAAATACATAATAACATTTTATGTCTATATTCTAAACCTTTTTAGCCTTTCTTTAGAAGTCTGTCCTACTTATAAGATTGTGTAAAGCACAAGATGAAGTACTGTTTGTGACCTTTTTATATAAAAGCTAAATCTATTTTTATTTTTTATGTGTTATGAGTGTGCCATGTGGTAGCCTGATGCCCTTGGAGGCCAAAAGAGGGCATCAGATCCCCTGGAACTGGAGTTCAGACGGTTGTGAGTTGCTGTGTGGGTTCTGGGAATCGATCACAGGTCCTTTGGAAGAGCAACCAGTGCTCTTAACTACTGAGCCATCTCTCCATCCATTTGTAATGGTATTTAATGGTGTATTGGATTTTTGTTTGTTTTTTGAAACAGAACTTAAAATTGGGTAGGGAGGGAGGGAGGAGAAATACTTGGAAAGACTTGGAGGGAGAAAAATGTGATCAAAATGCATTTAAATTTTAGCACTTGTTTTAAATAATAAATAAATGTGGGCGTACCTTAAAGGTCCTCATCAGAATGAGCGCCCTGTTGGCCTGCCGCAGCCCGGCACTGCTGCTTAAGAAGTGCCGTATGCACAGACGTGGAAAGAGATGCCAACATACTGTAAAGCAAAGAGGAGGCTCCGGCACAGCGTGGAGCATGTTAATACTCACCTTAGGTTTGCACAGCATACACAATAAAAATAGCTAATGGTTTATTGAATGCTTCTTCCTCTACAGACACATATCTGAATATTTAATCCCAGCAGCAAACTGGTGAGATAAGTAATCCTGTATCTCCTTTGCAGATGAGGAGACTGAGGCCCCAGTAAGTGACCACACAAAACAGGGCCTGGAAGAGCTGAGCTCTGAGCAGGCGGCTCTCACCGCCCTGCGCAGGGCAGAAGCTGAGAGCCAGGCCTCAGACTCTGAGGTGAGGACCCCTTTCTCTGCCTACTTCATCTGCCTTGGTGTTGCTGCGGGATTGTTACAATGAGCATGTAATTGAAAGAATAAAACTTTTATCAAAGCACCCAACCATGCCGAATTCTTGCCTGGGACGGGAGGCAAGAGCCGGGTGGGGAGTCACGGGTGGGGGTGGGGAGCCACGGATGGGGGTGGGGAGTCACGGGTGTGGGTGGGGAGTCATGGGTGTCGGGGGGAGCGCGGATGAGGGTGGGGAGCCACGGGTGTGGGTGGGGAGCCTCGGATGGGGGTGGGGAGTCACGGGTGTCGGGGGAAGTCACGGGCGTCGGGGGGAGCGCGGATAGGGGTGGGGAGTCACGGGTGTGGGGGGGAGTCACGGGTGTGGGGGGGGAGCCGTGGATGGGGGTGGGGGGGTCACGGGTGTGGGGGGGGAGCCGTGGATGGGGGTGGGGGGTCACGGGTGTGGGGGGGAGCCGCGGATGGGGGTGGGGAGCCACGGGTGCTTCTCGGCTGGGCTGCGCTCAGGCCTGACGTCACGCGGATCCCAGACGTACACCTTCCTCGTTGGCAAGAGGCATGTGGAAAGGAAAGCATAAGGTAATCTGACTTCAGGCCTGTCTCTATCACCTACCCGCTGAGTGGCCGTGCAAGCTCATGAGCCTCTCTGGGCCTCCTTTTTGCACTTGCTGTGAGGACACAGGGAATGGCCAGCCCAGAGCGGTGGCTGGGAGGATCAGAGGTTTTACGGCACACCGTCCCCTTCCTTCTGTAGCAGTGGCTCTGGGAACCTGCCATCTCTTGGATTCGGGGGAAGCCCTTCAGCCGACAGTGTCAGTGAAGCCTTTCTGATGCAAGATGCCCACACTCAATTCTCAAAATCAAATTCAACCCGGAGACAGGAGGCACTCCCGTAACAGTAGAAATCCGGAAACCCAATAGATCCGACTTCAAGCTTTCTCCCTCCGGGAGTTTGACTCTGACTCCCTTGAGGACTCAGTTTTCCCTTTTCTAAGATGGGAGAATGATAAGTGGGTAGCATGGGGTCAGCAGGTGTTTGAACTGGACTCCCACAGCCTGTTTGAGGTGAAACTGGGCCATCTGCGCTTTCATTCTTTTGCCGTCTCTGCCTTTGGAAGTGTGTCTCTGATTTTGCGTGTACACATCTTCAGTGCGAAGCAGGGGCCTGACATATTCTCCTGGATATATTTTCCTGTTATGGACAGACTTAGTTGTCTTTCTTTTTAATACCAGCAGGTACAACACACTAAGTCCAGGGCTGGATAAGGTCGAATAAACTGGTTTCCTTTTTATCATCAGTAAGAATATCACTGGTAACAGATTTTGGGGAAATTAGTAAATAAATAGTCAACCATAGTGCAGACACCCTAAAAACACGTAAACTTTCTCTAGAACTCTGTCATACTTTAAGATTACGTAAGGCACAAGGTACAGTACTCATGGTTTGTGAAATGCTTATTCTTTGCCACACACACACCAGCTGAGCATGGCCGTACACGCCTGCAACACCAGTGCCGGGGAGGCAGAACCGGGGACATCCTGGCAACTCCCTGCTCAGCCAAAACAATGAGTTCCAGCTTCAGTGAAAGACTTTGCCTCAAAAATAAGATGCCCTCAACACACTCACAAGTGGCATCATGCACACACACATGCATGCATCACACACACACACACACACACACACACACACACACACAACTAAAAAGCAAAGCCTTGACTCTGAGTTTTTTTGTTTTTTTTTTCCTTATAAACCCAGGCTTAAGAGTGGAGGTGCGGCTCTGCAGAACTCTTTCGCAGCAGAATAGGCCTGGGATTCAATTCTTTGCACTTCAGAGGGGAAAAAAAAAGAAACAGACCGCAGGCACGTGGGGCAGAGAAATCTGAGAGCACTTTGACGTCTGTCCTTCAGCTTTCGAGTGACCTCAACACTAGTGTCCTCAGCAGCACCACGAGTTAAGTGTCCGGATGGGATTTCGGGTTGTTACACAGTTACTCCCCGCGCATCCCGTTCCCGTGGCTGCGTCCCGGCCTTGGAAGGAGACGTTCTCCATCCGAAGAGCTTGCGAAGTCTGCGTGCGGTTGCGCAGTCTCCCAAGGAGCCTCGTTTAGCGCTATTGTGCGTTCCTCCAGCTCCTCAGTTTAATGACACCCTTTCTCAAGCAGCGCGACACTGCCAAACAGCACTGCGCTTCCAGGAAAGCAGCCAGACTCATTAAGTTAATAAAGGAATTTAGCTGTGTGGAGATGCCTCCTTCACACACATTCCCCAAAAATGTTCTCTATCACAGCTCATCAGCAGCCATCAAGCCTCCACCTGCAAGGCTCTCCTCCCCGGGGCCACCCTGGGTCAGGCTGCAGGGGACTGCAGAGGACGGATCCCTCCACAGCTGAACTTAGAACACCCAGAGCCCGGCTAGCACTTCTCCGCACTCCTGTCTCCAGCGCAGCTCCCCAAAGCCCTGTCTCCATCACGGCGGGAGCTTGGTGGGTTGGCTCCAGCTACCTCATTATTACAGCTGGATTGTGTGGGATGGCAGAAAGCAGTCACCAAGAGGAAGGTCACAGCTCCCATGTAGCCGTCTCACCTCAGCTATCCTGCCATCCGGTCAGCTCTCCCTGTTTCAGACAGGAAGATCTTTCTGAGTCATGAATCTGAATTGCACCTCTAGCATACAGTGCTCTCTGCTCCCCGCTTGAGACACCGGTCTCCCTCGGTGCCTCTCAGGACCATCTCCAGCCTACCACTCCAACCTCCCCTAGACTCACATCACCTCAACACCCTAAACAGTCTTCTGCCCCTTTCACGTTAGGCCTTGGAGGAGCCTCTGGATTCCCCTGCTGCCTTCCTCTGTCTCCTCTTGTTCTTCTCAGCCCCATGCCATCCTTCCAGACTCTGCACAGCTTGCCTTTTTGGGTGCTCCTCCCTCAAGCACCCACAGATCATGCTCACATATGAGAGCAGTTATCACACAGATCATAGGCGCCCACTTTCTGATCCGTTTCCACAAGCAGAGGGCCCCCAGGGCTGGGTCCTCATCCCCACCTTCCCACACACCGGGCCTGTGAGATGTTGGCACAGGAAGCCCGGTGGTCCTGCCACAGAGAGCTCTGCATGCTCAGGTCCCACCTCTCCTCCAGCCTTAGCTCATCAATGCCCCTTGTAGAAGTGACTTTGTCTGGCCCTAGACCTTTCTCCTTTACTCACCCTTAGCACTTAGCTCTTCCTTACCTCATTTCACGTCCAAGGGAAGTCATATTGTCAAGCCAAAGCTTTGAATATTTTCATTTCTTTACTCCAGAGGACAGTTGGTACCTGGTCCCATTGCTTCACCAGAGTGTCATACCCAGCACCTCTCTGTCCTCACTCCTCTCAATTATTCTGCCAGAGGCCAAGGAGCATCTCTTCACCATCCTTCCATCCTGTGAAGGACCAGCAGGTTGGCCCTGGTGGACCCAGTCCCTCAGACTCATTGGAAGGTTCAGAGGTGTGCTATCACAGCCAAAAGCAGGAGTGGCCACAAGACAATTCATTGCCCTTAACAATTCCACACAGATCAATTGCTGAGTTCAGCCAGGTCTCTCAGAAAGGCCATTTTATTTCCTATTGGCACCAGCTCTTGGCACAATGAATTGCTAAAGTTTGCCACACTCTGGATGTGTTTTAATCATTCCTCTTCCAAGTGCCAGGGTCCAGAAGGTAATTAGCATCCTACAAGTAGCAGCCACGTGTGAGGTGTGGTCCTACACCAAGACCCCCACCCACCTTTTTAGGATGCAAGATCCTCATCCATAAGAACCAAAGGACATGGAAGGATGAGTTTAACCAAGGAGTTATGGCACCAAAATGACCCAGTGGAAACCTTCAGCCTTCTCAGCAGGGAACAGCATTGGCTCGCAGAGGGCTGCCTTGCACAGACACTACAGTCAAGGGTCAAGGTGGGTCTCCATGAAGAACAGGGCAGAGGTTGGTCCAGGTACCCTGGTGCTGAAGCCTTTTCTCATGGAAGCAAGGAGACTGGAATACTCCATAGTGATGCACAGTTGTTATGTGTCAGTGGCAAACTGTAGTTTAGGAACACAACTGCAGTGCTCAATGGCAAAACCAAAACCACTGTAGCATTCAACCACAGGGAACTCGGTAAAAGGGACGTGCCACACGGAGTTGGGAAAACATGGGACACCCAAACAGGGATAGTGCTGCAACCCCAAGCAAACTTAAGCAGGAGCCAAGCTCCCCTCACTGCTGCAGGATGTGAGGTGATGGATGACCGAACCCCAGAAGGCAGGACTGCCAGCCTGAGGGCCATCTCAATAGAGGGGAAGACCTGGGAGGGAGGGCTGCCCAAAGGGACCTGGAGCAGCTCTGGAAAGTGCTAGCCTGCTGCAAATTGGAGAGAGAATGGCTATCCTGACTCCTCCCTTCTCCACCACTCCTCGTCAATTTCCTGCCAAACCAGACAGAAACTGGTGGGCAGCAGCCCAGAGCAATGGTTTAAAAGCAAGGGTGACAAGCAGTCTAGCAACCAACAGACAAGCATACGCCAGAGGCCTCCATGCCCTTCCTGCTCTTGGAGTCTTAGAGCCTTTGCTTGTGTCCTCTCCCAGCCTTGGACTTTCTATACTGAAGGATCTGCTCCCACAGGAAATGCTCCCATGTCCATCCTTAGGGCTCACTCAATTTTACAATTGTTTAGAAACTTACTATGCACCAAAATAGGTGCCAGGCACTCTGCTTGGCCATAGGGGGAAGGGACCACTGAGTAAAATAAGACACAGCTCTTGTTCTCAGGGACTCGTGTTGCAGGGACAGGGGAGACAGATAGGCACACAGCCCTCTGCACTGTGGAGTAAATAATTTATTTGAGGACAAAGATGGAACTGCTTTGGAGAAAATGGGAGATGCTTTCAGCAGGAGGCAGCGTTTGTTCTGGATCTTAGGTGGGTGTATCTGGAGAATGGAATTGAGTAGAGGGAGCAGTGACATCATGTGCACCAAGTGTGTGGCAGAACATAATGGCTCTGGGGACACCGAGACAGAGATGGAGTACAGCGCCTTGGAGAGGAATACAGACCAGGGCTGAAGTGTGGGCTGATGTCAGAGGACCTTGAGCTCCACAGCACGGCGTGGAGCCATGGAAGGGGCATGATTGGGATGTTCCAGGAAGATGCTTCTGGCAGGAGTGTGGTGGGAGAGTTTGACTTGGTGGCAGCAGAGGCATGAAGAAGAGCTTGAGAAGCAGCTATCTCACAGGGATGAAAGAAGGACACGGGCTTCACCTGACTTGTGAACTTGTGCTGGCTGGCTGAGGTCCCAGTGTACCACTCCCACAAGGCAGAGACCGGTGCTGGGCCTGGAACCTGTGACTGGGTAATCAGGGTTGACTCCCGACACTGCTGTTACTTAGCACAGGGGAACCTTTCCAGTGCAGATGGATTGTGGGCACAGGCCTGGGATCTTCCTGCACCAGACCAGAGCCATGAATGGCAAGCCATTTTCCCCAAGCCACTCCCTGTCTCTATCCCTTGGTTCACATATACACATACCACTGATATCTTATACCTTTATCTGAGCCGATCGGCAGAAACCTACAGTCCCGAGGAGGCTTTTTGCCAAGCGCAGTCTCTGATCTTGCACTCACTCCCCTAGCTCCACCTTGTGTCCCAGCTCGTACCTTCTCTCCCCAGCTCCTAAGGCTGAACTACGTGAGAACCTGGGATTATGAGAAGCAAGAAAGAACCAGTGCCGCAGTCAAGGTTTCTGTTGCTGCGATAATCACCATGACCGAAGGCCACATAGGGAGGAGAGGGTTTGCTCCACTTTGAAGATCAATTTCATCATTGGAGAAGTCAGATCAGGAAATCGAGGCAGGAACCGCAGGCAGGAAGTGCAGCGGGGGCCGCTGAGGAATGCTGCACATTGGCACACCCGCAGGTTTGCACAGCCTGCATTCTTATCCACCTCAGGACCACCCACACTGGGCTGGGCTCACCAACTCCAATAACTAATTATGAAAATGTGCCACAGACTTGCCCATAGGCCAGTCTGCTGGGGCCATTTTCTCAACCAAGGTTCCCTCTTCCCAGATGAGGCTACCTTGTGCCACCTGACATGAAATCAGCCAGCACAGCCACGAACTGACTCACGACCCTTCTGAACAAACACCAGGAAGAAGCTAATAAACACAGTGGTGACTCTTCATCTCTTCAGAGGCTTGTTGTTCTTGTTGTGCTTGGGGCTTGGGTTGGGTCTAAGACAGGATCTCTCTTTGTGACCTAGACTGCCCTGGAACTCACTGCACAGTTCAGGGTGACCTCAGTCTCTCAGAATTCCTCTCACCTCGGCCTCCTCAGGGCTAGGACTTAGAATCCTTGGGAGTATTAACTGAGCCATTCTAAGGGACTGAGATCAGAGCCAGATTCATGTTTCCACACCGTGCCACAATTGCAGGTGACACATGTGTCACTGAGTGTTACTTTTGTGGAGGAGACTGTGAAGACCCAGGAGTGGGTAAGAAACAACAGTTTGTCCTATGGATTTGCACCAGAAAAGACTTGACTGTCCACTAAGCCCCCTTGGCCAGCACCAGCCCTCGCTGCTCTCCACCATTCATCTTCCTTATACTGACATTAGATGACAGGAATTGGCAGCTAAGAATGGCATCAATATAGGGAAGAGTGGAGGCATTTAACCCTCTTGGTTCTATGAAAAAACTACCATTCTTCTGGGCTGACTTGGCAGGCTAGTTGGCTTTCCCCAAGGAAGCAGTAGGTAGGATATAGATCAATAAACAGGTTTTCAAGACATCATTTGTATCAAAGCTCTGGGAAGAAAGCAAGAACGCAAAAGAAGCCAGGCGCTGGTCAGAACCCAGGTCTATGACAGTGAGGACCACAGACAGCTCCCCAAACAGGGTGAGAACCCTGGACAGCTCCACAAAGCCTCCTCTTCATTCAACAACTAGGCAGCAGGCTTCTACTGCATCAATAGACAGATGTGTGTTCCCTCATACGTCATCCAGGGGAACAGACAGAACAGAATTCATTAGCCATCTCTGCAATCACACTTCCACACCTCCATTAAGCCCTGAGAGGTTAGTAAGGCCTCCATGAGCTGTCTATGCCTGCCTTAGTCTCTGCCATTCAGAGTTTCTCTCTAGACAGAACAGTCCTCAGCCAGTCCACAAGAACGGGCCTCGGTACTCCCAGAAAGGTCTCTGGCTCTCAGCCCCAGAGCCTTCCAGCTTGCTACTAATGCATTTGCTCATGATGCAAGAACTTATTTCTATTGAGTTATCACCACCTGGTGGCCCAAACCAAAATCTGTCAAGTAAAGCAGAGCCTGAGGTAAAGAAGCTTAATGACCGTTTGACATCACGGATTTGTCCCTTTCTAAGGAGGCTTAGCAGAAATCTCCTGGGGGCCTCATCAATTCTCCACAGAGTCCCAGACACCTAGAGCTTTGGCCTGCTCTGAAAGGCTCCTCTGAGGGAGTGCCACACTTGGCTCCCCTGACTCAGTCCTCTACTTGGCACCTCCTACCGGGCAGAAGTCCACCTTGGAGCTAACCCCAGTCCCTCCTGCTGAAGTTGAAGTGCCTTTGCTTTGATGGGTGTCCACAAAGCTGGGCGCACAGCTGTTTTCTAGCTCAGAAGACTCCAGATGAAGGAGATGGGGACAGGCCACTGAGTGCAGTGGACACGGGTGTGTCCTGAGGGGCTCAGACATTCTCAGAGTGATACTAGGGCAAGCCCAAGTTTCTTGTCTCGCCTGCCTCCTAGCTGCCTTTAGAGGTGACGGAAGGAGAGGCAGGACAGTTGGAGGAGAGGTGCTGGCTGAGTGTGCTGCCGGCACACTGCTCAGCACGTGGGAGTCAGCAGTATGCATAGGGCCGGTCTTCAGAGCCCCGCAGAACCAGTACTCACCTGTAAGCTGGAGTGGATGGCCCAGTCTGGGGAAAGGGTGGAAAGTTTAAGTGATCCGGTTCTAGCAAGGGTCGAAGCAAGGAACAGATACAACTCTAGTTATTAGTTATTAGTCTGTTGCATCCTTGCTTCCAAGATGGCTTTAAAGACCTTAATTCAGGGCAGGTAAAGGACAAGCTGCAGGGCCTGAAATCAACCGTGGTACCCATACGGTGAAAGAAAAGAACCTAGCTGATTCCTGCACATGCTCTTGCATGCAACCCTGAACACATGACCTATAAATAAATGTAACAAAACCTCAATTCAGCCATTTTACACATTCACTGCCATCTTGTTCTAAAGAGACCCAGTGCAATATTTACATACATAGCAAGATGGAAGGTAAAAATAAAATTGTATTAACTTAGAGTACACATCAACATAGATGATAATAAAAATGAACAGGATGGAGATAAGAGAAAAAAGCTTAAAGCTAATGTGAATGAAATTGAACTTTGCATGTACATTGCTAAGAGTCAGTGTTTAACTGAAAAGTTCCCAGAAGACAAATGTACATGCATGCGCGCACACACCATAGATGGAACATTTATATCCCACTCCTGAACCCAAGGCTCAGGGAACATCAGGAAAGAGGGAGGCAGAAGCGAGAAGCTGAGAATGAGTGAGGCAAACCGTTTTTTTCTGAACACGATAGGACCGCTGTACCCAGGAACTCACAGTAGCTGTGGTTACTTAATGCCAAGGCGTTCAGCATTCCAGGGTGGTGGGAGCTCATGCGAGCGACCCCTACTGAGGGTCTATGAGCGCTAATGGCTGCTAGAAGGGGACAATCCGTTTTCTTTAGGGTTATGGTCCCTCGTAGGTTGACCATAATCCAGGGAATGGACCACACCCATTAGCATACAGGCAGTACTAATTAGACTCTAGGGGACGTGAGGACACGGTGTTCGGAGGGAGACACGGGGGCTATCCAAGGGAAGAGTACATTGTACAAAACTCTCAAAGAATGAGGAAGAATGCTTTTTTCTTTGAGAATTTCGTGATTGCATAGAGCGTGTTTTGACTATAGTTTCCCTCCTCTCTAGCACCTCCTAGACACATGCCCCTTCCCTATCCACCCACCTTTATGTCCTATTTTTATTTTTAAAATACATCAAGTCCAGTCTGTGCTTCCTATATACTTTGGGAAGCATGGCCTTCTACTGGAGTGTAGTTGACCTACCAGAGCCCACATCCTTAAAGAAAGCTGACTCTTCCTCCTCACCCAGTATCCATCAATAGATCCTCACCCAGAAGTGGGAATCTGTGTTCATCTTCCCTTTCTGTGCTGAGATTTTGTCTATCATGCATTCTGTTGCAACCTTGGTGAGTTCATATGTGCAACTTCCCTCCTGTGCCCAGAAAACAGTTTTCTTGTAGTCATCTACTACGTCTGGCTCTAACAGTGTTTCTGGATCCTGTTCTGAAATGATTCCTGAGCTTTGCGAGGAAGGAATGTGATATAAATGCCCTGTTTAGGGCTAAGTATTGCATAGTCTCGTATTTTCTGTACCTTGACCACAAGCAAATTTCTGCATTAAGTGCCATACTCTACAAAGAGTCTCCTCTGATAAGGCTTAATAGACTTATCTATGGCTACAATGATCAGTCATTAGGAGTAAGTTTAAGATTATTGAAGAACAATGGTAGCAGTCTTTCCCTAAGATCTATAGCCAGTGTAACCACAGGTTCACGGCCCCAACAGTGACAGGTAGGAACGGCATCCCATAGAGTGGGATGTAAATCCAATCAGACAGTGGTTAGTCACTCCCTTGATGTTTGCCCACTGTTGCATCAGCAGGCATGTCTTGTCAGGCCAGTCATTATGGTAGCTCTCAAAGTTTAAGACTGCTGAATGTTTCCCCCTATGGGTAGCGTGCATAGCACTTACACACATTGTGAAAGCTACCCAGAAGGAATGAAGCCTCCACATTGGCACCGGCTTGATTTCTGCATGTTGTATGACTCAGATATATAATGTCTTAGCAGAAGAGTCTTACTGTCAAGTTCTGGAGTATAACTGGGATCATTGACAGTGTCTTGTAAAGTCTGGGAGCATCTATAGGAACTCACTAACCAACAACTGCAAACACTGATGGCTTTTTTTTTTTTTTTTTTTTTTTTTTTTTTTTTTTTTTTTTTTTTTTTAGTGTGTGGTGTGTCTAGAAGGGTCATAATCACCCCATTCTAGAGTAACCACATTTAAGCTCTGGCCAGACTGAATAGAAATGTATAGAAGAACTACACAAGATCCTCATCTCTCCCCCTGCACAGAGCTCAACTCTAAATGGATCAAGACCCTAAACAAAAGGCCTGACACTCAGAATCTGATAAGGGAGAAAGTGGGAAATAAGCTTGAACTCACTGGCACTAAAAGGACTTTCTGAACAGGACACTGGTACAGGCATTAAGACTAATAATTAGTAAGTTGAACCTCATGAAATTAAAAGCCTCTGTACAACAAAGGAAATCATCATTTGAATACAAAAGGCAGTCGACAAAGTCTTTACCAGCTCTACATCTGATAAAAAATTAACACATAGAATAAACAAAGAACTCAGAAACGGAACATTAAGAAAACAGACAACCCAATTTTGAAATAGAGTATGGAATTAAACAAAGAGTTCTCAAAAGATGAAGTATAAATTTCTGAGAAACATTTGTTTAAATGTTCAACATCTTTAGCCATCAGAGAAATGCAAATTAAAACTACTTACCCTAGTCAGAATGGCCAAAATCAAAGGAACAAATGACAGCATATCCTGGGGTGAATGTGGGAGAAAGGTAACACTTATTCACCACCGGTGTGTGTGTAAACTGGTGTAGCAACTTTGGAGACCAATGTTGAGTTTTGTTTTGTTTTGTTTTGTTTTGTTTTAAGCTCAAAATAGATCTGCCCCATAATCCACCTATACCACTCTTGGGTGTATTTCCAAAGGATCTTATATCCTACTCTAGAGGTTCCAGAAATACCTGCTCATCTATGCTTATTGCTGTTCTATTTACAATGCCTGGAAGTAGAAGCAGCTTAGAGACGTCTGTCTTAGGATTTCCGTTGCTGTGATAAACACCATGACCAGCTCTCGGTAAGTGTCAAGAACTGGCTCCTTTCCAAATATAACCGCCGGAAGAAAGCTAACTTCCCCAACTGTGATGAGGTACTCATGGTCCTTCCCACTGGCCCTTTCTTACAGAATGGCCTGAAAGATGGTGATATCCTATGCACAGTCATGAACAAGCCACAGCCAGCTCAGTCCTCAAGATCTGGAACAGAACTAGGACTATAAAACGTCTCCAACTCCACCAAGACCACAGCTGGCCCAGGCATATCCCCATGCATCTGCTGAAGGCTAGTAACATGTTCAAGAACAGGAACATGACACAGAGAGCAAAGAAAGCCAATTCAAAGGGATTCCATACAGCATGGAGATTGGGGTCATTTGCACAGGTAAGCAGCATCAAAACACCAATGTCACGACTACGAAGGCCTGCCATTCTGTCATCAGACTATAAGAGAGCACCAAGAAATGTACCAGCAAGCCTGGCTTGATGTCCTGTGATACCAGGCAACATTTCTAGGATCCCAAGAACCACATCCTGCCACTCATATCACACCATCAGCCTCCAGATGGACACAACCAGCTGAGCAGGCATTCTTCTCTTAAGGACTAGCTTTCATGGTACCAGAAGATGCCATGCAAGCTTTCAAAGGAGGGAAGCAACCAACATCCCTACCCAGCTATGATGCCAATAAACCTCAGCAATGACCACTGTGGCATGATAATCCTAGGGATGAAGTAGCAGCACAAAAAGCAGTTGTAACCAACTGCTCCCCAACTTAAGACATGTTCAATAACAATAACAAAGACTATCTCAATGAGAGAAGTTATTTCTAGCACGTAAAACACCCAAAGCTGCCAATGCTAATGAAACCATGAACCTTGGCAGAGAACCCACAACAGCCACTTTACTAAACCATCATAATCCCTGGCTACATTTTAAATATTTGTTTTTATAAGTTTAGTCCTCATTCCTCATCAAGAAAACTTCTCTTTGCAACAGATGAAGACCATTATAGAAAGCCCCAACAAACCAAAATACAGAGTTGTGGAACACAGTCCCAACTGCTAACATCTAAGATACAACATTGTCAGAAACAAAACACAACTGCTTATGTCAACCTTAGCCACACCAAACCAAACCAAACCAAACCAAACCAAACACACTTTACAAACCAGGAGTTTGTGAAGGAACTTACAGGATGTGTGGTGGTAACTATGCGAGCTGCTGAGGCATGATAAAGACACCATGAGTGCCAATATCTCCTGCACTTTACACTGGAAAGCAGCCTAGAAAAATGAGGAAGGAAGGCATAGGGGAGGAGGGAGTGAGGTAATATTTGTTACACACACACACACACACACACACACATTCCCAGTTGACAGTGTTCAGTGCACTCACTGTTCCACCTAAGCCTGAAATACACTAGTGCCAAGAAATGGGTTGTCAGACCACTGGGATTGTTTTGCTGCATCCTTGCCGTGGGGAAGTATATAGACATGGGAAGAACTTGTTCTCTCTTGGAGGTGCTGAGGCCAGAAAGACCCAGCCTTCTAGAGGTGGAGGTGGCTGGAGAATCCCAGCCCTGAGGAATGACCCCACTCATGACATCTAGGGATCAGCTCCAGAGACGGCCTCTGAGTGCAGGGGCAGCTGAGAACACAGGAAGCAGCAGCCACCATTAAGTGACCTAGTCCCTCATCTACTGTCGTGTCTCCCTGATCCTTCATATCTCATGGTCTGGTCTCAGCTATGCCTTGAATATCTGGAGACAACATTTCAGGAGCATGTGGAAAAAGAACAGCAGTGTTACAACTGGTGGCTCAGAGATGGCAACAGCTCCAGAAATCTCAGGAAAATAAAGATGGCATCCACGTCCAAGTAGCCACTGGGAAGCCTGAGAACTGACTCCAAATTCCCCATCAGACCGTTTATGAACATTCTTAGAAATAACTGAGAGGAAGGGACATATCAAAAGGCTAGTGCCAAGAGTTGACCTGGTATAGATTCAAGTCATTATAATTTGAATAGAGAAAACAAAACAAAACAAAAAATCCCGTTTCTTAGATGTGGATTATAAGTTGGCTTGTTCCTTGCTTGTTTCTACCAGAAATTCATTTTTAATGTACTTCTAAAAGGCTCTTTTGAGAAGCAGCAAAGATCCAAAATGGGTAACTTTATTTATTCATTTATTATTTACTTTACATCTTTGTTGGTCATAGCCCCATTCCTCCTCACCTCCCAGTTACACCCTCCTGCCCTCCCCTCAACCCCTCCTCAGAAAATGAGAGCCTCCCTTCCAATCCACTCCAGCTCATCAAGTTGCATCAGGACTGAGCGTGTCCTCTTCCCCTGTGGCCTGGCAAGGCAGTCCCTCTGGGAGAAGTGATCAAAAAGCTGGCAGCAGAGTCCATGTCAGAGACAGCCCCTGCTCCCCTTACTAGAGAACCCACGTGAAGCCTAAACTGACCATCTGCTACATCTAAGTAGGGGGCCTAGGTCCAGTCCATGCAACATCCTTGGTTGATGCTTCAGTCTCAGCAGACCCCTCTGGCCCTGGTTAGTTGGGTCTGTTGGTCTTTTTGTAACCTCTAGGTCCTTTGCTCTTACCCCTGCCTCCACTTTTCCACAAAATTCCCTATGCATGGCCCAGTGTTTGGCTGTGAGTCTCAGTATCTGCTCTGAAGTGAAGTTGGATGGAGCCTCTCAAAGGACAACTCTGCCAGGCTTCTGTCTGCAAGCACAGCAGAGTGAAGTTAATACTGTCAGGAGTTGGATCTCTCTCGTGGGGTGGGTCTTGGGTTGGGCCAGGCATTGGCTGGACATTTCCTCAACCTCTGCCCTATCTGCTCTATCTTTATCCCTACACAACATGTAGGCAAGGCAAATTTTTACACAATGAAATACCACTCAACTATTAAAAACAAGGAAGGCATGAAATTTGCAGGTAAATGGATGGAACTAGAAAAGATCATCCTGAGTGAGGTGACCCAGACCCACAAAGACACACATGGTATGTATCACTTATAAATGGATTTTAGCCATAAAGTACAGGATAAACAAACTACAATGCACAGACCCTCCCTTCCTTATCCCTCCTATCCCCTTCCCCTAGTCCACTGAAAGGGACAGAGTTCTCCTCCTCTGCCATCTGAACCTAGTTTATCAAGTCTCATTAGGACTGCCTGGATCCTCTTCCTCTGTGGCCTCTGAGCTGCCCATCGGCTACATCTGAGCAGAGTATCTAGGTCCTCTCCATGCATGGTCCTTGGTAAGTGCATCAGTCTCTGCAGGGCCCACTGGGCCCTTGTGTGGCTCCTGTCTCCCCAGCACCCTTCTTTCATAAGACACCCTGCGTGCTCTGCCCAAAGTTTGACTGTGAGTCTCAGCATCTGCTTTGATTTCACACTTCTGGCCTCAGAGGGAAGGTCAAAGAGGCGGCAAGACTGTGGAAGTACAAAGAAAGTACTTGAGTGCCATCTTGTGGCCACACTTCATATCTGTTTAGGAGAAGGAAAAACAGCTATAAAAGATTCCTACTGATTTCTGCTCTCTCCCTCAGCCCTCCCCCACCTCCTCACACCTGAACCTCACTCCAGTTCTCCTCCCCACACCTCTCTCTCAGCCGGTTCCTTCCCCCTAACTACTTAAGGTGTTTATTTTAATTTCCTCTTCTGAGTGACATTCAAGCATCCTCCCCTGGGCCTTCCTCATTACTTTGCTTCTTTTGGTCTGTGGGTTGTAGGGTGTACTTTATGGCTAAAATCCCTTTATAAGTGAGTACATACCATGTGTGTCTTTCTGGGTCTGGGTTACCTCACTCAGGATGGTCTTTTCTAGCTCCATCCATTTGCCTGCAAATTTCATGCTTTCCTTGTTTTTAATGGCCGAGTAGTATTCTGTCTTGTAAAAGTACTGTGTTGTCTCTATCCTTTCTTCTGTTGAGGGACATCTGGGTTGTTTTCAGTTTCTGGCTGCTACAAATAAATCTGCTGTGAATGTAGCTGAGCAACTGTCCTTATGGTATGGTGGAATGTCCGTTGGGTATATGCCCAGGGGCGTCTCTGGGATGGGGCAGCTCCTGGGAGTCATGGGATAACCATGGCTGAGACTTCTAGCAGCAGAGAAGATGGAGCCTGAAAAGCTGCCACCTGTAGAAGAAGGAGGGGGCCGTGCTCAGGCTATAAAGTGAATAAATATATAAATTAATGGAAAAAAACTTTTTAAAAAAGGAGAAAAAATCCCGACCAGATCTGAAAGCATCTCTGTGTTGATGTTGTGTGCACTGTCTCAGGCACAGGGGGAGCATAACAACCCACAAAGCAAGCTAGGTCTCCAACAGCCTACATGATATTTTTAAGGTAAAAGTAACACAAAGAAAACAGCTCATGCAGAAGAAATAAAGCAAGGCAAGGTTCTGGAAGCGCTGCTTCATGAGAGGGCAGTATGTAGCAAGCCTCTGACTACCTGGCCCAGGTTGTTCCTAGAGAATGACAAAGCCAGTGCAGAGGCTCTGAGCTGGCGTGTTCTCGGCGTGTTCAAGGATTAAGAGGACCAAGAGGATCAAGGCACAATGAAGAAAATGAGGTAGGGTATAATGCCGGAGAGCGTGTGTGTGTGTGTGTGTGTGTGTGTGTGTGTGGTGAACGTTTTGGTTTATGATATGTAAACATGTTTTTGTTATAATCCTAAGTGGGGGGGAGTTTTCCACACCTGTTGTCTCTTGTGGAGAACGGTCTTTGCCAGCTGGAATTAGTTAAATCCTGAGGACTTTGATGGGTGTAAACATGACAGCCCAGAGGAAAAGCACGGTGACTTGGAGGAGTTGGAGGAGGACTAGTTTCTGCTGTTTGCTGTTTGCTGGTGACCTGCACTTCTGGATTTCCTGACAAGGGATATTGGTATTGCCCCCTACGACCCTGCTCAGCAGGAAGAGGTAAAGAGGGCTATATCCCCTTTCCCTTACAACCTTCTTTTTTCCCTACCTGGGGTTGGGAGGTTGGAAAGGAGGTATAAGCTTTACGGAACCCCCAAATAAAGTAGCATTAGAAAAACTAGTGCCTACAAGTGTGTCTATGTGTGTCTGTCTGTCTGCAGATTAAATCACATGTTTCATGAGCCTCTGTAGGGGCCAATTTCAGGGAAGGATGGGGATTTGAACTAGGGTGACCTGAACTAAGCAAGATTAATAAAGCAATGTAACAGCAGCAGGGAGGGGGAGGAGGGAGCTGGCCCAGAGGTCCGGGAAGCTGCCTAGACCAGCAGTCTCTTTGAGAGCAGTGAGAAGGATCGTGTTCCAAGTCTATTTAAAAGTCAGTGGGTGCACAGGGAAATGGCTCACCAGGTGTGAGCATTTGCAACATGTGCCTAACGACCTGAATTCAGTACCTAGAACCAACAGGAAAAGCTTGGCAGTGCAGCATGCATTTATGATCCCCCACTCCCAAGACAAGGTGGGAAGTGGAGACCTCAGAAAGGTGGGAGGGGAGAAATGGCTCCTGGCCTCCACAGTGTCCCTGACCTCCACAGTGTCCCTGACCTCCTCCACAGTGTCCCTGACCTCCACAGGTGTGTGTGTGTGTGTGTGTGTGTGTGTGTGTGTGTGCGTGCATGCATCCACACATGCACTGAATCAACCAACTAATCAATAACTTTAGAAGTTAAAAAGAAATATGATGGGACTGTGTGAAGATCAACCAGTTAAATGCTTTCCAGATAAGCACGAGGACCTGAGTTCCATCCCTAGCACCCTAGTATAAAGCACTTGGAATATGGAGACAGGAGGATTCCTGGGGCTCACTGGCCAGCCAACTCAGCCTAACCATTCAGACCCAGGTCCCAGCGTGAAACCCTATTTCCAAAACAAGTATCATCTGAGTGAGTCTCGCATTATCCTCTGACCCCTACACACATTCATGCACACAAATACAGACATACATAGACAAACAAACATCCACCCCATGTAAATAAATAGATAAACAAGCAAGCAAGCAAAGGTGTCCACGGGGATGTGAAATATAATGAAAGGCCAGCAATAAAAGAAAAAAGAAAGACTTTAGTCTGGGCCTAAAGCATCATCTGATGAAATGAGTCAGTGGGCAGGCCGGAGGTAAAAGTCGGGGTGGCGTGAGACATCTGGTCCCTGTTGTATCTTCCGTCAGTTTGCAGGGATACTCGTGCTAGCACTTCGCTCACTTCCGCCTTTTATTTGGTCCAGACCTCACTCCATAGAATGATGCCACCACCGTTGAGGTGGGTCTTCCCATGGGAGTTAACCTAATCTAGCTGACCCCTCATGAGCGTTCCCAGAAGCCCGTCTCCTCGGTGGTTCTAGACCCTACCAAGTTGACATAACAAAACATTACGTCTGCTCGCAGAACCATTCTCTGAGTGCCTGGAACAAAACGGATGTCCAGTAACAAGCATTCCTTTCCTGCCCCTTTCCCGGGGACCACCTCCTTGGTCTTTAACCACGCCCCTCCAGTTCCTGCTGCCATGAATGTAGTTTTTCAAACCCATAGCCTCTCAGTCCCCCAAACACTGGTGACAATATCTGGGGCCTGGGAACCTGTTCCATGAGTTAATCAAGAGCTGAGCAATCAAGAAGTTCCTGATGCTGCATGGCCTCTTGCTCAAACTTTTGAAATTCACTGTAATGGTAAACCCAGACCGCTGGGGCTCAGATGCAGGCTGAGCACAGGGGACCTGGAAAGGCCTGGGGATCATGTCAGAAATCCTCCATGTGAAATCTGTGCGGGACAAAACACTGCAGCCATGAGATGCCGGAACCAAGTGCAATGTCCACTGCACTAGAGCATGGCCCAGGGACAGGGACTGGGATTCCATTGCCACAGCGCACCTCACACCACTTTCCCATGAAGCCTAGCACTGTTCAGCTTATATGTGCTGAACACCCACTTCCCCTGTGGGGAGGGTTTCATTTGCACGTTTTTCTTAAACCTCACAGGCACTCTCCAAGGGAGAGGCTGCTATTGTTCCACCTTGCAAATGAGAAATCAAAAGGCTCACAGTCCGTAGCAAAGCTGAAGTTCACCCTTCATCTTCTCCAGTGCCATAATCGACAGCTTTGATCCCTCTGTCTAACCCCTCCAGCATCTGGGCAATGGGGGCAATCATACCAAATCAGTAAATTTACACAACAAAGAAAGAGTTTTAAAATCTGCAAGCAGAAAAACTAAGGTCACAAACGAAGGAAAGCCCTTCAGAACCACAGCTGATTTCTCAATGGAAACTTTAAAAGCCAGAAGATCAAGAAACAATGGACTTCAGACTCTAAAAGACAATGGATGCCAGCCTAGACTACTGCACCCAGCAAAACCACCTGCCAGAGCTGAAGGAGAAAAACTTCTTTTCATGAACACAAACAGGTTAAAAGAACTCCTATCCACCAACTCAGTCCTACAGAGAATGCACCAGAAATAATACTTTGAGTGAAGAAAGGAATCAGCATAGCTAAGAGAAAGAAAACAAGGGAACTACAACCACTGAAACACAACGTATGGCTGGCAATGCGACGACAACAAAACAATGGGATGTCTAAAATCAATAATTTTAACTACTAATAGCACCAACACACCAAACAAAACATACAGGAGATAAAGGAGTACAAGTAATTAAAAAAGTGGTCAAAATATTCTTATTTGCAGATGATATGATTCTGAACATAAGCAGTCCTAGAGCTTCCACCAGAAGACACAGCTGACAAACACATTCAGCAAAGGGGCAGGATAGAAAATTAACAAGCAATATCAATAGTCTTCCAACACCCCAACAACAGATCCACTGAGAAAAAAATCTCATGGAAATACTCTCATCCACAATAGCCTTAAAAATCAAAGAGGTGATCAAAGAGCAGGCCAATCGGTTCATGTCAGAGACAGCCCCTGCTCCCCTTACTAGGGAACCCACTTGGAGACTGAGTCTATGAGCTACGTCTGAGCTGGGGTTTTAGGTCCTCTCCATGCGTGGTCCTTGTTTGGTGTGTCAGTCTCTTCAGGGCCCCCGGGCTCAGTTTTAATGGCTCTGCTGCTCTCCTTGTGGAACTCCTGTCCCCTCCAGGTCTTTCTATCTCCCTCTTCTTTCATAAGATTCCCTGCACTCGTTTGGCTATGAGTCTCAGCCTCTGCTTTGATACCTCGATCAGTAAAGCCCATCTGTGGTTTATCTGACCTTAATTTAACTTTGTTAAGTGGTGCCTATCAGGAAAATCATCCATTTCATTTAGATTTTCCAATTCTGTGAAGTACAGGTTTTTGAAGTGTGACCTAATGATTCTTTGGATTTCCTCAGTGTCTCTTCTTATGTTCCCTTTAGTTTCTGATTCTGTTTCTCTTATTGATTGCAGCCCTCAGTTTGGTAATCTCTTCCCTCTGCTCCTCTTGGCTGTGCTCACCTTTTTGTCCTAGAGCTTTCAGCGGTGCTGTTAGGTTGCTAGTAGGAGACCTCTCCAGTTTTTATTTAACTTGTTGATTCTTTGTGAATTTCACACCATGTACCCCAATCTCACTCCTCTTTCCATCCCCTCATCCTTGCCCTTTGTTCTTACAACCTCCCCCTCAAAAGAAAAACACTCTCATGGAAGCTGAGTGGGTCACAGTGAGTCCCATTTACCCTTTTGTCCACACATCTTTACTTGCAAATGTTCACTGCAATGAGTCGTTGGTCTGGTTTGAGGCCTCTGGCTTCTGCTCCACCATCGATATTAAATCTTCACTGGGACTCCTCGTGGCTATCCCATTGTTGTCCTGAAGATCCTGCAGCTTTGGGTCTACAGGTTCGGCCCCTTCACATGCTGCAGCAGTTCAGAGATGGTGTGGGCCAAGTCACACCCCTGTATCTGGGCCTGGGAGATATCTGAGCTGGTCAGCCCACCAGCTCTCCCCCACCCACACGACCAGGGCGAGCTTTCCAGCACTGCCCTGGCCAGCTCATCCAGTGCAGCAGCTGACAAGAGGCAGAGCCAGCTCTCCTACTCTGCGCCTCAGGACTGGCTCACTGGTGCCCTGCCGGGAGGGCCAGCTCCACTGTGCTTCCCACACAAGCTGCAGGACTCAGGGTCAAGTGCTGCAGCCGTGAGGGGTGGGCCAGCTCTCCACTGCGTCCAGGTGAGGGGTGGGGCCAGGTCTGCGCAGCCCTCAGATGCCAACAGGCCCCAGGCGGCAGCCCTGACCGGGGGGACATTGGTGGTAACAGACCCCCATTGCTGCAGGCCACAGACCCAGAAGTGGCCTCAGTGGCAGCATGACACAGACCTCACAACAGCCTCAGGTGGATTCACGGGCAACTCACATCAGGCTGTTCCTCACTACTCCCGAGCCTCCGAGTCCCACCTCTCTTCATGGCACACGCATGCATCTGCTTCTCTTTTTCTTCCAATCCTCTACCACTTACTCGCTCATCTTAGTGAAGCACTCGGGGCCTCCGGGTGTCAGGGGTCCTCTCAGGAGTGGTCTCGGGAGTGCTGTGCCCTCCATCTCCCCATCGTGGGCTCTGTGGTGCCAGAGCGGTGGTTGGCTCAGGCTTGCCCCTGCCCTGGCTCAGGCTCAGGCAGCACCGGCAGGGGTTGTTGCTAACGTGGTCTGCCTGGCCGAGAGGGGGTCACCTCAGGCTAGCTCTCCACCCAGCCCCACCGCACTGCACTGGTGGTCATCTTGGGCTCACTCCCACCCAGGCTGCATGGCACCCGGTGGGGTCATCTCGGGTGGCTCCTTTCCAGTTTTTTTGTTTTTTGTTTTTTGTTTTTTGTTTTTTAATGTAGGTACTTAGTTCTGTGAACTTTCTTCTTAGCACTGCTTTCATTGTGTCCTATGTGTCTGGGTATGTTGTGTATTCATTCATTTCTAGAAAGTCTCTAATTTCTTTCTTATTTCTGTCTTGACCCGTTTTTCATTGAGCACGTTGCTGCTCAGTTTCTATGAGTTTGTAAGCCTTCTGATGTTTCTGTTGTTGATGATGAGGTACAACTTTAATCCATGGTGAGCTGAAAAAATTCAGGGGGTTATTTGAATTTTCTTGTATTTATTGAGACTTGCTTTGTGTCCAAAGATGTGGTCAATTTTGGGGAATGTTCCACTATGTGCTGAGAAGACATATTCTTTGGTGTATGGGTGGAATGTTCTGTAAATACATGTTACATTCATTTGGTTGATAGTATCAGTTACCTCCAGCATTTCTCTGTTTAGTTTTTGTCTGGATGACCTGTCCATTGGTGAGAGTAGGGTATTGAAGTCTCCCACTATCAGTGTGCATGGGTTAAAGTGTGATTTAGGATGTAGAAGTGTTTTGTTTTGTTTTGTTTTAACAAATAAGGGTGTCCTTGTGCCCATGAGCATCCATGTTTAGAATTGAAATGTCAACCTGTGATGTTTCCTCTGATGACTATGAATACCCTTCCTCATTTATTTTAATTAATTTTGGTTCGAAGTCTATTTTATTTAGATGTTTAAATGGCTACACCAACTTGCTTCTTTGGTCCATTTTCTTGGAATATCTTTTTCTAACCCTTTACTCTGAGATACTGTCTATCCTTCATGTTGAGGTGTGTTTTTGTAGGCAGCAAAAGGATGAGTCCTGTTTTCTTATCCATTCTGTTGTGTTTCTTTTTTATGAAAATTGGAGGCATTGATAATGAAAGATATCAATGAGCAATTATTGTTAATTCCTATTATTTTGTTGTTGCTGCTGCTGGTGGTGGTGGTGGTGGTGTGTGTGCGTGTTTCCCTTCTTTGGGTTATGCTGATGTGGGATTATTTATTTCCTTTGTTTTCAAGTATGTAGTTGCCACCTTGGTTTGGATTTTTTTTCTAATAACACCTTCTGTAAGTCTGAATTTATAGATAGATAGATATTGTTTAAATTTGACTTTCTTTTTGAAATATCTTATTTTATTCATTTATGGTGATTGAAAGTTTTGCTGGGTATAATAATCTGGGCTGACATCTGTGGTCTCTTAGAGTCTGCAGTATATCAGTCCAAGCCCTTCTTGGTTTTGGAGTCTCTATTGAGAGTCAGGTGTAATTCTAATAGGTATGCCTTTATATGTTACTTACTGCTTTTCCTTCACAGCTTTCAATAGTTTTTGTTCTGTATGCTTAGTATTTTTATTATTATGTAGCTCATAAACTTTCCTTTTTTTTGTCTTTTGAGACATGGTTTATTTGTGTAACAGCCCTGACTGTCCTGGAACTTATATCCGACTGCCTCTACCTCCTGAGTGCTGGGATTAAATGTGTGCACCATCATACCCAGCTGGTTCCTTTCTTTTCTGATCTAATTTATTTTGTGTTCTATAAGTTTCTTGTATTTTTATAAGCATGTTTTTATTTAGGTTAGGAAATTTTTCTTCTATGCTTTTGTTAAATATACTTTCTCTATTTTTGAGCTGGGATTCTTCTTTTCCTTCTATTCATATTATTCTTAGGTTTGGACTTTTCATAGGGTCCAGATTTCCTGGACGTCTTGTGTTAGTAATTTTTTAGATTTAACATTGTCTTTGACTGATGAATCTATTTTTTAATCATATTGTCAACACCTGAGATTCTTTCTTCCACCTCTTATATTCTGTTGGTGATGCTTGTGTCTGTAGTTCCTGTTCAATTACCTAGATTCCTCTTCTAGAATCCCCTCAGTTTGTGTTTTCTTTATTGCTTCTATTTCCATCTTTGGGTTTTGAACAGTTTCCTTGACCTGTTTGTTGTTGTAGAGTTGTTGTTTTGTTTTCTTTTATTGTTTGTTGTCGTTGTTGTTTGATTTTCTTGTTATTCTTTAGGGAATTTTTTTTCATTTCCTTTAGTTTTTTGTTAGTCTTTCCCTCAATTTAAGAGATTTTTTCATTTCCTCTTTAAAAACCTCTGTCATCTTCATAAAGATGGTTTTAAGGTCATTTTCTTGTGCTTCACCCATGTTGGGATATTCAGGTCTTGTTTTGGTGGAGAACTGGACTCTTGCGGTTTCACATTGCTCTGGTGGTTGCTGTGTTCTTACACTGGCATTTAGGCATCTGGGTTTTGGTTGGACATAGACCGAAGTGCTGATGTCTGAGTTTGTCTTTGTTGGATCTCTGTTTTCTTCCTTGGGTTCTGTTTCCTCTTTGGTCTTCTGGTCTTTGTGGCCTGGATTTCTGGCAGCTAGTGTGACCTCTGATCTGGTAAGTTGGGGGCTGGACTTCTAGCAGCTTACTTGGCCTTTGGTCCAGCAGGGGCGGCAGTCTCTGCCCAAGTGGGGGGTGGGATATGTTGATGAGAAGAGGAGTGGGTACTGGGGGTGCTGAGTGAGTGGAGGAGGTCCCTTGGTGGGTTGCCTGATTGGGGTTCTGGTTGCTGGTGTGGTCTCTGGTCCAGCAGGCAGCCTCTGCCTAAGTTTGCCTATCTGTTTTTCTGCTTGCTTGGCCTACACCTGTTCTTCCAACTGTTATGGCCTGCATCAGTGCTTTTGACTGGTGTGGCCTGTACCTGGGCAACCAAAGTCCCCTGAAGTCCCTTGTTGTAAATTAAAAATGAGTGCTGGGCTATATAATGTTTATTATTAGCCCTAAGATTATCACGGTGGTATTATTTAACCTGCTATCACAAATAATAAGACACAGACACCTGTTAGATTTTATAATTGCCTTATTTACCTTGGGCCAGGCAGATATTTCACTTACCCTGTCTCAATAACTTCACCATCCACCTCCCAGCCCCCATCCAATGCCATCCTCCTTAATCGGCCTCACCTGTTCTACCTTCCATCCATAATCCCATGGTACTTGCTTATATTCTTCATCTGGGCCTTTTCACACCACTATTGGAGTCCTTCCTTGGTGCATGTGGGTTTTTTCTCCCCACTAACCCATCATGGCATCCTCCTTCCTCCTTTCTCCCTGTCTCTGTCCCATGATTCCCTGTCCTCCAAATCAAGGAAACCTTGGCCACGCCTACTCCATTCTGCCTTCCCAAGTATAGGCTATTTAATCAGATATGTCTTAGGCAGGTTTACAAAACGAGGATAGGGGTAACCAGATCTTGAGGGCCAGGACATGCACCAGACCAACTTCCAACAGTCCCACTTAGAGGAGAGATCAGGTGCTCACAGGGGCAAGAGGGTTGGCAGTTACACGTTGTTAGGAAAATACAATGAGAAGGGAAGAAACAAAGGCAAGAATGTACATCGTGTGACTGGAATGGCAAGAAGTCTACATCAGACCAAAGAAACAAAAACTGACTCTTAATTAGAAATAGAAACCTTATTTAGCAGTGATTTGACACAGAACAAACAGGGACTTACCCCTGACCTAGACCCTAACATAGAGCAAACAGAAACTTCTTAATTACAAATAGGAACCTCAACATAGGACAACCAAGAACTTATTCTTTAGGATTTAACAAAGGACAAACAGGAACTTCTTTTTGACTGTCTTAACTGCAAACAGAACTCGTATTCTGCAAGGTATATTTTTCCTGTTTTGGTCTTCCCATTGACTTACAAGATGTATTGTTTCTGTTTTGGTCTCACACTCTCCTCGTGGCCTGGGCAACCCTTTCAAATTTTTGACAAGGGAGTGAACATTGTCTGAGGTTGAGGCCAGGAGAACAGAATTCGAATTCTGGCACTGAATATCTGGTGGTAAATATGGTTGGTGATACACTGAAAAACACAGGACCCAAATATTATGATCAAATTTTTAAAAACTATCAGAGGACTGGTGAAGAGAGAGAACCATCTCAGCCAGGAGGGCTGAGAAACTGAGCTTGAGAAATTTTGATTATCTCTCTATGTCGTGGATTGTGTATTAATGGTGTGGGGGAAATATGAAATGTAAAAAAACACATTCCAGGGAATTGCTGACGTCCAAGGTTTTAGAAACAGAAAGTCTACTATGACCCTATTTTGTAGGACTTTTGATTTTAATTCTCCCATTTCTTGATTAACTTCTACCAATATCTTTGCTGTAGTATTAGAAGTTTTAGTTGCTATGCAAGCTATCTTAGAGATCTCTTTTTGGATCCTTGCAACCCAGGAACAGAGAGGCAGCTGAGGTGGGGTCTAGCCGATGTAGGGAATCATGACAGTTCTCAGGGAGATGTCTTGAGTGTATTATCAGACTTTAGGGAGTTCCTGAGCACAGCGGGTGTGATGTATCCCGTTCCACCCGCAGGGAGGGCAGGATAAACATTATTCTCGCAGAAGTCCATGGAAGGGGAAATTGTTTCCCTTTGGGAAGTGCTTGATTAGAAGTGGTGTCCCAGTGGAGAGAAGCATCAGTGGAAGCACAGATAGTGACAGAAATGGGTGTTTGTTACAAGAATATAGCCTTGAAAATGTTCACGATGGCATGCTCCATTGAATCTCCTGCTAAGTTAGTATAAGGCTTATATGTGACTCTTATTCCATATAGAATTTTTCATAGGCATCCTGGGGATAGGAGGATTCCCCTTTGACACAAAACAAAGCTGTCTGTCTGCTGTTTGACACTAGATGGAGCCAAAGACTGATATCGAGCCTACTAGCTGCTGACAGTGGTGTTTCCGGTATATTAATTTTGGCAAAGGTGACTGGGAGCTTTGCTTGCTTTTTCTCAACTTACTACTTTTGTAATCCCCTATCAGAACTTGTGGGAGAATACTTGACCATGCTGAAGTCTGGATTGTTTGGTTGGGACTCGTTCAAGTTAGTCCATCCCATTTGTTCTCCTTCTATTTGGTTAAAAATGGTTTGTTTTCCTTCAGCCAAACAATGGACCTGGGGGTGGGAACAGTCCCTAGCTTTACAAGGTGATATTAAGGCATTTTCTACAACAGATGCAAATTACAGTGAGACTCAACTCCTAAGGCAGACTTGAGCAGAGTTGGTAACTAGAGAGCAATCATGGCGGCAATCAGAGGCAACTGCAAGAAGCAGAAACAGTGTTAAACCTTAGAAGTCTTGACTGTGGAGGCCCCTTCCATCAAGGCCAGCTCTGCTCTCTCCTTTCTCCTTTAGGTCTTCCTGGTCCTCTGGTGCCTTCTTAAGGTGAGAGTGGTGAATCCAGCCAGGACTACTGGTGACTTTGACAGCAGTGGGGGTCCAGAGAGTTACAATGTAAGGTCTTTTCCACCTGGGTTCAAACCTGTCTGCCAATTTTGGAGTGGTGGATGAGCACAGCACCTCTGGGTGGAATGGGTGGTCAGGGGGCCAGTACCCAACCAGCTGAGGTAGCTGGACCTTAGGGAAAATCTTATCCTTTCAAGGACTCGGAGATTGGAGTGGGACAATCTGTTAACAGTCCAGCATGCACCTGAGGAACCGTGGGGTGGTCTTCCAAGGACTGTTTCACGTGGGGTGGTCTTTCTCGATATGGGTGCAGCAGATACTGAGAAGGCAAGAGCTTGACCCAGTTACCACCATTCTCAAGAGTATAACTTAGTTAAAATCTCCTTTAAAGTCCTATCCATCCTCTCTACCTTCCCTGAGCTCTGAAGATGATATATACAGCACAGTTTCAGTCTATCTTCAGGGCCTTAAATAGTAATTGAGACAATCTGGTCATGAAGGCTGGGCCGTTGTCGGACCCCAGAGATAGAGGGAGGCCAAATCTCAGAAATAATTTCCACTGTTATTTTCTAGGCTGCTACCTGGGATGGAAAGACCTCTACCCAGTCCCAGAGAACGTTAACAAAAAAGAGCAGATATTTGTCTCTGTATGGTACTGGCTTGACTTCAGTGAAATCCATTTCCCAAAATTCACCAGGTACCTTGACTCTGTCATGCTGGAGGGAGCAAATCATTGTTTGCATTTACCTGAGCACAGGTTAGGCAGCCATCTGAAATGTTCTCAGGTGCCTCCCAGTGCCTGGGCAGTCAAACATGAGGGGAAATGAGTTTTGAAATCTTTATAGGTAACAAGAGCATGGAGCATTATAAGACATTTAGCCAATTCCGGCCCAATACCTTCCATCAGCAAATTCTCCCATCTGGTAGGATCCTCCATCCTTTGTTGTTTTCCTGTCCCCCAACTCAAAATATGACTTGATTTCTTCTGGATCATAGTTAGGGGCATCTTCATTGAGGCTGATCTGGGGCTCGGGAACAGCGGATAGCTCCAGAATGGTTTACGGACATAGTTCTCCAAGTGCAGCCTCCTTGGAAACCTGGTCTGCATAGTTGTTATTTTGAATCTGGGAGTTTGGGTCTTTCCAGTGTCCGGGCCGGTATAGTATGGCAGAGAACAAGCCTCCAGCAACTGAACGATTTCCTGCTTGTGTTTGATAGTCTTTCCTTTTGGTGTCAATGTGGATAGAGTTGGTTATAGATGGGGAGTAGGAGTTCCTCTGGCGACTTCTGCAGGACAGGCTTTGGAATAGACTCTTGTTCTTACAAGGCAGATTCTCATAGAGCAGGTTTTTGAGGGAGCCTCCTGAGTCGGGACACCCACCCCTGGAAAACCCTTCTACTGACTAAGAGAGCTTGGCTGCCAGCCAGTTCTGGACCATCCAGGGAGGCAGAAGTGGCTTCAGCCCAGAATGAAATAAGCACAACTCCGGTGGCCAGGATTTCCGAGAACAACATTTACTATTGTCCAGGCTGCTTGTGGGTCTAAAGTGATCCAGGGGTCCAGCTCACCCCAAACACGGCCCCAAAAACTCACATCTGTAGCCAGCTCTTTGATGGGATAGCTGGAGTCTTCCTCAACCATAGGCGGTAATGTTTGCTTAAGCTCTTTAGGACACAGCTCAGAGGGCTGTCTGGCCTACCAGTTCTGTTTCTTGTGTTGCTCGTCTAAGTTAGTAGCCCCTTGTCAGAACACACAGAGACAGGCCAGACATGAGACAAAGCGTGGAGCAAAGACAACAAGAGCAGGAACAGCAGCGGTTGGTGTGCATAGAGGTTCACCAGTCTGACCAAGAAATTCAGCAGACAGGAGACTGTTCCCGTTGTCCCTGTATGCCCTGGGCAGCCAGAAGTCCCCACACTAGGCTTCTTCAAGCTCTCGGTCTGGCCCCAGTGTCCTGGGTTTCCTTGGATTTGCTGTGCAGCCTAGGGACTGGGGTCCTGCTGATGGGCTCCCAGGCCCTGGGTCTCTCTGAGCATCTGGTCCTGGTGTCACCAAAGCATCCTCAGAGCTCTAAGGCAGGTGAGAAAAAAGAGGAGGAGGAGAAGGAGAAGAAGGAGGAGGAGAAGGAAAAGAAGGAGGAGGAGAAGAAAAAGAAGGAGGAAGAGAAGGAGAAGAAGAAGGTGGATACAGAGGAAGAGGAGGACAAGGAGGGAGGGTGGCTCTGGCTGAACTTCCAATTAACCAAAATTAACCAGTGGGTCCTGGGACGTCTTCATTTGCCCTCAAAGGAGGATTGGTGGGTCTTATTAGACCCCTATGTCCTCAGACTAGGATTCTGCAGAAACTAATGACTTACCAGATAGAAACTTCTTCCAATAAAAGGAAAATGCTCAGTTTCCTCTCACACCATCCACACCAGGAATTTGCAGAGTGAAAGTCACTCCCCTGGAGCTTTGGGTCAACTGTGTTGGCTATCCCACGGCATGCACACCCCTGGGGTGGCTTACCAGCTTTCTAAAGGCCCCAGAGTAAAAACCCCAGCTTCAGCAGAATTCGGGTCGGCGCTCTATCTCACTGTGGACTCCAAATGTTAAACCTGAGATTTAAAAAGGCCAACTCCACAACTGTCCAGCTTCCTCAGCTCTTCAATGTACACTCACACCAGTGACCCTCCAGGGGGCTTCCAGGACCAAGTCTCGGACTGAACTGCAGCATCCTTCCCTCCCCTCTGCGGCTTCCAGGTTCTCACATTGAACTGCTCCTAATTGTGCTGGCTCTCCAGCCTGCAAGAGCCAGCCTCCAAATATATAAGCCAACTGAGAGGAACAAGTTAACTTTACAGGTCTCTTTACGAATTTTATACCCTATGTTAAACTAAGTTCTCTCAGTTACTTTTCCAGAAAGCAGAAGGACACTGACAAAAAAAAAAAAAAAAAAAAAAAAGAGGATGAATTGAGACAAGACCCACCCTGTTGTAAAAAAAAAAAAAAAAAAGACTAGGCCAGTAGTTTCGAGATATTGTTGCCCAGGTATTGCTTCCAAGGTCTCTTCCCTGTTGCAAAGGAACATCCAGGCTGGCAGTACAAGATAGGGTTTCCCGGCAACCGGTCCAGAAGATCACAACTCCTCACCCAGATAGCTCTTTACTCGGCTTTTTGGAGAAGCCACAGGATGTGATGGTCACCCCCCCCCCCCCCAACTAAGACCAAATCTGCACATCATAGGACATCCTGGGTGTAACTTAAAGATCAGATATCCTCCAGATATCTGGGGCAAGACTGACTGGACTTGGGTGCCTGAAATGAACCAATCGTTTTAAAAGTCAACCACCCCATAGCGTCTTCACCCTATCCTGTACTGACAAGCTTGCAACCCGTTCCTCCCCATGCTTTTTCCTTTAAAAACCCAAGGCTTTTGGTCCTGGGGCTGTTCCTTGCTGATTTTCAGGATAGCCCCAATGAGCGTTGGCCTGAATAAACCTCATGCATTTGCATCTATTTGTCTCTGAGCTTCCTTCAGTTGTCTCCCTGATAATAGGGCTCTCGCTGGGCCTAATGTAATCTACTAAATCACATTCTACTGTTAAGTTTATATCCTGTTGCTATCTCTGTAGGAGACACTGATATTGAGCTTTGATACAAAATTATTATCTGAGAACAAATGGAGAAAAAATACATAGAGCTTCCAAAATGGCACTATTTGGTTTTATAATTTGTGAATATACTGTAAAAATATAAAATGATGTGCTTTCTGCATAAGCCATAGTTTTCCCTGGTTTCTAATGAAAGAACTCTCAGTATTCTTTAAGAGTCTACTATGTGTGCAAACACACAAATGATGTTATTATAACAAACCATAAAGGAATAAGAAGTTTAAATCTTTGTATCATAACAGGTGGCAAATAAACCTTCAGGGTATGCTGAATGTTCACACTAAGCCATAGACTCCCTTTGTTAACTTCGTAAACTTTGTATTCTTTGCAGGAAAGTATCCAGGCCTCTGCCTGAGGAGCTTCAGCAGCCAGGCCCAGCCGCTTCAAGTTTTGCCCCTGGTCGCCCCCTACATCTTCCCTGGGTGCCCCTCTTCCTCCCTTGGGCGCCACCCCCTGTGGTCCCTGAAAGGGGTGCTCAGATCTTTAGGCAGTGCTGCTGGCCTTTCTACACCTCTGGACTCCAGAGCAGCAGAGGCTAAATCTCCACAGCCCTGGGGACCTGAGATCAGATGCCTGGAGAAATTGAGAAGCTGAAGCCACAGAGAAAGCAGCAGCACCTGAGGACTCCGTTTTTGGCTGCTGCTGACAGGGAACTCAGGAGGGAGAAGTGTTTAACTGGAGCTAGTCTGTGAGCTCCAGCACCATCTTTGTGGCAACGATGTATAAACTAGCCATCCCTCCAAGTCTGACAGCTTTACACTGCCAGCCAGGGACCAGAACTAGAAACCTGACCCCTTAGTGTACATTCACAGTTTAGTTAAGGAAAGTTGTTTTGTTTAGTTTAGAGTTCAAGTAAGTTAATAGGCTCCTCCCCACACATAACTGTCAAACTGTCAAACCAGCCTCTAACTGTCAAAATGGCCTTCTTCAGCACCTCAGTAGGACCCCTCCCAGATTTATGCTCATTTTAGATGAACAGACTGAACAAAACCCCACCAATCTCTAAAGCTTCCCCCAAGCTCAGGACTTGAAATGCCATCAGAAAGCTCTGCCATATATATATATGGGAAAACAGCATATATATTCTCTGCTCTCTTAGAAGACAGCCACTCCTGGATTCGTCCCCTCTCTCCTGGATTCATCCCTCCAATAAATCTCTTTTAGATTTACTGCCTGGTGTGACTCTCTTATCAGAAGAAGCCAAGAAGCCCAGAAGAGAAGAAATGAAGAAAGAACAGAGCTCAGGCTCCTAAGCTCCTCAGCTCCTCTGGGATTGGGGCAACCCTCCCTTGGGAGCTGCAACATCTCTGCTGAGAAGGCCTCCTCCCAGAGCTGTTTGGTTCCTGGGCTCCCATGTCTCAGGACCCATGTCCCTTTCCTGGACACCTTCCTACCTGAGCAGGAAGGCCAACACCCATAGTCTATCACAGTCTTAACCATGCTTCAAAGTTCAAGGTCTCCTCTGAGATTCATGCAATCTCTTAACTGTAATCCCCTATAAAATAAAAATAAAAAAACAGGTCACATACTTACAACATACAATGGCATATGATGTACATTACATTCCACAATGGAGGAAAAGGCAGAGTAGTGAGGAAATACTGAACCAAAGCAAGTCTAAACACCAGCTGGGCAAATTCCAAACTCTGCATCTCCGTGTATGTCAAACCAGACACAAAACATTTGACCCACATTTTTCCTGCCTGCAAGACGTGCTGAGGCAATGATGGCTCAGAGTTTGTGGGAGTGGTTACCCAATGACTGGTAGAACTTGAGGCCCAAGGCATGGGAGGAAGCCTATTCCCAACACTTCCTGGATGGCCAGGAGCTGGAGGCTGAATGGCTCAAAGACCTAGGATAAAACCAAACACAACTGACAGCCCCCCCAAAGTCAATGAAACGATTCCTAGAACATATTCTACTATGTTCATAGATCAATGTTTATCCCAATTGTCATCAGAGGGGCTTCCTCTGGAAGCTGATGGGAGCAGATGCTCAGCCAAACATTAGGCTGAGCTCAGGAAACCTCCCACTTCAGCGGAAGATGGAAGGCTGTAGGAGCCAGAGGGTGAGGACACCAGGAGAACATGGCCTACAGCAACAACTCAGCAGGGCTCATAAGGGCTCCCAGGACTGAAGCCACAAACGTTGAGCCTGCATGGGTTCTCGACAGACACTCTGAGGTTGTGCAGCTTGGGATTTCTGTAGGATCCCTAATATTAGGAGTAGGATGTCTCTGAGTCTTTTGTCTGCTCTTGGGACCCTTTTTCTTCTACAGGGTGGCTTTGATCAGCCTTGACATGAGGCTTTGTGCCTAGTCTTACTGCGTCTTGTTATGCCGTGCTTGGTTTGTGTTCCTGGGAAGCCTGCTCTCCTCTGAAGGATCTGGGGAGAGGGCAGGTGAGGGTAACTGGTAGAAGTACAGGGAAGGGTGCAATGCATGAGAGAAGAACAAATAAAAAATATAAAGAACAAAACAAAGATGCCAATTAGCTGTTCGTGCCCTGGAGGAACACCCAGACTGAGAGAAACAGACACACACATGAACACACAGCACGCTATACTAAAAATCCGTAGACCAGGGGCCACACAGAGAAGGAGCCCAGCTGCTGGTAGCAGGTGGTGGTGCTGATCTCTTTGGGGGCTAGTACATTGCAGCGTGATGCTCAGGAGGACAGAGTCATAGTCAGCTGTGTGGGGCACCTCAGGTCGTGCACACACAAATAATTTCTCTCCCGGCTTTCTCTTTCTTCCTCAGGTTCAGATGGGCTCCAAAACAAATGCTGCTTGGCAGTTTCTCTTCTCCACTCTTGAGGTCAGTGGAAGACTGGCAGAGCGGGGCATAAATAGAAACTCACTGAGCTTACTAAGATAAACTCACTAAGATACACTGCCTGCCCTCTGATGACCTTGTGGTGAGTCTGGCCTGGGTTTCCCCCTAAAGCAGAGATGGATGGCATGGGGGCAAAAGCAACAGTTGTGTCTAGGATGAGGCTTGGCGTTGTATTCATCAAATATTAATGAGCACTCTTGACCATGCCTGTGACAGATGCTGGATCTGCTATGATCAACTAACGAGATTCTGTTTTCAGAGGGTGTGAGAGAGACTGACGTTAATCAGGGAAGTTCATTAGCTAAGGTGGAACAACAAGAGTTCATTAGGTCATACTTCAATATGAGGAAACAAGAGCTAAAGAACAGAAAGGGGGTAAATTGAAGCAGGAGGGAAGAAAGCTCTAGGCCCTGGGAAACGCATGTCTCAATTTCCTCATAACCATCATTCTACTCTTGGGTCCTGTGGACTTCGCTTGCATTAAAATTTCAAGTGCATATGAGATCGTCTATATTCTGTCCAGCTTGTTTTGCATTTTGATATGGCGTTTGAAACACAAAAAGTTTTGTCCTTGAGGTTTTGATTCTGGGGCCTCCCTAGTTTTGAAAACAGCAGAACACTGGGCTCCTGCCTGTGCACTATTGGTCCAGAATCTCAGATATGAGAAACACAGAATTACTCACCTAGATAAGATAATCAGACCAGAGAGTTTATTACTATCAGCACATAATGGCATGTGCAGACACAGCTCTGGCATGAGACAACATACTCCAGACCACAAAATGAAACCCAAAATCAGCCCTTAGTTCCAAATGAACCTGTAATCTTCTTCCTTCAACATCTGATATACTAGAAGCTCACTGGTTTATCTCACAGAATGGTATTGATCTCAATACCAAAACCACCAGGGGCTTATACAGCCACTGACTCTGGTCATCTGGCTGGGCCAGCGTGGTGTACTCATTGGACATTGAGTAAATGATACATGGAAGAGTGATGTGGTAGGTGGAAGCATTCATGGAAATCTCAACAGTAAAAAGAGAAAAGAGGCTGGTTCCATCCATTTACCTGCTAATTCCATGATTTCTTTGTTTGTAATAGCTGAGTAGTATTCCATTGTGTAAATGTGCCACATTTTCTGTGTCCATTCTTCACTTGAGGAACATGTAGGTTGTTTCCAGATTCTGGCTATTATGAATAAAGCTGCTATGAACATAGTTGAGCAAATGTCCTTATTGAATGGTGGGGCATCTTTTGGGTATATGCCCGGGAGTAGTATAGCTAGATCTTGAATTAGCACATTCTGAGAAAGCACAAGATTGATTTCCAGTGAAGCTTTACAAGGTTACATTCCCACCAGTAATGGAGGAGAGTTCCCCTTTCTCCATATCCTCTCCAGTATCGTCATCCCTTGAGTTTTTGATCTTAGCCATTCTGATGAGTGTGAGGTGGAATTTCAGGATCTAGGAAATCATGAAATTTGCAGGCAAATGGTGGGAACTAGAAAATATTATCCTGAGTGAGGTAACCCAGAAGAAGAAAGACACGCATGGTATAGACTCACTTATAAGTGGATATTAGCCATATAACATAGGTTAAACATACTAAAATCTATAGTTCTAAAGAAACTAAACAATAAGAGGACCCTAGGGAAAGGGCTGAAACCTCACTCAGAAGGGCAAACAGGACAGACATCAGAAGTAGGAGAAGACAAAGAACAGGACAGGAGCCTTCCAGAGGTGACCTATGAAAGCCTCTACCCACCAAGGTACAGAAGGAGATACTGAGACTCATAGCCAAACTTCAGGCAGAGTGCAGGAAACCCTATGGAAGAAGAGGGAGATAGAAAGACATGGAGGGGAAAGGAACTCCACAAGGTGACCAACAGAGCAAAAAAAAAAAAAAATTCCTGAGACCAAGGGAGCCTGCAGAGACTGATAATCCAACCAAGGACCATGCATGGAGAGGACCTAGATCCTCTGCTCAGAGGAAGCCCATAGGCTGCTCAGTTTCCAAGTGGTTTCCCTAGTAAGGGTGGCAGGGACTATCTCTGACATGAACTCAGTGGCTGGCTCTTTGATCACCTCCCCATGGGGGGGCGGGCAGTGCAGCCTTGCCAAGCCACAGAGGGAGTTGATACAGCCAGCCCTGATGAGACCTGATAGGGACAGGGCATAGGGGGAGAAGGGGGGGAGGATGGGACTAGGAGAAGATGAGGGAGGAGGCTACAGTAGGGATACAAAGTAAATAAATTGTAATTGATTAATTGATTGATTTTTAAAAACAAAACTAAAAAAAAAAAGAATAAAACTGTTATGAACAAAGTTAAGTGTCCTTGTTGTATGGCAGGGCATCTTTTGGTATGTATAGCTGGGTCTTGAGGTGAAGGAATTCCCAGATTTCTGAGAAAGTGCCAGATTGATTTCCAAAATTGTTGTACAAGTTTGCACTCCCACCAGCAATAGTGAAGTATTCCCCTTTCTCCATATCCTTGCCTGTATGTGTTGTAGCTTGAGTTTTTTGTTTGTTGATTTTGCATCGTACAACTTTATTTTTCAATTAATTTATTTTTTATTAATTGCAATTTTTTCATTTTGTATCCCAGTTGTAGCGCTGTCCTCATCCTCTCCCAATCCCGATCTCCCTAAACCCTCCTCTAGTCCACTGATAAGGGAGGTCCTCCTCCCCTTCCATCTGACCCTAGCCTATCAGGTCTCATCAGGACTGTCTGTATTTATCTGTATTTTCTCTACATTCTATCCTCTGGTACTCCACCTACTTTCCTTCCCTGTCCCCTCACATAAGGGAAACACACAGGGCCTTACCTAGGAGTCTAAGCTGGAAGGCGGGATTCCGGAGCCTTTCACACAGCAGCCCTGAACCACAATCACCCAGGTCATTCAGCTGCATGTCTACCTTTACCCAACTGGGGTTAGCCCTGATTGATGAGGCCAGTTCCTTGCAGCAGCTGGATACTAGCCCAGTGGATCCCCACCACTGTAGAGCCCTCCACAGCACAGACAATCACGGGAGCCATAAACCTCTGTCCCCATGGACTCTTCACTGTTGTGGGAAATGATTCTTAGCACCCTGTCCTTCCCGTTCCCCCATCCCTACCGTGTTACTCCACCATGAGTTTCTTCTTGAGATCATCCTAAACCTCTACTTACTGCCCAGAGACTGCGCAGTTCAGTGCAGCTAGAGTCATACCATGTGGGAAGTGGAGGCAGGAAGACCAGGAGGTCAGGATCATCCTCAGCTGCCCAGTGAGTTCAAGACCAGTCTGGGCTACACTAGACCTGGTTTCAGACAACAAAAACAAAACACACAGAGCACCAGAAATAGATGAACTGGCATGACATGCAGCCAATTCTGTAACGCCAAGGCTTGTGCCTCCCTGCTTGCTGCCATGGAAACCCCCTGCTCACAGACTTTCCCTTTAAAAATCCTGTTCACTCAGAGCTCAGGGTCCCACTTCTCTACTGCTGCATCAGTGAGACTTGGGTCCCCAGTTCGATCGCTCTCGTAATAAAGCTCTCATGCAATTGCATCAAGTCGTCTCCTGGTGGTCTCTGAGGGTCCTGTGAACCTGGCATTACAGGTATAGATGGAGAAACTGAGAGCCAGAGGAAGGTCAGGGAGAGTCAAGACCTAAGGAGATGGCTCACCCCTCAGCCACTATAGATGTCAGGATCCCACAGAGACCCTGCCTGAGTTCTCAAGGAGGTCCATGATCAGGTAAGGATGGGTTTCCTTCAGAGCATGGTAGAGTTGGTCTTTGATGTCCCTGCTCCAGGAGCGGCTGAGGCTGAAGAGCTTCCGCATCTTGTCTGGCTTGGTGGCTTCAGCCCGCACGGCCTCATACTCCTCCTCACTCAGCACCAGACCATGCAGCTTGTCCAAGACAGGGTCCACTGATGTCACACGAGCCACCAGCTGCTCCCGATGCTGGTCCACAAAGTGCAGCAAGACAGGAGCATCTAGGAGTGAAGATGAGAATGACAGTGAGCAAGGAAAAGCTCCTTCAGGGGCTCCTACTGGCTGCTCACTTCTTGCTCTTTTTATCTGAAGCCCTGGCTGCCCTTTGCCTCTGGAAGGTCATTTCTTCCTCTTCTTCTCCTTTTAAACAAAAACAGCTGTCAGAAATGTCTGTTATGAGCATTAGCCCAATTGGCTTTTGTCTGACACAGGATCTGACTGTGTGGTCCTTGGCTGGCCGAGAGCTCAGATCAGCCTGTTCTGCCTAGAGTGCTGGACTGAAGGCATATTGCCACCATGCCCATCTCCCAATCAGTTTTCAGTCAAGTTTAGAATTATGGGGTCATGTCCTGTAGCCTTCACAAATACAAGAAAATCTCAGGACTCAAACCCATGGTTGAAGCATTAGTCATTGGATGAAAGTACAATTTTTCATGTCTACCTTCCAGAAAAGCTGAATCCAAAAGAAATTTAATGTCTCCTTTCTCACTGCCCTTCTCTCAAGGTTCAGATGATCTACCAGCAGAATACCATTGGCCTCTCTGGGCTCTCACAGTCTTTACTAACCTCTGGGGGCTGGAGCAGTCCTGGGCAGGGCAGGTCTGAGGTCCCCTGGAAGAAAGGAGACAGAAGCATCTGCAATGATGCCAATACCCACAGAGTGCACTCTGTGACAGTCCCACCCATGCCTGAGATCTTGAGAATGAACCACAAATTCTGATATTGTCTGGAAGGTGAGCATTTCCTTGGTTATACAGGGTATCTTAGTCCCTGAGCCTTAGTCATAGAGAGAAAACATGTGAACGAGCAATACATGATCACAACCCCAATTTTATCCTAGACTGAATTCCTCACAGTGAACGAACCAAGTCCCTTGCCAGATGGATTAAATCAGTTGACATCTATTTTTTTGTTAAAATAAATAAATAAAAACCTACTTTTTTTGCTCTTGTTTGACCATTATACTCACAAGCCACAAACTTGTATTCAAGATTTGGTGGTAGAGTCAAGACAAAATAAGACTGAACACATGGAAAGAGTGAGCAAAATTTTGTCACAAGTGAATGAGATTAATAAACTGCAGCTCATGAATAAGCCCCAAGTTGACAAGACCCTACATTCACCGTGCTCTAACAGTTTAGGAGTCAGCCCAAGGACCCAGTTTGTAGTATTGGAAGCTTGGTTCCATCTGTATGAAGGAAGGATCGTTTTGCCTACAGTCCATGCTTGCTGGACCATCTTGGTGCATCCTGACTTGTAGATAAACTTAAGCATCTAATGAAGAAAGTAACTGAGTGACCAGGAATATTAGAACCAAGATGTAAGATTGGGGTACAAGTGGGCTGTGATTACAATCTTCCAATGCCTGAGTACTTTCCTACATGGAAAGGAAAAGATCTTAGTGAGTTCCAAAGGACAGTGTTAAGAAAACAAATATGTGGAAGAGGTTGGCTTAATATAAAGAAAAATAGCAACATTGCTCCCATCAACTAAGCATTTATGAACAGCATTTCACTTTCCCAAACATCCTACCAGTTCCTCACTCTTATCTTCAGTGTAGAGGCGAGGAAGGTCAGACTCATCTGTTAAGTCATTTTCTAGGACTTCCTGATGAGTAATGCTGGAGTGAGATTCTAACCCTGGCCTGATGCTGGAGCAGGACAGTTCCCCGCCTGTGTATCATGCAGGTGAAGGCAGAGCAAAGACTATTCTCTGACACATGTGTAGTCTATTTGTAGCATCGCAGAAGCAGGAGCCACCACTGTGTGACACCTGACAAGGGCTGGGCATCCCCAGAGGTCTGATCAGAGGAGCTTGGTTTTGGCATTGTGGGTGCTGGACTAGGGCTGTACTGTTACTGAACTTAAAAATTTTCACAGTTTCCTCCTGTCTATGTCATCTTGAAAGTATGCATGAGTTAAAATAGTAAACAAATAAAACAAAACAAAATGGTGGGCAGAAAACATATCAATAGAAATGCAAAAACTCTGCAACAAAGTCTTTAAAACATACATTAAAGCAATAAATCGAGGAAGACCTCAGAAGATGACTCCCCAGCCACGCTTGGGTGAATCAATACTGTGAAAATAGTCACCCTACCAAAAGCACTCTACACAGTCAGTGCTGTGCCAATCAGGAGTCCAGGGACATTCCTAACAAACAATAGGAAAAATCACGGAAACACGCATGGAACCATAAGAGACACAGATAGCCAATGTAAACGTCAACAAAAACCCTGTTCTGGGAAGGGTCAGCACACCTGACTTCAAATTAACGCTAAAGCCATAGTAATTAAAGCAGCATGGTAAGGACAGACACAGACACCCAGGCCAATGGAGCAGAACAGACGATCTAGATAAAATCCACAGAACCCCCAGCTACCCTGTCTTTGATGAAAAGTCAAAATATACTAGAAAAAAAAAAGACAGACCATTTAACAAATGGAATTGGAGAACCTAGATGGGAACATGGTGAGGAATTCCACTCGATGCCTGAACATCACATTTAAAAACTCAACGCGACGGAGGGGCAAGATGGCGGTGCCGGGAGGACTCTCATTCTGAGCAGCAGCACAGCAGGATCAGCACAGTGAACAGCAATCAGAACTCTCGGCCATAAAACACAATCATTGTGTTTCCCAGGTGAGAGGATACCCCACGGTGGGGGATTCAATCAGCTTTTAACTCACCCGGCTAAACCGCGGAAGAGATCCGGGTTCCACCAGACGCTTGGCTGCCGGCCGCCAGCCCCAGCCCCAGCCCCAGCCCAGAGCCACAAGCCAGTATCTCTGGTCCAGGTCCCAGACTGAACCTTGGGCACCACACTATCAGAGACTGGAATTTTCAGTCGAGAGATAACCCCAGGGTACAGGAAACTATTGGGACCGGCCTTAGGTCACCCAGACATCCCCTGGAAAAGACTCGGGCGGGTTCCACGGGCACCCCAGGAGCCAGCCCGGAGCCAGAGCCGGGGACCCAGGTTCCGGCACAGAGCCCTGCCTGCCTGCGCGCCTGATTCGCCGCCGGAGATAGAAACTGCGGGTCTGATCTCAGAGCACTCAGCTCACCCCCAACCTGAAAAGGTCCCCGGAAAATTACCCAGCTTAGGGAGCCACTCAGGCTCCCAAAAGCCACAAAGGCAGACACAGGCAGTTTCTGCGCACCAGACAGCTGGCAGAGACTGAGCCACCATCACACAGCTGTGCTCCAGGCACAGGCAAATTTCTGTGGCCAGCCAGCTGGCGGACACTGAGCAGTGTGCACCAGGGCAAAAAAAGACACTAGGAGTCTGTGTCTCCAGAGAATCCACGGGGAAGGAAGGAAACTGTACTGATCTAAATCACCCAATCCTTCCCTAGAAAAAGTCTAGCAGTCTAGTGGGGCCGAGGCGCCAGCACTCAGCTGTGCTCCAGACACAAGCACAAACAGTTGAGGCGCACCTGATGTCCAACTGGGTCACAGCAGCTGATCATTAAATTTGCAACAAGAAACCCAGAAACAGGGCAGCTGCCCTCAGGACTTCCCTGGGTGAGAGGAGAACCCTCTCGACTAACAAAGACCACAGTTACCACTCAGGTCTATATCCCTGAGGTGAGCAACTCCTGAAAAAACACCAGCCATCCAGGGACTATACCCAAAAAGCTGAGAAGACATCCTTCAGGAAAAACCAGCTTTCTGCAAAGGGGATTCTCTCCACCACAGGATCCCCAGGAACCACCAGAAAATAACCCCAAACTCCTAAGATAACACAATGGGTAGAGGCCAGCGTAAAAGCTCAAGCAACAAAAGACAGAGCAATATGGCATCTCCAGAACCCAGTTACCCAGGGGCAAGTAGCCCTGGACACCCCACCATAACTGAAATCCAAGAAGATGATCTAACAAGTATGCTCATGAAGATGATAACAGAGGAAACAAATAAAGATTCGTAAAGACATAGAGGAAGATAAACTCAAACAGAATATTGCCATCCGTAAAGAAATAGAGGAAGCTGCAGCCAAACAGTTTATGGCCTTTAGAAAGGAAATGTTTAAAACACTGAATGAAATGATAGAAACAGAGTTGAAGGAACTAAAAGAAAAACAGGAAAGTACAATCAGACAGGTGAAGGAAGTAAACAAAACAACTCAAGACCTGAAGATAGAATTGGAAAAATTAAAGAAAACACAAATGGAAGAAATAATGTAAAGGAAGAATCTAGGGAAGAAAACAGGAACTACAGAGGTAAGCATAACCAACAGACTAAAAGAGATGGAAGAAAGAATCTCAGGTGTAGAAGATACAATGGAAGAAATCGATGTATCTGTCAAAGAAAATGTTAAATCCGAAAAATTCCTGACACAGACCGTCCAAGAAATGCAAGACAATATGAAAAGACAAAACCTAAGAATAATAGGTATAGAGGAAAAAGAAGACTCCCTTCTCCAAGGCCCAGAAAATATTTTCAACAAAATCATTGAAGAAAATTTCCCCAAGCTAAAGGAGAGGCCAATTAGAATACATGAGGCCTACAGAACACCCAACAAATTTGACCAGAAAAGAAAATCCTCCCGCCACATAATAATCAAAACAGTAAGTATACAGAACAAAGAAAAAATACTAAAAGCTGCAAGGGAAAAAGGCCAAGTAACATATAATGGCAAACCCATTAGAATCACACCTGACTTTTCAACAGAGACTATGAAAGCCAGAAGGGCCTGGACGGATATCATGCAGACCCTAAGAGAACACAGATGTCAGCCCAGGCTACTATACCCAGCAAAACTCTCAGTCCTCATAGATGGAGAAAACAAGATATTCAATGACAAAAACAAATTTCAACAATACCTACAAACAAATCCAGCATTACAGAAGACACTGGAAGGGAAAATACAACCCAAGAAAGCTAGCTACATTCAAGAAAACACAGGAAATAAATAACCTCACTTCAGTAAAACAAAAAGCAACCAAGCACACAACCTGATGACCACAGCCAACATCAAAATCAAGAGATCTAACAGCCACTGGTCATTAATCTCTCTCAACATCAATGGACTCAACTCTCCAATAAAAAGACACAGATTAACAGAATGGATACGTAAACAAAACCCAGCAATCTGTTGCATACAAGAAACACACCTAAGACACAAAGATAGACATTACCTGAGGGTAAAGGGTTGGAAGACGACTTTCCAAGCAAACGGACCCAAGAAGCAAGCAGGAGTAGCCATTCTAATATCTGATAAAATAGACTTTCAACCAAAATTAATCAAAAGAGATGGGGAAGGACACTTCATACTCATCAAGGGAAAATTCCACCAGGAAGACATCACAATCCTGAACATCTATGCCCCAAATACAAGGGCACCCACATTTGTGAAAGAAACATTGATAAAATTTAAAGCACATATAGATCCACACACATTAATAGTGGGAGACTTCAACACCCCACTCTCAACAAAGGACAGGTCAACCAAACAGAAATTAAACAAAGAAACAATGTCTCTGACAGAGGTCATGAATCAAATGGACCTAACAGACATTTACAGAACTTTACACCCAAACACAAAAGAATTTACCTTCTTCTCAGCACCTCATGGAACCTTCTCCAAAATAGACCACATAGTGGGTCACAAAGTGAGCCTCAACAGATACAAGAAGATTGAAATAATCCCATGTATCTTGTCTGATCACCATGGAATAAAGCTGGACCTCAACAATAACAGAAATAACAAAAAGCCTACACACACATGGAAACTGAACAACTTGTTACTAAATGACAGCTGGGTCAGGGAAGAAATAAAGAAAGAAATTAAAGTCTTTCTAGAAATCAATGAAAATGAAGACACAACATACCCGAACTTGTGGGACACAATGAAAGCAGTGCTAAGAGGAAAGTTCATAGCACTAAGTGCCTTCAAGAAGAAATTCGAGACAGCTCATTCAAGCACCCTAATGGCTCACTTAAAAACCCTAGAAAAAGAAGAAGCAGACACACCAAGAAGGAGTAGACGGCTGGAAATAATCAAACTCAGGGCTGAAATCAATCAATTGGAAACAAATAAAACAATTCAAAGAATCAATGAAACCAAGAGCTGGTTCTTTGAGAAAATCAACAAGATCGACAAACCCTTAGCCAGGCTCACTAAAAGGCAGAGAGACACCACCCAAATCAACAAAATCAGAAATGAAAAGGGGGATATAACTACAGACACTGAGGAAATCCAAACAATCATTAGGACTTACTTCAAAAGTCTATATGCCACAAAATTTGAAAATCTAAATGAAATGGACAATTTTCTTGATCGATTTGACTTACCAAAGCTGAACCAGGACCAGGTAAATCAACTAAATAGACCTATATCCCCCAAAGAAATAGAAGCGGTCATCAAAAGTCTCCCATCCAAAAAAAGCCCAGGACCAGATGGCTTCAGCGCAGAATTCTACCAGACCTTCAAAGAAGAGCTAACACCAATTCTCTTCAAACTATTCCACAAAATAGAAACAGAAGGAATATTACCAAATTCATTCTATGAAGCCACAGTCACCTTGGTACCTAAACCTCACAAAGACTCAACAAAGAAAGAGAATTTCTGGCCAATCTCCCTTATGAACATTGATGCAAAAATACTTAATAAAATACTTGCAAACCGAATCCAAGAACACATCAAAGATATTATCCACTATGACCAAGTAGGCTTCATCCCAGGTATGCAGGGGTGGTTCAATATACGGAAATCCATCAATGTGATCCACCATATTGACAAACTGAAAGAAAAAAACCACATGATAATCTCCCTAGAGGCTGAAAAAGCCTTTGACAAAATCCAACATCCATTCATGTTCAAAGTATTGGAGAGATCAGGGATACAAGGCACATATCTAAACATAGTAAAGGCGATATACAGCAAGCCTATAGCCAACATCAAACTGAATGGAGAGAAACTTAAAGCAATCCCACTGAAATCAGGGACAAGACAAGGCTGCCCACTCTCTCCATATCTCTTCAACATAGTGTTGGAAGTCCTTGCTAGAGCAATAAGACAGTTGAAGGAGATCAAGGGGATACAAATTGGAAAGGAAGAAGTCAAATTATCACTTTTTGCAGATGATATGATAGTATACGTGAGTGACCCCAAAAACTCTACCAGGGAACTCCTACAGCTGATAAACACCTTCAGCAAAGTGGCAGGATACAAAATTAACTCAAAAAAATCAGTAGCCCTCCTGTATACAAAAGACAAAAGGGCTGAGAAAGAAATTAAGGAAACAACACCCTTCACAATAGCCACAAATGACATAAGGTACCTCGGAGTAACCCTAACCAAGGAAGTCAAAGACTTGTATGAAAAAAATTTCAAATCTCTGAAGAAAGAATTAGAAGAAGATATGAGAAGATGGAAAGATCTCCCATGCTCATGGCTTGGTAGGATTAACATATTAAAAATGGCCATCTTACCAAAAGCAATCTACAGATTCAATGCAATGCCCATCAAATTACCAACACAATTCTTTACAGACCTGGAAAGGAAAATTCTCAACTTCATATGGAATAACAAGAAACCCAGAATTGCTAAAACAATCCTCTACAATAAAAGATCTTCTGGAGGTATCTCCATCCCTGATCTTAAGTTGTACTATAGAGCAACAGTTTTAAAAACTGCATGGTACTGGCATAGAAACAGAATGGTGGATCAATGGAACCGAACAGAGGACCCAGAAATAAACCCACACACTTATGGACACCTGATCTTTGACAAAGACGCCAAAACCATACAATGGAAAAAAGATAGCATCTTCAACAAATGGTGCTGGTCTAACTGGATGTCTACATGTAGAAAAATGAAAATAGATCCATACTTGTCACCCTGCACAAAACTGAAGTCCAAGTGGATCAAAGACCTCAACATAAAACCAGACACATTAAATCGGCTTGAAAAAAAAGTGGGAAATACCCTAGAACTCATTGGTACAGGGGAAAACTTCCTGAACAGAACACCAACAGCACAGGCTCTAAGAGCAACAACTAATAAATGGGACCTCATGAAACTGAAAAGCTTCTGTAAAGCAAAGGACACCATCATCAAAACAAAGCGACCACCTACAGATTGGGAAAGAATCTTCACCAACCCTTTATCTGACAGAGGACTCATATCCAGTATATATAAAGAACTAAAGAAGCTGAAAAGCAGCAAACCAAGTAATCCACTTAAAAAATGGGGAACAGAGCTAAACAGAGAATTCTCTGTAGAGGAATACCGAATAGCAGAGAAGCACTTAAAGAAATGCTCAACCTCACTAGCCATTAGGGAAATGCAAATCAAAACAACCCTGAGATTTCACCTTACACCCATGAGAATGGCCAAGATCAAAAACTCAAATGACAACACATGCTGGAGAGGTTGTGGAGAAAGGGGAACCCTTCTCCACTGCTGGTGGGAATGTAAACTTGTACAACCACTCTGGAAATCAATCTGGCGCTTTCTCAGACAACTAGGAATAGCGCTTCCTCAAGATCCAGCCATACCACTACTGGGCATATATCCAAAAGAGGCTCAAGTACACAAAAAGGACATTTGCTCAACCATGTTTGTAGCAGCTTTATTTGTAATAGCCAGAAGCTGGAAACAACCCAGATGCCCCTCAACTGAAGAATGGATGCAGAAATTGTGGTACATCTACACAATGGAATATTACTCAGCAATGAAAAATAAGGAAATCATGAAATTTGCAGGTAAATGGTGGGATCTGGAAAGGATCATCCTGAGTGAGTTGTCCCAGAAGCAAAAAGACACACATGGTATATACTCACTCATATAGACATACAACATAGGACAAACCCACTAAAACCTGTGCATCTAAAGAAACTAAGCAAGAGAGAGGACCCTAACTAAAACGTCCAATCCCCATCCAGAAAGGCAAAGAGGATGGACATCAGAAGAAGAAGAAAACAGGAAACAACCTAGGAACCTACCACAGAGGACCTCTGAAAGCCTCTGCCCTTCAGACTATCAAAGCAGATGCTGAGCCGGATGGGCAACTGTTGGGCAGGTGAACGGAATTTTAGGTAAGAACTGGGAAATAGTAAGAGCTGGAGAGGACAGGGTCTCCACAAGGAGAGCAACAGAACAAGAAAATTTGAACATAGGGAACTTCCCAGAGACTCATACTCCAACCAAGGACTATTCATGGAGATAACCTAGAACCCCTGCACAGATGTAGCCCAGGGCAGTTCAGAGTCCAATTGGGTTACATAGTAATGTGAAGAGGGACTGCCTCTGACATAATCTGATTGGCCTGCTCTTTGATCACCTCCCTCTGGGGGGGGAGCAGCCTTACCAGGCCACAGTAGAGGACAATGCAGCCACTTTTGATGTGAACTGAGAGACTAAGATCAGAAAGGAGAGGAGAACCTCCCCTATTAGTGGACTTGGGGAGTGGCATGCAAGCAGAGGGAGGAGTGAGGGTGGGATTGGGAGGAGAGGAGGGAGGGGCTTATGGGGGGATGCAGAATGAATAAAGTGTAATTGATGAAAAATTTAAGAAAAAAGGGAAAAAAATAATTTAAGAAACTTAAATGACTTTCAAAATTGGAGGAAAACATGGAGTTAGTCAATTGGCATGGAGCACGTCTCGCCCCTGGGGGCAATGGTCTCCTGAACCTACTCAGACCTCGGACACCACCACTGCTAGTTCTAGAACTGACGCAGGATGTTCCAACGAGGGGTTAAGGCTTCTCATAATATTTCCTATAAGCCCACACCTGTTTGTCTATATCCCCCATTTTTATTCATTATTAGCCAGATAGAGCCAACTAATTGTGGTAATGATACTTGCTTTTTTGCCCAATGCTGGAATGCTAGTAAATTTAGGTATGCCCTGGTTACTCGCATGCCTCACTGGGTGCCTGTGCCCATTGATGCCCCTCACGCTATGACTCTCTTCAGACAGAAAAGGGATCTTGGAACTACAGCCACCATTGTTACTACCATCTCATTGACGGCTGTTGGAGCTACCACCAGGGCATTAGCCATGAGTCATACTGGGCAGACTGCTCAGACCCTGAATAATCATTTAGCCAATGTAGCTCATGCCTTAGTTGTACATAAAGGAATTAATGCTCAACTAAAAGGAAGCTTGATGGTGTTCAATCAGAGGATTGACCTCTTGCAGGAGCAAATTGATACCCTATGGCAAATCGCTCAACCTGGCTGTCAATGAAAATATTCTGGACTTTGAGTCAGTAGCATACAACATGAGAATTTTTCCTGTGCTGCAAATCTGTCTAAACAATTGTCGAGCTGTATTTTAGGTAATTGGACTGGAGAATTCGATACTACGATGGAGCAGCTGAGAGTGGCCATTGTCACAGTAAATTCTACTGGAGTGGACGCAGGACTAGCCACAGGATTATCAACATGGATTGCTGCAGCCATGAATCATCTGAAGGAATGGGTGGGCATGGGAGCGTTAGCAGGCCTTCTGGTGTTGGTCTCCTTGGTTTGCCTGTGGTATATATGCAAGATTCGAGTCTCACAACAGTGTGATGCAGCCATGATCATTCAGGCCTTTACAGCCATTGAAGCAGGACATTCTCCCCAAGCATGGTTGGATACCATAAAAAGCTAAAATGATACGCTCAGGATGCGAGGCTAAGCACTGCACTCAGGGTCAGCTGCTTTCGACCCAGAGAAGAGCATGTCTGATTGCATGCGGGTTGATGCCCCAGGTCCCGCCTCTGAGAAAAAGGTATCGGACGGGTCTGATGCTCTTTGGGTGGATGACACCTAAATGAACATCTGTACAAAGTCCCAATTTATTTCTAATATCAGAGATCAGACCTCTACTCTTGCCTGATGCGTCTAAAACAAAAAGGGGGAACTGTAGAGAGCTGCGGAATGCTATGCCTTAAAGATGGAGCTGGTTTCCGCCTTCCACCTTCCCGATGGTGAGTGCTCTCTGTCACGAACAACTCCACATTTGGCTAAGACCGAGGATCTGGCTTGCTTCCATGTATGTGGACCTATCTGCATTGCCCCCGTGGCACGCCTGGGTTGGCTACCCAGAGGCTATTTAAGCTGTGGGCTGGCTTTCCCCAGGGTCCGAGGATTGTTCAATGTTCCTGAATAAACTGCATTGAAAAAATAAATAAATAAATAAAAACTCAACGCAATGTAAGAACAAATACCTGAATCAGGCAGAGGAAAGGGGAGGAGAACATTTCAACAGAGCAGCACAGGTAAGAATTGTCTGGACAAGACTCTGGTTCACAGGAAGCAGAAACAGTAGTAAATGTGTCAGATCTCGTGACACTGAAAAGTCCTGGATAGTAGAGGTGTAAAGATCCATGCAGGGATGGGACAAACTGTTTCCTGGCTAACATCTGCCAGTAGAAGAGCAAGCAGGATATACATGGAAATCAAAATCCTGAATTCCAAGGAGAGGAAGAGGAGAGAATACCTCAGCAGAAGATAGAGAGAAGGCTTGTGAAGTGCTTCTTGTAGCATGGAATGACCGCGGCCATCATGAACTCATAACAGTGCACCTGCTGTCTCTGGAGAGGTAAGCATCCCTTCTGTAAGCTGCTGGTGAGCTCACTGTGTTCTGCTGGGTAGTTCAAAACCCACGCAGAAGGTCCCAGTGAGCTTTGTGAGATGAAGGAAAACCTTTTGATGGCGCCAAAGAGAGTTATAGAAAACAGGTGGGCTGGGAGGAGTAGGAGAGAGAGGAGAAGGTTTTTTCTTATTTTCTTTTTTTAATGTGGAGTGACTGGAATGTATTGTATGCATGTATAAAATGTTAAAAATAACATTTATCAATTGACATTATGCATGTATTGAAGAGCACATACCTCGTGTTGGAAAATCCTGTCACTTTAAAGCTGAGCTGTTATGTGAACTGGAGCCTGACGCTTTGTGCGTCTCAGCCTGTCATCTCCAGGGAGGTGGGGGCAGAAACCTGGATGCCGGACTGAGAAACTGGGGCTTAGAGTAGGGGTGCTTTGTATGTGATGTGTTCTGTGATAAGTGGTCATGTGTGGAAGGATTAGTCCTGCAGCAGTATCCTGAGGGACTGGCCCTGACGGCTGTGATTTTATGAGTGAACCATGCACTAATGCTCTCATTGTGTGAATACTGAGAACAGAAACAGTCATGGAGAAGTGCACAGTGGAGGAAGCTACCGCCGGGGCATGACCTGGAAGAGAGGATCTTGCCTGGGCTGTCTCTCCTCTCCTCCTCTCCTCCTCTCCACCTCCTCCTCCACTCCCCCTCTGCCTGCTTTGGAGCTGCCCTGTGAACAGCCTCCTCTCTCACAGGGAAGCCCCCACTTCCATCATGTCCTCTTTCACCTCAGGCTCAGAGAGATGGGGGCAGCTGACCATTGGCTGAAACTTGCTCAAGGACCTGAATGCAAACACGCCTTTCTCCTTTTGAAGTTGTTTGCATCACGTACTTTGTCACAATTGGGAAAAGCTGACTAGCCTAGCATCTCAGGCTACACTGTGCTCATACCACAACTTATATAGCTGATCTGGTCACTTCATGGCACCAAGAATTAATGACAGTACACTTCTCTCTCTCCTTTCTTTCCTTCAACCTTTAGGGTCTTTGGCTTTCAACTAATTTACCTGGTTTCAGCAAGGCCTCCCACATGAGATTCATATGCTTCTTGTCTATGATTTGCAGCTTAATCCCCGAACCCATGTGGCCAACATAGATCTCAGAGAAGAGCTGGGATTCCCCAGGGCTCCGGTAGCACAGCTCCAGTTCCTAGAGAGAGAGAGGCAGAAGGAGACAGAGAGGCAGAGAAAGACATAGAGAGACAGAGACAGAGAGAGTTGCTGTGTGAGAACTCACTACTCATTCTGTGAAGGAGGAATGTCTCCACTCCCAAACTCTCTTGATCTTGCTCACCACGTTAGACACTGGCTGTCTTTTGCACTGAGGTAACACACAGCCTTTGAACATACATCTTACTCTGAAGGTTGCAGCTCTGGTGGAACCCCATCATGCTGTTTCTTTTCTCAAACTCTGACAAAACCCTGACAGGAAGCAACTTAATGAAGGACTTATATTGCTATTTAGCTTCTTGGGGGATGCAGGGAAGCTGGGGCTCCTTTCTTTGTGGCATGGACTCATGGTTTGGCTTGTTATAGTCTCAGATTGAGCAGTCTGAGGTGGGGAGCAGGGCATGGCTGTAACCCTCAAGGCCTGCCACTGATTACCTGCTTCTCCTAGTCAGTCCTCCTGTATTTGTTTACACAAATTCCCAAATAGTACTACTATCTGGATCCAGTGTTTAAACATTTACACTGTCAGATGAGTGGGAGCTCATCCTGAAAGTCCTGCTCACACATCCTCAGCCTGGGCTGGCCAGGCTCCATGTTACCTGGACCCTTCTCTGCCAGAATGAATCTAATTCCTCAGGGCCTGATCTGCATTCCTGTGTGGTCCCTTAAATCATTCCACCTAACTTTGATGTTTAGGTGATAAGTCTTGCTCATCCCAATCCCAGTTGCTTTTTCCCCATTCCCAGTTTGCTGCAAAGCCTTGTGACCTGCCCCACAGGCTTCCCAAGCCTGACATCAGACCCTGACGAGCAGCAGACAGCTGGATGCTCACCTTTGGGATGATTTCCAGCCCCTCAGACCCAGACACGATGTAGCGGGAGCCGATGTAGAAAGAGTCTACGGGGGGTGGCTTGTTTATTCGCACAAACTGGAACTTCATTTCTTCATCATCAATGGCCTAGGGAACATTGCAGACAGAGATTTAGCTAGATTTCTGGGCTACAATTGGCTACAATTCTGGTCTGAATAAGGAGAGATGGCAGATGACTACATTTTTGTGGAATAGGGTGATGACACCAGGGCACCCTTCTACCTTGAGTTCTGCCGCACAGATGGTTGGATTATTGGCCCCTGTCTTGTTCATTTTGGGAACAGGGTCACTGCCACTGAAAAAAGGAGCTGCCTAGCAGTTGTGCATAGAGCATTTTCATCCTTCTTGTGGGTGTAAAGAGGCTGTAGAAGGTTGTTCAGTGATTAGTAAATGGGCATCAGAGACAGTTGAGGGAGAGTTTGGTGTGTGGGGACCAAGAAAAAGGCAGAACTATATACATACATCAGGTTTCTCTGAATAGAAATGTATACCAGCTCCCAGTTTAGAATCTCTCCAAGGCACTCACTAGCTACAACTCAAGTTTTCTGGCACCCACCCAGGACCCACTTTTGTGGTTCTCAGTGTCACCTTCCGAATGGTGCAGTCATTGGGGATCAGGTAGAGGTGAAGTGTGACATCCTCAAGATGGAGGTGATAGTAGATCAGTGTGATGGAAGTGATGGGGATGAAGTGTCCTACAGCAGGGATCATTCTCAGTAGAACTCCAATTGGGGAGAAGCTTGGGTTTTCTAGGACTGTGTAGTGCTGCTCCACACTGGCTGGCGTTTCTAGGACCATCCCATGTTCTTGAAAGTGGGCCACATGGAACAAGGAGATGTCCACCTGTCCCTCTGCGAAAGAACAATCAAAGATGCAGATTTAGTGTTTCCATTGATCCATACTTAGATGGGAAAATAGTACCCAATGATTTAGAATGACTGGTGGTTTGAATGAGAATAGGCCCTTATATTTGTTGGAACTATTTGGGAAGGATTAGGAGCTATTCCCTTGTTGAAAGAGCTGTGTCACTGGTGGGCTTTGAGGTTTGAAAAGCTCATATTAATTTTCCTTTCCTTCCTTCCTTCCTTCCTTCCTTCCTTCCTTCCTTCCTTTCTTCCTTCCTTCCTTTCTTCCTTCTCTCTCTCTCTCTCTCTCTTTCTTTCCTTCTTTCTTATTATTAATTTTTATTTTTTATATCAATCACAGGTTATTTACTTTGTATCCCAGCCGAACCCCCTCCATCATTCCCTCCCAACCCCATTCTCCCTCCCTCATCTCCTTCCTACCCTTTTCCAAATCCACTGCTAGGGGAGGTTCTCCTCCCCTTCCATCTGACACTAGCTTATCAGGTATCTTCAAGACTGGCTGCCATGTCCTCCTCTGTGACCTAGCAAGGCTGTTCCTCCCTCAGGGTGCGGGTGGGGTATAAAGGAGCCAGTTGTTGAGTTCATGTCAGAAATAGTTGCTGTTCCCTTTTCTAGGGAAACCAACTTGGATACTGAGCTGCCATGGGCTACATCTGATCAGGTGTTTTAGGTTATATCCATACATGGTCCTTGATTGGAGAAACAGTCTCATTGAGGACACCTGTGCCTTGATAGATTTTGTCTTTGTGGAGCTACTGTCCTTTCCAGGTCATATTAACTCCCCTTTTTATTGTATGATTTCCTGCACTCTGCCCAAGGTTTGGTTGTGAGTCTCTGCATCTGCTTTGATACACTGCTATGTAGAGTCTTTCAGAGGCCCTCTGCAGTAGGCTTCTTTCCTGTTACTTGTTTTCTCCTTCTTCCCATGTCCATCCCATTTCTTTTTCTAAGTGAGGATTGACCATCTTACCCTGGGTCCTCTTTCTTGTTTATCTTCTTTAGGTGCACATATTTTAGTATGTTTATCCTATCTTGCAGGTCTATATAAGTGAGTATATATCATGCGAGTCTTTCTGCTCCTGGGATACCTCACTCAAGATGATCTTTTCCAGATCCAACCATTTGCCTGCAAATTTCATGATTTCCTTGTTTTTAATTGCTGAGTAGTATTCCATTGTGTAAAAGTACCACAATTTCTGTACCCATTCCTCTGTTGATGGACATCTGGGTTGTTTCCAGGTTCTGGCTATTATGAATAAAGCTGCTGCAAACATGGTTGAACAAATGTCCTTGTTGTGTACTTGAGCTTCTTTTGGATATATGCCTAGGAGTAGTATAGCTGGATCTTGAGGAAGCACTATTCCTAATTGTCTGAGAAAGCGCCAGATTGATTTCCAAAGTGGTTGTACAAGTTTACTTTCCCACCAGCAATAGAGGAGGGTGCCCAATTCTTCACAACCTCTCCAGTATGTGTTGTCATTTGAGTTTTTAACCTTTGCCATTCTGATGGGTGTAAGGTGAAATCTCAGGGTGTTTTGATTTGCATCTCTGATGGCTAAGGACGTTGAGTATCTCTTTAGGTGTTTCTCTGCCATTCTATATTCCTCTACAGGGAATTCTTTGTTTAGTTGGATTGCTTGATTCATTGCTTTTTAACTTATTTAGTTCTTTATATATTCTGGATATATATATATATATATCTGACAGCCCTCTGTCAGATATAGGGTTAGTGAAGATCCTTTCCCAGTCTGTAGGCTGTCGTTTTGTTTTGATGACAATGTCTTTTGCTTTACAGCTTTTCAGTTTCATGAGGTCCCGTTTATTTATTGTTGATCTTAGAGCCTGTGCTGTTGGTGTTCTGTTGAGGAAGTTTTCCCCTTTGCCACAGAGTTCCAGGATCTTCCCCACTTTTCTCCTAACTGATTTAATGTATCTGGTTTTATGTTGAGGTCTTTCATCTACTTGGACTTTAGTTTTGTGCAGGGTGATAGGTAGGGATCTATTTTCATTTTTCTGCATGTAGACGTCCAGTTAGATCAGCACTGTTTGTTGAAGATGCTGTCTTTTTTCCATTGAATGGTTTTGGCTTCTTTGTCAAAAATCAAGTATTCATAGGTGTTTGGATTTATTTCTGGATCTTCTATTCGGTTCCATTGATCCACCTTTCTGTTTCTATGCCAATTCCATGCTGTTTTTATTACTATTACTCTGTAGTACAGCTTGAGATCAGGGATAGAGATACAGGATCGTTTTGAAAATTCTGGGTTTTTTGTTTCTCCATATGAAGTTTTTCTTTCAAGGTCTGTAAAGAATTGCATTGAATCTGTAGATTGCTTTTGTCAGGATGGCCATTTTCACTATGTTAATCTTACCAATCCATGAGCATGGGAGATCTTTCCATCTTCTGATTTCTTCAATTTCTTCCTTCAGAGACTTGAAGTTTTTTTCAAACAGGTCTTTCACCTGCTTGGTTAAAGTCACCCCAAGGTACTTTATGTTATTAGTGGCTATTGCGAAGGGTGTTGTTTCCCTGATTTCTTTCTCGCCCTTTTGTCTTTGGTATACAGGAGGTCTTCAGATTTTTTTAAGTTAATTTTGTATCCTGCCACTTTGCTGAAGGTGTTTATCAGCTGAAGGAGTTCTCACAGTGTAGATCAGGTTAGCCTTGAACTCAGAACTGCACCTGCCTCTGCCTCCTGAAATCTGGGATTAAAAGCATGTTCTACCACACTGTCTCTGAGAGTCATTTTTAATCCTCAAAGCCTCACCCCCCAGTGAAACACCCACAAAGCCATACCTAATCCTTCCCAAATACTTCCACCAGCTGGGGACCAAGTATTTAGATATGGGAGCCTATGGGAGCCATTCTCGTTCAAACCACCACAAGAGAACCCTCAAAAAAGTCAGTGTAGCAAAAGGGGGGAAAAGGTTCTGCAGAGACAGGGCTTTGTAGTCTACAGTGAAAGGATGGGGACCAAGAACAGTGGGGAAATCTCAGTTAAATTCTGGATTTAAAGGAAAAAAACCTCTTAAAGCTGGGGTTGGCTTTTCCCCTGTAGTCAGAAGAAACTTAAACAGTGTTGAGACTTGATAGACTATGGCGACTTCGAGGTTGGACTGAATGCATTTTCACATTATGATCTGGCTGCAAGCCTATGGGGGCAGGGGGTGGTTAATGTGGCAAGTGTTTTCACCCACTGAGCCATGTTGCCAAACTTAAAGAAGAAAAAGTGTGTGTGTGTATACCTATACATATATATATATAATAAATTTATTAACATAGTTATTATATAACAAACTATTTGGGAAAGATGGAATTATTTTTGGTTTTTGTGTTGTTTTGTTTTGAGACAGGGTTACTACATATAGGCCTACTGTCCTGGAACTCTGTAGACCAGGCTGGTCTCAAAGTCAGATATCCACCTGCCTCTGTCTCTGAAGAGCAGGGAGTAAAGGCATATGCCATTACGCCCAGCTTAGAAACTGAAAAAAAATTATTTTCAAGACAGGGTTTCTCTGTGTAGTCCTGACTGTCCTAGACTCACTTTGTAGAGCAGGCTGACCTTGAACTCACAGAGATCCTCCTTCCTCTGCCTCCCAGAGTGCTAGGACTACAGGTGTGCACCATCATGCCAGACTGAAACTGAAATTTTTTAACATTTTAAAATTTAAAACCGTCTGGATATCAGATGTTATGGGGTTTTCTTTCTTTTAATTCCTTTCTCTTTGTTGTAGTCCTGGGCACCAACCTTGAGGTTCCTGCTCCCTAAGTACTTGCTCTACCACTGACCTATGCCCTTCCCCCCAACCTCTGCCTTATTTTCTAATTTCATAGTTGTGATAAAATCATTTAGGAAAAAATTTATTGCAGTTTTGGAATGCACAAACTAAAATTAGGTGTGCAGGACAGAGGACAGAGGACAGAGGAAGAATGGGGAAAGGAGATTACGGATGCGCCAGTCTTGGGGAAATATTGGGCTTCGCTGAGGAGCATGTGGGCTGTTCAGTGTCACTATTCTTCCAGCTTTGGGGTAAGCCTGAAAGTTTTCAAAATAAGTTGAAAAAATATAGAAAAAAAAAAGGAACCAGAAATCACCTAGAGAGAATGTAAATAAAAGAGCGAAGTGGTTAGCCAGAGTTCTCAGGTGGCCAAGTAGATGAAAAAGAAGAGAGAGACAGAGAGAGTAGCCCTGAGGTCATGGGAACCTGTTTCAGAATGGACAGAACATTCTGAAGCCTCAAATGCTAAGAAGTTCAGTAAGATGAAAAGAAAAGAAAAGAAAAAAAAAAAACACCAACTTGCCTTCGACAAGATGTAGGTCGTTAGTGGACTTGATTGAATAGTGAAACAAGAGCTCAATTGAAGCCATTTAAGGCAAAGTTGGAGGTGAAAACTATGAGAGTCTGAATAGATCATCTGAGTGGCAAAGTTTGTTGGGAAAGAGAACAGTGAGAAGGTGGAAAAGGACACAGGCTCAAAGCAAGCTTTTGTTTTGTTTATGGCTCATCATGAGATATATTAAGAGATACATTAATTCCAGTAAAATGATCCAGAACAGTGTGAAAGAGATTACAGGCACGGCCAAGTAGGGGAGAGGAGATGAGTTACAGAATATGAATGGGAGGGTTGTACTGTTTATTCATTCATTTAATTGTTTATTTATTTATTTATCTATTCGTGGTTTTTGAAATAGGGTTTCTCTGGCTGTCCCTGGCTGTCCTGGACTCACCCTGCAGACCAGCTGGCCCAGAACTCAGAGATCCGCCTGCCTTTACCTTCTGAGTGCTGGGATTAAAGGCATGTGCCATGACCGCCAGTTGCAAATTTAAGACTGTGTCCATATTCTGAGAGTGAGTGCAGAGAGAATGGTGAGGTCACGTCTTCTTCCACCTTTCATTTTTTAGGGCACAGGGGCAGACCAAGAAGATGGTTGGAAGTAACAAGACACAAGGGACTGTTATGTCCCCACCCCTAATACTGAACTATATTCCAAACCCTTATTCCAAGACATTATTTTGTTGGCTACTTGTATCTAGAAACTCTTACGCATGGAAGCCACTTTCCAGTATCCCTATATCTGAAACCGCGCCCTAACATAGGACAATCCTCCTCCTAAGGTGAAATCTAAAATTGGGGAGGGTGGCGGCCCGGCAGTTAAGAGCACAGCTCTTGCCGTGGACCACAGTTCAGGTCCCAGCACCCACACTGGGTGGCTCACAACAACTCCAGGAAATCCAATGTCTTCCCCTGGCTTCTGTGAGTGAACCTGTACACGCGTGTGCATGTGCTGAGAGCACACTAAAACTTACAGGAAAATCTAAAATTGCCATTGCTGGGTATTTACTTCCCAGACTCCTTTGCAGCTAGGACAAGCTCCCCATCCCTCTTAGTCTGTAGATCAGTTTCAATTCAGAACATGGCCGTTCTGACAAGCGATCACATCCAAAGAACTTTGAAGTCTGTGGGATATGGCTGGAATACAAACACGCCTTTAATCCAGGAGACAGAGGCCAGCAGAGCTCTGAGTTCAAGGCCAGCCTGGTACAAAGCAAAAGCTGAGGTCCAGTCATGGTGACACAAGCCTTTAATCCCAGCACTCAGGAGACAGAGGCTTGCAGATCTCTGAGTCCTAGTCAGGGCTGTTCAGACAGTTCACCTGAGTTAGTGAGCTGAGACAGTCCACCTGAGGCGGTGCAGTGGATTTGAGTTCATAGCGGGTCAGTTCATGGAATTCTGAGGCAGATTTACCAGGAGAGTTTTACAGAGAGAGGTTGAAGAGAGAACAAGCCAGTCAGAGGTAAAGACCGAACGAGCTGGAGAAGGAGCCAGCAGATTAGAACATATTGCCAAAGTTAGTATGAGGTAAGAAGGGCAATCCAGTCAGAAGCCAAGAGACAGGCCAGTTTGAATCACTCAGCTTGGAGAGGAGTTTAAGCCAGAACAGCTGAGTTGAACCAGGCAGCAGGAGTTCAGAAGAACTAGAAAGCTGGAGCTCATTCAGCAGTCAGTCTCCGAGGCTGAACACATTGTAGGCCTAGGTCAGATTGTACGAGGCTAGAAGCTTCCAGGGCTAGGTTAGCAGAAGGAGGCAGTAAGCCTCCAAGACAATTAGGTGAATAAAAGATACTACTTTAAATCAGTTGCTGTTCTATTGTTTTGAAGAGACACCATGGCCAAGGCAACGCTTATGAAGGAAGGGATTTAACTGGGGCCTTGTAGTTTCAGAGGTTTGGTGCGTTGTCATCGTGGTGCGGAGCCTGGCAGCAGGCACTGGAGCAGCAGCTGAGAGCCACATCCTGAGCCACAGGCGGAGAAGAGAGACCCGGCCTGGCTTGGGCCTTTGAAACCTCAAAGCCATTCCCAGCGACACACTTCCTCCAAGAAGACCACACTTCCTGATCCTTATGATCCTTTCAAATAGCTCCACTCACTGGTGACTGAGCATTCAAACGTGTAAGCCTATGGGGCCAGTCTTACTCAGCCACCACTCCTCCTATGTGCGTCCAGTCAGATGCAGTCTCCCTAGTCTCCAGAGCATCCAGGGTGGAGGTCGTGTCAGAGGTCACAGCAGGGCCAGCCCTCCCACGGGGTGGTAGCAGTGGTGTGTCACTGGGGCAGCTGCAGGCCACAGGTTAGCCCAGGTTCTTCCGAACCTCAGGGCTGCCTCTCCAGGTCTCCCTGGATTCTTCGGTTGGCTTTGCTTGGGAAACACTTCATTATAAAATAATTCTATAATTATCACCAAAGCACTGAGCTCTTTTCAGAGCATGCAGGCAAATCCAGCTGCCTGCAACAAGGATATTTTGTAGCCTAACTGGACAAATACAAGTTGTCATGATAAATACGTTTTGCTAATTTTCTGATTATCCCACACTTGCGGTTAAAGGTTAAAGGCTACATTCCTCCAAGGTTCTGCAACAAAAAGCCTTTGTGCGTGCACTCATAGATGACTATCTCAGGAGCCTCTTCACTTCCTTCTCCCTGGATGGTAGACACAGAGGGAGGACAGAGATGCCAGCAAGTGTAACTGAATCATTCCTTAGATCTCTGGTAACACCAGGCCGGCCTACCACACTGTGGCCTTTCTTTCCTTCCTGCTTTGAACATAGTACATAACAGAACAATGGCATTTACTAGCCATTTTGGCAAAAATAAGCCTTCTTTCCAGTTTCTTACCAAAGAGTGTCACCAATACTAGCTTATTGTTTTAACCAAGGCTGGACTTCATTCTTACAGTTCTAAGTTTAGTCTGTGTCTTTTTACTGGAGAGTTGAGTCCATTGATGTTGATAGATAATAGTGACCAATGACTGTTAGCTCCTTTTATTGTGGAGTTGGTGTTACTGTGATTCATTGCTTGTTTTCTTTTAATTTTTAGTTGTGAAGTTATCTATATCTTGTGTTTACTTGGGTGTAGTTGTTTTCATTGGATTGTAGTTTTTTCTTCTAGTATCTTCTGTAAGGCTGGGTTGCTATGTAAACATTGTTTAAATTTAGCTTTGTCATTGTTTAAATTTAGCTTTTGTTTTCTTCCTCTATGTTGATTGAAAGCTTTGCTGGGTAGAGTAGTCTGGGTTGGCATCTGTGGTCCCTTACATGACTGCCTGACATCTGTCCAGGCCCTTCTGGCTTTCATAGTTTCTGATGAGAAGTCTGGTGTAATTCTGATTTTTTTCATATGTTACTTGGCCTTTTTTATTATTATTATTTTTTTTTTATCAGTTACATTTTATTAACTCTGTATCCCAGCCGTGTCCCGATCCCTCATTCCCTCCCAGTCCCTCCCTCCCTCCCTCATCTCCACCGTGCCCCTTTCCAAGTCCACTGATAGGGGGGACCTCCTCCCCATTCATCTGATCCTGTTTTATCAGGTATCTTCAGGACTGGCTGCAAAGCCCTCCTCTGTGGCCTAGCTCCTCCCTTCAGGGGTGGGGAGACCTAAGAGCCAGTCATTGAGTTCCTGTTAGAAATAGTCCTTGTTCCCCTCACTTTGGGAAACCAATTGGTTACTGAGCTACCACAGGCTACATCTGAGTGGAGGTTCTAGGTTATATCCATACATGGTCCTTGGTTGAATGTCAGTCTCAGAAAAAACCCTGTGCCCAGATATATTTGGTCCTTGTGGAGCTCCTATCCTTTCCCCATCAGACTAACTCCCCTTCTTTCTTATGATTCCCTGTACTCTGCCAAAGGTTTGGTCATGAGTCTTTGCTTTAAAAACACTGCTAGTTAGAGTCTTTCAGATGCGCTCAGTAGACTCCTGTCATACGTTCAATGCCCATCGTTACTTGGCCTTTTTCCCTTGCTGCCTTTAATATTTTTTCTTTGTTCTGTAGGTTTAGTGTTTTGACTATGATGTGATGTGAAGAGTTTCTTTTCTGGTCTAGTTTATTTGGTGTTCTGTAGGCTTCTTGTATGTTTATGGACATCTCTTTCTTTAAGTTGGAAAAATTTTCTTCTATGATTTTTTAAAAAAATATTTTCCGGACATTGGAGCCTGGAACCTTCTTTTTCATCTATTTGATTATTCTTAGATTTCGTCTTTTCATGGTGTCCTTGAGTTCTTGGATGTTTTATGTTTGGGACTTTTCCAATTTTACTTTTTCTTTGAGAAAAGTATCAGTTTCTGCAAACATATCTTCAGCACCAGAGATTCTCTCTTCCATCTCTTGTATTCTGTTGGTGATGCTTACTTTTGTGGTTCCTGATTTTTGCTCTAAGTTCTCCAGTTCCAGGATTTTCTCTGTTTGTGTTTTCTTTATTGATTCTAATTCTATTTTTATGTCTTGTACCATTTCCTTCATCTGTTTGAATGTGGCTTCCTTTCTCTGTATGATGACCTCTATATTTTTTTTGTTTGTTTCTTCTTTATATGCTACTAATTTTGCCTCTACTTGTCCCTCTATTTGTTTGGCTATATTAGCCTATATTTTTGAGAGCTTTGTTCCTTTCCTCTTTCTTTGCCTTCACCTGGGAGGCCAATTCTTTGAGAGACTTGTTCATATCCTTTTTAACTGTCTGTATTTGCATGGCTATTTCTCTGAGAGATTTGTTTGTTTCCTCTTTATGTGACTCTAATAACTGGATAAGCATATCTTTAATTTTCCTGTGTTTCTGATGAATTGGAGCATCCATTGATTTGGGGGGTTGCTGGTGAAGCCATAATTTCCTCATTTTTGTTGGGTGTGTTATTTTGCTGACATCTGGCCATTTGCTTATCTGTAACCTTCACTGTTTGTTCTTGGATTCTGCAGTTCAGATTGGTACTGTCTTTTTCTGGTGTCTGGAGAATTCTTCAGGGAGATGAGAGAGGTCCAATGGTTTCAGCATGTGCATTGGTGCTTCAGCTGTACCTGTGGGAGGAAAGTCTGTGGGCACAGAAAGACAAATGCAGACAAGCCTGTATGCGCGTGTGTGTGTGGAAGTTTGCCTTGTGGGACAGGGTGCTAGAGAATGTAGAAGCCTTCAGTGTGGTCACCATAGCGGTTGTGGGCGCTGAAGTTATCACAAGCGGTGATGATGATCTCATGCACAAATTCCCTGAGTATGTCAGTGGCCTACAGGCTACTGGTATTCGTGTATTCGTTTCTAACTGAGCTCCAGGAGTTATTTGCCTAAACTCCACTCTTAGCTCCACAGAGCAGGGGCTTCCATGTCCCAAGAAATCCTCTGTTTCCCACAGTGGATGTGTGGGTGAGAGATTTCTGATGTCTGGCTGCTAGCTTAGAAACACCCTGGATCTGGAGCTCTGCAGGCACTAGGGGGCGAACTCACTCTCTAGCAGGTCAAATTGTAAAGCACAGGGGTTCCTCCTGTTCTCTACTGGCAGGTTTGGACCTGCTGAGCCAAATGTGCACTCAGACAGCTCAGTGGTGTTGCAGCCGCTGTACCCAGGAGTCCAGATGCCGCTGCAGAGCTGGGGTGTCCAGGTGCCTGCCGGGAAGTCCTGTGGATCTACAACCGTGGCTTGGCCCTTGGTGCACCTGGGTGGTTTTGCTGGTCTGCTGGACTTTGGTGGCTGCACAGCCTGCTGTCTGCCATTGAGGGACTGAGCAGCTCATATAATCAGGCTCTGTGGAGTCATAAGGCTGGCCACTTGCAGGTGCGGGACCCAGGTAGGATTGCACCAGGGATCTCAGGCTAAGCAAATGGGTAACTGGCTGGCTGCTGAGGCTGAGGTGCTAGTATCCTCTGCTGTCTCGGTTTTCAGGCAGCAAGTTCTGTGTCACTGGTGCTATGGTTTGGCTCCTCCAAAGAGAAGGGAGACCTGAAGAAAAAAAGTGGCCCTCTCCGTTCCCAGAGAAGTCCATGTCTGACCTGAATCAAAAAGTTCTCTGCTCCTGTGATGTCCCCCCTCCTTCAGGAAGCCACAACGTCAATTTTCTGGCTTCAGTTGCTCCTCCACTCACCAATTTCAGAGTTTCCAATACTGTGCCTCTCAGAAGCGGTGGGCGCTAGTTGCTGCCATCTTGGATCTCTTGAAAAGCTCATATCATTATCAGTTTTTTTTTCTCTCTTTTTCTTGTGGACCAGCTACCGCTTCAGTGCCCATGCCTGCCTGCCATGAAGGTCTTAGGTCATCCTCTGAAACTGTAAGCTCCCCAAAAAACTTTCTTCTATAAGTTGCCTTGGTTATGATTTCTATTTAGTTTGTATTTATTTTTTGATGTTTATGAGAAAAACTATGACAAAAATTTAAGTTTTATTAATTAACTTCTAGTGACAATACAACAGAACTGTTGTTTTCTCACTATCAATTCACCATGCCAGGTAGGGTGGGTGTGACTGGCTGCTAGTGGTGATTCGTACAGACTGCCTCTCATTGAGGCCCCTTGGCTTTGCCCCTGACTAGCTAATGGGTGAGTATTCTCAGTGGGTAGAGGTTCTTGATGGTCTCATCATGGGTGCTATAAAGAAAACAGCCTCAGAGGCTATAGTTAGAAACTTGACAACTGGCAGGTTCTCTGAGGTGGTACCATCAACAACCTCAGTGTCTTGGGTTTGGCAGTGTACTCTAAAGTCTTTGTTGCAGAATGAAGTTTATGAAGGAGAAGCTGAGGGAACGTGTGTCCACTGAAGGCAAAGCTGGGTGGATTCCTGCCATGGTTAACTTTAGATGTGAACTCTGTAGAGTCTTAGAACCACCTTGGATGTGGGCCTCAGGGCATGATAGAAGGAGATCATCTTGATGGTTAATTGATTCGGGAAGGCCCAGCCACTGTGGGTGGCTCCATTGCGTGGGCTAGGATGCAGGACCCTAAGATGGAGAAGGTCACATGAGCACAGCCTCCACTGTTCTCTCTCCTGTCTGTAGATGTTTCCCAGGTGCTGCAGCTCCATGTTCTCAGACTGCCGTGTCATGATGAGCTGTTCTTTGAACTATGAGGAAGATAACTCTTTCCTCTCTTCACTTTCTTTGGTCAGGTATTTTGTTTGAGCTAGAAGTAAAGTTACCTGAATAGAAAATGGATATAAGGAGGTGGAGTGTTATTGTACAAAAAAAAAAAAAAAAAAAAAAAAAAAAAAAAAAGCAAACCCGATTATGTGGTTCTTAGGTCTGTTTTATGGATAGAATGTGGAAGAATTTTGTGCTTAGGATCAGAAAAAACTTACTATGCCAAGAGCAGAGCTTACACAGACATTTTGGTAAAAGCAGGGAAGACCAGAATGCCGAGAGAGACAGTGTAGGCTAGTTCATGAGATTTCAGAGAGTAGAAAGGTTTCTGTTGGAATCTGTAAAAGGAAAGGATTTATTCATGTGCCAGTTTGGTCAAGTGAAGATGAATTTATATATAAGGGACTAATTTGGCAGGAGATATTTCATGACAGAAAACACTGAATGATTCTGCTAAATCAGCTGTAGTTGTTAAAGGGTCAGCATCGCTGAAGGGAAAGCTGCTTTGTACTGTGGCAACAGGGAAAGTGTCTTGAGGGCAGAGTGTCACTCTTTATGGGCTTCATGTTGTCAAGAAATAAATTCATTTAGAGGCAGAAAGCCTTAACTGATGGTGTTCCCTGTTCCACAAATGTGTTTCCCTATGGTTAGCACATGATACAGCTATCTCAAAGCTGTCAATGGAACTAGTCAGTGTCTCTCCTATAGGTTTTAATGCTTGAAAGATACTATCTTTAGGGGTTCATTGAATCATGATGCATAGTTTCAGATAGCAGCTGAGGCCAGGCAATGTGTCTGAGTCAAAGACCCTGAGAGGAGGTCTTGAGAGGTCATTCTCTGAACTCTTGAAAGTGAAGCCTAAGAGGAAATTGAAATCCTAGGATGTTGGAGATGGCAGAATCACGTTTTTTTTTCTGCTAAATAAAGTTTTAGAAAAGGAGTAGAGAGACAGACTAAGAGAAAGGCTATGTGTGTATTTTGTAGAACTGGAAGGCAGAGCTACATAAGTCCTTTAGAGTCCAGTGAATGACATCATGAACTCCATAGTTGGACACAAAGCTGCAGAAGTTGGTGTTTATGTTGATGAACTTTTGTCTTGCTGTGGTCTGATCATTTCTTGGCATGCCCTGATTCTTCCATTTTGGAATGGCCGTGTTTATTCTGTGCCATTGTATGTTGGAAGTATGTAGCTTGTTTAAAATTTAAAGGATGTCATAGTTAAGACATTGCCTTGAGTCCCTGTTAAGAGGCAGACTTTGTGGACTTTTAAAATGTTGGTGTTATTAACATCTATGGGTACCTTTGAAATTGGACTGTGTTTTGCATTGTGAGATGGAACTGAAACTGGAGACATGAGGTGGAAAGTTACAACCTTAAGAGATGTGCTTGTCAAGTTGACAATGGGTAGAATTGTGATGGTGAATGTCATCTTGTCACCTTGATGGGATTCCAGCTAATGGATGCAACACTCTGCAATTCACTGCTTGCATGTGTTTTCACCATTACAACACTTAGAATTTCATCAATGACATGGTAGATAATATTTCCACATGAAACCACAGAGCAGTAAAATGACCCCTGTGTGATAGTTTGGGGCCTTGACTTTCCTAAAGTCAGCCTCAGCCCCAACATCATATCCTGGACTTATTCACACATACTCTGTGCCAGTTTTGATAGAATCCCAGAAGATGCTGTACTTGTCCAACTTTCCTTCTTGCTAGGGTCAAAGCTAGTTATGACCTTCCTAGGGCTTGAGGGAAATGTGGGATGCTGGCCTTTCATTAAGACCAGACATTTTCTGAGATATCCAATCTGACTTGGTAAAGTTTTTCATTTATTTTTCTCCTTTTTTGATACATGGATTCACTGTGTATCTTTACTAGAAACCATAATCCTCCTGCCTTCAGAACTCTGGGATCACAAGTGTGCCACCATCTGGCCCTGTGGCTGTCTTTCCTATACATATTGTTTATTTTAGAAACTGCAACAGAATCACATATTTTTAGTCTTCCAGTGGTGCCTTTGTCTGTTCTGAGAGTGGGAGTAAGCAACAGGGGAGATGGCGGCCTGCAGGGAAGAAGCTTGGGCGGTGCTTGGGGAGGCCAGGATCTCTGTGTCCAGCTGCTTGGCTGCCTCACTAGGCACCAGATGGGAGGCACCATCCGGGCAGCTCTGCTTCTGTGCTGGGTCTGTAGTTCAGGGCTTCATGTGTTTGCAGATGTGACAATTGTTTTATCTGTTTGGTGAGATCTTTTCAACGGAGTCCTGCTTGTTTTCTTCATTTATATGACATTAAATATGAATAATTTTAACCTGAGGAATTTTTACCTTGTTTTCTAGTCATGGTTCTTCTATTAGCTGGAGAATCCTCTATTTCTGCTTTAGTTTTCATGACTTCTTCAGCTGTAAGATCTGCACTCTTAGGGTCCCTCTTGGAGCTACTCATCATGTTCATTACCATGAACTGATATTGTTTTCCTCTGCTGTGAGCTGCATCCTCCTGTGTCTGTGGTGGGGCTACTGCTGTGCTCCTTGAAGAAGATAGGGGGTCGACCTCACCAGCCACTTGTACAATGCCTGGTCCCCTTGTTGCATTTTCCTTTTTTAGGGAGAATCTCCTTGTGCAGTCTAGGCTGCTCTTGAATTCTAAACTCTCTTGCCTCAGCATTTGGAAAGCTAGGACCACAGTCGTGTAGTAATGCCGTTCTATATGAGCTCTTCCACTGAACCTTGCGTTTGTTAGAATACCTTCGAAGGAATTTTTGGAGATGGATGATGTAGGGACATTTTTATGAGCCCTTCTCATTTCTTAGGAAACCTCTCTTCTGTGGATCCATTTCTTAAATGAAATTTTGTGCTATCATTTTGTTTCTACCTATAGGAGTGTATTGGATTACACTCCTTGTATTAAATGTTCCTTGTTAGTTTCCTTAGCCTTACTTTGTAATAATTTCTTCAAATTGTTCAATTTATTATGTTTCCTGCTAAATGGGGGAAACATCTCAGTTTTCATAACATGCTTTGATTGCTGAGAAAGCCGTGAGATCTTTCATCATCACTCACCATTCTACACTCTCCTGTGTGACCTGTCAAGTCCTCCAACTACTACCACCCTCCACCTTCTGCTTCCCTTGGTTACCTTGGAGAGCCACAAAATGAGGGAGGAACACAGCAGTCACAGCTCCCTGCTCAGCCTTGATGTCAAACAGAGGCCCGGCCACCATGTGACTGTGCTGCAAGGGAGTCCTGTCCAGGAACTGGCTCCAGGCACAGAACGCAATCTCGATTGTCACTGCCCTTGTCACCACAAAGTGGAGTCCTGTGTTGGGACAGTGGTAGGAACCAGCCACAGGGAATTGAACTCTAGATGAGGGAGAGGCAGACACTGAGTTAACACTGGCTTTGCTCATCTGTTGCACAGATACAACAGTAAAGGGCTGGGGCAACTACAGCCTTCAGCCAGAATGGTCTGAGTTTCCGTTCCTCTGCTGTCTGTATGTGGATCCCTGACTAAGTCATTTAACCCCTCTATTTCCTTATTTTTATAGGGGTAATGACAACACCATCTTATACAACTGTGAGTACTAAGTGATCTAGAGAAAACCAACAAATAACGCATACCTGGGAGCTGTTAGCTATTCCCGTGATAATGATGAGAGTGGTGAAATAGACAAGATTGTGTGTGTGTGTGTGTGTGTGTGTGTGTGTGTGTGAAGTTCTTGGGATCAAATAGGTCCTTATTTACACAAGGCAAGGGCTACCACTGAGGTACACCTTCAGTTTTTAGTGTTTATAGTCTTAATGCATGTATTTACCAATAATAAGGGTGATCTGCTAATGTTAGTGATAAATTCTTGGCCTTGAAACAATGTTTTACCAAGATGTTTACCATTTGGTTACTGGTGGGTGGACAAGTGTCAGTTTCTGTGGGAGGAACTAGTTTCTCCAGCTGAGGCAGTGACTAAGACCATGTTGGAGGAGGAAATAGGTAATGGCAGACACCATGACTGTGAACATCGTCACTCATTACCCACAGGACTCTGTCCTTGAAGAACAGGGCTGCTGTGGTCATCCTCATGTTCTCAGTTTCTAGTGGGTACGTTACATAGTAGTGGTTAGTAAAGCAAGAATGCAGATGATAGGGATTTAAAGGAAATTGAAGAGACAGGAGGACCTAAATATAACGAAAGGAAAGATACTACTTACACCACCAATAAACTAATCACTACAAAGACCACTCTTCAGTTAACTGAACAAAGTGGAGCCTAGATGATTTAGAAGAAACGAAGGACTCATGTCAGCTCTGTTAATGTGGTAACGGTGTGCTGGTTATGGAAGAAAGGACCTATATTAATTATGGGGAGATTCATAGTGAAATATTTGGGATGAAATAACTTGATGTCTTAGACTTAAAATACTGTGACAGTGATGACAGAGGAGGACTGTGAATAGTTGAGCCAAACTTACAGAAATGCTCATAGGAGCAGAGACATTAGACAGGAAAACTTGTGCTCTCCAGTTTAGTAAATGTTGAAAATTTTATGATAAAGACCCCATGTCCATAACAGCCACCCTTCTTAGTCCAGGCCTGCTGACTCCTGCAGGCTGTGGCTTTGGACTCTGTCTCTTGGTAGGAGTCCCTATGTCTGTCACAGTACACCTTAGTGGAGTCAGGCCAGCCCTTACCCTCCCACAATGCAAGTGGACTCTGTTGGTCCCATTACTCACCCTGCTCTCCCGAGGGGCCACTCAAGTGTGTATTCCTGGCCAACTCTTCTCAGCTAGTGAACATGTTCTCGGGAAGGGGAAGAGACTCTGGCTCCTCAGCAGGAAACTGGACATCAGAGCCTGCTTACTTCCTGTTTCCTCTTTCTGAGCTCTGGGATTTCAGGTCTGTAGCTGTGTCCAGCAAGCATTCCTGCCAGAGTCCAGTCATGCAGGAACAGGCCTGAGGCAAGCAAGTGAGCTTCCTGGAGAAGGCCTGCCTTTTTGTAAAGACTGATAGGTGAGCCCTGGTAAAGGCAGGGCCCCAGGACTCTGTCTCTAGATTGCTTCTTGCTGCTGTTCGCATTTCCGTGCTTGGCATTGCTGTATGCCTCATCTATACCTGCATGGCATGGTGGCATCTTCATTGCCCGTGCTCTGATGGAACTGCTTCACTCTGACAGGCTGATTCTTGCAGAATCAATATGAGGATGATTTTTCAATTCCTGATAATGATTCATGAGTTGATTCAAGTAATTTTTTAGCCCCTCCTGCAGAATAGCAAGATCTGCTAGGAGCTCTGTGCGTCTTCACTTGTCGCTGACAGTAAACTGCACTTAGGAGCTTGAGACACATTTATGACCTGGGTACACTTTCAGTCTAGCTCCAAAGACAAAGTCACGGTTCTTTATACACCATGATAGACAGCCATGAGCACAAAATAGATGACTAACTAATTGTGGGATGAAAGACAGAAATATTGTTGTGAACTCACAATGAACTCATGGAACTAAGAGATAGCTGGAAACTGGTTAGCCACGTCAGTCTTGATGGAAAGACACATAAACAATTATCTTTTTGTAACCCCTTGGACCCTGTTAACCTTAGACCTCATTAACCTATGTCATGAATAACGTTATCCTGAACTTACAATTGAACCTATGTTAATGGAGGCATAGATTAGGAATGTTTAGTTTTAATGGAAATACATGTAATCTGTTATCTTGTTGTATTTTTTAATTCATCTGCTTTTGTGATTTTCTTTATGGCTATGAAGCAATCTTTCTTCACACCTAGAGACCTTTTTGCTGAGAAGGTATATAAACCTAAATACAAAAATAAAAGTTATGCATACCTCTTTTCTTCATCCATTTTGTGTGTGTGTGTGTGCCTGTGTGTGTGTTTCTTTCCTTTCTCTTTCCCACTGGCTCAGAGAGTCTTAGTAAGTTCTGAGCCCCAAGCAGGCCACTTCACCTGCCTGTCTTTGAAGTAAAAAAAAAAAAAACAATTTTTTTCCATAGGCTTAAGCTGCTTTTCTTAACAGCCTGCTGCCAATTAGCAGGAGGCATTAGCTAGGGAAAGCAGCCCTTTCTTCAGCTAGTGCATCAGACTTTAGGTTTCTTTTCTTTTTCAGAATTCTGCAGTGACTGGTAGAGGCCCAGAGAATTTCAGAGTTTCTTGCCTGTTGTAAAGTTTTGGTCCCTAAAGAGTTATATCACCTGTTATAAGTTACGACTATCCTCCTTCACCAGCTCTGTATGTACCTCCACAGTTTTTCCTCTACGTCCTGCCAAAGAGGATGCTGGGGCCAGAGCCCATGTCCTCCTTCTTACATAGCAAGTGCTTTGTCCCCTGATCCTTCTCTCAGCTCTTACCCATCTGTTAAGCACCTGTGGAATCTGCCTCTTCACTGCCCAAGGAGACTGCTGGGCCAGCCCCTATCCTGTGTCTCTTCCAGCATCCTAACTCTTCTGCTATTTTTTGTCTATTCTCAGTCTTGAAGCCAGAGTCACACACCTAATAGGTAAATTAATTTAAATAACCTCCTCACCTAATCTTTCAATCCTCCCTGTCTTGCTCTGAGTGAAAATCATCTTTATTGCAGTTTTTCACAAGGCTCTCCATAACCTGCTCATTCCCACCCTGCCCTCTTTCTGGCTCCCTCTTCATGCTCCTCATGTACTCTCCCATTGGTTATCTGCTGTGCCTTTCTATTCCTTGACTACAGCAGGAACACGCTCACTCAGGGCCTTCACACTGGCTTTACCATTCTCTTGGAATGACTTTGCTCTAGTCAGGAGCTTGCTACCTGCTTTCTGAAGCAGCACACCTCCCAGAATTCCCTCCTTTACTCTCCTGTTGACACTTGTTACGATCCAGCACCACACACTTGCAAAGAGAATCAAAGCTCTTGGCAGACAGGACTTAGCCTGCTTTGTGACTGTTGTGTCCCCTGTGCCCAAGTTAGTGCCTGACACACAACAGCACAAGAGTGCTCACAGTCTCTGAGAGGTGGGTATGTTTAAATGTTAACATTTATTTGTGTGTGTGTGTGTGTGTGTGTGTATGGGAGTATGCTTGTGGTGTGTGTCTATAAAACGCATGTATGTCTGTACTCTGCATGTGGTGTATGTTTGTTTCTATATGTGTGGTGTGTATGGGTAAGTATGTGGTGTGTGTGTGTGTGTGTGTGTGTTCCCACAGAACCTGGGCAGTGAGAGCATTAAGCAAAATAGATGTTCCCCAGCCCATCTCTGGTCTTCATTCCATCACTAAAATTCTCAAGTTGAAATAATCTGATTAAATGTAACACTTGCTTATATACAATTTTACACTCAGTCCATATCTGCATTAATGTGTAGCCTCAACTTTGTATGTTTAAATATTTGTTGACCAACTGTGTGTGGCCTTTCTAGGGATATGTAAAATTAATGTCTGTTCCTATCTCCTGACCTCACCACAGCACAAGGAATGACTGATTGGACCATCATTATGAACAGACAAGAATTTATTAGAGATTACATATGGAGAAACAGAAGACCAGATCCTGCTGGTCTGGGCAAACACTGTCCACCTTGGGAAGGTTTGCTTGTTTCACTGCAGTTTGGCATTTGGGACAGCTGCATTCAGGCTGCAAGGTGGACATGAAGAGGATTGAGAGGTCTGGTCTCATTCACCAGCTGATACACAGCCCAGACCAATCATGGCGGCCACACCTTGAAGGAATCACTGCTCCCTGGTTAAAGTAACCTTGTAACCAAGCCAGCTAATGCACCCACGAACCTGTTGCAAACCCTATGACCTTGTAGACCAGTAGAATCCAGAACTGACATTGTGAGGAAGAATGGTAAAGAAAGGGTCGGCATACTTCTAAGGTTTAATGATGTCAGATGGTGTTGGGAGACGTCACAGTTTGAAATTACACCAGAAGGAAGAATGATACAAAATTAGATCAGATTTTACTAAATGGAAATAATAGAGCAATGCTGGCTTCCATAAGTTAAGGGCTTGAAGTATGAGGGCATTTCCTTGACTTTCACTAGATTCTGGATTTTTTCAAATTTTTAACATTTAGAGCACATAAAAAAAGTTTGTGTTATAGGGAAATGCTTTGAAAATAACACCCATTTTATGCTAATCATGATTTTTTGGAATAAGAGGTTTTTTTTTTTAATTTAATTTTTCTTTTTAGTTACATTTTGTTAACTCTGTGTCCCCGCTGTATCCTGCTCCCTCATTCCCTCCCCAACCCCACACTCCCTCCCTGGTCTCCTCCCTGCCCCTTTCCAAGTCCACTGATAGGGAAGGACCTCCTCCCCTTTCATTTGACCCTGTTTTATCAGGTATCTTCAGGGCTGGCTGTAGAGTCCTCCTCTGTGACCTAGCAGGACTGCTCCTCCCCTAGGGGGGTGGGGGGAGTCAAGGAGCCTGACCTTGAGATCCTGTTAGAAATAGTCCTTGTTTCCCTTACTTTGGAAAACTACTTGGTTACTGAGCTACCATGGGCCACATCCGAGCAGAAGTTCTAGGTTATATCCATAGATGGTCCTTGGTTGAGTGTCAGTCTCAGAAAAAACCCTGTGCCCGGATATATTTGGTCCTTGTAGACCATTCTAACTTTCCATATCATACTAACTCCCCTTTTTTCATATGATTCCCTGCACTCTGCCGAGGGTTTGGTTATGAGTCTTAGTGTCTACTTTGAAACACTGCTAGGTAGAGTCTTTCAGATGCCTTTGCAGTAGATTCCTGTCATACCTTCAATGCACCTCCCATTTGTCTTTCTAAATGAGGATTGATCATCTCCGCCTGTGTGCATTTTCTTGATTATCTTCTTTAGGTTTGTAGATTTCATTATGTCTATCATATCTTGTAGGTCTATATAAGCGAGTATATACCATGTTTGTCTTTCTCCTTCTGGGATACTTCACTCAGAATGATCTTTTCTAGATCCCACCACTTGCCTGCAAATTTCATGATTTCCTCCTTTTTGATTGCTGAGTAGTATTCCATTGTGTAGAAATACCACAATTTCTGTATCCATTCCTCCGTTGATGGACATCTGGGTTGTTTCCAAGTTCTGGCTATTACAAATAAAGCTGCTACAAACATGGTTGAACAAATGTCCTTGTTGTGTACTTGAGCAAATTTTGGGTATATACCTAGGAGTGGTATAGCTGGGTCTTGAGGTAGCACTATTCCTAATTGTCTGAGAAAGCGCCAGATTGACTTCCAAAGTGGTTGTACCAGTTTACATTCCCACCAGCAATGGAGGAGAGTTCCCCTTTCTCCACAACCTCTCCAGCATGTGTTATCGCTTAAGTTTTTCATCTTGGCCATTCTGATGGGTGTAAGGTGAAATCTCAGGGTCGTTTTGATTTGCATTTCCCTAATGGCTAATGAGGTTGAGCATTTCTTTAAGTGTTTCTCTGCCATTCAATGTTCCTCTTTCGAGAATTCTCTGTTTAGCTCCATTCCCCATTTTTTAATGGGATTACTTGGTTTGTTGCTTTTCTGCTTCTTTAGTTCTTTATATATGCTGGATATTAGCCCTCTGTCAGATAAAGGGTTGGTGAAGATTCTTTCCCAATCTGTAGGCTGTCGTTTTGTTTTGATGACTGTCTTTTGCTTTACAGAAGATTTTCAGTTTCATGAGGTCCCATTTATTGATTGTTGCTCTTAGAGCCTGTGCTGTTGGTGCTCTGTTCAGGAAGTTGTCTCCTGTGTCAATGAGTTCTAGGCTGTTCCCCACTTTTTTTTCCAACTGATTTAGAGTATCTGGTTTTATGTTGAGGTCCTTGATCCACTTTGACTTTAGTTTTGTACAGGGTGATAAATATGTATCTATTTTCATTTTTCTGCATGTAGACATCCAGTTGGTCCAGCACCATTTGTTGAAGATGCTGTCTTTTTTCCATTGAATGGATTTAGCTTCTTTGTCAAATATTGAGTATTCATAGGTGTGTGGGTTTATTTCTGGGTCTTCTATGCGGTTCCATTGATCCTCCTTTCTGTTTCTATGCCAATACCATGCAGTTTTTATTACTGTTTCCCTGTAGTACAGCTTGAGATCGGGGATGGAGATACCTCCAGATGACCTGTTGTACAGGATCGTTTTGGAGATTCTAGGTTTTTTGTTTCTCCATATGAAGCTGAGAATCTTTTTTTCAAGGTCTGTAAAGAATTGAGTTGGTATTTTGATGGGAATTGCATTGAATCTGTAGATTGCCTTTGGCAGGATGGCCATTTTCACAATGTTAATCCATGAGCACGGGAGATCTTTCCATCTTCTGAGATCTTCTTCGATTTCTTTCTTCAGAGACTTGAAGTTTTTCTCAAACAGGTCTTTCACTTGCTTGGTTAGAGTCACCCCAAGGTACTTTATGTTATTAGTGGGTATTGTGAAGGGTGTTGTTTCCCTGATTTCTTTCTCGCCCTTTTGTCTTTGGTATACAGGAGGGCTTCTGATTTTTTTGAGTTGATTTTGTATCCTGCCACTTTGCTGAAGGTGTTTATCAGCTGAAGGAGTTCTCTGGTTGAATTTTTGGGGTCGCTCATGTATACTATCATATCATCTGCAAATAGTGACACTTTGACCTCTTCCTTTCCGATTTAAATCCCCTTGATCTCCTTTAGTTGTCTTATTGCTCTGGCTAGGACTTCAAGTACTATGTTGAAGAGATATGGAGACAATGGGCAGCCTTGTCTTGTCCCTGATTTCAGTGGGATTGATTTAAGTTTCTCTCCATTGAGTTTGATGTTGGCTGTAGGCTTGCTGTATATTGCCTTTACTATCTTTAGGTATGTGCCTTGTATCCCTTATCTCTCCAAGACTTTAAACATGAATGGGTGTTGGACTTTGTCAAATGCTTTTTCAGCATCTAAGGAGATGATCATGTGGTTTTTCTCCTTTAGTTTGTTTATGTGGTGGATTACATTGATGGATTTCCGTATGTTGAACCACCCTTGCATGCCTGGGATGAAGCCTACTTGGTCATGGTGGATGATATCTTTGATATGTTCTTGGATTCGGTTTGCAAGTATTTTATTGAGTATTTTTGCATCAATGTTCATAAGAGAGATAGGTCTGAAGTTCTCTTTTTTTGTTGGATCTTTGTGTGGTTTAGGTAGCAAGGTGACTGTGGCTTCATAGAAGAGTTTTTTTTTTTAATAGACTAAAAAGTAGAGATAGTTTTTGTTTTAAAAAATAGTAAAATGTTTTTTAAATTTTTTATTTAACTTTTATTAATTACATTTTATTCATTTTGTATCTCCCCATAAGCCCCTTCATCCTCCCCTCCCGATCTCACCCTCCCTCCCCTTTCTGCATCCATGCCCCTCCCCAAGTCTACTGATAGGGACTCTCCTTCTTTCTCCTCTCCTTCTTTCTGATCTTAGTAGATGCCAGGAGCCAAAGTTTTTGGTTTTTAACTTTGTAAGGTTTATCTTGGAAAACACAAAATATTAAATAAAGAATTCTAACATTGTAAGGAAGGATCAAGCTTGAAAACCCAGCTATGCCTCCTCCAACCCCCAGCAAAGAAACAAGACCATTCGGCTCTCTGTAGTGACACAGGTAAACACATTTTATTGACCGTAAGCCACAGCTGGTGACTTGACACAAAATGGTCTTAATTAACGTGTATTTCCAGAGAAGGTGTCAAGACCTTGACAAGAACAAAGGTTTGTGCATGTGCGACTGCTCAGGATCACTTCACAGTGCGCACTAGTCTGCAGTGTCTGTGCTGTGAGCACCGTGTTGTGTCACGTGACTTCCTACACCTGTGTTTCTGAGCAGCGAGTGTAAAGAGCCCCTTCCTTTCCTATTCCAAAGACAGTCACTTTCCAGGGAAAAGTAGCATCTCTTTGTTCCCAGTCCTGCTTGTATCATGGTGGGTCAGGGTGGCTCGTGGCTGGCCACTCTGACCATAGAGCTGGACAAGGCCTCTATAGACTTGCAGGCTCCACTGGGTGTTTTCTGAGATGCTCAATCTGCATGAACATCTGGCTGGGGAAGGCCAAGACTGGACCTCTGAGTCCCCAAGAGATGTCCTGGATACAGTGCTGTCATAAAGGCAACTCAGATGGCCAGTGGGTATAGATGGAGAAACTGAGAGCCAGAGGAGGGTCAGGAAGAGTCAGGACCCTAAGCAGAGTGCTGACCCCTCAGTCACTATAGATGTCAGGATCCCACAGAGACCCCAGACAACTTCTCAAGGAGGTCCATGATCAGGTAAGGATGGGTTTCCTTCAGAGCCTGGTAGAGTAGGTCTTTGCTGTCCCTGCTCCAGGAGCGGCTGAGGCTGAAGAGCTTCCGCATCTTGTCTGGCCTGGTGGCTTCAGTCCGCACGGCCTCATACTCCTCCTCACTCAGCACCAGACCATGCAGCTTGTCCAAGACAGGGTCCACTGATGTCACACGAGCCACCAGCTGCTCCCGATGCTGGTCCACAAAGTGCAGCAAGACAGGAGCATCTAGGAGTAAAGATGAGAATGGCAGTGAGCAAGGAAAAGCTCCTTTCAGGGTCTCCTACTCGCTTCTCACTTCTTGCGCTTTCCCTCTGGAAGGTCATTTCTTGAGGCAAGTTATTAGTCTGACATTTTGCCTGACCAGCGCACGGGGTCACGGTGGGTCCCTAAGGTTGGGAGTGGGTGGAGTTATTGTCACCATGGGAAGCAGCAAGGGGCATGAGAGGAACTGTATCCTGGGTTTGCACCTCTCCTACCTTTCCTGGTGAGGTCTGCAAAGTGAGGATTTCTCCTTTCTCACTGCCCTTCTCTCAAGAGTCAGATGATATACGTGCAGAATACCATTGGTGTCTATGGCCTCTTACAGTCTTTACTAACCTCTGGGGGCTGGAGCGATCCTGGGCAGCACAGGTCTGAGGTCCCCTGGAAGAAATGAGACATGAAGCACATGTCATGATGCTCATACCCACACTCAGTGCACTTGGTGACAATCCCACCCATGCCTGAGATCTTGGGAATGAACCACAGATTCTGATATTGTCTGGAAGGTGAGCATTTCCTTGGTTATACAGGGCATCTTAGTCCCTGAGCCTTAGTCATAGAGAGAGAAAACATGTAAATGAGCAATTCATGATTACAGCTTCAATTTTATCCTAGACTGAATTCCTCACAGTGAACGAACCAAGTCTCTTGCTTGATAGAGCAGATCATTTGACATCTCATTTTGACTTTGTATGCTCAGATGCCACAAATGTGTATTCTGGATTTAATGGCAGAATCAAGATGAATGAAGAGTGAGCAAATGGAAGCAATGAGTTACTTTTAGCAACAATTAAGACAATTAGTAAAATTCAGCTTACAAACGAGCCCCAAGGGTTTGAGAAAACCCTACATTCACTGTGCTCTTACAGTTTAGGAGTCATCCCAAGGACCTAGTTTGTAGTATTGGGAGCCTGGTTCCATTTGTGTGAAGGAAGGATGGTTTTGCTTACAGTCCATGCTTGCTGGACCATCTTGGTACATCCTGACTTGTAGCAACTAATGAAGAAAGTAACTGAGTGGCCATGAATTTTAGAACCAACATGTAAGATTGGGGATACAAGGGAGGACCATGATTACAATCTTCCAATGCCTGAGTACTTTCCTACATGGAAAGGACTAGATCTTAATGAGTCAATTATAAAATTTAGGAAAAAAAATATGTGTAAGAAGCTGGCTTAGTATAAAGAAAAAACAGCATCATTGTTCCCATCAACTAAAAATAACCTGTGTCTAGGAACAACATTTAACCTTTCCAAAAATGAAATGAATTGCTCATTCTGATCTTTGGTTCACAGGTGAGGAACGTCAGACTCAAATGTGTTAAGTTGTTTTCCAAGCTTGCTGAGTGAATCAGTGCTGGAGTGAGACTCAAACCCTGGCCTGATTCTGGGGCAGGACAGTTCCCCGCCTGTGTATCATGCAGGTGAAGGCAGAGCAACGACTATTCTCTGACACGTGTGTAGTCTGTCTGTAGCATCCCAGGAGCAGGAGCCACCACTGTGTGACACCTGACAAGGGCTGGGCATCCCCAGAGGTCTGATCAGAGGAGCTTGGTTTTGGCATTGTGAGTGCTGGACTAGGGCTGTACTGTTACTGAACTTAAAATTTTCACTATTTTCACAGTTTCCTCCTGTCTATGTCAGCTGGAAAATGTTGATGAGATAAAATAGCAACAAACAAACAAATAAAATAAAATGCTGGACAGAACACCTAAGAATAGAAATAACAGAACTCTGCAACAAAACCTTTAAATTATACATCACAGAAATAAAACAAGGAAACCCTTAGAAAATGAAAGGACACCCTAGCCGTGTTCATTGTTTAAAAGAATAAATATTGTGAAAACAGCTATCCTGCTAAAAGAATGCTACAGATTCAATGCTGCCCCAATTAAGATTCCAGGAACGTCTTAACAAATAGTAGGACAACACACAAGGAACCACAAGAAACATAGGACAGTCAAATTAATGTTGAACAAAAACCCTGTTATACAAAGCCACAGTAATTAAAACAGCATGGTATGGGCACAAACAGACACCCAGAAATCAAATAGAGAGTCTGGATAAGGTGTACACAACCACAGCTACCTGGCTTTTGATGAGGAAGCTAAGAATATACTCTAGAGAAAAGACAACCTGTGACATGTGGAAGAATTCCACTAGACTTCTGAACGTCACATCTAAGAACTCACCTCCAAAATAATGAAAACCTAAGTGTAAGAAACAATCACTGAACCTGGTAAAGCGGTAAGTAGGGCGAACATTTCAACATAGCAACATGAGAAGGATTGTCTGAGTAAGACTCTGGTAGCACAGGAAGCAAAGCAGCAACAGATAAATCGGATCTCATGACACTAAAAATGTTCTGTATGGTAAAAACAAAAAAAATAAAAATAAAAACAAAAACAAAAAACTCATTTGACTAAAGATTCATCGAAGGAGGAGACAAACTATTTCTCCACTAATATCTAGCAGTAGATTAGTAACCATAATATACACAGAATTTAAAAATTTTAAATTCCAGTTATAATCTAATAACTCAATTATAAGAAGGGCCATAAGAGTAACCAGAGAATTCCCAAAAGAGGAAAGGCACATAGATAGGGAACATTTAGCTATTAGGAAAATTCAGGGTAAAATGACTTATGATTCCATCTTATCTCGTGCCTTGAAACTGTCCAATATCAAGGAAACATGATAACACACGCTGGAGTGGATGAGGGGAAAGAGGATCACTTGCTCACTGCAGTGAGGTGTCAACTAGTGCAGCCACTAGGAAATCAATCCACAGGATTCTTAAGACCTAGAACCACCATATAACCCAGCTGTTTACCTGTAATACATCCAACAAAATTTACATTCTACCATGGAGACATTTGCACAGCCATGCTCCCTGAAGGTCTGTTCACAACAGCTAGGAAATGCAGCCAGCCTAGATGTCCACCAACAGACGATTCGGGAACAGATTTGTGGCACATGTGTACCATGGGATTTGACTCAGGTGTGAAGAAGATGACTTTACAAAAGGTCAGTGTACAGAGCAGGAAAAGTTTCAAGCAACATAACCCAGGTCCAGAAGGAAACACAACACCTCTCACGGGCAGTTTCTACCCTGGAGTCTTTAGCTTGTGGTGTTTACATGGAGTGCCCCGGAAACCTGAAATCTAGATTGGGGTCAGGGCCTTAGGGGGGAAAGGTCGACAGCAGCATGGCAGTAAAATGAGGGAAGAGAGGAAACACTGGGGCAGAGATGTTTTAACTGGAAGAGTGTGGGGGAGGGAGGAGGGAGGAGTGGGTGGGATAGATGTTTGAAAATGAAGCTAGTGTTTAAAATCATATAGGACATTTTATTTGATACATAATATAAAAAAATCAGAAAGAAATTTGCACACAAGATACCCTATGAGGCTTTAAATGGGAGGTCTTAGAAGAACTAAGTTTCAAAACAATAATCTAGTTCTGGGTGTGGGATACCTTCATAGGAGATTTGGGCAGAGTGGCCCTGGAGGTTCTAAGGTTACGCTGCTCTTCTTGGTCCCCATCAGAACTAGTGGCTAAGACACTACCCTGGATAAGGTGGTCTAGAGAATCCAAACATCCTGGATATGTGCCATAAAGAATTCCAGCTGGAATTGGGCTCCTTCCCGTTGCTAGGGTTTCCTAGTGTTATGCAACAACTGTCTGTCCCAGGTGTGTGCTCTGTGATATTTGTCTTTTCTTTTTTGTTTATTCTCTCATATATTTCATTCTGACCACAGTTCCCCCCCTTTCCTCTCCTAGATCCGCTTTCTTTCAGAGAAGGACAGGACTCCCAGGGATAGCAATCAAACCTTGCATAACAAGTCACAACCAGACCAGGCCTGTCTCCTCATACTAAGGCTGGATGAGGCGACCCAGTAATAGCAAAAGGGTCCCAAAAGCAGACAGTCAGAGGAAGCCCCATTTCCACTGTTAGGAGCCCCATAATATCACTAAGCTACACAAACATAACATATGCCGAGGACCCAGATTACACATGTACAAGCTCCCTGATTGTCGCAGCTGGGAGCTGCTATGAGCTCTGACTAGTTGATTCTGGGGCCGTGTTATATAACCAATCTGCCATGTCACATGGCACCACTGCTGTACTAGCAGCACAACTATGGTGGGAGCAACCAGTTAGCCCTCTGTCAGATGTATGGTTGGCGAAGATCTTTTCCAATCTGTAGACTGATGTTCTGTTCTATTGACAGTGTCCTTTGCCTTACAGAAGCTTTTCAGTTTCATGAGGTCCCATTTGTTAATTTTTGATCTTAGAGCCTGAGCTGTTGGTGCTCTGTTCAGGAAGTTGTCTCCCGTGCCAACGAGTTCAAGGTTCTTTCAGACATCTTTTTGTAACAGTGCCTAGTTTTATGTTGAGGTCTTTGATCCACTTGGACTTGAATTTTGTGCAGGGTGATAAATATGGATGTATTTGCATTTTTCTACATGTAGACCTGCAGTTAGACCAGAACCATTTGCTCAAGATTTTTCTTTTTTTCCACTGTATGGTTTTTGCTCCTTTGTAAAAACTCAAGTGTCCATAGGTATGTGGGTTTATTCTTCAATTCAATTCCATTAACCAAACAGTCTGTTTCTATGCCAGTATAATGCAGTTTTATTACTATTGTTCTGTAGTACAGTCTGAGATCAGGGATGGAGACACCTCCAGAAGGTCTTGTATTGTACAGGATTGTTATTGCTCACCTGGGTTTTTTATTTTTCCATAAGAAGTTGAGAATTTCTCTTTTAAGGTCTGTAAAGAATTGTGTTGGTATTTTGACGGGAAGTCATTGAAGCTGTAGATTGCTTTTGGTAAGATTGTTAATTCTACTGATCCAGGAGCATGGGAGATCTTTCCATCTCTGATATTTTCTTTAAGTTATTTTTTCAGATACTTGAAGTTCATGTCATACAGATCTTTCACTTGCTTGGTTAGAGTTACACTAAGATACTTTTTTTTGTGGCGATTGTGAAGTGTGTTGTTTCCCTCATTTCTTTATCAGCCAGTTTATCATTTCTAGTGATGAGGGCTACTGATTTTTTTGAGTTAATTTTTTTGAATTAATTAAAGTATCCAGCCACTTTGCTAAAGGTGCTTATCAAATGTAGGAGTTCTCTGGTAGAATTTAATGGTATATTATCATGTCATCTGTGAATAGGAATACTTTGACTTCTTCCTTTCCAATTTCTTTTAAAAAATTATTTAATTTTATTCTCTGTGCATTGGTATGAAGGTGTCAGAATGTGTGGAACTGGAGTTACGAACAGTTGTGGATGCTGGGAATTGAACCCGGGTCCTTTGAAAGAGCAGACAGAACTGTTAACCACAGAGTCATCTCTCCAGCCCCTTTCCAATTTCTATCCCCTTGATCTTTATTTGTCTTATTGCTCTACCTAGGACTTTAAGTACTGTGTTGAACAGATATGGAGAGAATGGACACCTTGTTTGTCCTTGATTTTAGTGGAAACTCTTTAAGTTTCTCTCCATTCAAATTGATGTTGGCTATGGGCTTTCTGTATATTGCTTTATATGTTTAGGTATATTCCTTGCATTCCCTGTTCTTTCCAAGACTCTAATCATGAAGTGGTTTAGATTTTGTCAAATGCTTTTTAGGCATCTAATGAGATGACCTTGTGTTTTTATTTTTTCAGTTTGTTTATATGGTGGATTATGTTGATGGATGTTCATACATTAAACCACCCCTGCATGCCTGTGATGAATCCTATCTGATCATGTTGGATGATATTTTTGATGTGTTCCTGGATTTGGTTTGTAAGTATTTTTTTTTTTCACATTTGCACACGCCTTTAATTCCAGGACCAGAGAAACAAAGACAAGTGGATCTCTGTGAATTCAAGGCCAGGCTGGTATAAATACCCAGCTTCTCTACATAGTCCTAGTTGTCCTAGAACTCACAATGTAGAACAGGTTGGCCTTGGACTTGTGATCTATCTGCCTTTGGTTTGCAAGTATTTTATTGAGTATTTTTGCATCAATGTTCATAATGGAAATTTGGTCTGAAATTCTTTCTTTATTGTGTGGTTTATGTATCAGGGTGACTATGGACTCAGAATGAGTTTGGTAATGTTTTTGTTTTGATTTTGTGGAATAGCTTGAGGAGTATTGGTATTAGCTCTTTGCTCTTATTGAAAGTCTGGTAGAATTCTGTGCTGAAACCATATGGCCTCTTTTCTTTCTTTTCTTTTTTTTCTTTTCTTTTTTTAGATGGGAGACTTTTAATGACTGCTTCTATTTATTTAATGGTTATAGGACTATTTAACTTGTTTATCTGATCTTGATTTAACTTTGGTAATGGAGACTGAAGAGGTCACCTTCTAACTAGACAGGACTTCTAGTTTAGGAAGAGGAACACCAACCCACCCACAAAAAATTGGACCCAAAATTTAGCCTTCCTATAAGATATACAGAGATAAAAATAAAGCAGAGATTTAGGGATGTTCTATCAAGGACTGGCCCAACCTGAGACCCACCCCACAGGAGAGAGCCAACCTATGACACTAGTGATGATATTCTGCTGTGCTTGCAGGCAGGAGCCTAGAATAACTGTCCTCTGAGAGGCTTTACCCAGCAAAAGATTGAAACAGATGTTGAGACTCACAGCCAAACATTGGGATGATCACAGGGAGTCTTATGGGAGAGAGAGGGGGGGGGAATAGAGGGACCTGGAGGGGACAGGAACTCCATAAGAAGATCAAGAGAGCCAAGTAACCAGGGCCTAGGGGAGCTTGCAGAAACTGGAGCACCAACCAAGGACCATGTATGGACTGGACCTAGGCCCCCTACACATATGCACCCAACGGGTGACTCAGTCTTCATGTGAGTCCTTTAGTAAGGGGAGCAGGAGCTGTTTCTGACATGGACTCTTTTGCCTGATTTTTGTTCACTTCCCTGTGGCAGGGCTTCCTCACCAGGAAGGGGGGGGGGCAGGATATGCTCAGTCCTGATGCAACTTGATGTGATGGGGTGGGTTGGTATGTGTGTGTGTGTGTGTGTGTGTGTGTGTGTGTGTGCTCCCTTTCCTGAGGAATGGGGAAGGGAGGATGGGGGAAGAGGGAGGGAGGGTGAGACCAGGAGGAGAGGAGGGACAGGGCTATGATCGGAATGTAAAGTGAATAAATCGAAAAAAAAAAAAAAAGAAAAGGGACTGTTGAGAGGAAGAAGATAATATATATATATATATATTATACTTATATACATGGGTGGAGTGCAAAGAATGCATTGTATGCATGTTTAAATTGTTAAAAAACAAAATTTATTAATAGAAATTATGGATGGATTTAAATCAAGCATCTCATGTTGGCAAAAATCCCTTCACTTTAAAGGTTAGCTTTTATGTGCACTGGAGCCAGATCTTTGTGCATCTCCATCTGCCGCTGCCAGGGCAGTGGGGGCAGAAACTGTACAGGACTGAGAAAATTGGACTTAGGGTGTGTGATGGTTTAAATAGAATATGTTTTCTGAGGAATGATCATGTGTTGAAGGACTAGTCCTCCACCAGTGTTTTGAGGTGACTAGTCCTGAGGGCTGTAAATTTAGGAATGAACTCACACACAAATGCACTCATTATTGTGTGAATGTGAGGGTGGCATTAGCACCAATGTAAGACTGTATGGATGGAGGAAGTAGGCCACTGGGCCATGCCCTGGAAGAGAAAAACTTGCATGGAATTCCTCCCTCCTTCTCTTTACTCCTCTCTTCCTCCGATCCTTTCCACCTACGCCTCCTCTTTTCTCCTTCTCTTCTCTTAGCGTCCTCTTCTCGCCTCTCCATCTGCTTATCTCTCTCCTCCGCTCTGCTTTGGAGTTAACTGGAGAACAGCCTTTTCTCTCACAAGCTCCCACTCCATGGTATTCTGTTTCACCTCAGGTCCAAAAGAGGTGGAGGCAGCTGATTATGGACTGAAACTTGGTTCAAAGACCTTGAATCCAAACAAACCTTTATTCTTTTTTTTTTTTTTTTTTTTTTGTTGTTGTATGAATTGATAAATATTCTTTTTTTTTTTTTTTTTCAATGCAGTTTATTCAGGAACATTGATCAATCCTCGGACAAAATTCTTCTAGCATGTTTTCTCACAACAGGAAAGCTGACTAACACAACCTCACAGTTTAAATTGTGCTCATACCACCTGCTATGGATCTAGCAAAAGTCACACAACTGATTCTGGCTTTAAATCAATTTTACCTGGTTTCAGCAAAGACTGCCATATGAGATTATTATGCTTCTTGTCTGTGATTTGCAGCTTAATCCCCGAATCCATGTGGCCAACGTAGATCTCAGAGAAGAGCTGGGATTCCCCAGGGCTCCGGTAGCACAGCTCCAGTTCCTGGAGGGGGGTTAAGAAGAGGAAGAGGGAGAGAGAGAGAGAGAGAGAGAGGAAGAGGGTGAGGTAGAGAGAGAAGGGGGGAGAGAGAGAGGGAAGGAGAGAGGGGGCGCTTTCCCCACCTCATACTTTTTAAATTTTGCTCACATTGGACACTGTCTATCTTTTGCACTGAGGTAACCCACAGCCTTTGAACACAGATCTTCACTCTGGGGACTGAGGACCCATTTGGGAGCCCCATGTGCTGTTTTCCTTCTCATCGGTGTAACAAAAACCTGACAGAGAACAACTTAAGGAAGGGTTTATTTTGTTGTTTAGTTTCATGGTGGCAAATGCATGGAAGCTTTGGTTCCATTCTTGGGGGCAGGACCTTGTGGCACTGCTTGTTATATTTCAGAGGATCAGAGTCAGAGAGCATGAGGTGAGGAGCAAGTCATGGCTATAACCCTCCAGGCCTGCCACTGATGACCTGCTTCTCATAGCCAGACCCTGTGTCTTTTGTATCTACAAACTCCCAAAATACTTCTGCTATCAAAATACTAACTACTGAAATACTAACACTGGTAAGACCCCGTGTTTAAACAGTTAGGAGACATTTCAGATTCAAACAGAACAGCCTCGGATGACTGGGCGCTCATCCTGAACGTGCTGCTCGCTCAGCCTGGCTGGCACTCTCCGCGTTTAGATGGACCTCGCTCTGTGCGGTATTGAATCTAATTCTTCAGTTCTCCAGGCCTAGTCTGCATTGCTGTGTGGTCCTTTAAAGGGATTCCCGCCAAACTTGGATATATTCTTGCTCATCCCAAATTGCAATTGCTTTCTACATGATCGCAACTCTCTGCAAAGCCGTGTGACCTGCCCCACAGGGTTTCAAGTCTGGACTCAGACCCTGACGAGCAGTGAACACCTGGATGCTTACCTCTGGGGTGATTTCAAGTTTCTTGGAGCCAGACACGATGTAGCGGGAGCCGATGTAGAGAGAGTCTACGGGGGGTGGCTTGTTTATTCGCACAAACTGGAACTTCATTTCTTCATCATCAATGGCCTAGGGAACATTACAGTGAGCGATTTAGCTAGTTTTCAGGGTTACGACATCTGGTGTGAAGGAGGTACATTTGTGTGGGATAGCAATGGTGGCATCTCCTGGACACCTTGAGTTCTGCCACACAGATGGTTGGATTCCTGACCCTGCCATGTTCATTGTGAGGACAGGGCCAGAGGGGAGGGGAGTTGACCACAGGTTGGGCATGGATAATTCTGATGGTTGGAAAGAGACTATAGAAGGCTCTTCAGGGACTATTAAAGGGGCCTTAAACACAGTTGTTGGAGACTCTGGTGTAAGGGAGCCAAGAAGATGGCAGAATCATGAATACCAGGGTTCCCCTATGCAAATGCATCCCAACTTTCAGTTGAGAGTCTCTCCAAGGGGCTCTCTCTAGTTGGGTCCACGGTGCATTTCTGTCACCCACTCTGGGCCCACTTTGGAGGCTATCTGTGTCACCTTCCGAATGGTGCAGTCATTGGGGACCAGGTAAAGGTGAAGGGTGACATCCTTAAGACTGAGGTGATAGTAGGTCAGTGTGATGGAAGTGATGGGAATGTTGTGCCCAACAGCAGAAAATATTTTTAGTAGAACTCCCATTGAGGAGAAGCTTGGGTTTTCCAGGACTGTGTAGTGCTGCTCCACCCTGGCTGGCTTTTCTAGGACCATCCCGTGTTCTTGAAAGTGGGCCACATGGAACAAGGAGGCGTCCATCTGACCTTCTGTGAAAAAACAGATTCAAAGATGCAGATTTAGTGTTTCCATTGATCTATGTTTGGCTTAAAAAATAGCACTCTACTCTTTAAAATGACTGTGGTGATTTGGATGAGAATGGCTTTTACAGTTGGTGGAGCTGTTTGGGAAGAATTAGGAGATGTGGGCCTCATTGGAGGAGGTGTGTCGCTGGGATAAATTTTAAAGTTTTAGAAGCTCAGGCTATTTCTAGTTTCCTTTCTCTCTCTCCTTCGTTTGGATAAGAAATAAGGTCTCGGTTACCGCTTTAGTGCCATGCCTGCCTGTCTGCTGCTGTGCTCCATGGCATAATGCTCATGGCTTCACCCTCTGGATTTTTAAGTACCCCCCAAATATTTTTTCTCTAAGTTTACTGGGTCATTATGTCTTTTTAGATTTATTTATTTTTTAATGTCTATGAGTAAAACTGTGACCAAAAATTATAAGTGTTATTAATCTCCAGTGAGAACACAAAAGATCAATTAACATTTTTTTTTTCTCACCATCAATTCTTCATGCCAGGGAGGGTGAATGTGACTGGAGGGTGACTCGTCCAGACTGCCTCTCATTGGAGGCTCCTTGGCTTTGCCCCTGACTAGCTGCTGGGTGAGTATTCACAGTGAGTGGAGGTTCTTGATGGTCTCATCTATAAACTCGTAGCTCTGGGCCACGCCTGTGGGAGGTAGGAGCATTGTGGCCACTTGCTGCATTGTTTTTAGAAAATGTCCCCTAAGACTCTCTACTAATTTCTCTCCCAAACCCTGCTCCTGGCACACTTTAAAAAGAATTTCATTCTGTAGGGCCACAAAGCTGTTTAGTGTGTAGAGAAAGGGATGCCCAGTCCATAGCAAAGGGGGCTGGAAAGAGTGAAGATTGTTGGCCAATGTAACTGTTTCTTCTGGTTATTTTTTTAGCCAGAAGGAGGCTGGACTGGAGCAGCATATTCTTTAGAAAAGAAACAAACAAACAAAACCAAAGTCTTTTTTCTTTTCTTTTCTTTCTTTTTTTTTTTTTTTTTTTTTTTTTTTTCTTTGAGACAGGGTTTTTCTGTGTGTAGCCCTGGCTGGCCTCAAATCCAGAGGGATCTCCCTGCCTCTGCCTCCTGAGTGCTGGGATTAAAGGTGTTTGATGCCACCACCACCACCACCACCACCTGGCTAACAGGTCTTTCTTATGTGGTGGTATGGCTAAAACCCAGGGTCCTCTGGGTGATCGGCACTCCACCACCAAGCTCCATGCCCAGCCCACCTCGTATTCTTTATTTCTCAGCAGATGAATTTAAAATCCACTCTCCGAGTTTCCAAAGAGTTTTTTTTTTTTTTTTTTTTTTTTAAGGGATGGGTGAGGCTTCAATTTAACTTGTTTTGTTTTTTTAAGACAGGGTCTCACTATGTACACTAGGCTGGCCTTGAACTCATAGCGATCTGCCTGCCTTTGCCTCTGTAGGGCTGGGATTAAAGGCAACTAACTTTTAAAACAAGAGTCAGCTGATGAGGGAAAAGATAGCAAGGACAGCAACAGCTTCTCTGTGACTCCATTACTGGAGAGAGAGAAAAGCTCCATTGAAACCACAACCCGGAAGCAAGGAAAGTTTTGTTTGTTTGTTTGTTTGTTTATGAGAGAGGATGTCATGTAGCCCAGGTTGGCCTCAAACCCCTATGTAGAAGTTGACAACCTCGAACTCCAGACCTACTTGCCTTCCACTTTGTAGGTGCTAAGATTACAGGCATGAGCCAATGCATCCATTTTCTTTTCTCGTAATTAAAAATGGCAGAGCAGTGAAAAGGCTCAGTGAGTAAGGGCACTTGCCGGGTCAGCTTAAGTTTGATCACTGAGACCTTCAGGATGGCAGGAGAGAACCAACTCCTACAGGTTGTTCTTTGGCCTCCACATGCTCTACATAGCATGCACATCCCTTCCTCGCGAGCGCGCGCACACGTGTGCGCGCACACTCACACACGTACTGTAATTTTTAAATGCCAAGGATAAAGCTGCCCTCTGAAGGCAGGAAACTGGAGATGGAAAGCAGTGGAAACCTTCCAGATGTTTGGACCATAGATGAGTGCTATGAAGAATACAGCCTCAGAGGCTGCCCTCAGAACCTTGAAAACCAGCAGGTTCTCTGAGGTGGTGCTATGTCCTGGAATATAATAACGTGTGTGGTTTAATCTTTATTATTATTTTCTTTACAAATGTGGGCATCCTTTTATTTGGAGCATAGATGTTCAGAAATGAGATGTCATCTTGGTGGAATTTTCTTTTGATGAGTATGAAGTGTCCTTCCTCATCTTTTTTGATTAATTTCGGCTGAAGGTCTGTTTTATTAGATATTAGAATGGCTACTACAGCTTGCTTCTTGGGTTCATTTGCTTGGAAAACCTTTTCCAGCCCTTTACTTTCAGGTAATGTCTATCTTTGTGGCTGAGGTGTGTTTCTTGTATGCAGCAAAATGTTGGGTCCTGTTTACGCATCCATTTTGCTAATCTGTGTCTTTTTATTGGAGAGTGGAGTCTCATTGATGTTGAGAAACATTGATCCGTGACTGTTAGTTCTTTTTGTTTTGATGTTGGTTGTGGTAGTGTGTTATGTGATTGTCTACTTTTGGTTTTGCTGTAGTGAAGTTATATATATCCCATGTTTTTTTTTGGGGGGGTAGTTAATCTTTTCAGGTTCAAGCTCCTTCTAGTATCTTCTGTAGATTTTGGTTTGTGCATAGATATTGTTTAAATTTGGTTCTGTCGTGGAATATCTTGTTTTTTTCCATCTATGGTGATTGAAAGTTTTGCTGGGTATGGTAGTCTGGACTGACATCTGTGGTCTCTTAGGGTTTGCAAGACGTCAGCCCAGGCCTTTCTGGCTTTTATAGTCTCTGCTTAAAAGTCAGGTGTGATTCTGATAGGTTTGCCATTATACATTACTTGGCCTTTTCCCCTTGCAGCTTTTAATATTTTTCTTTGTTCTGTACATTTAGTGTTTTCATTATTATGTGGCAGGAGGATTTTCTTTTTGAGTCTAATCTATTTGGTGTTCTGTAGGACTCTTGTATGCTTATAGGCATCTTTCTGTAGATTTGGGAAATTTTTTTCTATGATTTTGTTGAAAATATTTTCTGGGCCTTGGAGCTGGGAATCTTCTCTTTCTTCTATTCCTATTAGTCTTAGGTTTTTGCCTTTTCATGGTGTCCTTGATTTCTTTTTTTAATTTTATTTTTTTTCTTATTAGTTACATTTTATTAACTCTGTATCCTAGCTGTATCCCGCTCCCTCATTCCTTTCCAAACCCTCCTCCCCTCCCTCATCTCCTCCCTGCCCCTTTCCAAGTCCACTGATTGGGGAGGACCTCCTCCCCTTTCATCTGACCCTGTTTTATCAGATATCTTCAGGACTGGCTGCAAAGTCCTCCTCTGTGGCCTAGCAGGACTGCTCCTCTCTTGGGGGGTAGAGAGGTCAAAGAGACTGCCATTGAGTTCCTGTCAGAAATAGTCCCTGTTCCCCTTACTATGGGAAACCAATTGGTTACTGAGCTACCATGGGCTACATCCGAGCAGAGGTTCTAGGTTATATCCATACATGGTCCTTGGTTGGAATATCAGCCTCAGAAAAGACCTCTGTGCCCAGATATATTTGGTCCTTGTGGAGCTCCTATCCTTTCCACGTCATACTAACTCCCCCTTCTTTCATATGATTCCCTGCACACTGCTGCAGGTTTGGTTATGAGTCTTAGTATCTGCTTTGATACACTGCTATGTAGAGTCTTTCAGGGGCCCTCTGTGGTAGGATCCTGTCCTGTTACTTGTTTTCTCCTATGTCCAATGCACATCCCATTTGTCTTTCTAAGTGAGGATTGATCATCTCACCCTGAGTCCTCTTTCTTGTTTATCTTCTTTAGGTGTATAGATTTCATTATGTTTATCATATCTTTTAGGACTATATGAGTGAGTACATACTATGTGTGTCTTTCTCCTTCTGGGATACCTCACTCAGAATGATCTTTTCTAGATCTCACCATTTGCCTGCAAATTTCATGATTTCCTTGTTTTTGATTGCCTAGTAGTATTCCATTGTGTAAAAGTACCACAATTTCTGTATCCATTCCTCAACTGAAGGACATCTGAGTTGTTTCCAGGTTCTGGCTATTACAAATAAAGCTGCTACAAACATAGTTGAGCAAATGTCCTATTGTGTACTTGAGCAAATTTTGGGTATATGCCTAGCAGTATTATAGCTGGATCTTGAGGAAGCACTATTCCTAATTGTCTGAGAAAGCTCCAGACCGACTTCCAAAGTGGTTGTAGCAGTTTACATTCCCACCAGCGATGGAGGAGGGTTCCCCTTTCTCTACAACCTCTCCAGCATGTGTTGTCACTTGAGTTATTCATCTTAGCCATTCTGATGGGTGTAAGGTGAAATCTCAGGGTCATTTTGATTTGCATTTCCCTGATGGCTGAGGATGTTGACTATCTATTTAAGTGTTTCTCTGCCATTCTGTATTCCTCTACTGAGAATTCTCTGTTTAGCTCTGTACCCCATTTTTTAATTGGATTACTTGATTGGTTGCTTTTTAATTTCTTTAGTTCTTTATATATGCTGGATATTAGCCCTCTGTCAGACATAGGGTTGGTGAAGATCCTTTCCCAGTCTGGAGGCTGTCGTTTTGTTCTCACGGCAGTGTCTTTTGCTTTATAGAAGCTTTTCAGTTTAATGAGGTCCCATTTATTGGTTGTTGTTCTTAGAGCAACTGTTGGTGTTCTGTTCAGGAAGTTGTCTCCTGTGCTAATGAGTTCTAGGCTCTTCCCCACTTTTCCTTCTAACCGATTTAGAGTATCTGGTTTTATGTTGAGGTCTTTGATCCACTTGGACTTTAGTTTTGTGCGGGGTGATAAATATGTATCTATTTTCATTTTTCTGCATGTAGACATCCAGTTAGACCAGCACCATTTGTTGAAGATGCTGTCTGTTTTTCATTGTATGGTTTTGGCTTCTTTGTCAAAAATCAAATATTCATAGGTATATGGGTTTATTTCTGGGTCTTCTATTTGGTCTTCTATTGATCCTCCTTTTTGTTTCTATGCCAATACTGTGCAGTTTTTATTACTATTACTCTATAGCACAGCTTGAGATCGGGAATGGCGATACCTCCAGATGATCTGTTGTTGTACAGGATTGTTTTGGAGATTCTAGGTTTTTTGTTTCTCCATATGAAGCTGAGAATCTTTCTCTCAAGGTCTGTAAAGAACTGATCTGGTATTTTGATGGGAATTGCGTTGAATCTGTAGATTGCTTTTGGCAGGAAGGCCATTTTCACAATGTTAATTCTACCAATCCTTGAGCACAGGAGATCTTTCCATCTTCTGATATCTTCTTCAATTTCTTTCTTCAGAGACTTAAAGTTTTTTTCAAACAGGTCTTTCACTTGCTTGGTTAGAGTCACCCCAAGTTACTTTATGTTATTAGTGGCTATTGTGAAGGATGTTGTTTCCCTGATTTCTTTCTCAGCCTTTTTGTCTTTGGTATTCAGGAGGGCTTCTGTTTTGTTTTTTGTTTTTGTTTTTGTTTTTGTTTTTTTTTTGAGTTGATTTTGTATCCTGCCACTTTGCTGAAGGTGTTTATCAGCTGAAGGAGTTCTATGGTTGAATTTTTGGGGTCACTCATGTATACTATTATATCATCTGCGAAAAGTGACACTCTGGTGTCCTTGATTTCTTGGATGTTTTGTGTCAGGAATTTTTTAGATTTAACATTTTCTTTGATGGATGTATCAGTTTCTTCCACTGTATTGTCTTCACCTCAGATTCTTTTCTCCATCTCTTGTATTCTATTGGCAATGCTTACCTCTGCAGTTCCTGTTTTCTTCTTTAAGTTTGCTCTCTCCAGGATTTCCAGTTTGGTCTTTCAGTTGCTGTGCAGTCACTGTTGTTCTGCTGATCAGACACAGTGTGGGATAGGTGCTGCCATCTTGGATCTAACCTAGACTTTCATTATTAAGACCAGAAATTTCACAAAGCATCTAAGAGAACTTGGTAAGTTTTTTTTTCATTACTTTTCTTCTTTTTTATTTTAAATACTGTGATTCACAGTGTGACTTTGGCTAGAAGTCACAGTCCTCCTGACTTAGCATTCAGAACTCTGGAAACACAGGCATGTGATTAACCTGGCTCTGTGACTGTCCTTCTTACACATGTTGCTTTCGTGCATGTAACAGAATCACTTTCTTTCAATATTCCAATAGTGTAATTGTCAGAGAGTAAAGCAAGCACAGGGAAGATGAGTGGAGACTGGGGTAGTGCTGTTGTTGGAGAGACCATGAAGTCTGTGTGGAGTTGCTTGACTGGCCTTATTGGACACACTGGAATGGCACCTCTGTGTAGCAGTGCTGCTTGGAAGGTGTTGAATTCTTGGCCTCTTGCGTTTGAGAGTGTAACTATTGTTTTCACTTGCTTTGTGAATTCTTTTCAGCTGAATCCTGCTTCATCTTAATTTGTTTTCTTCTTTTGTGATTGACATTAAGTATGAATATTTTAAAATTGAGGAATGCTTAATTTGTTTTCTCCTTATGGTTCTGCCATCTGGAGCAGTTTGTGTTTCTGTTTTACTTTTCATGACTTCCTCAGCTGTCACGTTTCCCCTCTTTAATGCTTAGAGCTACTCAACATCTTTATCACCACGAAGAAAAACCATAATCATTGGCCATGAGCTAGATTCTCTGTGGTGGGCCTATTTCTGTGTTCCTTAAAGTAGAAGAGGAAGTTGGTCTCACTTGACAATTGTAAAACACCTTGTTCCCTTGTTGTTTTTCCTTTTCCCTCTTTTAGTGAGAGTCTTGTGGTATAGTCTAGGCTGCTCTTGAATTCTAAATTCTCTTGCCTCAGCCTTTGGAAAACTGGGGTCACAGTCATATGATAATGTTTTTCTTTATGAGATCTTTCACTGAACCTTGCATTTGTTAGAATACCTAATGAAGGAATCTTTGGAGATGACTGAGGTAGAGACACTTCACAAGCTCCTCTCTTTTCTTAGGAAACCCCTCTTCTGTGGCTCCAATTCTCACATGGAATTTGGTGACAGAATTTTCTTCCTGCCTGCAGGAATGTATTGGCTTACAGTGTTGATAAACACTGGGTACTAAATGTATCTTGTTAGTTTTCTTAGCCTTACTTTGCAACAGTCTCTCCAAGTTGATAAATTTATTCTCTACTTCCTGCTGGGACAGTGAGGAATATGACATGTGAAGTGCATTTAATAAATGGTAATTAATGTTGCTGTTGGGTACATTTCCACATAAGGACTACTTCAGGTAAAACAGAAATATAATCACAAGGCTCAGAGACATGTGCTTCAAAGAATAAGATAAGAGGAATGGGGGAAACATCTCAGTTTTCATAACATGCTTTGATTGCTAAGAAAGCTGTGAGATCTTTCATCATCACTCACCGTTCTACACTCTCCTGTGTGACCTGTCAAGTCTCCAACTACCACCACCCTCCACCTTCTGCTTCCCTTGGTTACCTTGGAGAGCCACAAAATGAGGGAGGTACACAGCAGTCACAGCTCCCTGCTCAGCCTTGATGTCAAACAGAGGCCCGGCCACCATGTGACTGTGCTGCAAGGGAGTCCTGTCCAGGCACTGGCTCCAGGCACAGAACGCAATCTCGATTGTCACTGCCCTTGTCACCACAAAGTGGAGTCCTGTGTTGGGACAGTGGTAGGCACCAGCCATGGGCAGGTGAACTCTAGAAGGTGGAGAGACAGACACCGAGTCAACACCAGCACTGCTCATCTGCTGTGTGTACATGCATGCAGGGCTGGGTACAGAGTAGACTTCAGCCAGATGGCTCTGAGTTCTGGTTCCTCTGCTGTCTTTATGTAAAACCCTGATTAAGTCACTCCCCAAAATTTACAGGTAACACACACCTGGGAGCTGTTAGCTATTCCTATAATGATGAGAGAGAGAGAGAGAGAGAGAGAGAGAGAGAGAGAGAGAGAGAGAGTTTTAAGGGCTCTATCACTGAGGTACATCTTCAGTTCTTAGTGTTTATAGTCTTACTGCATACATTTCCAAATAATAAGAGGCTATATGCTAATATTAGTTATAAATTCTTGGCCCTGAAACAATGCTTAGTGAGTTTAGTGAGTTTCTCAAAGACTTTCCATTTGATTACTGATTGGTTACTAATGTTAGTTTCTGTGGGAGGAAGCCGAGAGTGACAGTTTTTACAGCTGGGGCTGTTGGAGAAGGAAAACAGGTAAGGGAAGACACTATGACTGTCCCATTAATCATAGGACTCTGCCCTTGAAGGACAGAGCTGCTGTATTCATCCTCATGTTCTCAGTTTCTAATGGATTCTTGTTACACAGTGGTGGTTAGTAAAGCAAGAATGCAGATGACAAGGATTTAAGGGATATTTAAGAGACAAGAGAACCTAAATATAATGAAAGAAAAGATACTGTTTACACCATCAATAAAATAATCACACAAAGACCACATTTCAGATAATTGAGCAAAGTTTAAATCAGATAGTTTGGATAAAATGAGTGAGTCATGTCAGCTCTGTTGATGTGACAGTGGTGTGCTGCTGTGCTGGTTATGGAAGATAAGGTCCAGTCTTAACTATGAGGAGATTCATAGTGAAATATTTGGGATGAAATAACTTGATGTCTTAGACTTAAAATACTGTGACAGTGATGTCAGAGGAGGAATGTGAATAGTTGGATAAAATTTACAAAAATGGTCACAGGAGCAGAGACATTAGACAGGAAATTCTTCTGCTTTCCAGGTTTGTAAATGTTTGAAAATTTTTATGATAAAGACTCCATTTTCCTAACAGCCACAGTTCTTTTTTTAATTTATTTTTTTATTAATTACAATTTATTCAGTTTTTATCCTAGCTGTAGCCACGTCCCTTGTGCCCTTCTAATCCCACCCTCCCTTCCCTCAGCTCCTTCAATGCCCCTCTCCCAGTCCACTGATAGGGGAGGTCTTCCTCCCCTTCTGTCTGACCCTAGCCTATTAGGTCTCATCAGGTTGGCGGCATTGTCTTCCTCTGTGGCCTGGTAAGACTGTTCCTCCATCAGGGGGAGGTAATTGAAAAGCCAGCCACTGAATTCATGTCAGAGGCACTCCTTGTTCCCATTACTAGGGAACCCATTTGGAGACTGAGCTGCCAAGGGCTACATCTCTGCAGGGGTTCTAGGTTATCTCCATGCACAGAGATAACTCCTTGGTTGGAGCATCAGTCTTAGAAAAGACCCCTGTGCCTAGATTCTTTGATTCTGTTGCTCTCCTTGTGAAGCTCCTGTCCCCTCCAGGTCTTTCTATCTCCACCTTCTTTCATAAGATTCCCTGCATTCTGCCCAAAGTTTGGGTATGAGTCTCAGCATCCGCTTCAATACCCTGCTGGGTAGAGTCTTTCAGAGGCCCTCTGTGATAGGCTCCTGTCCTGTTCCCTGTTTTCTCCCTCTTCCGATGTCCATCCCATTTGCCTTTCTGAGTGAGGATTGATCATCTTACTGAGGGTCCTCCTTCTTGCTTAGGTTCTTTAGGTGTACAGATTTTAGTATGTTTATCCCATATTATATGTCTAATGTCCACTTATAAGTGAGTATATACCCTGTGTATATACTTCTGGGATACCTCACTCAGGATGAACTTTTCTAGTTCCCACCATTTGCTTGCAAATTTCATGATTTCCCTGTTTTTTAATATTTGAGTAGTATTCCATTGTGTAAATGTACCACAATTTCTGTATCCATTCCTCAACTGAAGGACATCTGGGTTGTTTTCAGGTTCTGGCTATTGTGAATAAAGCTGCTACAAATATGGTTGAGCAAATGTCCTTGTTGTATACTTGAGCATCTTTTGGATATATGCCTAGGAGTTCTGTAGTTGGATCTTTTTTTTTTTCCCTAGGGTATGATTTATATAAATAACATGTCAACATACCACAGTCATAGAAACATTTCCAGGGAAAAAGCACCCAGGGACAAATCTTCTTCTTAACATGTTAGGACAATTAAAAAAAAATCTTAACTTTTACAAAATGAAGAAGTTAAATGTGGAAATTTTCTATTTTCTATTTTATTTTGTTAATTTGAATTATGTCAGTTCAATCTCAAACCTTGCACATGCTAAGCGAGCATCCTCCCATTAAACTATCTCCCAAGCCTGATACATGAGTGTTGACTGATACATTAAAGAAATCTTTCATGATTAAAATAAGACAACAAAATATTGACTAATTGTTATCAACCTTCCAATCAAATAATTATAGCAGTTTAATTTGTCATAGAATTTGACTTTAAAAAAATTGGGCTTTAATGTATCTATGTAGGAAGACAGGGAAACATAAATACCTTTATTCCAGGGATATGCCTTGGATGGAAAGGCAGAGTGATTATAAGCAATGCTGTTCTCCTGCCTTTTCGTGATACCTTGCATTGTGTGTCTATCATTTGTTTTGGGCTGTCTCCTTGACTAGCTTCTTTTTTTTTTTTTCAATGCAGTTTATTCAGGAACCTTGAACAATCCACGGACCCTGGGGAAAGCCAGCCCACAGCTTAAATAGCCTCTGGGTAGCCAACCCAGGCGTGCTACGTGGGCAATGCAGATAGGTCCACATACATGGAAGCAAGCCAGATCCTCAGCCTTAGCCAAATGGCAATTGTTCGTGACAGAGAGCACTCACCATCGGGAAGGTGGAAGGCGGAAACCAGCTCCATCTTTAAGGCATAGCATTCCACAGCTCTCTACAGTTCCCCCTTTTTGTTTTAGATGCATCGGGCAAGAGTAGAGGTCTGATCTCTGATATTAGAAATAAATTGGGACTTTGTACCGATGTTCGTTTAGGTGTCATCCACACAAAGAGCATCAGACCCGTCCGATACCTTTTTCTCAGAGGCGGGACCTGGGGCATCAACCCGCATGAAAATATGCTGGACTTTGAGTCACTAGCATATAACATGAGAATTTTTCCTGTGCTGCAAATCTGTCTAAACAATTGTCGAGCTATATTTTAGGTAATTTGGACTGGAGAATTCGATACTACGATGGAGCAGCTGAGAGTGGCCATTGTCACAGTAAATTCTACCAGAGTGGACGCAGGACTAGCCACAGGATTATCATCATGGATTGCTGCAGCCATGAATCATCTGAAGGAATGGGCGGGCATGGGAGTGTTAGCAGGCCTTCTGGTGTTGGTCTCCTTGGTTTGCCTGTGATATATATGCAAGATTAGAGTCTCACAACAGTGTGATGCAGCCATGATCATTCAGGCCTTTACAGCCATTGAAGCAGGACATTCTCCCCAAGCATGGTTGGATACCATAAAAAGCTAAAATGTTACGCTCAGGATGCGAGGCTAAGCACTGCACTCAGGGTCAGCCGCTTTGGACCCAGAGAAGAACATGTAGTTGGATCTTGAGGTAGCGCTATTCCTAATTGTCTGAGAAAGTGCCAGACTGATTTTCAAAGTGTTTGTACCAGTTTACATTCCCACCAGCAATGGAGGAGGGCTCCCCTTTCTCCACATCCTCTCCAGCAGGTGTTGTCACTTGAGTTTTTGATCTTAGCCATTCTGATGAATGTAAGGTGAAATCCCAGGGTTGTTTTGATTTACATTTCTCTGATGACTAAGGAGGTTGAGCATTTCTTTAAGTGTTTCTCCGCCATTCGATACTCTTAGTCCAGCCTGGCCTTGCCCCTGGGTAGGCGAGAGTAGGACACACAGAAGAGACTAGTGGGTGCTGTGTGGGGATCCCCTGTGGAAAGGGGCCTGGGGAAAGCCAGCCTGTTCCAGGCAGAGCCCACTCACCGGTACAGGCCCTTCTCTCTGTCAACCACCTCAGTAGCCACGGGTCCTGCAGGGCCCCAGAAGTCATCATCAGTCCCCAGAGTCCCCGGCTTGTCTCCAGGAGAGGAAGGAGGAGATGAGTGGAAGAGCTCAAGGGGTGCAGGTTGGGAGGACCCCTCCTCTAAAAGAGGACAGACAGTGGTCACTCTGTGTTGTCCGTGCAGTCTCCCCAGCCCTCACCAGTACTGGACCATGGCTGAGCTCTTTTCCAGGTTGGCCAGCTTAGGTCCTAGCAAGAAGGGTGTCTACAGTCTTTATTGGTGTTGCTGGGCTACCTGTATGCTTTTTATTCATATGTTGCATTTTGTTTCATTTCTACTGCTTGCCCTCTGAGTAACTCTGCCACCCCAACTTGTGCTCCCAACTCAGCCACTGTTTTTCTGTTCCTACTGGTCCAGAAATGTTGATTTTCCTAAAACTCCTCCAGTGAATATGTTGAGAAAAGAACCTAACTAAAAAAAAAAAAAAAAAAAATTGGGAGAAGGGACTGCCTCTGACATAAGCTGATTGGTCTGCTCTTTGATAACCTCCCTCTGAGGAGGGAGCAGCCTTATCAGGCCACAGAAGATGACAATGCAGCCACTCCTGATGTGATCTGATAGACTAAGATCAGAAGGAAGGAGAGGAGGATCTCCCCTATCAGTGGACTTGGGGAGGGGCATGCGTGAAGAAGGGGGAGTGAGGGTGGGATCAGCAGGGGAGGAGGGAGGGGCTTATGGGGAGATACAAAGTGAATAAAGTGTAATTAATACAAATTTAAAAAAATGGATGAGCAGGGATAGGGAGGTGATTCCCCAGTAATGGCAGCGCAGAATGAGACAGGGAGCCCTTGCTCAGAGCCTGATGCAAGCCAAAGACTTGAGAAAGGGCAGCAACAGCCCTCGAGTCTTGGAGAAAAGGAACCCCTTGGTTCTAGATGTGGAAGATATTGCAAGCAATGGGGCTCTTCTTTGTGGAGAGCCTGAACTGTTCTGTGTCAGAGATGGGGTAGAAGTGATGAAAGCTTCTAGGACAGCTGCTGCAAGAGCGTATCCTTTCATGTGTGGTGGGAAGTTTTACCCATGAAATCCCAACAATATCACTGCTCAACTTCAGTATAGTGACAACACCAGCTGACACAATAATGTGGATAGGTGAAGTCTCTCAAGGTCCGTCCCCAGATGAAGAGCTATAAGTGATTAATAGAGGCTGAGAGAGGGATAAAATCAGCCTTCCTCAGAAAGAGCTTCCTAGTAGGTTTTCTGTCTAAGTGGGCAGCCTGGAACATAGATACATGACTAATACTAAACGGACACATCTATATACATATGTGGACACACATGTATTTAACAATAATATTTAAGAAGAGGCCATGCATTTGAAAGAGTTTGTAGGTAGGACATAGGGAGAGTTGGTGTGGGTAGATGGAGGGATGAAATGATGTAAATATAGTACGTGTATATAAAATTTTTAAAAATTGAAAAAGAAAGAAATGATTACTTCCCCCTACAAGTGTCCCTTCATGTGGCAACCATGACGCTCTGGGTCTGATCTTTTCACATGCCTGGCTGTAGTCTCTGCCGCTTGACTGAGATTGGGCTGTCTCCCATTTCTTCTTCATCAGTGTTCTTAGAGGGGTCCATCACACGTGGCTTCCTACAAACAGACATTTTCTTTCCCTCAGATGTCAGGAGAAACCAGGAAACCAGGGCTGTGCACACGATATCCCCACATAAAATCTAATTCATCTAAATTTGAACTCAGTCTCATGCTTCTTCTCTATATCATAACTCCATGAAGGACCAGATCAACCTGGGTATCCACGGTGCCAGAACCAGGATAATCTCAACCCCTCTTTTGCTCTAACTTGAATGTATTCCCCAGTGATCATTCATTGGAAAGTTAATTCCAGTGCCACAGGGCTGGGAGGATGGAGGGCAAGACATGGAATCATTATGGATCTGCCTTCATGATGGTGTGTAAATGTCATCATCACCACAGTAGATTCCTGTCTACTTGAACTGATACAGAGCCAGCTTGGCCCCTTGCTCTCAACCTTCCCTGTTGTGCAATCAGATGGAAGAGCAAGAAGGGCTTCTCCTCATGCAGGGTCCATGTCCTTGCCCTTTCTTGTATCCAGAATTGTAAGAAATAATCTCTATTCTTTATATTCAGTGTCCAGGGTCAGATGTTGTACTACGTAAACAAACTAACAATCATTCACTCTGAAGGCCAGTCACCTAGAGAACACCTCCTCAATCTTTCTCCTTTCATCATCCTAGGCCCAAGATATAGTGAGCAGTGTCCTCTGACAGCGAGCTGCTTCTGAGCTGCTCCCTTCTAGGACATTTTGTACATAACAGTTGATCATAAACTATGGGCAGAGATGCCACTTTATGACTGAGGCTCTAGATTGCCTCTCATTGCCTCTGGGGGGAAGCAGTGAGTTCTTAGCATAGTCCACTACTTTTGTCATGGCCCCTGTTCCCCTCATGGTCCTCCTACACCACACCACACATTTCTGTTCTAGACCTCTGACTTCTAGACCAGTGGCTCTCAAATCACTGTGCTCAAATGTCACCTGGACAGCGTGATAAATTGAAGGAGACTGCCCCACAAGGGCTTCTGAGTCAGCACAGATGGAGTGAGGCCTGAGAACCTGCATTTCTGTGGATCTTCCCATCTTTGAGAGCCCACAACACCTCATCTGAGCTGTGGAGGGGTTCAGACAGACAGCGCCTGCCCTCACAGCTTCCCAGGTGCAATTATGTGGACTGTGGGGAACAAGTACCCTCCTTGCTGGACCGAGATAAAGAATGTTGGGCCATGTCTTCCTCCTTCACTGCTGTGCCCTCAGATGTCCAAATACTGTTCGATGCATGGTGGGTGAGCCAGAATGTTGATCAATGGATGGCTGACCCGTAGGTCTACCCCATCCCCCTTCATTTCTCATGTGGCACAGCAGGTAGGAACTTGAGGACAGATGTGTTCATGGTCATGAGTGGAAATGTCCAACACCGGGCTTCAGTATAGTCTCCTGGGGGTGGAATATGACTTTGCAGTCCTGAGGCGTCCCCTCGGTCCCAGAGTATAGTATGTATGCATGTGAGTGTGTGAGTGCGTGTGTGTGTGTGTGTGTGTGTGTGTGTGTGTGTGTGTGTGTGTGTGAGTGTGTGTGTGTGAGTGTCCGCACTGAGGTCAGTACACTGATACACAAGGTTTTTTTCTCCCTTACGTGTCTTTCATCTGTGTCTTTCTTTCCTGGTGTGGTGACGGCTTTCATTGTTTCCATAGTTTGTGTTTACTGGCGGCTACCACTGTCATACTTGCTGTGCCCAGAAGACTCACCACTGACTCAGCCTTTCATACTCTTTAACTTTTCTTCTGATGGAAGAACTTAAGCAGGCATGTGATGTGATTCTATTTTTACTAAAAAGAATAAAACTCATACAACACCTCCCCCCCAACACACTTCACTTTGTTCCCTGTGATTTCCTGGTTTCTTCCTGGCTCTCTTCATCTTTCCTCTCACCTCAGGACCATTCCCCACCTCTCATCTCTGGAGCAGCCCTATAGGGCTTGTGTTTACCAGACAGAATTTTGTGTCCTTACTGTGTGCTGGAGATGAGCAGCTGTGGCTTCTCTGCCTCCAGGGCTTGGAGCTCCATAATCACCTGGTCACTGAGAGAGGCCTGGTCCAGCCTGCAAACACAAGAGGGGGCTGTTTGTTCTGGGATCCCCACAGGATTTGAGAGCTCAGGGCCCAAGATCATGGATTCTGTTGTCTGTGGATGATGCTAGTGAGGAGGCTTATTCAGGTCTATTCTTGATCAAAAATCAGGAGAAAGGACAGACAGCAGCCTGAGCAGAAGATGTGTCCATGACACAGTGTCTGTGGGGCTTGGTCAGTGTGCAGAAGATCTGAATCCAGGGTGAGGACCTTTGGAACACTGTAGACCTGATATGAGGGACTGGACCTTTAAAGCCCCTCCCACAGGCCAGTCACTGGAATCAGACTGACCCAGGGAGGTGAACATGGCCATGGATGAGGGAACCCTTGTTGGCAAAGGGCACCCTGTAGCCATCAGCATTCCCAGTGGTTGGAGGTCATGGCCATAGCCCCAAAGGGATTCTGGGAAGCTCTTCAACGTGAACACATGGTGCTGGGATGTGAGGCTTCATGGACAGTCACCTTGCAGGAAAGAGCCCTGATCCATTCTCTCCTCCCTTCCCATTTCCTTTAGTGCTAAGGAAGGAAGCCTTGTCCTTACCCAGGAACCACTCTCTAATGGCCTCTGGTCCAATTCTTCTGACCCTCAGTCCCAGGTTTTCTGATGGTGTTAGGGCAGTGACTGCCTTCTCTGGGTTTCTGATTCTCAGTTCCTAAGCACGGGTACATCACTCCCACTCTGCCTGCTCTGAGGCACAGACAAGGCGGGAGGGGAAAGGCTCATATCCCTGTGACAGGGTCTGCAGCCTGTGATTTTCTGAGCACATGAAGAACACTGGGTAGAAACTACTAGAGGAAGTGCTTGTGTGTGGGGGGGAGTATCTTAGTGATGACACGGATGGGCTCCTGGAGAAGAACATGGGTCTTCAGGGCTGTAGTTCAGAGCTTTCCTAGCTTGTATGAAACTCAAGGCACAGTGTCTCAGCTAGGGGACTATGTCAGGCTACTGTAATGAAAACCTGTGCCTCTCCAGGGCTCCACTCCTTCCAAGTTAGAGCTTTCCTCATCGCTGCCTTTGACTGGGCTGCTGGTCCCAGTCAAACCAAGGCCTATATTTCTCTCAGGATTCACTTTTGGGATGTTCAGTGAAGCAGCCGTTCTCACAGCATTACATTCTCACAATATTCACCAGTGCTTGTTAGTATACAGAACCATGATGATGACAGATACCTGTCTCTTACCACACAAGGAAGACGGGACCATTAACCTTGTTAATAAATACAATTCCAGGCTGGAGAGACGGCTCAGAGGTTAAAGAGCACTGATTGCTTTTCTAAAGGTCTTGAGTTCAATTTCCAGCAACCACATGGTGGCTTATGACCATCTGTAATGAGATCTGGTGCCCTCTGCTGACCTGCTGTCACACATGCAGGCAGAACATTGTATAAATAAAAAATCTTAAAGAAGTAAAAATAAAAAATCTTCTTCTTATAAAAAAAATAATAAATATAATTCCACAGTTCCCAGCTGCCCACCTGGTATTATCTTATGGTGGCGCCACTCACAACTTAGCCAGAGGCACTGCATGATTGCTGCTTGGTGTGAGTGGGACCATTGTTTGGCTAAAGAGGAAGTGGATTAAAGTTACGGTTTCTCATTGAGTGGATATGACCCCAGTTCTTCCTTTAGTTTTATTTCTTAAAAAGTAAAATCATTTGCATAAGTGGTTTTTGGATTCAGTGTCTTATTTCCTTTTGCCATCAACACATTGATGGTCTGAGATGTTCTGGGATAGCAAATGAGATAAAAAACCTTATTTTGAAAAAAGTAATATCAAACCTACACATTTGAAAGTTAAAAATATTAATAATGATGAAATGGCTAAATAGGATATTCTAAGTTACTCCCTGGTGATCAGGATGAAGGCCAAGATTGTCAAGGTACAAAAACCCACCCATGAGTCTGGGAATGTTTTCTGCTCACTTTATAGTGAAGATATTAACACTTTTATAGATATGAAATGAAAATTTTAGAATTGAGAATCAAGAAAAAGAATATGATTTTATGCTATAAGTTAAATCACTAGAAAAGTATAAAAATAATAAAGCTAAAAATATTGCAAAAATTATATTTGAGGATATATAAAGAATTAAAATAAATTATGGTATAATTTCTTAAGAATTTTAGCTTTATTATAAGTTGACAATTGGTCTTTTAAGATTCTTAATTGTTTGGCAATACACCACAAGGAAAAATCAAAAGCCTCTCCTACCCCCATTTAGTTAAACTTTATCTCTCTGCCCCAGGACCTGTGATCATTACATTTTATGATTTTTCAAGGATGGTTTGATTCATGTTGGTTAAATAGTCACATACTAGGCATTTTTTGAAATGCAAATATAGATTGATGTAATCATTGTTGCAAGATACAAAAATAAACTCCGTGTCCTGGGAAGTCAGTCTGTCCTGTAAACTGCCTCCTGAGTGCAGTAACAGTAACGGTAACAGTAACAGTGACTTTCCTAGAAGCTCAAAGATTCAAGCTGCTGTCCGGTGCAACTTCTTTATGTCGCCTGCTACGTCCACCCTTCTCAAGCCCTCTCCTCTGCTGGCGCTGGTCTCCAGCAATCTCTGTTTTTACATATGTATATTTTATGTCATTATGGTCCATGATTTTGGAATGACATTCCCATTTAACAGAGGAGAAGACTGAATCTTAGAGATGACAGTGACTTGCCGGGGTACAGGGTGCAAGCCGCATGGCTGGTCAAGAACCAGGCTGACTATGCATTATCTTCCTTTTTCTTTTTTATGTCCCATAATCTGGAAGCCCACCCATGCCCTTCTCAAGGCTTTACTTACCTCAGGATGCTGAGGGTGCAGGCAAGATTCCTGAGTGCCTTACACAGCAACCTCACGCCATGGTTGCCCAGGTCATTCAGCTGCAGGTCCAGCTCAGCCAGGCTGGAGCAGGTCTTGATCACTGAGGCCAGGACTTTGCAGTGGCTAGATGTGAGGCCACAGTTGACAAGCCTGCAAGGGAGACACTCACGGTCCGGCTTCTCCAGTGCTCTTGGGCACCGACCTCAGGGTTCCCTTTGTGAGCCCTGGCATGCTGTGCTGGCAGTGCTTAGCTCCCTGGGGTGTTTTTGCTTTGTTTTAGTCTGTGTGGATATTTTTTACAGCTGAGCTGCAGGAGCAATGGAGTACAGGTTGGGACCACTGTTCTGCTGCCACTGGTCATGGTAGAGTTCCATGAGGCCCAGGGCCAATTGATGTGAAATTCGCCAGACACAGAATAGGGCACGATTTCACTCATCATGTAGATTTTAGTAAAAATGGAGTTCACGGAAACAGAAACATAATAGAAAGCTGGTTTGAGGGCAGAGAACAGGAGGAATAGGGGGAGAGGCCTTTCTCTGGGCCTGGAGATTTCCTCCCTCATGCTTTATTTAGCTTCCCTTTTCTATTCTTTACCCTTCTAGCCACCTCTTCAAGTTCTTATTCCACTTGAGCCTTCATGAAACCTTGTGTTACCACCAGCTAGTGGTGTTCCTTGAAAAAAATGTCAGTTTCTCATGATCCCCAAAATAGAATCCCATTTGTTTATCAGTGCAAGTCTGGCATCTGTTACAGGTGTGGTCAAAGGGTTCAGTGACTATTTGTTGAATACCAAGCCTCACTCTAGACTCTGCTTTTCCCTTTGCTCTCCTGTTTCAGGGGTGAACCCAGGCCAGATTTACCACAAGGTCTTCAGGTGGCAGCCAGGATGTTTCAGGGTGTTACAAAGACTCTGCACTGCAAGGTAGCTGAGCGGATTTCCACTGAGGTCCAGCTCCTCCAGGCTTCTAGTGTAGTTAAGAATGAAGAAGAAAATGTTCCAACTGGCATTAGTGATTGGGGTCCACCTGGTCCTGAGGGAGAGATAGAGATGGAAGTGAGGAATGAGGGTTGTGCATGCATGGTCAGAGGTGCACAGCCCCACTTACGCAGATCCCAACTACCTGAGCACCAGGCCTGAAAACACCATCCCCAGAATGCTCCTCTCCAACATCTTGGCTCTCTCCTCTGGGATTCCTTATCTATACCCTTCAGCACAGCGTCTTGTGTGCTTAGTGGGTCTCTCTCCCTGACTCAGTCCAGGTGTCCCACAGAGTGTGGATGGGTGGCTGGCATCTTTTCTTTCTCTTCAGGAGTACCCAGCACAGGGCCTCACACAAAGGAAGGCCTTGGTAATTCAGACAGCCTTCTTCCTTTTGATACAAATGACTTGTTTTCCTTTGGAACAGAATTCTAGAGGCCATGAAAAAAAGTGAAAAGGGGAGGTGGGCAGAGAGCCAGGGAATGTTGAGCATGACCACAGTTTGGTTGTTGGTTTACATGGTCCCTCTTTCCTTTCAAGAATAGAGGAGCACAGAGAAGGGAGGAAGAGGAGAGGAGAGATCAGCTTGGAGTGGTAGTACATTTCTTTAAAGCCAGCAAGCAACCAGACAAAGGTAGGAGAACAGTGAGTTTTAGGCCAGCCTAAGCTTCAAACCCCAAGGGGCTAGGAACAGCCCTGTGCCTGGTCTACGCAACATTTGATCCCCAGCACTACAGACCAAACAAAACAAGAAATTCACAAAACTACAATTCTAAACACATTTTAAACAAAGGTGCAGGCTGCTTTACTGTGATTACACAAAAGCGGGGTGAGCCATCTGATGTGGTGCTGGGAGGGGCCCACACCCTCTGAAAGAGCAGCAAGTGCTCCTCCTGGCTGAACCAAAGCCTGTGGTGCCATCATGAGCCACGCACAGAGAAGTGTGCACACATGTGCTCACACATACACACACACACACCCAATGGTCTTCTGCTTGTCTCCCTGTCTTGCCTGTCTGACCTCTCCTCTCAACTTTCCCTCATCACTAGCAGACAAAGCCTCTTAGTTTCCCATGGAGTAGTCCCAGGTTCCTAAGGCCACTGTACTTTTCAAGCAGGCTGGTGTTCCTGGTTTCCCTTGTCCTATCTGGCCTCTGTCTCTGTACATACTCAGAATTCTTCTGAAGGTCCATGTCAGAACTTCTACTTGTAACATCTATATCAGGGTCATTTATGGCTCACTTGTTTATAACCATAGACACTTAGAGAGAAGAGGAAAATGGTCCAATTGAGCAAGGTATTCTCCCTAGAGAATACTATAATGCTATTTAAAATGGTACTCTACTAGACTTTTAGTACCTGGAGCAGATAGCATTGGTTCATTAACAAAATAAATGTGAGTAGAAGAAAACAGAGAGTCCTTCTCAGTGTTCCCATAGATAAGTACATAAAGAAAAGATTAAAGTGTATACCATGCATTTTCTTTCATGCTCTGAATTAACCTTAATATCTTGAGCTTGTAAGTATAATGTTTTTAATGAGATTTCACCCAGAATCATAGGCATTTTGAGTGATCCTCAGTAGGTGCTATTTTTTAAGGATTCTTTCTTTTTTTAATTTTTTTTATCAGTTACGTTTTATTAACTCTGTATCCCAGCCGTGTCCCGATCCCTCATTCCCTCCCAGTCCCTCCCTCCCTCCCTCCCTCATCTCCACCGTGCCCCTTTCCAAGTCCACTGATAGGGGGGACCTCCTCCCCATTCATCTGATCCTGTTTTATCAGGTATCTTCAGGACTGGCTGCAAAGCCCTCCTTAAGGATTCTTAAAAGGTGTGGTCTTGTCAAAGGAAGTATGTTACTAGGGGCAGGCATTAAGACTTCAAAGACTTGGGGTAAACTCTGCTCTGTACTCTATGTCCTTTATTGCCTGGCTCACAGATCTTCCTGAATTCCCAGAGGCCTGCTGCCATCTGTTGGGTCCCCTCCAGGTAAAACCAGCAATGATGTGTTCCCCTGGTGCCCTGTATGCCCTGTATGACAGCCCCACGGCTCTACCTGCATTCCCAAAGGCCCATCATCATCAGGGACCACCAGAGGCCTTTTGCCACTGGAGATAACCAGGCCTGCAAAACCAAGGACAACCAAATGGATAAAGGCCAGAGTAAAACACAATCAACAAGAGCCAGGGCAAAATGGCAACATCAGAACCCAGATATCTTAATACAGCAAGCCCCATATATCCTAACACAGCTGAAGCACAAAAATGACTTCAAGTCCAATCTTATAATGATGATAGAGAAAATATATAAAGAAAAAATAAGTAAGTCCCTTTAAGAAATACAAGAAAACACGATCAAACAGATGAGGGAAATGAATACAACTGTTCAAGCTGAAAATGGAAATAGAAGCAATAAAGAAAACACAAACCGAAGGAATCCTGGAGAGGGAAAACCTAGATAAGAGAACAGGAACTGCAGATGCAAGCATCTCCAGCAGACTACAAGAACTGGAAAAGAGAATCGCAGGTGTAGAAGATATGATAGAAGAAATTAACTTATTGGGCAAAGAAAATGTTAAATCTAAAAAGTCTCTAACACAAAACATCCAGGAAATTTTGTATACTATGAAAAGATCAACCCTAAGAATAATAGGAATGGAAGAAGGAGATTCCCAGCTGAAAGGCCCAGAAGATATTTTCAACAAAGTCATAGAAGAAAATAACCTAAAGAAGGAGATGCCTATAAATGTACAAGAAGCTTACAGAATATTAAATAGATTTGAACAGAAAAGAAAATTGTCCTGCCACATAATAATCAAAACACTAAATGTACAGAACAAAGAAAGAATTTTAAAAGCTGCAGATGGAAAAGGGCAAGTAACATATAAAGGCAAACCTATTAGAATCACACCTGACTTCACAACACAGATTTTGAAAGGCATAAGGTCTGGGCAGCTATCTTGAAGTCTCTAAGAGACTACAGATGTCAACCCAGACTACTATACCCAGCAAAACCCTTAATCAGAATAAATGGAGAAAACAAGATATTTCATGATGAAACCAAATTTAAATAATATCTATCCACAAATCAAGATACTAGATGGAAAACTCAAACCCAAGGATGGATGTTAACTACACCCAAGAAAACATGGGAAAAAAATAACATTACACCAGCAAAACCAAAAGAAGGAACCCCCCCCCCCCCACGCACACTCTACCACCACCAACATCAAAGTAACAGGAATTAACAATCATTTGTCATTTATATATTCCAACATCAATGGACTCAATTACCCGATAAAAAGGCACAGACAAACAGAATGGATACGAAAACAAGATCTATCGTTCTGCTGCATACAAGAAACATGACTTGCTGGGTGAGGTAGTGCATGTTTGTAATCCCAGCACTCAGGAGGCAGAGGCAGTCAGATCTCTGTGAGTTTGAGTTAAGCTTGGTCTAAAAGGGAGTCCATGACAGCCAAGGCTACACAAAGAAACCCTGTCTTTAAAACAACAAAAACAAAAACAAACTAAAAAGAAAGAAAGAAAGAAAGAAAGAAAGAAAGAAAGAAGGAGAAACAAGCCTCAGCAACAAGGATAGAGGTCACCTTAGAGTAAAGGGCTGGAAAAAAAGGTTTCCAAGCAAACAGACCCAAGAAGCAAGATGGAGTAGCCATTCTAATACATAAAAACATAGAATTTCAACTAAAATTAATGAAAAGGTTTGTGGAAGGACATTTCATACTCATCAAAGGAAAAATACATCAAGATGATATCTCAATTCTGAACATCTATACCCCAAAAGCAAGGCCACACAATTTGTAAAAGAAACATTAGTAAAGTTTAATTCATGTATCAAAACCCACACATTAATAGTGAGAGACTTCAAAACTTTAATCTCACCTATGGACAGGCCATCGAGACAGAAACTAAACAGAGAAATAATGACACTAACAAATGTCATGAATCAAATGGATCTAACATATATAAAACCTAACAGATATCTATCTATCTCTATCTATCTATCTATCTATCTATCTATCTATCTATCTATAGAACATTCCACCCAAACACAAAAGAATACACCTTCTTCTCAGCACCTTATGGAAGCTTCTCCAAAACTGACCACATAATTGGTCACAAAGCAAGCCTCAACAGTTACAAGAAAATTGAAACAACTCTGTGTACCTTATTAGACTATAATGGAATAAAGCTGGAATTTAACAACAGCAGAAATAACAGAAAGCCTACAAACTCATGGAAGCTTAACAATTCTCTACTCAATGACCACTGTGTCAGGGAAGAAATAAAGAAAGAAGTTAAATGCTTTTTAGAATTCAATGAAAATGAAGTCACAACATACCCAAACTTTTGGGACACAATGAAAGCAGTTCTCAGATGAAAGTTCATAGCACTAAGAGCTTTCATAAAGAAATTGGAGAGATCTCATACTAGCAATTTAAAAGCACACCTGTAAGTTCTACAACAGAAAAAAATAAAACATACCCAAGGGGAGTAGATAGCAGGAAATACTCAAACTCAAGACTGAAATCAATAAATTAGAAACAAAGAGAACAATACAAAGAATCAACAAAACCAAGAGCTGTTTCTTTGCGAAAATCAAAAAGATAAACAAACCCCTAGACAAACTAACTAAAAGGCAGAGAAACAGTATCCAAATTAATGAAGTCAGAAACAAAAAGGGGTATATAACAACAGATACTGAGGAAATCCAAAGAATCATTAAGTCTTACTTCAAACGCCTGTCCTTGTTGTGTACTTGAGCATCTTTTGGATATATGCCTAGGAGTGGTATAGCTGGATCTTGAGGAAGCACTATTCCTAATTGTCTGAGAAAGCACCAGATTGACTTCCAAAGTGGTTGTACCAGTTTACATTCCCACCAGCAGTGGAAGAGGGTTCCCCTTTCTCCACATCCTCTCCAGCAGGAGTTGTCCCTTGAGTTTTTTATCTTAGCTATTCTGATAGGCGTAAGGTAAAATCTCAGGGTCGTTTTGATTTGCATCTCTCTGATGGCTAAGGACATTGAACATTTCCTTAAGTGTTTCTCTGTCATTCTGTATTCCTCTACTGAGAATTCTCTGTTTAGCTCTGTATCCCATTTTTTAATCAGATTGCTTGATTTGTTGTTGTTTTTTTTTTTTAATTTCTTTAAGTCTTTATATATTCAACCATGTTTGTAGCAGCTTTATTCATAATAGCCGGAACCTGGAAACAATCCAGGTGTACCTCATTTGAGGAATGGATACAGAAATTGTGGTACTTTTACACAATGGACTACTACTCAGCAAGGAAAACATGGAAATCATGAAATTTGCAGGCAAATGGTGGAATCTAGAAAAGATCATGCTGAGTGAGGTATCCCCCAAACAGAAAGACACACATGGTATATATTCACTTATATAGACCTATAAGATAGGATGAACACACTGAAATCTATACACCTAGAGAAGACAAACAAGAAAGAAGACTCAGGGTGAGATGATCAATCTTCACTGAGAAAGACAAATGGGATGGACATTGGACATAGGAGAAAACAAGTAACAGGACAGGAGCCTACCACAGAGGGCCCCTGAAAGACTCTACCTTGCAGTGTATCAAAGCAGATACTAAGATTCATAACCAAACCTGCAGCAGTGTGCAGGGAATCATAAGAAAGAAAGGGGAGTTAATATGACCTGGAGAGGACAGGAGCTCCACAAGGACCAAATATATCTGGGCACAGGGGTTTTTTATGAGATTGTTTCTCCAACCAAGGACCATATATGGATATAACCTAGAACCTCTGCTCGGATGTAGCCCATGGTAGCTCACTATCCAAGTGGGTACCCTAGTAAGGGGAACAGGGACTATTTCTGACAGGAACTCAATGGTAGGCTCTTTGACCCTCCCCTCCCGAGGGAGAAGCAGCCCTGCTAGGCCACAGAGGAGGACTTTGCAGCCAGTCCCAAAGATACCTGATAAACCAGGGTCAGATAAAAGGGGAGGAAGTCCACCCCTATCAGTGGACTTGGAAAGGGACAGGGAGGAGATGAGAGAGGGAGGGTGGGATTGGGAGGGAATGAGGGAGCTGGATACAGCTGGGATACAAAGTTAGTAAACTGTAACTAATATTAAAAAAATAAAAAAAAACATTTAACGAAATACTTTGGCAAGTTCAATGTACATGGAATCAATATTGAAATTCAAATAAATGACTATATTCAATCTTAAAAAAAAGCCTGTACTCCACAAAATTGGAAATCCAAATGAAATGGATAACTTTCTTGATATACACCATTTGCCACATCTAAATCAAGATTCCCTAAACAATTTCAATAGGCCTATAATCTCTAAGGAAATTTTAACAGTCATTAAAATCTCCTATCCAAAAAAAAAAAAAAAAAAAAAAAATCCCTGGGCCAGATAGTTTTAGCGTAGAATTCTACTAATCATTCAAAAAAGAGCTAACACCAACACTCCTCAAACTATTCCACAAAGTTGAAACTGAAGGAACATTGCCAAACTCAGTCTGTGAAGCTACAGTTACCCTGATACCAAAACCACACAAAGACTCAACATAAAGAGAATTTCAGATCAATTTACCTTACAAACATTGATGCAAAAATGCTCACAAACCAAATCCAAGAATATAACAAAAACATCCACAATGATCAAGTGGGCTTCATTCCAGGGATTCAGGAATGGTTCAATATATGGAAAGCCATCAATGAAATCCACCATATAATCAAACTGAAGAAAAAAAAACCCCACATGGTCGTCTAATCAGATTAGAAAAAAGCCTTTGACATAATCCAATACTCCTTCATGTTAAAAGTATCAGAGAGATCAGAGATACAAGCTACATAACTAAGTTCAATAAAGGCTATAGATAGATATATACAATTCTGTAATATACAGCAATATAAAGGCAGTATATAGCAATCTGATAGCTAACATAAAATTAAATGGAGAGAAACTTAAGGAAGTTCTACTAAAATCAAAGATAAGACAAAGCTTCCCAGTTTCTCCGTATTTATTCCGTATAGTAATTGAAGTTTTAGCTAGAGCAATAAGACAACACAAGTTCATCAAGGGGATACAAATTGGAAATAAAGAAATCAAAGCATCACTATTCACAGATAATATGATTGTATACGTAAGTGTCCCCAAAAATTCTATCAGAGAACTGCAGACAATGAACATCTTCAGTGGGCAGTTCCAAGACGGTGGCAATAAGTATGCACCGTATCTGAAAGACAGAGGATGTGAAACTCCAAAACTGGTGAGTGGACAGGCAGCTGGATGCAGGGCTTTGACTCTGAGGCTTCCCAGACTAGAGGGGACAACTCATGAGTTGGGGCCTATCAGATCCAGGTGGCAGTTTCCAGGCTCTGGGAGTGGTGAAATGAACCACTCTGACGAGGGCCAAGCCCAAGGTCCAGGACTCTCTGCATTTGCGGCCAGACTTTGGATCTCTCCTGCTCCCCTGTGGGAGGCAGCACCAGGATTCCTGGGGCATCTCTGGTCAGTTAGATCCAGGGCCCCCTTGGCTGTAGCCCAGATCTGAGAGTCACTGACCATGGCCATGCGCTGCCTGCATACTCCAGCAAGTGCAAGTAAAGCCCCAGGTGTGGGGACCCTCAACTCTAGCGACCAGATATTGGATCCCTCCCTCTTGGCTGTGGGCAGCATCAGGATTCCTGGGACGGCATTTCCAACGTCCAAGCCACTGTTCTGTGGTTCACCCCATGGACACCAGGCCAACAGTAGAAGCACGTGATTCCTGGATTCAAGATGGCACAACCCATTCAGATCTGAGTGACAGGAACACAGTCTGGCAGGCCTGTAGGCCATGACTCAGCTCCCATCTTAGACAACCTAGAATTGCTATCCACACTGAGCCATTCAGGGTACATGTGTATTGTACCCACAAACCATGCCAGCACCCCCACGGGGCTTGAGCTTCAGCCTTCCAGGCATATGCATGCACTTGCCCTGGCCTTCAAGGAATGCTCCTTTGCACACTCCTGTGTCTGTGCACATGTGCCTGTGACCTTCCTTCCTTAGCTGCATCTGAATCATCAGCACCCATTTTCGAACCCCTAGACATCTCTCATCTTTCTGAAGACTACTCTAGACTCCAGAGACAGGTGGACCCAGTCTGTAGTACAGGTTCTAGGAACAAACAGCCAAGGCTACGGGCAACCAGATGGCTAAAGGCTGGTGTAAGAACACAGCTAACATCACCTAGAACATCATTGCTTCACCAGCAATCCCCCAAATCAATGGATATTCTAATGCATCTGAAACACAGGAAAATCATATTAAATATATGCTTATTCAGTTATTAGAGGCACATAAAGGAGAAACAAACAAAGCTCTCAAAGAAATACAGGCAAATACAGCTGAACAAATAGAGGTCATCATCATGGACAGACACATAATCAAACAGAAGGAATGGTGCAAGGCATGAAAACAGAATTAGAACAATAAAGAAAACACAAACTGAGAAACTCCTGGAAATGGAAAACTTAGTAAAGAGATCAGGAACCACAGAGGTTAGCATCACCAACAGAATACAAAAAATGGAGGAGAGAATCTCGGACACTGAAGATACAATTGAAGAAATTGATACATCTGTCAAAAAGAGACATAAAAAATGAAAAGTTCCTGACACAAAACATCCAAGAAATCAAGGACACCATGAAAAGATGAAACCTGAGAGTAATAGGAATAGACGAAAAAGAAGATTCCAGACTCCAAGGTCCAGAAAATATTTTCAAGAAAATCATAGAAGAAAAATGTTCCAACTTAAAGAAGGAGATGTCCTTAAACATACAAGAGGCCTACTACAGAACAACTATTAGACCAGACCAGAAAAGAAATTTCTCCCTCCACATAATAATCAAAACACTAAATTTACAGAACAAAGAAAAAATATTAAAAGCGGCAAGAGAAAAAGGCCACATAACATATAAAGTCAGACCTATGAGAATCACACCAGACTTCTCAACAGAGACTGAAAGCCAGAAGGGCCTGGGCAGATGTCACTAAGAGACCACAGATGCCAACCCAGGCTACTATACTCTGCAAAACTTTCAATAAACATAGAAGTAAACAAAATAATCCAGGACAAAACTAAATTTAAACAATATATACAATAATAACCCCTACCTATAGAAGACACTAGAAGGAAAACTCCAATCCAATGAAATCAACTACACACAAGAAAACATAGGATACAGATAACTTCACAACAACAACAACAAAAATAAAAACAAACAAAAAAACAAGCACGCAAACACTATCACCACCAACTTCACAATAAAAGGAACTAATATTCATTGGTCACTACTATCTATCAACATAAATGGACTTAACTCCTAAATAAAAAGACACAGACTAACAAGATGGTTGTGGAAACAGTATCTAACATTCTGCTGCATTCAAAAAACAACCTCTGCAACAAAGATAGACACTACCTCAGAGTAAAAGGCTGGAAAAAGGTTTTCCAAGCAAGCAGACACAGAAAGCTAGAGAAGCCATCCTTATATCTAATAAAATACACTTTCAACCAAAAATATTGGAAAGAGATGGGGAGGGACACTTCATTTTCATCCAAGGAAAAATTCACCAGAAGGACATAATAATCCTGAACATTGATGCCACAAATACAAGGGCACCTGCATCACAAATGAAACATTATTAAAACTTAAATCACACATTGATTCCAACCCATTCATGGGAGAACTCAACATTCTACTCTCATCAAGGGACAGATCATTGAGACAGAAGCTAAACAGAGAAATAATGAAACTTACAAAGGTCTTAAATCAATTGGACCTAATAGATGTCTACAGAACTTTTTATCCAAACACAAAAGAATACAACTTCTCAGCATCTCATGGAGCCTTCTCCAAAACTGACCATATAGTCGGGCACAAGGCAAGCCTCAACAGATACAAAAAGATTGAAACAATCTCTTGTATCCTATCAGAAGACCATGAACTAAATCTGATCTCAACAAAAACAGAAATAACAAAAAGCATGCACACACATGGAAACTGAATAACTCAGTGACACCTGGGTCAGGGGAGAAATAAACAAAGAAATTAAAGACTTCCTAAAATTCAATGAAAATGAAGTCACAACCTACCCAAATTTATAGAACACAGTAAAAACAGTGCAAAGAGGAAAGTTCATAGCACTAAGTGCAATCATAAAGAAATTGGAGACAAGCAACTTAATGGCACACCTGAAAGCCCTAGATAAAAAGAAACAGACACACCCCAGAGGAGTAGACTGCTGGAAATAATCAAACTCAGGGCTGAAATCAATAATTTAGAAACAAACAAACAATTCAAAGAATAAATGAAACCAAGAGCTGGTTCTTTGAGAAAATCAACTAGATAGAAAAACCCTTAGTCAAACTAACTAAAAGGCAGAAAGAGAGAATCCAAATCAACAAAATCAGAAATGAAAAGGGGGACATAATGACAGACACTGAGGAAATCCGAGCAATCATAAGGTCATGCTTCAAAAGCCACATTATTGTAAAAATTTAGATGAAATAATTGATTTTCCTTAAAGATACCACATGCCAATGTTAAATCAAGATTAGGTAAACAATTTAAATAGACCTATAACTTTACCCTAAGGAAACAGAAGCAGTCATTAAAAGTCTCCCATCCAATAATAATAATAATAATAATAATAATAATAAGCCCAGGGCCAGGTGGGTTCAGTGCAGAATTCTACCAGGCCTTCAAAGAAGAGCTAACACCAATACTCCTCAAACTATTCCACAAAATAGAAACAGAAGGAACATTGCCAAACTCATTCTATGAGGCCACAGTTACCCTGATACCTAAACCACACAAAAAACCAACAAAGAAAGAGAATTTCAGGACAATCTCCCTTATGAACATTGATGAAAAAATACTCAATAAAATACTCGCAAACTGAATCTAAGAACACAACAAAGATATCATTCACCATGACCAAGTAGGCTTCATCCCAGGTATACATGGTATAAAAACAGACAGATTGATCAATGACATCAAATTGAAGACCCAGAAATTAACCCACACACTTATGGACATTTAATTTTTGACAAAGTAGCCAAAACCATACAATGGAAAGAAAAGAGCATCTTTAACAAATGGTGCAGGTCTAACTGGATGTCTGCATGTAGAAGAATAAAATAGATCCATATTCATCACCCTGCCTAAAACTCAAGTCCAAGTAGATCAAAGACCTCAATATAAAACTGGTTCCACTAAATCTAATAGAAGAGAAAGTGGAGAAGAGCCTTGAAAATATTGGAGACACCTTCCTGAACAGAACACCAAGAACTCAGTCACTGTAATCAGCAAATTAATAAATGGGATTTTATAAAACCAAAAAGCTTCTGTAAGGCAAAGGAGGCCATCAATAGAACAAAATGGCAGCCTACAAAACAGGAAAAGGTCTTCATCAACCCTACATTTGACAGAGGGCTAATATCCAGAATATACAAAGAACTCAAGAAATTAAACTTCAACAAACCTAATAACCCAATTTAAAAATGGGGTACAGAGTTAAACGGAGAGCTCAACAGAGGAATGGCCAAGTAGCACTTAAAAAAATTAGCATTCTTAGCCATCAGAGAAATACAAATAGAAATGACCGAGATCCATCCTATACCCATTTGTTGTCTAAAAAAATTCAAGTGACAGCACATGCTGGTATAGATGTGGAGCAAGGGGAACAATCCTCCACTGCTGGTGGAAATGAAAACTTGTACAACCACTTTGGAAATCAATCTGGCAGTTTCTTAAAAAATTGGGAATAGTTCTTTCTCAAGGCCCAGCTACTACCCTCCTGAGTGTACCCAAAAGATGTTCCACCATACCACAAGGACACTTACTCGATTTTGTTCATTGAAGTGTTATTTGAAATAGTCAGAACTGGAAACAACCCAAATGTCCCTCAATGGAAGAATGGATAAAAAACTGTGGTGCATCTACACAATGGATTACTACTCAGCTATTAAAAAAATGGCATATTGAAATTTGTAGGCAAAAAGATGGAACTAGAAAAGATCATCCTGAATGTTGTAACCCAGACCCAGAAAGACACTCATGTTATGTATTCACTTATAAGTGGACATTAGCCACAAAGTATAGGATAACCATGCTACAATCCACAAACCTAAGAAAACTAACAAAAACTGTCCAAGGAATATTACTCAGAATAAAATAGACATTTGAAGTAAATGGAGGGAGCAAACTGGGTGGGAGTGGGAGTCGGGAGGTGAACGGTGTGGTTATCAGGTGTGGGGACTGGGAGAGAGAACAGAAATCAGTGGGTGGTAGCTAAGGGATGGGAGGGAAGACTTCCAGTAGTCTTTGGGGGTGACCCTATCTGAGACTCCTAGCAGGAGGATATATGAAGGCTGAAGAGGCCACTTCTTTAGTCAGGCAGGACTTCCAGTGGAAGGAAGGGGACACCAACCCACCCATAAAACCTTTGACCCAAAACTTGCCCTGCATACAAGATGTAGAGGGAAAAGATGGAACAGAGATTGAGAAAATGGACAACAAATGATTGGTCCAACTTGAGACCACCCCATGGGAGAGAGCCAACCCCTGACACTATTAATGACATGCGGGCATTCCTGGCAAAGGGCTCATGGCCTGGGGCATGACCTGATGTTGGAGAGTCTGCCCAGAGGTGAACAACCAAAGGCAGGCTTGGAGATGGTGTGGAGGAACCTGATTGGTTTCCCAAAACTATATAATTCTCTCTTCTGGAACAAATGAGTCTGCGTCTACTTGCCCTTAGAATACATTCATCTGACCCCTGTGTCTGGACAGCAACTCTGCACCTCGCACCCCCTCGGCCTGAACCCCCTTTCCTCACCCACGGGCTGGAACCTTGGGAGGAGGACCAAGACTATTATAATGGCAGACAGAAGCCTAGCATAACTGTTTTTTTAGAGGCTCCACCCAGCAGAAGATTGAAACAGATGCAGAGACCCACAGACAAACAATGGGGAGAGCTCAGGGAGTTCTGTGGAAGAGTTGGGGGGAAGGAATGAGAAAGCTGGGGTGGCCAAGGATACTATGAGAAGACCTACAGAGTAAACTAACTGGGCCCTTAGGGTCTGAATCACCAGCCAATGAGCATGCATGGGCTGAACCTAGGCCCCCTACACATATGTAGCAGATGTGCAGCTTGTTTTTCATGTGGGTTCTCTAACAGTTGGAGCAGGTACATCTCTGACTCTGTTGCCTGGCTTTGGATCCCTTTCACATAGCTGGGCTGCCTTGTCTGGCCTCAGTGGGAGAGGATGTGCTTATTCCTGCTGTGATTTGATGTACCAGGGTGGGTGGATACCCTGAGTGGGTACCCATAGGTTGCCTCACTTTTTCACATAGAAGGTAGTTATCTGGGCAGTGAAAACATAGGGATTATCATACATATGCATTCTGAGGTAATGGGGGAAACCCTCAGGGCCAACATCACTGTCATGGGAATAGGGGATGGCGCCTGCAGGAATGAGAAGTTTCTCAGAGAGAAAGCATGTTAAGAGAGAGGATCAGTAACTGTGGCCATTGTGGCCTGTGAAAGGTGAAGATGATTTGGGTTGGAAGAGCTGGTTGGTCCTCAGCGAGGCACAGGAAGAGACAGAAGAGACAGAAGTTCATAGTCCTGTCCCATGCTCAGGCACACAGGGGTGAACAGAGAAAAGTGGTCAGATCCAGCAGTTACATGTCACTGGTCACCTGTATCCTGCTGCCCTGGAACCAGCCAAGAGTGCTGCTGGCTCAGACATGGGGGCTGGTGGGATCCACGGGGAAGCTGGAGGGAGGGCTGTGTCTGGATACTCACAGAACTATCCTTGGAGCCATCAGCGTCGTTCGCTGCTGCCCTGCCCCATTCAGCTGGAGTGTCTTCCCGTGGCAGCAGAACTTAATGCAGAAAGTGACCACCATGAGCTCCACATCTGTGCGGACCACCAGGTGACTCACGTTTGGCTGGAAAACAGCGTGTGCCATATGTGTGGGACCATGCACCTCCTTCTTTTGAAGACCGTGCAGCGCCTGTGTCAGGAACTCCACATTCTGAATCTCATAGAGGCAGTGAAACAACCCCAGAGAATGGAGATGCTGGTGCTGGGGCAATGCTCTGGCTTTCCCCAGGAGTTCCCACGGTGTGTGCAGAGGCAACTGGCTGTTGAAGAGTGTCTTCATCGCGTTCACTCCCTGCTCACTCAAAAGGCCAAACAGAAAGCGTATAGTGGGTGCGCTGAACAGGTCTTGTCTTCCATACACTTCCATCAGTGTTTCCACTATTCTGTAGTTTTCCGTACCATCACGTTTCTCCTCAGTATCCCCCAGGACACAGGCCATTGCTGCAAAGAACTCCTGGAGACACAAGTGGGCAAAGCTGCAGCTCAGAGAGCCGGGCTGCTGTTGAAGGACACCGATCTTCAGGAAAGTGGCAATGTCAGCCTGAGCTAACCCTTGCTTATGGAGGTCGCTTTCACTGAATAGGCTCCTTCTTCTGCAGATCCCCTCAGCAGCCACTGAGCAGAGAGCCCTGAGCTGGGTCTCCAGGTGCTGACCTTGGATTGACTGGGAAAGGTATTTCAGGCAGAGAGTGGTGGTGGTCTGTGAGGTCAGGGAGAGGTGTCCTCCCTGCTCCATCTGCTGTGACAGGCAAGTGCAGACCAGCCAGCACACCCAGGGAACCACACACAGGGTTGAGAGTTCTGGGTTTAATTCAACAAAGATAAAAATTTTAAATGCGTCTTTTTCCTTTGCAAAATATTTTCTGAAATATTCCTTCCGTCCTGACTCAGAGAAGCCCAGGACTTCCACCCAACGTGGCCGCCCCAAGGAAGGAATGATCTTCTGGAGAGCTGTGGTCCGAGCTGTGAGCAGGAAGGAAGCCCCCGGGAGGATGGATTTCCCCAGCAAACTGCCCAGCAGTGTGTGCACTGGCTGTGTCTGACTCCAGTGCAGACACAGCTCAGGATTCTGCCCCTCCAAGACCCATGCTGGCTCATCTATGCCATCCAGGATGAAGAGCAGTTTCTCAGGCCGAGACAGGATCTGCCTGATGGGAGCTGTGGGCACAGTCTGGCCCTGTGCTATGAGCTCTGCCAGACTCAGCTGCTGGCACTGGGCCAGCTCCCTGCAGCTGAAGAAGAGGACATGCTGGAAGTGATCCCTGTAGAGCTGGCCTCGCCTCCAGGCTCTGCTCACATGCCTGGCCAACGTTGACTTCCCAGTCCCAGCAGCCCCATATAATATGACTAGCTGAGGCTCTTCCTGGGTACCCAGGCTTGGGGCAAATAAGTCTTGGATCTCAATCAGACGTTCTTTCTCCTCTGGTCCATATTGATGCCAGCTTTTCCTGACCAAGGTCTCCCAGTCTCTTGGGCAGGATTTTTGTAGGAGTAATAGCTGTGTGAATTTTTGGGGCAAATTCTCCATTTTCAAGTACCATATAGGGTAAAGATTCTCTTTTCCTTCATTTTGATATATTTCTGGAATAGTTCCTAAAAAAGAGAAAGAAAGATGGAGCATAAATATACACATTAAAGTTGTCCTTCTTTCCTTCCTTCCTTCCTTCCTTCCTTCCTTCCTTCCATCTAGCTTTCATCAACTTGATGAATTTTGGCATCTGTTTAAGCTGTACAGCATATAGGCTGTGAATATTGATATATTAAAAACAGTGTAGAGCAAAGAATGTGAGTTTTAGAGTAGAAGAAGTTTCTAGTTCAAGTCCTGACTAATTAATAACAATGCTGTATGACATTCATCCATATGTCACATATTTATCAGTGCCTTACCCTGTGCCAGACCTGTTCTTGAGGCCAAGAATAAAGGGTGAGTTCTGTCCTTATTCAGTCTATGGGATGATTCATTGGGTTCACTGAGCTCAGCTTTCCCATCTGTAATTTGGGGCTGTGGAGAAGTGGGGGAGATTACAGACAATGGAGCAGATGTCTGCTCCTGACAGAACCCACTGGTCCCCACCATTGCAGTTTTGACAACATCATTCTGAAGGATGATGTTGGGCTGCTGTAGAGTTTATGTTTCAGGACATAGACTTTGTCCCCTGTCTTTGCCTTCCTTCTGGCAACAACAGGCATATTTTGTACTGTCTTCCAGATATCTTTGGTAACAACAAGGCTTGTTTGTAGTTACTGTTTGGATGCCTTTTGTACCCACTGAGATTCATGCTGAAACTCAGTTGCCAGTGTAAACTCAGGTTTAGTGTGAATGTTTGGGGTCATTGGGCAGCCCCCTTAATAACTGATGAATACTTTTCTAGGAATGGGCAAGCTGTTGGGAGAAGAGGAACATTTTCTCTCCTGCAGACACCTGCTTGACTTTACACATTCTTTTTTAAAGCTAAGCAGCCATAGTCACAATTTTGGACTTTTAGCCTCCAGAACTACAACCAAATATGCATTTTAAAGAAATCACTGAGCGTGATATGGTCCTACAATTTATCACTCAGAAGACGGAGGCAGCAGAGTCAAAGCTCAGGCCACCCTTTCCATATGGTGATTTTGGAAACATCAAACCAACCAACCAATCAACCAACTAACCAATCAATAAATGAATCAAAATACAAAAGTTGCTCAGTCTCTGTTTTCTGTCCTGGCAATGGAAAATAAACTAAGACATTTGCTCTTGGTGTAACCTGCTCCACAGTTTGCCACTTTGTACTCTGCTGGACTTCACCCCTCCTGTCCCACTACCCTTCCTCCAACTACTTCACATGAGGATTCACCTCCCCAGTTTTGGACTTGAACACACATCTCATCACAGCATCTTCTTTGGAAGGAACTCAAGACAAGGCAGGCAGGAGGACACCACATAGATCAGAATCCAAGTTCATCCCCATTATCTGCCATTTTCCTAAAGTACAAGGCAGCTGCCCGTCCTGCCATGGACAAGGTGCTGGAGAGTTTGGGAGAACACTGAGTGCGTCATGAGTTCACACAATTAGCCCCGAGGACCTGGCTTCAGGGTCAACTTGCCTCTGAAATCAGGATCTCTGGATCTGCTCTTCCTGCCTTCTGTAGGAAGACTTCTAACATCCTGAGTGCAGCAGGCTGGCCACTCATGTCTGTGGCCAAGTCTGCCTGGCTCAGGCCATGTCTGCCCAAGGTACCAAGAGCGGGCTCAGCTTGTCCCAGGCTGTGCTCTCCAAGGCCTTCTAGCTGGAATGTATCTGTTACCATGTACACATCTAAATCCTCTTCAGATCTGTCACAGTTCAAAAGCATCTGAGGTGGCAAGATGGCTCAGCAGTTAAAGAGCTTATAGCAAAATTATGGACTAAGGTTTGGGTCCCTAGCTCCCCTGTACATGCTCTGTTTGCATTATGGCTCCTGTAATTTCAGGCTCAGAAAGCTAAGACAGGGGATCCAAAGAGCAAAGTGCCTAGCTAGACCTGCTTCATGGATGAACTCTGGGTGTGGATTATGCAAGATTCTGCCTCAATGAGTAACAGAGAGTAACTAACTGGGGGAGTTTCCTTACATCAGTTTAGGGTGTAAATTCCCACATCATTTTCATCCATCCCTGTCCTCCTTACAATTCCTCTTGTTAATGCTTTCTTCTTTAATGATTGTGACATACACACACGAACACAATGCTGAGTCTGTTTAGTGCTGCTGTTATGTGTATGTGTGTAATGCTGATCACTTGGTATTGGATAACCTATGAGGAGTTCATCTCTGGAGAAGACCGTTTCTTCTCTTAGCATCCATAAATTGCCTGTAGCTTTTCATCTAGAGGTAAAAACACATGAGACTTATTTGGAATGGCTTTAGAGGTTAGGAAAATATAATGAGTTCAACAGAGAGCTAGGGAAAGAGGTCTTATGTCATATGTGCAGAGTAGAACACTTGTGATATGAAAATGGAGTTTAAGGTTTAAATGAAACTAGGGAGTAAGTGAGAGGGGAGAGAGCTAGGTTGGGATAGGTTAACCAAATCTATGTAGAAAAGATCCTTCCAGAAACACTACTTTTGCAAGTGTGCTGGGCAGTTTTATGCCAACTTGACATAAGCTAAAATCATCTGAGAGGAGGAAACCTCAATGAACAAAATGCTGCCATAAGATCGGGCTGCAGGTAGACCTGTAGGAAGTTTTGTTAATTGGTTATTGAAGGGTGACAGGTATCCATTGTAGCTGGCCATCCTGTGTTCTATAAGAAAGTAGGCTGAACAGGTCTTACATAGCAAGTCAAGAAGCAGCACCTCCATGGCCTCTGCATGAGCTCCTGCCTCCAGGTTCCTGCCCTGCCTCAGTTCCTGTCCTGGCTTCCATACAGTTGGAGTTTAGTTTTGCTTTGTTTGAATTGTAACTATGCCCTAGTTCTTCCATCTTGAAATAAGGAAGTTTTGAGAAATGAGACCATCCTAGACTAGAAAGAAAAACAACTGGACCTTGAATGAGGGCCAGCTTAGAAAGAAAACCAGCCAGGGCTACTAAACCTTGAATAGAGGCCAGACCAGATGGCCCTCCCTAGAGGACAGAAGGAGCTTATTTTGAGATAAGAAACCTGGGGCAGGGAGGACTGCTCTGGGAAGAAGCCACAAGCTGCCAGCTGCAAAACTGTTTTTCATGTTATCTTTCTGCTGACTAGTCAATGTAAAGAAACGTGTGGTCTGATTTTTAGGTATAAAATCTCTGTGCTTTGTATGTTTGGGGTCATCTCCTGCCTTGAAGGGGTGACCCCATCATGATCGGAATAAACTAATGCCTCTTGCTTTTGCATCGAACCACAGTCTGAGTCTCATTGGGAGGGGAGCGGTCCGGAGTTCCTGCAGCGGGACTGCAGGTCTTACAGTATGTAACTTAGTTTTGATTTTTTTATAGGAGCCTACAATTGAAATATTCAAACTTTTAAAAGATATTTTGGATTTTTAAAGAAACTAGATGTATTAAAGTGACTGAATTTTTAATGTGTTTGGACTTATTAAGCTGTAAGACTTTGTAAAGTATATTACATTTTGATGTGAGATCTTGAGAGTGATTTAAAAAAGTAAAGGTAGCTGTGTGTGGTGGTACACACCTTTAATTCCAGCACTCAGGAAGGCCAAGGAAAGCAGATCTCTGAGTTTGAGGCCAGCCTGATCTACAGAGTGAGTCTAGGACCACACAGAGAAGCCCTGGCTCAGAAAAAGAAAGAAAGAAAAAGGAAAGGTAGATTGATGGTGACTTGTTAGTGTATCAAGCTGACAAGGGATTAATTGTGTTGGATGGTTTTATGTTAAATTGATACAAACTAAAGGCAGCTAAGAAGGACTTCTGGTGGATGGAGGAGTTTACCAACCCATTCACAAAAACCTCAATCCGAAACTTACTCTACCTTCAAAACCTGCAGGGGCAAAAGGAGAACAGATAGAGCAGATACTGAGGGTCGTTGCAACCAGTGCTGGGCCCAACCCTGAGACCCACCTCCTGGAAGAAAGCCAGCCCCTATCTCTACTAACGGTGCTCTGATACACGGACAGGAGCTACCAGAGCTGTCCTCTTAGAGGCTCCACCCAGCAACGGCTTGAAACAGATGCTGAGACTCACAGCCACACATTGAGAGAAGCATATGGAGTCTACTGGAAAAGAGGGAGAAAGGATAAATGGACCTAGAGGTGACAAAAGTTCCACAAGAATACCAACAGAGACAACCAATCAAGGCCCAAAGGGGCCTATGGAGTCTGAAGCACCAACCAAGGACAACGCCTAGTCTGGGTATAGGTCCTCTACATGTAAGTGGCTGGTGGGCAGCTCAGGCTTCATGCGGGCCCACAGGGAGGGGAGCGGGGACATCTGACATGGACTATGTTGCCTGCCTTTTGATCACGTCCCCGATGGGACTGCTCTACCAGGCCACAGAGGAGGAAGATGGACTCAGTCCTCATATGACTAAATGAACTGGGGTGTGAGGGTAGGGGGACTCCCCTATTCTGAGGAATATGGAAGGGGGAATGTGGGAGGGATGGTAGGACAGGGAGGAGAGGATGGAGGAGCCTATGACTGAGATATAAATTGAATTAATTAATAAAAAAGGAAAAATAAGTGCCTCTATAAGATCCTTCTGTACGCAAGCCTATAGGGCATTTTCTCAATTAATGATTGATGTGGTAGTGTCCAGCCCACTGTGGGTGGTGCTAACCATGGACTGGTGGTCCTAGGTTCTATGAGAAAGCAGGATGAGCATGCTGTGTGAAGCAAGCCATGTGTTGTATGGCAGTAAGTAGCACCCCTTCATGGCCTCTGCATCAGTTCCTGCCTCCTGCCCTGTTTAAGCCCTGTTTAATTTCCTTTGATGATGAGTAATAAGCCAAATAAACTCTTTCCTCTTCAAGTTGCTCTGGTCATGTTTCATCACAACAATAACAACCCTAAGACAATCAGCTTATCAAAAATATAACTTAAATAAATGTTGAATACTGAATAATGGGTGCACAGTGCTTTCCTCAGAAGGCATGAGTTAAAAAGGGCAAATCCCAGTGACAAGCATGGAGTACCTCCCTCAGTGTCAGGGAAGAAGCAGGGACTTGCAAAACAACAAAACCTGTCATTGTTCTTGACAGTCCACCAGAACTAGAGTTAAGACTCTATTGCTGAAGATACAACATACTGTTTGTTACAGGATGTAGAGAAACCAAATGCACACTGAAGCTCTCCCATCCTGCTAGCAGCTTTCATAGAGTTAGGAGGCACCAGGAGGTCACTGGAGGACAAAAGTTATCAATACTATTCAGATGACCCTGAGTGTTACAATGCTGACCTTCCAGGCAAGATGTGCTCACTGGTTCAATAGTGGCATGAAGGTTATAGAGTAACCAACTGCTCTCTGAGTAGATTTGGGAGATTCTTATTAGATTTGAATTCCACAGGAGGAAATTCATGCCTGGTACTATAAACATGGTCTAAAGCTCTTGGCTCAGGGGTCAAAGGCTCTGTTGTTTTGATAAATGGACATACCTTTAAACTACTTCTGAAGTTTATGTTCATGCACATAGATAGTGTTTCTCTCAGCCTTGGCTAGAGAGGCTTCTCTCTGCAGTGGGCCTCAATTAAGACAGTCTAATAGTAAAAATGCTGATTAAGTTTCTGTTGTGTTCTTGGTCCTAGGCAGGATATCCAGGTGGGGTCACCAAGGCTCTGGAAACATTGCAAAGAGGTGGCAGAAAGAATGAAAAAGCTAGATGACAGGACGAAGTACTGCCATGTGTTTTTTTTCTGGGCAGCACTTGGTTGTTGCACTGATGAACTCACTATAGCCATGGTAACTTGTGCATGATTATCACAAGATCAAGCCAACAGCATTCACTCTTCCATCTGGCAGCACTAACTGGACTGAGAGATTTAAAAATTATCATCAATATCAAACAAGACAACAACACAATAAAACGGGGGAGAGGGCATGAAAATGGGAGTAGGTGTGTTGGAGTGAGAAGGGTTGAGATAGACATGCTCAAGCTACAATATATACAGATAGAAACTTTTCAAACAAATAAAAGTTATGGTAGACCTGCACTCCCACGCACAGTACCCTCTCCCATGCTGGTCACTCCACAGCTGCTTGCCAGAAGTCCTGATCTCCTGGACCCTCTCTCTTCCCTGGGAAACCCCTGATCCCCAGGGACATCTTAGCTCATTCAGGTGGTATGAAGACACAGATAATCTACCTGTACTCTCTGGCAGAACCCTCCTGCTCTGCCTAAAGCAGCTGTTTCCCAGGGAAAATGACCTCTCACTTCCTTTGGGGCTCACGAGATCACAGACCCCTTCCTGCAAGGAACCCTCTTTCCCACTCATGCGGCACAGAGACACAAGCAAGGCACATGTTCTCTGTGTGCTCTCTAGTGCAGCCACTATGTGAACTCTGGTCAACTCACAGCTTCTTACACCACACCTATCCTCTATGCTTATCCTGATACACATCTTGTGCGCAGGTCCGGCCTGGTGAGTCTGCCTGTCCCTCCCCAACCCACAGACCTGTCTCAGTTCCTCCAAACAGGACCCCAGCGCAGGCTGATGAGGTCTACCTAACTTCAGGTTCAGGCCAGGCCCTTGGCACCCAGAACCTGTGCATGTCTGGTTGGTGTGACTGCCCTCATTGCCATGATGCCAGAGAAAGGAGGGCAGAGACATTGAGTGTGTGAGTTGTGACAGTGAAGGCTAAACTACAGTTCTTCAACTGTGAGCCTTTACTTCTCCCAACCTTGTTCTTCTTGACCCCAAAGTGGGACAATAGCTCTCTTTCTTTCTCAAGACTGGTTCTGAGATTTAAATTCAAGTGAGATGCAAGTGAAGTCTTCAGGTCCCGGGGGCTATGCTGTGCACTTTGTCCTCAGTGGACTGAGTCTTCACTCATGTCTTTGTGTCATCAAAGGAGTTCATCTTACCTGAGCAGTGACTTTAAAGATTCATCTGGAGGCTACTTCAACTCAGGGCCCTCCTGATTGCTGGTGATGGGTTGGAAGGAGGTTCCCAGTCCTCAGACACCCCTTATGATGTTAGAAGATTGGGTGACTTTGGGCCTGGAAATTCATGGTCTAGGGGTTGGGTCTGGAAAAGCATGGTAAAGGTGTGAGTAGTGCTCTCCCAGTGAGAAAGGACAGGGAAGAGGCAACTAGTTACCAAACAGTCACTGTGCCTCAGACTCTCACATTTTGAACTCTCACAATGATCCTATGAGAGGGTATGATGGCTGGCATTCTTGGCATCTCAGAATCTAGAGTAACCTAGCAAACAAGAACCTGGGGACACTGGTGAGGGATAGGTTAGGTTAGCTGAGGTAAGAGGTTCACTTTAATTGTAGATGGCAGCATTTCAAGTGCTGGAGCCCTGGACTGAATGAAAAGGAAAAGGAAGCTGAGTGCCATTCATTCATCTCTCTCTGTTTCCCAACTAAACACAACGTGATGAACTCTTTCAATCTCTTTCACCTATTACACGTCTGCTCTGATGAACTATGCTCTTGATCTATGGGCCAAATAAATGCTTTATTATTTAAGTCTCTTTTGTTACAATAGCATGACAATAACTACTACCCCTGAATAATTAACTTTTAATACAGTCTCACTATGTAGCTCAGGTTAGTCTTGAACTCAGGTTCCTTGTGCCTCAGTTTTCCTAATCCTGAGTTGACAGGAAAATGTCTGTGCCCAGTTAATTGTTGTGATTTTGAAGCCATATGATTTTATTAATTCTTGATCTAAAACTACTAGGTGAAAACAGTTTACATTAGGCAGAGAGATTCTGACAAACTTCATTCTGGCTGAGGTTGACATTTCAAATATGAGCTGACCATTATTAAGTGCCATCTTGAGGGGAGAATGTTTACTGCCAAGCACAGTTTTGACATCCAGTGAAACCTGAGCACACAAGTTGGAGATGGAGTGGAATTGCTTCAAATGGAACAAATGGTTGAGCAAATGTCCTTGTTGTATACTTGAGCATCTTTTTGCTCAACCATGTTCATAGCAGCTTTATTCATAATAGCCAGAAACTGGAAACAACCCAGATGTCCCTCATTTGAGGAATGGATACAGAAATTGTGGTACATTTACACAACGGAATACTACTCAGCAATTAAAAATAAGAAATCATGAAATTTGCAGGCAAATGGTGGGAACTAGAAAAGATCATCCTGAACGAGGTATCCCAGAAGCAGAAAGACACACATGGTATATACTCACTTATAAGTGGATATTAGGCATATAATATAGGATAATCAGACTAAAATCTGTACACCTAAAGAAGCTAAACAAGAAAGAGGACCCTGGAAAAGAGGATCAATCCTCACTCAGAAAGGCAAATGGGATAGACATCGGAAGAGGGAGAAAACAGGGAACAGGACAGGAGCCTATCACAGAAAGCCTCTGAAAGACTCTCTGCCCAGAAGGGTATCAAAACAAATGCTGAGACTCATAACCAAACTTTGGGCAGAGTGCAGGGAATCTTATGAAAGAAGGGAAAGATAGAAAGATATGGAGGGGTCAAGAGCTCCACAAGGAGAGCAACAGAGCCAAAAAATCTGGGCCCAGGGCTCTTTTCTGAGACTGATACTCCAGCAAAGGACCATGCATGGAGATAACCTAAGACCCCTGCAGAGATGTAGCCCTTGACAGCTCAGTGTCCAAGTGGGCTCCCTAGTAAGGGGAACAGGGGTTGTCTCTGACATGAACTCAGTACCTGGCTCTTTGATCACCTCCCCCTAAGGGGCAGCAGCCTTACCAGGACACAGAGGAAGACAATGCAGCCAGCCCTGATGACCTGATACACTATGGTCAGATCCCCTATCAGTGGACTAGGGACGGAGCATGGGAAGAGAAGAGGGAGGGAGGGGATGAGGAAGGGCATTAGAGCTGGGATACAAAGTGAATAAGCCGTAATAAATAAATAAATAAATATATAAATAAATTAATTAATTTTAAAAATGGAACAACCAGGTACCTGGAAACAGTGTAGCAAAAAGCAAGGGAGGGAAGAATGCTTGTGGGAACATGAGAGGAACTCTTGTGGGGAGAGTCATGAGCAGTCTAATCTCTGCTACAATATCTTCAGCAAGGTCTTCCCTAAGCCCCACATGTGAGGGACTTGTGCAGAGCTTGAAGATGTGAGGTCTGTACTTGAGAGGGCAGTAATGGTGAGCAGTATGGAGGCTCAGGTGATGAAAGTAAGACACAGTTGGGTTGAATGACTTGCTCTGCATCATACAGTAAAGAGTCAGGCTGACACGTGAGGGCAGTGGATTTGACTTGGAGTCAGCATTTCCAAGGCTTACTGGAGGCTTTTATATAATTTAAAGCGTAGACCTTCCACTGGGCACTCTGCCTGCGCTGTTTAAACTTAATCCAGCTATTCTACCGTACAACTGGCACATGTTAACTCTCTCTCCTGCTCCTGTCAGTCTGTTCCCTTTTGGGCCTGCTTCTGAACCCCCCCCCCCCTTTTTTCTTCTCCTAAATATCTCACCAAATCTCCCAGCAGATCTGCCCTCATACTTCTGCCCCAGATACTGGCTGTCAGATTTTTATTACAACAAATCAGCAGTGAGACAATGCTTGATACATCTCTGTGGTTGCCTAAGGGCTGTCTGAGCTTTGAGTATCTGAGCAGGTATGGAAGGACAATGTTTACAAGACTACAGCTAGGCCACAGAAAAGACAACACCAAAACACTGCCAGCATTTAGCTTTTTGGCTGATACAGAACTAACAACAGAAAATGCAGAGACATACCTTCACACGATGTGAAAGAAGTCACCCGACAGACCCCTCTAGACCTTGTGCGCTTAAGAGAGGTGGCTATTTTGATGTTTGAGAAGATGAGGAGGCGAGGGTGCAGCCTGGTAAGTGAACATGTAATAGGGAAGCCAGGAGAAAGACCTGGCTGAAGCTAGGGCAGGAGCCTACTCTCTTCATGCGGTCCATCTCAAGAGTAGAGACCTCCTTTGAACCCCCAGGGTCTTCGGGCCCACTCAGATTCTGAGCTGAGCTTTGGCGCTAGTTGGCTAGGCTCACTGTTGACCCACAAGGGTTCCAGTTTTCCCAGTGCTGTCAAATGCAGTGTCAGCACTGCAGAGACCAGAGGGGTCATTTCTAGCCTGTGACTCAGCACCTCACCATGGCTCCTCTGCCCTTGCATTTAGGTTCCCCATCTCAGGCTGCCGTAGAGGTGGAGGCTCTCTCCGAAGAGCCACCATCTACCAGGACTGAAAGTCCTATCTCTCCACAGCTCTCAGCTCAGCTTACCTTTGTTTCTGCATTCAGACTTGTCAGGTTTCTTCCATGTATGACAGCGTTTCTGAGATTCATGGCCTAATCTCTGTAGTCCTGGTAAACTGAGTGGGCCAGAGGACTCCATGTTGGGTGTGCTTGTGGAGCCTGAAATGAGAAAGGAGACAGCGGTTGTGTGCTTCACAGAGAGGCAGCATCAGCAGTCAGAGATAGCAAGGTTGGGGTCCTTCTTGCTAACCTCCATACTGTTCTCCACAGTCTCATGGAGTGAATCATGCTCTTACATGGTCCTGCTCTGACCATGAAGATCACATGCTTCTCCTGGTTCTACTCTAGTTCTCCATGAGAGTCTATATTCCTCCCTGAGCTTCAGTTCTTTCATGTGTGGCTCTGGGCTTCTCTCATAGGGTTGCAAACTACAATAATAACAGCAGCGGCAATCACATGGGCTTGTACTTATAATTATTAAACATTTATTGGATATCAGATTGTTTAATATTTGACATGGATTATTTCCTTGCACTCACAGCTCACAAAGACAGGTGTTTGCCCTCCCATTTCCCAGATGGAGACATGGAGGTAGAGGTCTATGAAGTGACTTGTCCAGGGTGATAGAGGCAGGACTAAAGTCTGTCTCTGCCCAGGTCCAAAGTCTGGTCTTTTAAATTCACTTGTCACCAAGCGTTCCTTTTGGAAGCTGGCTTGATCTTGTACTCACCTATCTCAGAGTCCTAAAAGCTAGCCTCTTGCCACTACAGCTTCTGAGTGCTCCTTTCTAGGGCTGGGAGGACCAGAGAGTGCACTCCTGTAGAAGAGGGTATGTGGCTCTAGGGTTCACTTAGGGGTATCTAAAACCTTCCTGTTCCAGCCTCTTTTGGAGCCTGGGAACTCCCTTGACAGAAAGTTAGCCAGCCATGGAAATCCTGGCAGGAGGGCTCAGCGGTGGTAAAAGGGGTCACAGAGTGGTGGGTGGGGTCCTTCTCTGCCTGGGCTTTGGGCTGCAGCAGTTCCAGGTCCATCTGTTCCCTTGTATTGTAGGTGGGGTGCAGGGGGCTCAGGTTTTACAGGGCAGGGGAGGGAACTCTGGGGAAGGAACATCTGTAAGGGGCGTGTTCTTTACAGCTTCAGGGCTGAACGATGCCGGTGGATGTTCTGATTTCTTTGTTGGATTTCCTAATAGGCAGGTGTGCTCATTATACTTTGTTGGGGGTTTCTCACCTTGTCTAAGTTTTCTTCTTTTAGGGCATTAGGGTCATTTATTTGACCTGAGGACAGATAAAAAGAAGGGGGAGGTTTATTCTCTCATTGGCTGTTTTCTGCAGGGGGAATAACAGGCTTGTCCTCAGGATCTAAGGGAACGTAGCTTGGGTTGACCTCGTGTAGCAGGAAAAGTTTGAACTTGATCTGCAGTGCTGGGTCGATCATGTGATTGCTGGCATTCCCTCCTGGAGAAACCTTTGGAAACAGTTATTAGTGAGTAAGATGAGACTGAAGACCCAGTAAGCTCCTAGCCAGGGCAGCCATTGTCCTAATGTAGACCCAGTGGTGGCAGTGGTTTGATCCAAGAGGAACTTGAGTAAAACTTTTAAAGGACAAGGTAAAAATGATATGTGAGGATAAGGAGAAATGAAGAGATCAAGGAGAGGAGCCAGAGTCAGGGGAACCAAATGCCCATCCTTAGGAAGACATTTTTCACTGATTATTTTTGTCTGATCCTTAAGTGTTTGGGTGCTTGGGTTTGTTGGTGGAAGCATCACTTTTCCTGGAGGAGGGCATGATACCTACACTAGTAGAATTTAGGAGATGTAGTTCTCTTCAACTTTGGGGAACTGTAGCAGCAGTTGGCTCAGCCTAGCCAAGAAAAGTGATGGAGAGGGAGGAGTGGGAAGGTGGGCACCTGGATAATGAGAATGAAGAAATGTAGGGATGGGAAGGTAAGAAGTTGGAAGGACACAGGGTCAGGAGCATGGCACCTGGGAGGATTTGAGGATGCAAATCAAGGGAGAAGAGGTTAGGGTGGTAGAAGTAAGGGGTGTTGGGATCACAGGGACAGGAGGATGAGAGTATAGGAAGAGGGACTGAGGATGAGTGATGGAACATGCAAGACACAATTCCACGTTCCTCCTTCTCCTCCTTTTCTATGTCCCACTCTGAGGAGATCAGTCCTTCAGCCATTACCTTGACAGAGGGTGAGTGGGGAGATGCAGCACAGAGGGGGACTCAAGAACTCAGTCTAAGTTCAGTCTATTCCCTTTGACAGAATCTTTAGAGGTTTCCTATCCTGGGGCACCACCCAGGGGGAACAATACAGAGCCAACTAAGCTGGAAGGACAAATTACCTAGAGAAAACCAAAGTGCCACATGGTGTGATGAGCTAGAGGCCTACATGAAAGGACAAGGAGAACTTGGCAAGACCAGTCTCTTGGACTTGGCAAGGCCAGTCTGATACTGGAGCCAGTGTCTTGGAGGATTTGAAATTGTGGCTTCTGGGGTCATGACCCTCCCTCTGGGCTATAGTTGTAAGCCTTAAGGCAGCTGTGTCTTAGGTAATCTTGTTCTCTTTGCTGACCTTGGCCATTTCCCCCTGCAAATAATATATAAGATACTGTGATTATTTGAATTGAAGCCAGGTGCAGATAGCTCTTGAAGGGCAAGGTGAACTGTTCTGAGAAAAACCATAAGCAACCAGCTGTAAACTATCTACAACCAGCTGTAAACTCTCTTCATGCTATTCTTGCTGACCAATCAATGCATAGAGCAAAAGTGGTCTGATTTTCAGGTATAAAAACCCTGTGCTTTGCATGTTCGGGGTCGTCTCCTGTCTTTGGGGGCGCGGCCCCATTGCAATTGGAATAAATCTCTTGCTTTTGCATTGAGTTGTGGTCTGTGAGTGTTCCTGGAAAGGGCGTAATCCTGAGCTCCTGAGCTGTGAGACTCCAGGTCTTACAATACTATACTTCTGGGATGGCCAGAAAAACTCCATCTTGTGCTAGGCTGCCATTTTAGTACCTGATAACCATTTGTCCCAGACTCAAATTCTCGGAAGAAGAGGTTTCACCTGACTTGGTGGTGCCCACCCAGGAGTCTGCACTTGTGGCAGACTTCTTTGTTATATAACTTGTTTTTTAGCTTTTGTAACTTGCTTACACAGTCAAGGATGATTTTTTCAGTCATCCTAACTGTTTAATTTTGGTAATACAGACAAGCTCTTTGCTTGCTTGTGCAAATATTCAAGGCACCCTTTTGATTTTTGCCTTAAAAAAATCCTTTCCTAAACCACATCTGGGCAGCATGCCTTAGACTTACCTTCAAGGCTGTTGTCCTGCTAACAATAAAAAGAAATCTATTTAATTATAATTTGATTGAGTCTATGGTCTCTTCCTTATGGTCTCTGATTCTATAACATTTCTTAATAAATTTGCTTGGCAAAAGTCAGCAGCTTATAGAAATGCTCCTGGTTCCAGCTATTGCTTTTGTCTTCTTTATTTTTTTATCCTTGATCCTCCCATTGACACCTTGCCATTCAGGACCTTTATTCCTGAAGGTTCAGGTCCAACAGGAGAGAGGAGGCTGCAGGATAGGCTATGACAGATGCAGGCACATGAAGCACACAAGTGAATCCATCAACTTACCACCCACAAGACCTGGCCTGCAGATTCTCCAAGCAGAGCCTGCAGCCCTGAACCCTGGCTCTCAGTATAGGACCCCATGTCTGCCACAACATGTCTTAGTGGAGTCAGGCAAGCACTTATAGTCCCATAAATCAAGTGATTTGGTGGACTCTGTTGGACTCACTACTTACCCTGCTCTTTTACAGGGTCCACTGTTGTGTGTGTCCCTGGCCAAAAGTCTTGCCCTCATCTAGTCCAAAATGATGGAGGCATCTGACTTTGTGTTAAAACCTCCAAGACCATGAACCAAAAAACCTTCTGTCTTATAAGTTGTTTTCCTCAGTTCTTTTGTTACAATGTGAAGCGCTGGCTAACCTGGATTGGGCCCACTGGAATTTAAAGTGTGGCTACATCACCTATTTAAACTCAAAAAAGCCACATAAATTATCTGGGCTATTTCTTAAAAGTATCAAAAATAGTGATGATACACCTTCTGCAATGTTATGACTTTCTTCTACTCACAGGTTTGCTGGTCTACCTCATTCTGCCTGGTTTCAACAAGGCCTCATATATGAGATTCATACGCTTCTTCTCTCTCAATTTTCAGATTAATCCCTGAACAAAGGTGACCAATAATCTTAGAGAAGAGATGGAATACTGTGACCTTCCTGTCACAATATTCTACTGATTTTTGTCCATTATTCTTTTTTGAACCCTATAAACATTAGCACAATCACCCTAATCTTCAATCTGCTATTCCTCATTCCATATGTATTCCTTCTATCACTTAAAGGAAAATGAAATTCTCCTGTGCATTTTCCCAGGTCAGAGCTGCTGCTCTGCCATTAACTGATGATTAAATCTATTGTTATCCACTCTATCTTACACATTAAAACCTAGTAGCTATTCACAAGGAAAGTTTTAACCATAGCCAATACTTGGTGTAAGTCTACCTGCTGCAGTTAGGGAAATTTGACAGGGATATATAATGGTTAATCTTTATTGTTAACTTAATTGGATTTAAAACACTATTTTGCCACAGTGGTGGAAAACTAATACAGCTCCAAAAAAAGCAGTCTACCCAGGCTTTCTTCAGCAGACCCAGATGGATTCTGGTTATGTGCCATAATGCGGACACCTCTTTTTAAGACCTATTATAAATCTAGCTCTTTGCATGACATGAATTACGTGTGTATGATGCATCCTTTCAGAGTCTCAAGTGTCCCTTCCACTGCTGTGGGAAAAGGTTCAGACTCCTCTCACACGCATACATGCTACCATTCGGTGGACGCAGCTGACTCTGGGCTGTAAACATGAGGCCATGTTGTTGCTTAGTACCTTAATGCTTTGAAAAGATACCTGAGAAGAGCAACATAGAGGAAGAAAGGTTTGTTTGGTTCTTGGTTTCATCACTTATCAAGTTTCTCCATCCCTATTGCCTTTAGGCTAGGCAGAACATCGTGATGGGGTAGGGATGGCAGAGGATGGTGATGGTGATGATCAGACCATCAGTGGATGGCTGCTGGTGATGATCAGACCATCAGAGGATGGTCTGATGGTGAGGAGGAGGCAGAGAGATTATGAGAGGCAGAGTTCTGTGCCAAGATATATCCTTCAAAGACATGCCTACAGTGAGTTACTTCCTGAAACCAGGCCATACCTGCCAAATACCCATTCAATGAGAATTCATCAATGGATTAATCTTAATCCATTAACTAAGACTGCCATCCTTAGGAGTAAGATCTGTGGTGATTTCCAGTCATAGAGCCCATTTCTTGGTAATACTCAATCTAGAGGAAATCTGCTTCCTTAGACCTTGCCTCAAATTGTGTAACAAAGGCTGAAATCCTGAAGTAGCTTCTTCTGAGTAGAAGTAGCTCTTCTACTGAGAAGCCCCATAGATCTCAATGGTGTGATTGGGGTCACAGTAGACCAATGTGTTCAACTACAGGCTCTTTTCCTGGTGACTTTTCACTAGAAAACACTGAAACCTGGAGCATAAAAACTTCATTGTGTGGTGTTCCCAGGTCAAGCTGTAGTTGTTCTCATCCTGATCATGACTTCTTTCCTCTTGAGTTCCTCTCCACCGGTTTTGTATTGTTCTTGCTCACTCTAAATCCTACTTGCTTTCTGCCTAACCCTGATTTCCTTAGTGCCCCACAGGTTGCCCCAAGCCTGGCTTATAAGAGGAGCAGACACCATAAGGAAGGTTTCCAGCTTCTAGTAACTAGACACAGTGGAACAGGATCTGATTAAAGGGGCCCAGTGGGAGGCTTGCATATTCAAAGAATTGAATACTTCATTTCTTCATCATCCATGGCCTAGAGAACACGACAGAGCATGTCTCAGGGAGATTTCTGGACTGAATGAGGGAGATGGCATAATTTGTGTACACACGTGTGTCCTCCTCTGCACCCTTGTCTCCCATGTACTGTGACACAGATGACATCACTGTTGATCTATGATATCTTCATTGTGACAATAGAGTTACTTCTAGAGAAGAAAACAGTAGAGGTGTAACTAGAGTTGGTTATAGAAACATCCCATCTTTATGATCCAAGAAAGAAGTTGCAGAATTTTATGTAAAGACCAGCAAATAAGCAACAAACAGTTCAGGGAGACCTGGGATATGAGGGGACCAGATTGAAGCTGGGTAGAGGGTAGGATATTTCACCCATGTCAGGGTCCACTCCCAGATGAGAATCACTCTGAGGGGCTCTGAATGTTTACTGTGCTTCCTGTCAGCCCACTGTGGCCCAGCCTTTGTGGTCTTTAGTGTCACCTTATACATGGTATAGTCATTGGGAATCAGAGAGAGGTAGAAGGTATTCCTTGAGATAAAGGAGATGGTAAACAATGTTGTGAAATTGATGGGGAAGAAGTGCTGTGCTGTGGAATCATTCTCAGTAGAATTTCCTTTCGGGAAAATCTGGTGTTTTCCTATACTGTGAAATACTGCTCTACCATGCTTAGCTTCCTCAGGACTGTCTCATGACCTTTAAAGTGGTCCATGTGAAAGAAGGGGATGTCTACCTGTCCACCTGTCAAAAAACAGATACAAGAGGTATATAGATTTAATGTCCCAACTGAGGCAGGGTTTGCTTAGTTGGGCCAATAGCCCTATGCTAGGATGAAAGACCATCTAGGAGACCTTACTGCTATGACCTGAATAATTGTGGTGCCCCTACAATGTCCATATGTTGAAATCTGCTGCACATGAAGATGATGTCAAGAGATGGACCTTTTCACAGTCACGGAGGTAGAATGTTATGTATGAGAGTGTTGACTTCCAAAATTGTAATAAATAATTCTGTTACTCAAAACTAACAACTGAACTGCCCAGTATGTATTATTTTGTTATAGCTTCAATAGTGGACTAAGACATTCAGTATAGAGAAGGGGGATGTATCTGGGTAAGGTGCAAGTGGAGAACAAGAAGAAAGGGAAATGGGAAACGTGTCCTCAAAGGCTTCCTACATTGGTCTGACATTTGACCACCATCAACACCCTTCATTTGAGGAGAACCTCTTCCTCTGCTGAAATCTAGTTGGGGAGCCAAGGTGCTAATTGCCAGGGGTAGTTTCAGCTACCATAGATGCTCAAAGCAGGCTTTTTCATGGCCATCTCTGTCCAACTGCCCCTGTAGGTTTGAGAGTTGAAGTAGAAGGCTTGGCAGAGGCAAACCCTAGGGCACAGGTTTCTTAGACTTTTCAGCTAGAAGAATCAGAGAGCACTGGCACAGGAGTCTGAAGACTGTAGTTCTCAGAGAACATGGCAGACACTGGACAGCCACCCCTGGGAATGGTTACCATAGAAACTGTGGCCTTGTGCTGGGGAGGTAGATGGACAGGACAGGGAGAAGCCCAGAGAGAGCATGAAGGAGCTTCTTGGAGAAGAACATGGGTCTCCAGGGTTGTAGTTTGGAGCCTTTCCTAGCTTGCATGAAAATCTAGGGAAGCAGGAATGGCACCATTACAGGTACAGAAGGCCCCTGAAGGCTCCTGTAGTGAAGGCTTTTGATCCTCCAGAGCACCAACCCTTTTCTGTTTCAGAGCTTCCCCCACTCTGCCTTTGCCTGAACTACTTTCCTTAGTTCTGCCCAACCAAATTCTGTTTTTCTTTAGACTTCAGAGAGCCCTCCTGGGATTTCCAATATAATTCCTCCTTTTCCACTATTTTAGTTTATTTTATGTTGGTGTGATAAAACACCAACCAAAAGCAATTTAGAGAAGGAAAGTGTCTATTTGGCTTATAAGTTATACTCTATCATTCAGGAAAGTCAGGACAGAACATGCTGTTAGGAATGGAACCCGAGATCACAGAAGAATGCTGCTGACTGGCTTTCTCCCACTAACCTACCCAGCTTGTTTTCTTATACAGCCCAACTGCCTGCTCAGGAATAGTGCATCTCACAGTGATTTGTGTTCTCCCACAACAAATATTAAGAAAATGCCACACATGTGGCCACAAGTATATCTGATGGAGGTAATTACTTCTAGAAACAAGTAAATTCAAGATACTGTTTGACCCAAACTATTCAGCAGAACTTGTCAGTCCATAGTTGTATGCTGACAGGTATGTCTGTCTCTTTTCCACTAGAATGTAAATGTCAAGAGAATGAAGACCATGTATTTTTAATTATGTCTCCATGTATTTAATCAGGGTTCTCTAGAGTAACAGAACTTATAAAATGAACCTCTATATATAGAGAAAAAGGGGATTTATTAGAATCACTTACAGGCAGTGGTCCAGCTAATCCAAAAATGGCTGCTCAGGAATGGAAGATCCAGAAATCCAGTAGCTGATTATTCCACAAAGCTGGATCTCTCTCAGCTAGTCTTCAGTATATGCCATAATCCCAAATAAGTATGCTTTATGAATAAAGACATGGATTTACAATCGAGGCAAGAGCAAACAGGCAAAGAGTGAAGCTGCTTTCTTTCATGAACTTAAATAGACTTTGAGCAGAAGGTGTGGTCCAGAGCAGAGGTGTGTCTTCCTACCTCAAAAGACCTGGACTAAAGGTCTCACCTCAAAGATATGGATTAGGAAGTGGAGCTTCCCACTTCAAATTAGGCAAAAATCCCTCACAAGTGTGCCAAGGCATCTTTGGGTTTTAGTTAATTCCAGATTAACTAAAACTGACAATCAAGAATGGCCATCACGAACCCACCCAACTTGACACACAGTCATATTTACTTATGTCATGATTTCCAAAGAGGAAAAAAAACCAGGTCATAATTACATATAAACATAATGTAAGTATGTCATGTACAGTCATTTGCAAATGCATGATATATTTAGCAAGGTCATGATTATGCCTAATATGCTGTAAACACATTACTAATTTACTAATAGATGACAATGTCCCTTGAGGGACATTCTTTTAATATATTAAATATGTAATCATTGATACTGTCTTAATTGATGTTACATCACCTGAATAAAAAAATGAGAAATAAAAAAATGAGAATAAAAAAAATGAGAAAGGAAAACACAAATATCTATACAAACATTCTTAATAAAATAGGACAGACACACTCATATAAATTACAATCCTTGGTTCTGCAACTCGTCACATGGCCTCACCTGCTATTTGTAACTCATTACCTAGTCTGTATTTCCTCCATCCTTAGCAAGCATCTCAGCATATCGTGGCTCTTCCTGGATGTGTTGCCCATACCTTAATTCCTGACTGGTCTGTACCCTTTGTCATCCTGCCTGGAGAAGGTTGTCATAGTATTTCAAACTTTAATCACAGGATATGGTTAGCACCACGAGACGCCCTAAAGAATCTTCTACACTCTAGACATAGCCTGTCTTATCTCCATTGTGGAGAAGCAATCCATTTTCCTCATGGTAGCCTGGATCAATCACCCTCTTAACACTGTTATTCCCTTCTTAACGTATTCGTTTAAGAGCGACAGAATTCCAAGTGGCCACAGGGAAGTCTGAGCTCCCACTTCAATTGGATGCTTGGCAGGAGGCCTCCTTACTCTCAAACCAAAACTTCTAAGCCAGCAGAACTTGAGGTAATGGAACCATTTTCCTAGTGAGGTAATGGAAATATTTTCCTAATGTTTCATTAAGGTTGATAGTGAGTTGACTATTCCCTTTTCCACTCCTTGATTCCTGGACCCATGAATCCTGGCTATGGGAGAAACTGTACCATATATCGGATACTAATTCAAAGCATACACTGCCTTCTGGAGAACCCTGCCCCAGCCCTCTAGGCTGCTGCCACCTAATTGGAACTGCAACTATGTCTTCAAAAGGCATTTAATTTTTCTATCAGGCCAGTTGCTTCAGGATGGTGGGGAACATGTTAAGACAAGTGAATTCCATGATGGTGGGGCATCCGTTACACTTCTCTCTGTGTGAAGTAAGTTTCTTGGTCAGAAACAATACTGTGTAGGGTACCATGATGGTGGATGAAGAACTCTTTAAGCCCATAAATGTTGGTTTTGGCAGAAGTATTACATGCAGGAAAGGCAAATCCATAAACAGAATAAGTGTCTAATCTAGAAAGGACAAAGCATTGTTCATTCCTCAGAGGAAGTGGTTCAATGTCATCAGCCTGCCACCAGGCTGCTGGCTGGTCACCCCAGGGAATGGTGCCATATCAGGGGCTCAGTGTTGGTCTCTGATCTTGACAGGTTTGGCTTTTAGCAGCAGCTGTAGCTAGCTCAAACTTGGTGAGTGAAAGACCATTTTGCCAAGCTCATGCACAACTGTCATCTCTGACACCATAGATACCTTGTTCAAGGGCCCATTGGGCAATGCCAGGACTGACTGGAGAAAGAAGCTGACTGTCTACTGATGGGTCATCCTATCTACTTGATTATCGAACTTCTCCTCAGCTGAAGTCATCTTTTGTTCAGCATTTACACTGGATACAAGTATCTTTATATTCTTTGTACATTTGGGAAGATCTAACCACACACACATCCCCAGATGTCTTTCCCACCAATTTCCCAATCATTCTCTTTCCAAGTCCTTAGCCATTCAGCTAATCAATTGCTACAAGCCCATGAATCAGTGAGTAATCACACATCTAGCCATTTTTCTTTCCAAACAAAATGTGTGGCCATGTGTACTGCCCTGTGACCATTTCCCTTCATTGGTGTCTATCAACATTGTCCCAGAAAGGGGTTATGATGCTTCAGTTCTCTGCTTTTGGGTGGTCCCTGCATCCCATGCAGAACCATCAGTAAACCAGGCCCCAGTCCTCCTTTCCTCGGTCAGCTGATCCTAGGACCCCCCCCCTCCCCGAGGCTGTAGGGCATGCTTGGGAGCAGACAGTACTGTAACGGAGTATAAACCATAGGCAGGGTGACTTCTTCAAGGAACTTCCTTGTGTCTTCAGGACCTATTGGGCCTGATCACATATATGCCACTTCTGCTTGATAATAGATTGCTGCTTTGCATGTCCGAGTCAAATAACATCCAGCCCATGATGGGCAGCTCAGGTCACATGGTAACGTGGTGGCCCATTGTCAAAAATTCAGTTTTAACTAAGGTCCAACCACAAGCCAAGAGCAGAACAGTTGTCTGCAGATGATGGTAGACCCTTGTTCCAAAATTCCAAAGTCTCTTCTGTGATTCACAGATAGTCAGTCTGCTGAAGACTCCACATAGCATGCCTACCTGCCACTACAACCCAAGTACTAGTCTGCTGGATTCAAGTGGTTGAGCAGCCTACACAGCAGCCTGGACCTTGAAAAGCCTTCTCCTGTTCCAGGTCTCACACTAAGATAGCAGCTTTCTGAGTCACTCAGTATATGGGCGAGAGCAACACACCCAAGTGAGGAATACGATGTCTTCATAATCTAAATAGGTCAACTAAACTAGGTCTTCTTCCTTGGTGGTGGGAGGGGCCAGGAGGATTAACTTATTTTTTACCTTAGAAACAGTATCTCTGTGTGTCCTACACCACTGAACTACTGAGATTTTCACTGAGGTAGGCAGTCTTTGAATTTTTGTTGGATTTATTTCCCATCCTCTGAAATATACACGTTTTACCAATGAATACAAAGGGGTTGTTTCTTCCTGATCACTAGGTCCAGTCAGTATAACATCATCAATATAGTGAACCAATGTAAGATTTTGTGGAAGAGATAGAGGATCAAGATCACTTCTAGGTTATGACACAGGGCTACCAACTTCATATATCCTTAATATATCCTTGAGGTAAAACTGTAAAGGTATGCTGCTGGCCTTGCCAACTAGAAGAAAATTGTTTCTGGTGTTCCTTATGAACAGGTACCAAGAAAAAAGTGCTTGCTAGATCAATAGCTGCAAACCACGTATCAGGATGTGCTGGCCAGTGTTATGTCAACTTGACACACAAACTGCAGTTATCTGAAAAGAAGAAACCTCAATTGAGAAAATGCCACCACAATATCTGGGTATAAGGCATTTTTTGAATTAGTGATTGATGGGTGAGGGCCCAGCCCCTTGTGCATGGTTCCATCCCTGGGCTGTCTGTGCTCCTGAGTTCTTTAAGAAAGCATGCTGAACAAGGCAGTAAGCAGAATTCTTCTATCAGCTTCTGCCTCCAGCTTCTGCCGTGTTTGAATTCCTGTCCTGATTTCCTTCAGTGACAGAAAAAGTTATACACCAAATAAACCACTTCCGCCTCTGCTTTTTTGTCACAACAATAGAAACCCTGAGACACAGGAGATATTTCACTCTGTTCTAGTAAGGACTCCACATCTGGCACACCAGCTTCATCAGTTACTGCTTGACTGAGTTTTGATAGCTGTCATTCTTCACGATCCCTCTATGTGTCTTCTGTACTGGTCAGATTGGAGAGTTAATGGGAGTTGTGGGAAGCATCACCCCTGCGTCTTTGAATTTCCTGATGGTGGCACTAATTTCTGCAATTCCTCAAGGGATGCAGTACTGTATTTGATTCACTGTTTTTCTTGGTAGAGTCACTCTAAAGGTTTTCATTTAGCTTTTCCATTCATAGTAGACCTCATTCCGCAGGTCAGGGAACCAATGTGAGAATCCTGCCAACTTCTAAGTCTATCTACCCAAGTTACATTCTGGGACTGGGGAAATAACCACAGGTTGAATTTGAGGACCGACTGGACCTATGGTGTATCAAACTTCAGCCAAAAATCCATTAATCACCTGACCTTGTTTTAACGGGATGATTATGGTGTTTCTTGGGATCTCCTGGAATCAGCATTAATTCAGAACCGATGTATGTTACCCTTCTAAAAGCCATAGATCCCTTTGGAAAAGGTCTTGAGAAAGGCTAACAGTAAAACTTCTAGATATTTTATCAAGGTCCTTCCTCAGGGGGACCTGACCATCTCTTCATTCAAGGGGTTTTGGGCCTGCAAACCAGTTCATGTCTGAAAATTGGTTCACTGGAAGAGATTCATTCCATTTTGCCACAATCCAACATAGCCTTTTTTTTTTTTTTTTTTTTCATTTCTTTGAGAATTTTTCTGCTTATACAGATCAAGTAGAAATGCAGTAAACTTTTTATTTATTTCATGCCTGGAAGCACCATGATTGAGTAGCCAGTACCAAACGTTCATATGAGTCAACAAAACCCACTTAGCATGAGCTGACCATTATGGGTTAGGCTGCTGTGGACATTGCATTGCCCAGTGTGCCCATTACAATAACTACGATCACGCTGTTCTTTGGTGATTCAGGGCTGCCACCTGGCTCCTGCTACATCTGTGTTCAGTTACACCCATTGCATTTAATTCATCCCACTAAATAGCAGCATCCCAAACTCAAGGTCTGGCATAAGGAAAAGGTCAACAACAAAGCTCTTCAAATATGTTGGTGACCCTCTCATCATTTTGCATCTTACAAGATTAAGGAAAAGCATGTCTTCTCAGTCTTCTAATTGTGGTCGATTTTATTTTACACAGTGTACCCACTCTAGCACTGCAATTTCCAAAAGCCCTTTATAGACACACACCACAAGCATACCTACACACACACACACACACACACATAAATAAATGTTAACATTTAAACATACCTACCTCTCAGAGACTGTGAGCACTCTTGTGCTGTTGTTGTGTGTCAGGCACTAACTTGGGCACAGGGGACACAACAATCACAAAGCAGGCTAAGTCCTGTCTGCCAAGAGCTTTGATTCTCTTTGCAAGTGTGTGGTGCTGGATCGTAACAAGTGTCAACAGAAGAGTAAAGGAGGGAATTTTGGGAGGTGTGCTGCTCCAGAAAGCAGGTAGCAAGCTCCTGACTAGAGCGAAGTCATTCCAAGAGAATGGTAAAGCCTGTGCAAAGGCCCTGAGTGAGCGTGTCCCTGCTGTAGTCGAGGAATAGAAAGGCACAGCAGATAACCAGTGGGAGAGTACATGAGAAGCATGAAGAGGGAGCCAGAAAGAGGGCAGGGTGGGAATGAGCAGGTTATGGAGAGCCTTGTGAAAAACTGCAATAAAGATGATTTTCACTCAGAGCAAGACAGGGAGGATTGAAAGATTAGGTGAGGAGGTTATTTAAATTAATTTACCTGTTAGATGTGTGACTCTGCCTGCAAGACAGAACAGACAAAAAATATCAGCAGGAGAATTAGGATGCTTGGGGAGAGACATAGGATAGGGGCTGGCCCAGCAGTCTCCTTGGACACAGTGAAGAGGCAGATTCCACAGGTGTTTAACAGATGGGGTAAGGGATGGGACAAGGACCAGGGGACAAAGCACTTGCTATGTAAGCAGGAGGACATGGGCTCTGGCCCCAGCATCCTCTTTGGCAAGGCATAGAGGAAAAACTGTGGAGGTACATGCAGAGCTGGTGAAGGAGGATAGCTTTAATTTTTAGCAACAGGTGATATAACTCTTTAGGGACCAGAACTTTACAACAGGGAAGAAACTCTGAAATTCTCTGGGCCTCCACTAGTCACTGCAGAAATCTGAAAAAGGAAAGAAACCAAAAGTCTGATGCATTTGCTGAAGAAAGGGCTGCTTTCCCTAGCTAATGCCTCCTGCTGATTGGCAGCAGGCTGTTAAGAAAAGCAGCTTAAGCCTATGGAAAAAATTTGTTTTTTTCATTTCAAAGACAGGCAGGTGAAGTGGCCTGCTTGGGGCTCAGAACTTACTAACACTCTATGAGTCAGTGGGAAAGAGAAAGGAAAGAAATACACACACACAATGGATGAAGTAAAGAGGCCTCAATGCCTTTTATTTTTGTATTTGGGTTTATTTACCTTCTCAGAAAAAAGGTCTCTAGGTGTGAAGTAAGATTGCTTCAAAGCCACAAAGACAATTAATCACAAAAGCAGATGATGTTATGCCAGGATCACGAGACCCTAAGAGACCACCAGCAGACGACTCAATGCAAAAGAAAGAGAGCTTTATTACGAGCGATCGAACTCGGCACCCAAGTCTCACTGATGCAGCAGTAGAGAAGTGGGATGAGCCCTGAGTGAGCAGGGTTTTTAAAGGGAAAGACTGTGAGCAGGGGGTTTCCATGACAGCAAGCAGGGGCTACATGTTTCCATGACAGCAAGCAGGGGGCACATGCCTTGGCGTTACACGATTGGGTAAGAGTCAGAGGGGTGAGATGACCTTCTAGATTAAGTTTAACTTACAATGGTTATTCTTCTAAACTACATCTGGATGTTGGGGAGAATTTTCCCAACCAATTCTCATTGATTGTTGCCAGAGAGATTGGCTCTATTTTCTATCAAGTATTTATTCTGTGATATTTCCTGGAGGCTGTTGATAGAAGAGTTAAATTTGTTTTCTGCCAAGTGTACATTCTGTAATATTTCCTGGTACCTGAGTTCAGCTCCTGGTCAAGATGGCTCCTCATTTCAAAATGGAGTCACCCAGGCTAACTTAAACTCTTCAATTCAAAGACACAACAAGATAACATATTACATGTTTTTCCATTAAAACTAAACATTCCTAAACTATGCCTCCATTAACATATGTTCAATGTAAGTTCAGGATAACGTTATTCATGACATAGGTTAATGAGGTCTAAGGTTAACAGGGTCCAAGGGGTTACAAAAAGATAATTGTTTATGTGTCTTTCCATCAAGACTGACGTGGCTAACCAGTTTCCAGCTATCTCTTAGTTCCATGAGTTCATTGTGAGTTCACAACAATATTTCTGTCTTTCATCCCACAATTAGTTAGTCATCTATTTTGTGCTCATGGCTGTCTATCATGGTGTATAAAGAACCGTGACTTTGTCTTTGGAGCTAGACTGAAAGTGTACCCAGGTCATAAATGTGTCTCAAGCTCCTACGCACAGCTTACCTGTCAGCGACAAGTGAAGACGCACAGAGCTCCTAGCAGATCTTGCTATTCTGCAGAGGGGCTAAAAAATTACTTGAATCAACTCATGAATCATTATCAGGAATTGTAAAATCATCCTCATATTGATTCTGCAAGAATCAGCCTGTCAGAGTGAAGCAGTTCCATCAGAGCACGGGCAATGAAGATGCCACCATGCCATGCAGGTGAAGAAGTCTGGGAGAAGTGGGCAGACCAAGCACCGAGGCCAGCGGCCAACATCTGGTAGCCCCTGTGGGCAGCAGCCATCAGCGGCAGGCAGTGATGCGCGAGATGCCTCGCAAGCCCTGGAGCTAACCCAGTATTTTTTTGAGGCGGTTTCTACCCAGATGGAAAAGTGGTATGAACGGAAAATCGAAGAAGCACGAAGCCAAGCCAGTCAGAAGGCCCAGCAAGATGAGGCCACACTGAAGGAGCACATCCGAAGTCTGGAAGAAGAGCTTGCCAAGCTGCGGACAAAGGTGAAGTAAAACCCAGACCCCGAGGTGGAGCCAAGAGCAAAGCAACTGTGTACCAGGAGCTGGCCATGCACCTGGGGACTTGCCTCTAACAGCCACTCATCTGTTGGGGACGCACTCGTCCCGTGCTCTGCTGTTGCAAGGGCTTCACTAGTAACAGTGAATCCCGGGAAGATGTTCATAAAAAGCAAGCCACACCAAGGAAAGGTGTGTGCCTAAGTCTAGGATTCCGTGTTATGAAGTGTGTCAGGAACAAAGGCTGTAGTCACCCATCTCCAATACGCCTGCTGTGCCTAGAAGGTTCTAGCAGAGCCGGGATTCAGGCGGAAAGCCCTTTTTCTCCCTTGTAACGCTCAAAATGCTCATCTTTTAACTGGAGGAAAAGCCTTCAGATCTTGAGAGGAAATCCATTTTAATAACCTCGGGGTCCAGTATGTCTTAAAATAACTTAAAAGGTCATGGTTATAAGGAGTAATTGCTCACTGATGTTTGCCAAATGAGGAAAGTTTAAACCACTGACCAGTTACTGTGTGCTTAGCTAAAATAACTGAGATTAATGGAAAAAAAGTCACCCAACAATTCCAGCCACTTACTTTAGACTACCTTTCTGGACATTTTGTTCTATATTTTGTAAAGAAACAGGGCTGGAAATTACAGTTCCACAAAACTGTAATTATGAATTGACTTCACTCATTGAAGAACCTCAAGGTGAATAATTAAGGACGTCATAAATCTTTACTTGTTTATTGAATAAAATGTACCAGACTGAGGTGGTGAAGATATCTTGGTTGAGACCTTGGATTTGTCTTCTAATCCTTTGCAACACGAATTATATTCGTCTCCCCATGATCCACATAGGCTTAGAGAAACAAGTTTCTATGCATAATAACCTAATAACTATTGTCCACGAATTGTGACTAAAATGCTATTCATTGAGCCAAAGAGAAGTGACGATCTTTCCGCTATGGTATGCATTTATCCCTTTGTCAAGCCAAGGTCTTGGTCCATGGATATAGATTTTCCTGTAAAAGTAACAGGGTAAACACTGTAAGTTCAGAACCCAGTGAGCCATGACTTTATGTGACTGACCTGTTTTTATCCTCAGCATCTGGCGAGATGTAACACTTTCCCAGTCTCCTTCCCTGGAGACTTCCCTCACTTGCCTGAGCCCTGCTGTGATGCTACCGAAAAAAATGTCACTCTTGTATGACCGTTGCTTATTATACACCAAGTTATTGGGAACTGCCTAATACTAAGTAAGAGATGAAACCCTAAGTTCAAGTGATGCTCCAAGCAGAAGTTATTTTCATTATTAGAATACGTATTACCTCACACTATCCTTGTTGAGAAATGCAGAGATCAACTGTAACTGAACATCCATCAAGTCTAGACCACAGAATACCTTGGTGGCAGTACTTTGATGATATACCTCCTACCTGTCAGCAGCAGGCAGCTTATCACTGTGAATGGAGAGTTTTGTCACGCCATCAAGCATAAAAACCAGGCTATTGAGTAAGAGCAGCCAGCCCTTTACCCGCAGCGTTGACTGCCTAAGTGGTGGCTGGTTGGTTTTGGAAGGGTTTACTGTGTATCAGAGACTGGCTTTGAACTCATGATCTTTCTGTCTCAGCTTCCTGAGTTCTGGGATTACAAGAGTGAGCCCATGGCCAATCATGTTTTGTTTGTAATACCAGTGTTAGGTTTGTTGCAACTGTTCCTTAGCATTGTGAAGCACGCAGAGCTGGTGTGTATTTTCCCCTTGTGCTATGTGCAAAAACAAGCAAATATCCCAGCTGTATTTTTACAACTAACTGTTCATACTATATACTCTCAAGCAGGCCATGTTTCCAACTGAGGCCTGAAGAGTGTCAACAGCTGCGGAAACACGCCATGAAACAGTAGAGTGTACATGATGAATGTCCTTAAAACAACTAACTGTATACTAAATGTCTGTGATGGGTCAATGCGTTAGTCCTGGTATCACTTTTGATTTGTGCAGTCCAATACAGGTTTTTCATGTTTAGGTTTGTTTTTCTTGGTGAAAAGACATGCTGTCTAATTGTTTTATCACCTTGAACTTGTGTCCCTGCAAGCATTAAACATTGTTTTCCGTTCTGTCAGAAAAAAAAAAAAAAAAAAAAAGGGAGACCTTAGAGCTAAAGAAGTCATGAGAAGAAAACAGAATCACAGGCTGCTCCAGCCAATACAACAATGAATAGAAAACAAGCTAAGGACCCTACAGGTTAAAATATTCATATTTAATGGCAAGTCAACAAGAAGAAAAAAAAAGTGAAAATGAAGAAAACAGGAAGGACTCAGTTGAAAAGATCTCACAACACAAACAAAATAATCGTCACATCTGCAAACACACGAGGCCCTGAACTACAGCCCCGGCACAGAAGCAGAGCTGCCCAGATGGTGCCTCCCAGTGTGTCTAGTGAGGCAGTCAAGCAGCTGCACACAGAGATCCTGGCCTCCCCAACAGCACTTGCCCCAGGCACCGCCCAAGCTTCTTCCCTGCAAGCCGCCATCTTCCCTGTTGCTTACTTGAACTCTCAGATCAGACACTTATACAGAAGAACAGTCAAGGCACCAGGTGGTGGCACACACCTGTGGTGCCAGATTTCCAGAGGCTGAGGGAGAATTGTATCCAAAACCCAAAGTGAGAAAAGAAACAAAACTTAGCAAGCCATCATAGACGCCTCAGTAAACTTCTGGTATCAACAATGGAAGTCCAGTTCTCCATGGTTCCCCACATCCTGAGGTCATGACTACTGTTTACCCTAGCAAGAAGGGAGAGCATCTTGTGGGTTCTGTAAAAATTGGTGCAGGAAGAATGAATGGGGAAGTCCTGGATGGCACTGGAGATGAGGCGGCTTGGGGAAAGCCAGGCTCTCAAAGCCCCACACTGGCACACAGGGAACATTTAGTGCTGTGAGGTTTCATGGGAAGCCATGACCTAGCATCGCTGATTGAAATTCCAAGCTGTACCACTTCCTGGAGGAGCAGTCTCCTTGTCTCATTCCTTGGTGGTTACTGACTCCCGGGAATCACCCGGGAGAAACAGAAGTGCTCTCTGGTGGAAAGACATTCACTATAGTACTGTTTATCAGGGTGCAAAGCTGGAAGAAACTCGGGGCTGAAAGGACAGGAAAACGGGGACTTGCAGACTGGTGCATCCATTAGCCGGGATCACTCCAAGCTGACAAGTGACATCCATCATCACCCTTCTACCCACTGTCAACTTGACGACAAGCACATCGCTTTAAATCATTTCCACCTCCTGTCTCCACAGCTTCAGTTCCTCTCATATTGCAAAATACACTCCAATTTCAAAGGACCACAGACCTTAATATTCCAACACTTTAAAAGTTCCTAAACTGCCTGGCAGTGGTGGCACACAGCTTTAATTCCCACACTCAGAAGGCAGAGACTGGAGGATCTATGAGTTCAAGACCAGCCTGGTCTGCAGCGCTAGTTCCAAGACAGCCAGGGCAACACAGAGAAACATGATATCAAAAAGAGTCCACAAAGAGCACCTCTTCCCTGAGATTCAAGGCAATGACTTAACTATGAGCCCCTAACGATTAGAAAACAATTTACATACTTCCAACACACAATGGCAGAGAATAAATACTGCATTTCCAAAAAGGAAGAACCAAGGAGCACCAAGAAATGATCAGAGCACACACAGCAAGACAAAGTCCATCAGCACAAACACCAACCTCTGATGCTTCCTGTCCAGCTGTGGAGCTTGTGATGTCATTCACTACACTCAGATAGCTCCACCCTCCAGTCCTAGCACATGGAACACACATAGCCTCTCTCTCAGACCATCTTTCTACTCCTTACCTGGAACTATGTGGCAGAAAAATATTACAGTTCTGGCATCTCTGTTACACAGGCTTCCTATTCCCTCCTAGGCTTACCTCCCAAAGTTTCATAGGATGGCCTCGCAGGACCTCCTCACAGCTTCTTTGACTCAGACACATCGCTCTGCTCTCTGAAATGTGCACAGGGACCAGATGACCAAAGCTCTGTTGACAACTGTGAGATGTGGCCACACCAACGGCTGTGTAATGGACTGACCATAGGGAAACACTTAAGTACACGTAGAACAGGGAACACCAAAATTAAGGCTTCCACCTTCCAAAGCAGCTTGGATCCTCACAAGATGAGGCCAGTGAAGAGCGAGGCTCTGCCCTCAGGACACCTTTCCTGCTGCCACAGCGAAAGGCTTTCTCTTCAGCGATGCTGACCCCTTTAACAAGTGAAGCTTATTCTGCAATGGCTTTCTCTTCAGCAATGCTGACCCCTTTGACAAGTGCAGCTGCTTCTGCAGAGCCATTCAGCCTGTTTTCTGTCCTGACACTTCTCCTGCTTTCATCTTTAAATTCAGCTTCACTCACATTCAGGCATCACTGAAATTAGATTCTTCACCAAACTGTCACATGAATGGATCCTTTTACAGTTCCCAATAGAAACCTTGCTACTCTCTGAAACTGCCATGCTCTGGCCCCCAATGTCTCTGTCAGCATCCTGGTCTTCCCTGCATCCAGCAGAATTTCCCCCATAAGCTCTGCTTCAGCATGGGCTTATTTCCTAGTCCTAAACACCAAACTCTTCCACATTACAGCCAGAAAGCAGTTCCATAGGCCAAAGAGCACCATAATCAGGGTTTTTTGGTTTTTTGTTTGTTTGTTTTATAGCAACAATCCACCTCCCAGGATCAATTTTCTATTCAGGGAGCTTTAATTGTTACCTGAATATTGTTACCAGTTCTTTTCTATTCGGGTAAATTTACCCAATACCTGACCAAAGGAACTCAAGAGAAGAAAGAGTTATTTGCCTCACAGTTCAAAGAACAGCTCATCATGACACGGCAGTCTGAGAACATGGAGCTGCAGCACCTGGGAAACATCTACAGACAGGAGAGAGAACAGTGGAGGCTGTGCTCATGTGACCTTCTCCATCTTAGGGTCCTGCATCCTAGCCCACGCAATGGAGCCACCCACAGTGGCTGGGCCTTCCCAAATCAATTACCCAGTAAAGATGATCTCCTTCTAGCATGCCCTGAGGCCCACATGCAAGGTGGTTCTAGACTCTACAGAGTTCACATCTAAAGTTAACCATGGAGGGATCCACCCAGCTTTGTCTTTAGTGGACTAACGTTCCCTCAGCTTCTCCTTCATAAACTTCATTCTGCAACAAAGACTTTAGAGTACACTGCCAAACCCAAGACACTGAGGTTGTTGATGGCACCACCTCAGAGAACCTGCCAGTGGTCAAGTTTCTAACTATAGCCTCTGAGGCTGTTTTCTTTATAGCACCCATGATGAGACCATCAAGAACCTCCACTCACTGTGAATACTCACCAGTAGCTAGTTAGGGGCAAAGCCAAGGAGCCTCAATGAGAGGCAGTCTGAAAGAATCACTATCAGCCAGTCACAATCACCCTCCCTGGCATGATGAATAGATGGTGAGGAAATGGTTAATTATTCCTGCTACATTCTCACTGGGAATTAACTAATAAAATTTAAAACTTTTTTTTGGTAACAGTTTTACTCACAGAAATCAAAAAATAAATAAATCTTTAAAAAACACATCTTGATCAAAGCAAGTTATAGAAGACGGAATTGCAGTTTCGGGGGGTAGAGTCTGACCATCATGGCAAGGAGCATGGCAGAAAGCAGGCAGGCATGGCACAGGAGCAGTATCTGAGAGCTTACCTCCTTATCAGCAAGGAGGAGACAGAGAAATGAAACTGGAAACAGAAAGAGCTTTTAAAACCTCAAAGCCCACCCCATTGACACACCTCCTCCAACAAAGCCACACCTCCTACTCCTTCCCAAACTGTTCCACTAGCTATAGGAGCCATTCTCATGCCACAATCACTCTAAGTCCAGGGTGCTAATTCCCATCCAAGTATGGATCAATGGAAACACTAAATCTGCATCTTTACTGTTCTTTCGCAGAGGGACAGGTGGACATCTCCTTGTTCCATGTGGCCCACTTTCAAGAACACGGGATGATCCTAGAAACTCCAGCCAGTGTGGAGCAGCACTACACAGTCCTGGAAAACCCAAACTTCTCCCCAATGGGAGTTCTACTGAGAATGATCCCTGCTGTAGGACACTTCATTCCCATCACTTCCATCACACTAATCTACTATCACCTCCATCTCAAGGACGTCACGCTTCACCTTTACCTGGTCCCCAATGACTGCACCATTCGAAAGGTGACACTGAGAACCACAAAAGTGGGTCCTGGGTGGGTGCCAGAAAACTTGAGTTGTAGCTAGTGAGTGCCTTGGAGAGATTCTTTCCTGGGACTGTGGATGTATTCTATGAGGGAGCCCTGGTGTGTGGTTCTGCCTTCTTTGTGGCCCCTCACAAAACAGGCCCTACAACTGCTTTAATGGCCCCTTGCAAATCTCTACACAGCTCTTCCACCTATGAGATGGACAGGATTGCAACACTGCCAACATGTGGCCAGGCCCACCTTCCGAGGCAGCAACCCCAGTCTCCAAATGAACATGGCAGGGACCAATAATTCAAACAATCGGTGTGGCAAAACACAAGATAGAAAGGTTCCCAGGTGCCCCTCAAAAATGTGCTAATCGACCACCTCACCTTAGTCAGACCAGATGTTCTGGCCCAGAAATCTAGCTAAATCTCTGTCTGCAATGTTCCCTAGGCCATTGATGATGAAGAAATGAAGTTCCAGTTTGTGCGAATAAACAAGCCACCCCCGTAGACTCTCTCTACATCGGCTCCCGCTACATTGTGTCTGGGTCTGAGGGGCTGGAAATCATCCCAAAGGTGAGCATCCAGCTGTCTGCTGCTCGTCAGGGTCTGATGTCAGGCTTGGGAAGCCTGTGGGGCAGGTCACAAGGCTTTGCAGAAAACTGGGAATGGGGAGAAAGCAACTGGGATTGGGAAGAGCAAGACTTATCACCTAAACATCAAAGTAAGGTGATTTAAGGGACCACACAGGAATGTACATTAGGCCCTGAGGAATTAGATTCATTCTGGCATAGAGAAGTGTACAGATAACATGGAGAGTTCCAGCCCAGGCTGAGGATGTATGAGCAGGGCTTTTGGGATGAGCTCCCTCTCATCTGACAGTGTAAATGTGTAAACACTGGGTCTCAGACTTTAGTAGTATTTGGGAATTTGTGTAAACAAATACGGGAGGACTGACTAGGAGAAGCAGGTAATCAGGGGCAGGCCTTGAGGGTTACAGCCATGCCCTGCTCCGCACCTCAGACTGCTCAATCTGAGACTATAACAAGCCAAACCTAAGCCCATGCCACAAAGAAAGGAGCCCCAGTTTCCCTGCATCCCCCATGAAGCTAAACAGCAATAAAAGTCCTTCCTTAAGTTGCTTCCTGTCAGGGATTTGTCAGAGTTTGAGAAAAGAAACACCATGATGGGGTTCCACCAGAGCCGCAACCTTCAGAGTAAGGTGTGTGTTCAAAGGCTGTGTGTTACCTCAGTGCAAAAGACAGCCAGTGTCTAACGTGGTGAGCAAGGTCGAGAGAGTTTGGGAGTGGAGACATTCCTCCTTCACAGAATGAGTAGTGAGTTCTCACACAGCAACTCTCTCTGTCTCTGTCTCTCTATGTCTTTCTCTGCCTCTCTGTCTCCCTCTGTCTCTCTTCCCAGGAACTGGAGCTGTGCTACCGGAGCCCTGGGGAATCCCAGCTCTTCTCTGAGATCTACATTGGCCACATGGGTTCGGGGATTAAGCTGCAAATCATAAACAAAAAGTATATGTATCTCATATGGAAGGCCTTGCTGAAACCAGGTAAATTAGTTGAAAGCCAGAGACCCTAAAGGTTGAAGGAAAGAAAGGAGAGAGAGAAGTGTACTGTCATTAATTCTTGGTGCCATGAAGTGACCAGATCAGCTATATAAGTTGTGGTATGAGCACAGTGTAGCCTGAGATGCTAGGCTAGTCAGCTTTTCCCAATTGTGACAAAGTACGTGATGCAAACAACTTCAAAAGGAGAAAGGCGTGTTTGCATTCAGGTCCTTGAGCAAGTTTCAGCCAATGGTCAGCTGCCTCCGTCTCTCTGAGCCTGAGGTGAAACAGGACATGATGGAAGTGGGGGCTTCCCTGTGAGAGAGGAGGCTGTTCACAGGGCAGCTCCAAAGCAGGCAGAGGGGGAGTGGAGGAGGAGGTGGAGAGGAGGAGAGGAGGAGAGGAGAGACAGCCCAGGCAAGATCCTCTCTTCCAGGTCATGCCCCGGCGGTAGCTTCCTTCACTGTGCACTTCTCCATGACTGTTTCTGTTCTCAGTATTCACACAATGAGAGCATTAGTGCATGGTTCACTCATAAAATCACAGCCGTCAGGGCCAGTCCCTCAGGATACTGCTGCAGGACTAATCCTTCCACACATGACCACTTATCACAGAACACATCACATACAAAGCACCCCTACTCTAAGCCCCAGTTTCTCAGTCCGGCATCCAGGTTTCTGCCCCCACCTCCCTGGAGATGACAGGCTGAGACGCACAAAGCGTCAGGCTCCAGTTCACATAACAGCTCAGCTTTAAAGTGACAGGATTTTCCAACACGAGGTATGTGCTCTTCAATACATGCATAATTTCTATTGATAAATGTTATTTTTTTTCAATGCAGTTTATTCAGGAACCTTGAACAATCATCGGACCCTGGGGAAAGTCAGCCCACAGCTTAAATAGCCTCTGGGTAGCCAACCCCAGCATGCCATGTGGGCAATGCAGATAGGTCCACATACATGGAAGCAAGCCAGATCCTCAGCCTTAGCCAAATGTGGAGTTGTTTGTGACAGAGAGCACTCACCATCGGGAAGGTGGAAGGCAGAAACCAGCTCCATCTTTCATGCGCGGCATTACACAGCCCTCTACAGTTCCCCCTTTTTGTTTTAGACGCATCAGGCAAGAGTAGAGGTCTGCATCTCTGATATTAGAAATAAATTGGGACTTTGTACTGATGTTCATTTAGGTGTCATCCACCCAAAGAGTATCAGACCGGTCCGATACCTTTTTTTCAGAGGCGGGACCTGGGGCATCAACCCACATGCAATCAGACATGCTCTTCTCTGGGTCCAAAGCGGCTGACCCTGAGTGCAGTGCTTAGCCTCGCATCCTGAGCATAACATTTTGGCTTTTTATGGTAGCCAACCATGCTTGGGGAGACTGTTCTGCTTCAATGGCTGTAAAGGCCTGAATGGTCATGGCTGCATTACACTGTTGTGAGACTCTAATCTTGCATATATATCACAGGCAAACCAAGGTGACCAACACCAGAAGGCCTGCTAACGCTCCCATGCCCGCCCATTCCTTCAGATGATTCATGGCTGCAGCAATCCATGATGATAATCCTGTGACTAGTCCTGCGTCCACTCTGGTAGAATTTACCATGACAATGGCCACTCTCAGCTGCTCCATCGTAGTATCGAATTCTCCAGTCCAATTACCTAAAATATAGCTAGACAATTGTTTAGACAGATTTGCAGCACAGGGAAAATAGCCAAGTAATTGTGGTAATGATACTTGCTTTTTTGCCCAATGCTGTAATGCTAGTAAATTTACTAGCTGGTTACTCCCATGCCTCGCTGGGTGCCTGTGCCCGTTGATGCCCTCACGCTATGACTCTCTTCAGACAGAAAAGGGATCCTGGAATTACAGCTGCCATTGTTACTGCCATCTCATTGGCAGCTGTTGGAGCTACCACCACGGCATTAGCCATGAGTCATACTGGGCAGATTGCTCAGACCCTGATAAATGTTATTTTTAACATTTTATACATGCATACAATACATTCCAGTCACTCCACATTAAAAAAAAGAAAATAAGAAAAAACCTTCTCCTCTCCCTCCTACTCCTCCAAGCCCACCTGTTTTCTAGAACTCTCTTTGCCACTGTCAAAAGGTTTTCCTTCATCTCACAAAGCTTACTGGGACCTTCTGTGTGGGTTTTGAACTATCCAGCAGAACACAGTGAGCTCACCAGCAGCTTACAGAAGGGATGCTTACCTCTCCGTCGCCCGTAATTCATTATTTGCCAATGGTTTAGCAGTAAGAGGCCCCATCCCTGTGAGGTGCATCCCCATGTGTGGCTGAGCAATGGGCAGGCCCCACGAGTGTGGGTCCAGAGACAGCAGGTGCACGGTTATGAGTTCATGATGGCCGCGGTCATGCCAGGCTACAGGACAGCACTTCACAAGCCTTCTCTCTATCTTCTGCTGAGGTATTCTCTCCTCTTCCGCTATGATCCTTGAGGCTCAAGCGGATGGTATCAATGTCTCAAGCGGTGGTATAAATTATAATGGGACCAACCAGTGATTACACTTCAGGCCCACTCCACACGACAGGCTCCATCCCAATCACTATAAAAAGAAATACTTCATTTTCAGCATCCTGTATAGCCATAAGTATCTGCAGTCACCTCCATTCCCTGCAGAGGGGCATCAGAACAGATGAAGGCTGAGAGATGCTTTTGTCTGAGGTATAGACATAGATACACAGAAGGGCACTGGTACTGTGTCCATTCAGCTAAGTAGCAATAGCACCTTCTCCCAAGGGCCTACGCCCTCCTCAGACCTAAGGTTCTTTGATTTTGTTGTTGTTTTACCAGCCTTACAGTACTTGGGATAGAGTCTATCTTGTGCAGTGGGCCTGAAGGGTCATCAGGGACCTACTGGTTGCCCCCATCATAGTTGTGCCATTATTGCAGCAGTGGGACAAGCTGTCCTGGCAGGATGGTTATAGGATCACAGGATCACAACTGCATTAGACTGCGGTCGATGCCTTTTCTTCCTCAGCAGCCGTCAGAGCACTATCAAACCCCAGCAACAGGAAGGAAGCTTCCAACTCAGTTCCCTAGAATTCTCCATGTCACATGTCCAAGATGTTTGGATTTTCTATATCGCCTTGTCCAGGACAAAGTCTTATCCTCTAGTTCTGATGGGGAACCAGGAAGAATGACATTAACCTGTATTGTCTCAAGGACCTCCAGAGGCTCCCTTCCCAATAACTCCTATGGCGGTACCCACACCCAGATCTGGGTTTTTCTTTAGAAACTCACTACTTCTAAACCCTTCCTTTCAAGCCTCATAGGGTGTCTTGCATGCAAATTCCTTTCTGTTTTTGTATTGGGTTACCAAGAAATAAGCTTCCTTGTGACTTTTAAATACTGTCTTCATTTTTAACACAACATCCCATCCATTCCTCATTTGTCCGTCCCACACTCTTCCAGTTAAAACATCTCTGCCCCAGTGTTTCTCCTGTTCCCTCAGCTTACCGCCATGCTGCTGTCGACCTTTCCCCTCTGAGGCCCTGACCCCAATCTAGATTTCAGGTTTCTGGGGCACTCCATGTTAACACCACAAGCTAAAGACTCCAGGGTAGAAACTGCCCGTGAGAGGTGTTGTGTTTCCTTCTGGACCTGGGTTATGTTGCTTGAAACTTTTCCTGCTCTGTACACTGACCTTTTGTAATGTCATCTTCTTCACACCTGAGTCAAATCCCATGGTACACATGTGCCACAAATCTGTTCCCTAATCGTCTGTTAGTGGACATCTAGGCTGGCTGCATTTCCTAGCTGTTGTGAACAGACCTTCAGGGAGCATGGCTGAGCAAATGTCTCCTTGGTAGAATGTAAATTTTGTTGGATGTATCACAGGTAAATGGCTGGGTTATATGGTGGCTCTAGGTCTTAAGAATCCTGTGGATTGATTTCCTAGTGGCTGCACTAGTTGACACCTCACTGCAGTGAGCAAGTGATCCTCTTTCCCCTCATCCACTCCAGCGTGTGTTATCATGTTTCCTTGATATTGGACAGTTTCAAGGGACGAGATAAGATGGAATCATAAGTCATTTTACCCTGAATTTCCTCATAGCTAACTGTTCCCTAGTCATGTGCATTTCCTCCTTTGGGAATTCTCGGGTTACTACTGTGGCCCATCTTATCACTGAGTTATCTCCTTGGAATTTAGGATTTTGAGTTCTGTGTATATTTTGCTTGCTCTTCTACTGGCAGATGTTAGCCAGGAAATGGTTTGTCCCATCCCTGCATGGATCTTTACTCCTCTACTATCCAGGACTTTTCAGTGTCACGAGATCTGACACATTTACTACTGTTTCTGCTTCCTGTGAACCAGAGTCTTGTCCAGACAATCCTTACCTGTGCTGCTCTGTTGAAATGTTCTCCTCCCCTTTCCTCCGCCTGATTCAGGTATTTGTTCTTACATCGCGTCGAGTTTTTAAATGTGATGTTCAGGCATCGAGTGGAATTCCTCACCATGTTCTCATCTAGGTTCTCCAATTCCATTTGTTAAACAGTCTGTCTTTTTTTTCTAGTATATTTTGACTTTTCATCAAAGACTGGGTAGCTGGGGGTTCTGTGGATTTTATCTAGATCGTCTGTTCTGCTCCATTGGCCTGGGTGTCTGTGTCTGTCCTTACCATGCTGCTTTAATTACTATGGCTTTAGCATTAATTTGAAGTCAGGTGTGCTGACGCTTCCCAGAACAGGGTTTTTGTTGACGTTTACATTGGCTATCTGTGTCTCTTATGGTTCCATGTGTGTTTCCGTGACTTTTTCCTACTGTTTGTTAGGAATGTCCCTGGACTCCTGATTGGTACTGCACTGACTGTGTAGAGTGCTTTTGGTAGGGTGACTATTTTCACAGTATTGATTCACCCAAGCGTGGCTGGGGAGTCATCTTCTGGGGTCTTCCTCGATTTATTGCTTTGATGTATGTCTTAAAGTCTATGTTGTAGAGTTTTTGCATTTCTATTGATATGTTTTCTGCCCACCATTTTCTTTTGTTTTATTTGTTTACTATTTTAACTCATGCATACTTTCAAGATGACATAGACAGGAGGAAACTGTGAAAATTTTAAGTGCAGTAACAGTACAGCCCTAGTCCAGCACCCACAATGCCAAAACCAAGCTCCTCTGATCAGACCTCTGGGGATGCCCAGCCCTTGTCAGGCGTCACACAGTGGTGGCTCCTGCTCCTGGGATGCTACAGACAGACTACACACGTGTCAGAGAATAGTCGTTGCTCTGCCTTCACCTGCATGATACACAGGCGGGGAACTGTCCTGCCCCAGCATCAGGCCAGGGTTAGAATCTCACTCCAGCATTACTCATCAGGAAGTCCTAGAAAATGACTTAACAGATGAGTCTGACCTTCCTCACCTCTACACTGAAGATAAGAGTGAGGAACTGGTAGGATGTTTGGGAAAGTGAAATGCTGTTCATAAATGCTTAGTTGATGGGAGCAATGTTGCTATTTTTCTTTATATTAAGCCAACCTCTTCCACATATTTTTTTTTTTAACACTGTCCTTTGGAACTCACTAAGATCTTTTCCTTTCCATGTAGGAAAGTACTCAGGCATTGGAAGATTGTAATCACAGCCCACTTGTATCCTCAATCTTACATCTTGGTTCTAAAATTCCTGGTCACTCAGTTACTTTCTTCATTAGATGCTTAAGTTTATCTACAAGTCAGGAAGCACGAAGATGGTCCAGCAAGAGTGGACTGTAGGCAAAACCATCCTTCCTTCATACAGATGGAACCAAGCTTCCAATACTACAAACTGGGTCCTTGGGCTGACTCCTAAACTGTTAGAGCATGGTGAATGTAGAGTCTTGTCAACTTGGGGCTTATTCATGAGCTGCAGTTTATTAATCTCATTCACTTGTGACAAAATTTCGCTCACTCTTTCCATGTGTTCAGTTTTATTTTATCTTGACCCTTACCATCAAATCCTGAACACAAGTTTATGGCTTGTGAATATAATGGTCAAACAAGAACAAAAAGTAGGTTTTTATTTTTTTAACAAAATATTAGATGTCAACTGATTTCATCCATCTGGCAAGGGACTTGGTTCATTCACTGTGAGGAATTCAGTCTAGGATAAAATTGAGGTTGTGATCATGTATTGCTCGTTCACATGTTTTCTCTCTATGACTAAGGCTCAGGGACTAAGATGCCCTGTATAACCAAGGAAATGCTCACCTTCCAGACAATATCAGAATCTGTGGTTCATTCTCAAGATCTCAGGCATGGGTGGGAGTGTCATCAAGTGCACTGAGTGTGGGTATGAGCATCATGACATATGCTTCATGTCTCCTTTCTTCCAGGGGACCTCAGACCTGCCCTGCCCAGGATCGCTCCAGCCCCCAGAGGTTAATAAAAACTGTAAGATGCCAGAGAGGCCAATGGTATTCTGCAGGTAGATCATTTGACCCTTGAGAGAAGGGCAGTGAGAAAGGAGAAATCCTCACTTTGCAGACCTCACCAGGACAGGTAGGAGAGGAGCAAACCCAGGATACAGTTCCTCTCATGCCCCTTGCTGCTTCCCATGGTGACAATAACTCCATGCACTCCCAACCTTAGGGACCCACCATGACCCCTTGCACTGGTCAGGCAAAATGTCAGACTAATAACTTGCCTCAAGAAATGACCTTCCAGTGGGAACGGCGGGCTTTGAGCTTCGGGTGGTGCTAGAGCTGAGGCTTGGCCCCTCGCCATACACACTGAGGGTCTAGAGCACCCAAGGTGTTTACCATTGAAGAAACAATGCCTCATATTCAACATTTAAAAGGTCATATAGTAAGAACATATTTCTTAAAGACAAAAAGAAGCATTTGTTGCTGGCAGTTCTTTATGATAGACAGATTAATTTAAACAATCTTGGCAAGCAGTTAGGAGTTGGGAGTGGAAATCTTCAGTTTGCTGATGAGACAGCCATGCTTGAAAAACTGAAGGTTGGTCAAGGCTGTGCCACACCTTTAGCACTCTTTTATGATAATGGGGGCGTTAAATTTCTTTTGGATTCAGCTTTTCTGGAAGGTAGACATGAAAAGTGTACTTTCATCCAATGATTAATGCTGCAACCATGGGTGTGAGTCCTGGAGATTTTCTTGTATTTGTGAACGCTACAGACATGACCCCATAATTCTAAACTTGACTGAAAACTGATTGGGAGATGGGCATGGTGGCAATATGCCTTCAGTCCAGCACTCTAGGCAGAACAGGCTGATCTGAGCTCTCGGCCAGCCAAGGACCACACAGTCAGATCCTGTGTCAGACAAAAGCCAATTGGGCTAATTAATGCTCATAACAGACATTTCTGACAGCTGTTTTTGTTTAAAAGAAGAAGGAGAAGAGGAAGAAATGACCTTCCAGAGGCAAAGGGCAGCCAGGGCTTCAGATGTAAAGAGCAAGAAGTGAGAAGCCAGTATGAGACCCTGAAGGAGCTTTTCCTTGCTCACTGTCATTCTCATCTTCACTCCTAGATACTCCTGTCTTGCTGCACTTTGTGGACCAGCATCGGGAGCAGCTGGTGGCTCGTGTGACATCAGTGGACCCTGTCTTGGACAAGCTGCATGGTCTGGTGCTGAGTGAGGAGGAGTATGAGGCCGTGCGGACTGAAGCCACCAGGCCAGACAAGATGAGGAAGCTCTTCAGCCTCAGCCACTCCTGGAGCAGGGACAGCAAAGACCAACTCTACCAGGCTCTGAAGGAAACCCATCCTTACCTGATCATGGACCTCCTTGAGAAGTTGGGTGGGGTCTCTGTGGGATCCTAACATCTATAGTGGCTGAGGAGTCAGCACTCTGCTTAGGGTCCTGACTCTCCCTGACCCTCCTCTGGCTCTCAGTTTCTCCAGCTACACCCACTGGCCATCTGAGTTGCCTTTATGACAGCACTGTATCCAGGACACCTCTTGGGGACTCAGAGGTCCCCTCTTGGCCTTCCCCAGCCAGATGTTCATGCAGATTGAGCATCTCAGAAAACACCCAGTGGAGCCTGCAAGTCTATACAGGCCTTGTCCAGCTCTATGGTCAGAGTGGCCAGCCACGAGCCACCCTGACCCACCATGATACAAGCAGGACTGGAAACAAAGAGATGCTACTTTTCCCTGGAAAGTGACTGTCTTGGGAATGGGAAAGGAAGGGGCTCTTTACACTCGGTGCTCAGAAACACAGGTGTAGGGAAGTCACGTGACACAACATGGCGCTCACAGCACAGACACTGCAGACTAGTGCACACTAGTGATCCTGAGCAGTCGCACATGCACAAACCTTTGTTCTTGTCAAGGTCTTGACACCTTTAGCTGCATCTGCCCATTGGAGGTGTGAGTCACAGCTTAGGAGCCTGATGTGCAATGCTCCTTCCACACGTAATAGTCTGAGCTTCTTAAAGCCTATAAAAGGGAATATAACTCTACAAAATTTGATTTCATGTATAAAAACAAGGTCACATTTCTTTCTTGTCTCCTGCTGGAAGGCAAGGTCCTGGAGTCTGTAGGTAGCCCGTGCCTCCTTAACTGATGTGGTTGGGATGTTCTAGAACAAGCCGTGACAGGACAGACTTTCTGTGTCAACAGCAAATCTACACTGAAACCATCTCTGTAGCCAAGGTTCTGAACTTGGCTCCTCCAGACAAGTCGCCTGCAGAGTGGACAAGAGGTTTGCTGATATTGATTCAGATAATGGCACAATCCCAGGGAAAACATGTAGTTAACAGAATATCTTGGTATATTCTGTTAAATAATCTGTTAAATTATTACTTAAAATAATATCATTTTAAGAAGTGTTGTTGTTCTTTTTCGTGCGTGGTGTCTCCAGACACAATCTGCAGCCCGCATAGCTGTTGGCATTGTAATACAAGCACACGGGGTGGAGCCAGCAACAGACTCCTGAACCTGCAGCAAGTTTCAAATCTTTCAGTAAATCCAATAGGGACAATAAGTACTTAGAAATAGAGACTTTACATATTGGGAGAAACACACTTTATACAATAAACATTGTCAGGTTTACACTTTTTGTGTGAATAATAATTTAAAAACATAATAGTAAATTTGTTGAGGAAAAGCTTCTTCTTTCTGGAAATTCCCGTTAATTAAGACCATCTTGTGTCAAGTCAGCAGCTGTGGCTTACGGTCAATAAAGTGTGTTTCCCTGCGTCACCACAGAGAGCCCAATGGTCTGCTTCTCTGCTGGGGGTTGGAGGAGGCCTAGCTGGGTTTTCCAGCCTGATCCTTCCTTACAATGTTGGAATTCTTTATTTAATATTTTGTGTTTTCCAAGATAAGCCTTACAAAGTTAAAAACCAAAAGCTTTGGCTACTGAGATCTCAAACATTTTACTTTTTTTTTTTTTTTAACCAAAACCATCTCTACTTTTTAGGCTATTTAAAAAATAAAAAAAATAAAAAAAACCTTCTTCTTATTCCAAAAAATCATGATTAGTATAAAATGGGTGTTATTTTCAAAGCATTTCCCTGTAACACAAACTTTGTTTTATGTACTCTAAACATTAAAGATTTGAAAAAATTCCTGAATCTACTGAAAGTCAAGGAAATGCCCTCATACTTCAAGCCCTTAACTCATGCAAACTAGCATTGCTCTATTGCTTTCGTTTAGTAAAATCTGATCTAATTTTGTATCCTTCTTCCTTCTGGTGTAATTTCAAACTGTGACGTCTCCCAACACCATCTGACATCACTAAATCTTAGAAGTATGCCGACCCTTTCTTTACCATTCTTCCTCACAATGTCAGTTCTGAATTCTACTGGTCTACAAGGTCATAGGGTTTGCAACAGGTTTGTGGGTACATTAGCTGGCTTGGCTACGTGGTTACTTTAACCAGGGGGCAGTGCTTCCTTCAAGGTGTGGCCGCCATGATTGGTCTGGGCTGTGTATCAGCTGGTGAATGAGACCAGACCTCTCAATCCTCTTCATGTCCACCTTGCAGCCTGAATGCGGCCGTCCCAGATGCCAAACTGCAGTGAAACAAGCAAACCTTCCCAAGGTGGACAGTGTTTGCCCAGACCAGCAGGATCTGGTCTTCCGTTTCTCCATATGTAATCTCTAATAAATTCTTGTCTGTTCATAATGATGGCCCAATCAGTCATTCTTTGTGCTGTGATGAGGTCAGAAGATAGAGACAGACGTTGATTTTACATATCCTCGGAAAGATCACAAACGTTGGTCAACAAATATTTAAACATACAAAGTTGAAGCTATACATTAATGCAGATATGGACTGAGTGTAAAATTGTATATAAGCAAGTGTTACATTTTATCAGATTATTTCAACTTGAGAATTTTAGTGATGGAATGATGACCAGAGATGGGCTGGGGAATATCTCTTTTGCTTAATGCTCTCACTGCCCAGGTTTTGTGGGAACACACACACATACACACACACACACACATACACACACACACACACACACCCCACATACTTACCCATACACACCAGACATATAGAAATATACATACACCACATGCACAGAGTACACACATATATGCCTTTTATAGACACACACCACAAGCATACCCCCATACACACACACACACACACACACACACACACACACACAAATAAATGTGAACATTTAAACATACCTACCTCTCAGAGACTGTGAGCACTCTTGTGCTGTTGTGTGTCAGGCACTAACTTGGGCACAGGGGACACAACAGTCACAAAGCAGGCTAAGTCCTGTCTGCCAAGAGCTTTGATTCGCTTTGCAAGTGTGTGGTGCTGGATCGTAACAAGTGTCAACAGGAGAGTAAAGGAGGGAATTCTGGTGCTGCTTCGGAAAGCAGGTAGCTCCTGACTAGTACGAAGTCATTCCGAGAGAATGGTAAAGCCTGTGCGAAGGCCCTGAGTGAGCGTGTCCCTGCTGTAGTTGAGGAATAGAAAGGCACAGCAGATAACCAGTGGGAGAGTACATGAGGAGCATGAAGAGGGAGCCAGAAAGAGGGCAGGGTGGGAATGAGCAGGTTATGGAGAGCCTTGTGAAAAACTTCAATAATGATGATTTTCACTCAGAGCAAGACAGGGAGAATTGAAAGATCAGGTGAGGAGGTTATTTAAATTAATTTACCTGTTAGGTGTGTGACTCTGGCTTCAAGACTGAGAATAGACTAAAAATATCAGCAGGAGAATTAGGATGCTGTGAGAGACACAGGATAGGGGCTGGCCCAGCAGTCTCCTTGGGCAGTGAAGAGGCAGATTCCACAGGTGTTTAACATATGGGTAAGGGCTGGGACAAGGACCAGGGGACAAAGCACTTGCTATGTAAGCAGGAGGACATGTGCTTTTACCCCAGCATCCTCTTTGGCAGGGCCTGGAGGAAAAACTGTGGAGGTGCATGCAGACCTGGTGAAGGAGGATAGCCGAAACTTGTAGCAACAGGTGATATAACTCTTTAGGGACCAGAACTTTACAACAGGCAAGAAACTCTGAAATTCTCTGGGCCTCCACTAGTCACTGCAAAAATCTGAAAAAGGAAAGAAACCAAATGTCCGATGCATTAGCTGAAGAAAGGGCTGCTTTCCCTAGCTAATGCCTCCTGCTGATTGGCAGCAGGCTGTTAAGAAAAGCAGCTTCTACAAACATGGCTGAGCAAATGTCCTTGTTGTGTACTTGAGCATCTTTTGGATATATTCATAGGAGTGGTATAGCTGGATCTTGAGGAAGCACTATTCCTAATTGTCTGAGAAAGAGCCAGATTGATTTCCAAAGTGGTTGTACAAGTTTACATTCCCACCAGCAATGGAGGAGTGTTCTCCTTTCTCCACATTCCTCTCTAGCATGTGTTGTCACTTGAGTTTTTAACCTTTGCTGTTGTAGGCGGTGATTAGTATTTACTATTGTTTTATCTTCTTGTAACGCTACTGTTAATCCTCAGCAGCTGTATAACCAAATCACCATACAGAGACTGGGTTTTTAGTTAACCTAGAACACAATGCTGGGCAATATTTACTCCCTCCTAAACCTCCAAGCCCTCAGTTTCCTAACATTTAGATTTCCCATATTATACTTGCTTTTTGTGAAATCTTAGTTTTGGTTCATGCTCCACATCCTCCAAGATCTCTCCTCCTCCAAGATCTCTCTTCCAGCTCTACTCTCCTCTTGCTCTCCCCTCCTCAAGCTCCTCCTCCTTCTCGCCCCTTTTTGTTTTCTAGCTCCTCCCCTCTTTCCTGTCCTCTGGCTCCTCCCATTGCATAACATTGTATCTAGTTGCTTTATTTGTGTCCTGTTTACACAAGAGTTGAGACAGGATCCTTATAGTGAGTATTACAATGCAATATCCAGATTGAAACCAGAGAGTTGGGGGTGGAGAAATCAGCATTTGAATTAACAAGGGTAAGGCATATACATTTTAAAAGAACGTTATACCAACACTTTGCCATTCTAATGGGTGTAAGATGAAATCTCAGGGTCATTTTGATTTTCATCTCTCTGATGGCTAAGGATGTTGAGCATCTCTTTAAGTGTTTCTCTGCCATTCTATAGTCCTCTACAGAGAATTCTCTGTTTAGCTACATACCCCATTTTTTAATTGGATTGCTTGATTCATTGCTTTTTAATTTTGTTAGCTCTTTACATATTGTGGATATTAGCCCTCTATCTGATATAGGGTTGGTGAAGATCCTTTCCTAGTCTGTAGCCTGTCATTTTTTTCTGATGAATAGCCAGAACCTGGAAACAACTCAGATGTCCCTCAACGGAGAAATGGATACAGAAATTGTGGTACTTTTACACAATGGAATACTACTCAGCAATCAAAAACAAGGAAATCATGAAATTTGCAGGCAAATGGTGGGATCTAGAAAAGATCATCCTGAGTGAGGTATTCCAGGAGCAGAAAGACACACATGGGATATACTCACTTATATAGTCCTAAAAGATAGGATAAATATACTAAAATACGAGCAACTAAAGAAGATAAACAACTATTCATGGAGATAACCTAGAACCCTGACAATGCAGCCACTTCTGATGAGAACTGATAGACTAAGATCAGAAGGAAGGAGAGGAGGACCTCCCCTATCAGTGGACTTGGGGAGGAGCATGCATGCAAAAGGGGGGAGAGGGGGGACCGGGAGGGGAGGAAGGAGGGGCTTATGGGGGGACACAAAATGAATAAAGTGTAATTTATAAAAGTTAAATAAAAAATTTTAAATAAAAGAAGATAAACAAGAAAGAGGACCCGGGGTAAGATGATCAGTCCTCACTTAGAAAGAGAGATGGATGGACATGGGAAGTAGGAGAAAACAAGAAACAGGACATGAGCCTACCACAGAGGGCCTCTGAAAGACTCTACCTAGCAGCATATCAAAGCAGATGCTGAGACTCATAACCAAACCTTTGGTACAGTGCAGGGAATCATATGATAAAAGGGGAGTTAATATGACCGGGAGAGGACAGGAGCACCACAAGGACAAAATATATCAGGGCACAGGGGTCCTCTATGAAATTGTTTCTCCAACCAAGGACCATGTATGGATATAACTTAGAACCCCTGCTCAGATGTAGCCCTTAGTAGCTCAGTGTCCAAGTGGGTACCCTAGTAAGGGGAACAGGGACTATTTCTGACATGAACTCAATGACTGGCTCTTTTACTCCCCCCCTCCTCCTGAGGGAGGAAAAGGCTTACCAGGCCACAGAGGAGGACACTGCAGCCAGTCCTGAAGATACCTGATAAACTAGGGTCAGATGGAAGGAAGAAGAGGACCTCCCCTAGCAGTGAACTTGGAAAGGGACAGGGAGGAGATGAGGGAGAAAGGGAGAAAGGGAAAATGGGTTTGGGAGGGAATGAGGGAAGGGACTATGCCTAAGATACAAAGTAAATAAGTTGTGATTAATATTTTAAAAAATGAGTATTTTTTTATCCATCAAGACTTTCCATCAAGACTGACGTGGCTAACCAGTTTCCAGCTATCTCTTAGTTCCATGAGTTCATTGTGAGTTCACAACAATATTTCTGTCTTTCATCCCACAATTAGTTAGTCATCTATTTTGTGCCCATGGCTGTCTATCATGGTGTATAAAGAACCGCGACTTTGTCTTTGGAGCTAGACTGAAAGTGTACCCAGGTCATAAATGTGTCTCAAGCTCCTACGCACAGCTTACCTGTCAGTGACAAGTGAAGACGCACAGAGCTCCTAGCAGATCTTGCTATTCTGCAGAGGGGCTAAAAAATTACTTGAACCAACTCATGAATCATTATCAGGAATTGTAAAATCATCCTCACATTGATTCTGCAAGAATCAGCCTGTCAGAGTGAAGCAGTTCCATCAGAGCACGGGCAATGAAGATGCCACCATGCCATGCAGGTATAGATGAGGCATACAGCAATGCCAAGCACGGAAATGCGAACAGCAGCAAGAAGCAATCTAGAGACCGAGTCCCCGGGGCCCTGCCTTTACCAGGGCTCACCTATCAGTCTTTACAAAAAGGCGGGCCTTCTCCAGGAAGCTCACTTCGTTGCCTCAGGCCTGTTCCTGCATGACTGGACTCTGGCAGGAATGCTTGCTGGACACGGCTACAGACCTGTAATCCCAGAGCTCAGAAAGAGGAAACAGGAAGTGCTCGAATTGGCTGACTGACTAGATTAGACAAATCCATAAGCTTTCAGGTCACACATGCACACACATGTGAGTCCACTTGCATATGAACATGCCACATGCCACACACCTACAGGAAAAGAACAATCAAAAACCAAATGTGAAATTTAGGAGATGTCAGAAGCCAAAAAAAAAAAAGAGTTATTTACTGAAATGATGTTCTTGTTGCTGGGCTGGCTACAGGGCAGGAGAAGGATCATGGAGACCCAGAGCACAAACCCGGGGAGATCCAGGACTTTTGCTGAACTCGGACTTGGAGGCAAACCTCAGGGTCCCACATTAAAAGATGAGTGAGCTGAAGGTCAGAGATGAGTCCTGAACTCAGGGCCTCTGCAAGATCAGATGAAGCTCTCATCTAGCCCAGCCATCTGCAGAGATTTCACAACAGGAAACAAGCTGAATGATTTTGACACTCCACGCCCAGGGTTCAAAGAAGAACATCTGCGCAGGCTCTGTGATGTCTGGTTTCCTGCTGAGGAGCCAGTCTCTTCCCCTTTCTGAGAACATGTTCACTAGCTGAGAAGCGTTGGCCAGGAATACACACTTGAGCGGCCCCTTGGGAGAGGGTGAGTAATGGGACCAACAGAGTCCACTTGCATTGTGGGAGGGTAAGGGCTGGCCTGACTCCTGTACTGTGGCAGACATGGGGCCTCCTACTAAGAGACAGGGTCCAAAGCCACAGCCTGCAGGAGTCAGCAGGCCAGCTGTGGTCGGGAGTAGACAGCTGGATTCAACTGTGTGCTTCATGTGCCTGCTCCTGTCAAAGCCTGTCCTGCACCCTCCTGTCTGACCGGGACCTGAGTAAGGGTCCCAAATGGTGGGGTGGTAAGAGAGGACCAGGGATGAAAAATAAAGCAATAGCTGGGACCAGGAGATCGTACATAAGCTGATGATTTATGCCATGAAAAAATATTTAACAGTATGGTTCATAGCATAGTCTGAACTATTTGCAGGGGAAAGTGGCCAAGGTCAGCAGAGAGCTATTTCAGACTGTTAGGACCAGATAAAACAATAATGATGACATGCACAGCAGATTTTATATGAAAGAGGTTTATTAGATGGAGATGAAGAGAGAGGGAGAAGGAGACAGTGAGACATGATAGGGGAAGAGAGAGAGGATACCCTGACAGAGAAAGGGGAGAGGGAAAAAGCTAAGAGCCAAGAGAGGGACAAAGTGTCAGATTGATCCTTTTCAGGAGCAATTTAACCACGCCTGCTAGGTGTGGCTACTTGGCCAGTGACACATATTGACATCATACGTTGCTAGGCAACGCAGAAGCAGGCTGCCAAAATCCTAACATTCCTCCCTTTTTCTATAATTAAAAAATGAGGAACTTGGGCTGCTTCTCATGTAAGGTAAGTTAAAGTATACAAATTAATGTTCGTTGGAAGCGGCTCTTGGTTGCCATGCAAGGGGATAAGAGAGAAAGAAAAAATAATGGCAACAAAATGTCCAGATTACATGGTCATGAGGATGAGGGGAAGCCCCTACTTTGGGAAGTTTAAGGTAGGAGGTTGCCAGTAGAGAGTGGCCAGCCATGCAAGGCAGCAGATAGGGACTGAGGAACGCTGGGAGAACCTGGAGCTGCTTGTCCTGGTCCTGAAGCACACCATTCCAGCCTTTTGTTAATAATAAATTAATAACTGGTGTGGATTCTCTTCTGGCTGCTTTCTGCTGACACTGGGGGCACTGTAGGGAGGTCAAAAGGCTGAAATGTTGGCCAAGTCCAGGAAGAACAGGCTGTTTTGATGCTGTCCAGGGTCTATGAGAACATCCATGGCTGGGAGGGAAAGTGCAGGTCCAGCTTGAAGGAAGTCTGTGAGGGCAGACTTGAACACCTGTGGTAACTGCTTTGGCGCTGTTGTGGATATAGGAAACACCTGGGTTTGGCAGGATACTAAAACATATACATAGAAAATAAAGTTAAGTAGGTTATGGAGAAAACTTTTTCGGTGTACATTGGAATGGACTATTCCCACTGGGGGGGTAGGGGTAAATGACCTGTCAAGGTGTCCCAAGAGCAAGGTTTGACCCAGTAGAGAATGACCCTACCTGATCCAACAGCTCGTCAGCTTTGGCCAGAGACCAAGGGCACAGCTGCCCATAGGAGACACAGTTTACCTAGCACTAGGATGTTCATAGGCGAGCATGAGGGGGAGAAACTATGCACATAGAGGGGAAAAAATCTCTCCCAAGGAAATGGAGGTCAGCAGAAAGGGTCAACCATAGCCAATGAATACTGTACTTGTGGGGGAGGGGGGTTCTCTCCATCTCTAAAGGTAGTAGAAAGTCCAGACACTGAATGGTCAAGCTTCCCCTACCAAGAGAGGCATTTTATGCTGATCAATGAGGGGAACCCGCCAATCCAGTGGCCAATGAGGAGAATGCACCAATCCAGCAGGTGTTGCCTATAGAAGGTAGCAATCAAGTAGCCAGGAAAGAGAAGTGCCAAAACCAGGGAAAGGGGAGGAATCCCACCCTCTGAGATAGGCAATAACTGCAGTACTTATCTGGAGCCCAGTTGACCTGAGAGGTGGATTCAGGTGGATTTCCTGCAGCTTACAAGAATTACTTTTAAGTTTTATGAACTAGATAAAACTTTAGACATGTTAGCATCACAATTGTAATCTGCACTGAAATACACATTACAGAAAAGGCAGTGGACATACACATTTGTGTTAACAGCACAAGCATTCTTTAAGGTGAGCTCTGGAAAGGCAGAAGCCTTTTGTGAAGTAAAATGGGAAGCTCACTTGATTTTAACCTTCAGTATAAGCACACATTATGGAGATTTAAAATCTTGAGCTTAGAACCATGATAGTGGGTGGTATAGTGGAATGTTTTTGTATTAGAGTTAGATTAATAAATCAGAGCTCTACTGATAAGTGTCAACGCTCTGGACAGTCAATAAAACAGTAGCATAGCAACAGGAGGAAATATTAAGCCTTTTTACATATTTAGGATACCTTAAATCACCTTAGACCTTTCAACGTTTATAACTTGCATTTACCAACCTTAAGACACTTTCTTAGACCCTCAAAGAACATTTTTTTAGGCCTTGGTATCTAGTTATTTACCATGAGACATAGATGAGACTGCCATGAACATTTATTGTCCTTTAGCTAAAGGGGTGGTAAAAGGTTCCATTCAGGCCTGTTTCTTGAGTCTGGCAACAAGGCACATTGTTTCTAGATCTGACAATTGCAACTCTAGGACTCAGGCTTAAGGCCTGGTCTCCTGCACATGAAGAGAACTGAGAAGACATCTGAACTCTCCCAAGAGAGAAGTTGGCAACATGTCTGTGGGACCCCAGTGTGAGGCCAAAACAGACCTGCAATGTTATCCTGGACTGGGAGAGGGTGGTGGAGGTCACTGAATCAAGGAGCCATTTGTCCTCCTGTTTTTTGTGCAGGAATGCTAACAGCCTCAGAGCAGTAGCCAAGGTCTGGAGCATAGTTTTGCTGTAGATGAGCCTGTCGGGAAGGCTCCTCTCTTTTTTTTTTTTTTTTTTTCAATGCAGTTTATTCAGGAACATTGAACAATCCTCGGACCCCGGGGAAAGCCAGCCCACAGCTTAAATAGCCTCTGGGTAGCCAACCCAGGCGTGCCACGGGGGCAATGCAGATAGGTCCACATACATGGAAGCAAGCCAGATCCTCGGCCTTAGCCAAATGTGGAGTTGTTCCTGACAGAGAGCACTCACCATCGGGAAGGTGGAAGGCGGAAACCAGCTCCATCTTTAAGGCATAGCATTCTGCAGCTCTCTACAGTTCCCCCTTTTTGTTTTAGACGCATCAGGCAAGAGTAGAGGTCTGATCTCTGATATTAGAAATAAATTGGGACTTTGTACAGATGTTCATTTAGGTGTCATCCACCCAAAGAGCATCGGACCCGTCCGATACCTTTTTCTCAGAGGCGGGACCTGGGGCATCAACCCGCATGCAATCAGACATGCTCTTCTCTGGGTCCAAAGCGGCTGACCCTGAGTGCAGTGCTTAGCCTCGCATCCTGAGCGTATCATTTTAGCTTTTTATGGTATCCAACCATGCTTGGGGAGAATGTCTTGCTTCAATGGCTGTAAAGGCCTGAATGATCATGGCTGCATCATACTGTTGTGAGACTCTAATCTTGCATATATACCACAGGCAAACCAAGGAGACCAACACCAGAAGGCCTGCTAACACTCCCATGCCCGCCCATTCCTTCAGATGATTCATGGCTGCAGCAATCCATGTTGATAATCCTGTGGCTAGTCCTGCGTCCACTCCGGTAGAATTTACTGTGACAATGGCCACTCTCAGCTGCTCCATCGTAGTATCGAATTCTCCAGTCCAATTACCTAAAATATAGCTCGACAATTGTTTAGACAGATTTGCAGCGCAGGAAAAATTCTCATGTTGTATGCTAGTGACACAAAGTCCAGCAAAGGCTCCTCTCTTATTATATTTACCAACTCCCGTATGGTGACTCAAGGACCATCCTCAGCTGTTTATTAAAGATGGCAGTGAGACCATGTTTGCATCTGTAGGATTACAAATATATTTTTGGACATGTTAGAGAACTTGATAATCTATGAGATGACTATTAACTTGCATTCATTAACCATTAAATATTAGAACTTTATGTTTTGTCCCTGTTAAGCTGGAGCCTTAAAAGTCATAAATATAGTCATTACACAACAGTTTTTGTATGATTTAGTATATAAAAAGTTCACATCTTATAAAAGTCTAAGGCTATGCTATAGCTTAATAATAATACCATTTTTAGAAAACAAGACCAAGGATATTTTAACCTTTTGATAGTAAAGATATAGCACATGACCAAGTTTTAGCATAAATACCTCTAAAATTAATAGATCTTAATTTAGAGTATTGGTAAAAACTTGTACATAGTAACCCCTGAGTTATGAGTTTTAAAACCAACAATATCGTAGAACAGTATAAAGAAATTTTAAAATTACACTTGAATTTATTATAGCAAACTAGAAACCGTAGTGGTGAATATGGATCATAGGTAGCTCATGGCAGGAGAAACAGCATTTATTAATTTAGGAATTTATAAAGACATTATATATGTATATATATATTGTAAAATGTAACTTTGAATTTTTATAAAAATCCATACCAATTTAAAATGAGGCTTGTTGCAGTCCTAGTCTAAAAGGAGATAAAATAAACAGAGAATTAATTATGATTAAGGAAGTCTTATAAATGTGAACCAATGAGAAAATTATATAAATTGTTAGATAAGAATTTACAGCATTTTAAGATATATATTTTAAGAGAAGAGTGTACAGAAAACAGAAAGAAAAGATTGTTGAAAGCTTGGAAGTAGCACCTTAGAGGTCAGAATATTGAGAGCCAGTGTTTAGAGCATGCAGCTTGGGGTTTTGCAGGAGTGGGGAGGGGGCGCACACGGAGCAGCTTCTCTATTTAAAAGTCAACATGGTGACTCGCCATGTGTGGTGTGCAGCTGTGGCGAAACAAGGAGACCATAGCTGTCCCAGCCAGGTTTAAAATTCTCTGCGAGCATGCGCGTGGCATGGCTGTGTGCACATGGCGTGGAAGTCTGCTCAGGTAAAAACCCTCCTCTGCAAGCCAGCCTCTGGTGGCCGCATTCTATAGAAGTTTAAAATCTTGCCCATGGAGCCTGAGGCAGTGGTGCAATTTAAAGCCACGTTTGTGCTCCCCAGTAATTGCTTACTTAGAAGCAGGCTGTGTCTGTCTGAAACAACATATGAGCGGTTTAGTTTCCCCAAGCCGATTTTAGCACAGTGCGAGTCCCCAGGGCTTGGCACATTTGGCAGGACACAAGTCCAAGCAGCCGGGAGCAGCCAGGAGCAGCTGGACAGGTGTGTGCCAGCCGGACAGGTGTGTGCCAGCTGGATAGGTGTGTGCAGTAAAGGCAGGGCAGTTGAGAGAAGGTTTTAAGACATAGGTGGTTAAAGATAGATACAGCAGAAAAAAAAAAATCTGTTGCAGGCATTCATGGTCCGATTTATTAAAGGAGTCCTGGCATGACCAGACCAGGTGCTACCAAGAGAGCCCTTCCCAGCCAAAAGCACAAATCTTAGGACAAAATAAAACAATGATGATGATGCACACAGCAGATTTTATATGAAAGAGGTTTATTAGATAGAGATGAAGAGAAAGGGAGAAGGAGAGAGTGAGACATGATAGAGGGAAGACAGGAGGCTCCTGACAGAGAAAGGGGAGAGAGCAGGAGCTAAGAGTCAAGAGAGGGACAAAGTGGCAGGTTGATCCTTTTAAGGAGCAACATAACCATGCCTGCTAGGTATGGGCTGCCTAGCTGGTGAAACATATTGACATCATAGGTTGCTAGGCAACCCAGAAGCAGGCTGCCAAAATACTAATACAAACAACTATGGCAAAAACATTACAGGATGTCTCAGGCACAGCCGCTTTTGCCCTGATAACCACAGCCCAGGGAACAGTCAGGTCCCCGGAAACCACAACTTAGTTTCTCTGAGGCCCTGGCTCCAGCAGCAGACCAGGCTTGCCAAGTCCACTCCTGGTCAAGAACCAAAACTGAAGTTCCCTTTGTCCTCTCAACAGGCCTCTAAGAAAGTCTTGGGCTGTCCTGACTTCCCATACAGGTCCATGTGGCCTTTGGGTGTTCTCTGGTAATGTGTCCTTCCAGCTGAACTGGTCTTACATTGTTCTCCATGACTGGTACTCAGGGACAGAAGATGTCTAAATTCTTTCAAAGGACAACTGGAACTTAGACTGAGCTCTTGAGTCCCCCTCTGTGCTGCATCTCCTCACTCACCCTCTGTCACACTAACGGCTGAAGGACTGATCTCCTTAGAGTGGGACATAGAAAAGGAGGAGGAGGAACACAGAAAGCCATGCACATGCCATCTTGCATGCTCCATCCCTATCTTCCTGTTTTCTCTTCTACCTGTCCCTGTGATCCCAGCACCTCTTCTCTCATCCCCCAAACTCTTCTTCCATTATCCCCATCCTTTAATCCTCCCAGGTGCCATGCTCCTGACCCTGCATCTTCCATCTCCTTACCTTCCCATCCTGCCCTTCCTCATTCTCATTATCCAAGTGTCCACCTTCCCACTCCTCCCTCTCCATCACTTTCCTTCCTGGGCTGAGCCAAGCCTTTGCTGCTGCAGTTCTCCAAGGTTAAAGAGTAAATTAGATCTCCAGTATACAGCTAGTGTGGAAATTGTGCCCTCCTCCAGGAACAATGCTGCTTCCACCAACAACTGGTTCTAGAGGGCTCAAACACTTAGTGAAGGGACAGACCCCAAGAAAGAAAGAAAGAAAGAAAGAAAGAAAGAAAGAAAGAAAGAAAGAAAGAAAGAAAGAAAGAAAGAAAGAAAGAAAGAAAGAAATGAGTGACAAGTGGATGGGCTTTTGGTTCCCTCAAACTCTGCCCCCCTCATTCTCCCCCTTCCTCCTTAACCTCATACATCATTTTGACCCTGTCCTTTAAAAGTTACACAACTTCATCCTAAATTAAATCACTGCTGTCACCAGGTCCACTTGAGGACAAGGCTGTCCTGGCTAGAAGCTTCCTGGGCCCCTCTCCTCAGTCTCATCTTACAAACCACATCCCTGGTCTAATAATTATTTTCTCCAGAATCAATGGTGGGAATCACATGATCCACTACAGGAGAACAAATTAAAACTCTTCAACTGTTACATGAAGTGGACCTGACCTTTGCCCCCTTAAACACTGGGGACAGAGCCTAGCCCCACCTTCATCATCCCCCTCCTGTAAGAAACAGCCAGTGGGAGAATATGACTCCCCTTCTTTTCATCTGTTCTCAGGGTCAGGTAAATGGACTAATGACCTAAAAGAACAAGCCTGAGACAAGCTGGGAAACAGCCAGCTTAGCATAACTATAAGCACACCTTCTTGACAGGAAACCAACACAGTACAGAGAACATCCTCTGGGACCATTTGGCTGTGAAACTATAAAGCACGTGTCCACTGACAGACGTTTCTCCCCGAGGTCGCACTTAGGCCCTATAAAGCAGAAGGCCCCTGCACCTGGACACATACTGCCCAGGAGAGAATGGAGTTCTGCCGTTGTTCTGATCAAAGGAAAATCTGTTCCTGTTGAAGCTGGGCTACTCTTCCTTTATTTCTAGGTCTCGTCCATCAGTTCTGATCAAACACCCATTCCCAGAGCAGAAATGTCTGGCAGAGGCAAGAATCCTCCAGCTTCGGGCTTAGAGCAACAACCACAAAGGGACTTGAAGCAGGGAGAGCTACACAGCCAGGAATTATCAGAGGGCCCTACCATTGATGTGGGAGTAATTCAGCCAGAGAAGGCAAGTGGCACAGAGGAGGATCAACAAAAGGATCCACAGGTCGTGGACCTCGACCACTACACAAGAAAACAGCTGCTGCAGACCCAATCTGAACTAGAGAAGTTGATGAGTAAGTACAGAGAAGACCCCCACCCACCACTACTCTGACCCCTTTCTCACCACCGAGTCCCCACGCCAGTGTTTCCATGGGCAGGTTAACCTCCTGTCAAAAGAGTTCACAGGTCCCAGGAGAGGCTGAAAGGCTTACAGACCCCACTAACTGAACCCTAGAGCCACGCACCTGCTTTTACAGAAGCACATTCTCAGGCACCCATGGGGGTCACACAGCCCCTGGGAAGGAGCTAGCTGAAGCTGTAGGGGGAAGAAGCTGACATTCAGAAGGACTCTGGGAGGGGTGAGCACAGGATTCAAGCCAGCTCCCAAATGGAGCACTTGGTGACACTGAATTTCAAAGCCCAGACTTTGGAGCTGAGCAGAGGCAGACTCCAGTCGTAGCTCTATCACCCTGGACGAATCACTCTACAGCCCTCTGCCTCAATGATTACCTGTGGTGTAAGACCTGGGGTCTCACAGCTCAGGAGTTCAATCGCGCCCTTCCCAGAAACTCCCCCAGACCAAAACTCGTTGCAAAAGCAAGAGGTTTATTAACCATTGTACAACGGGGTCACCCCTGCCGGTGAGCAAAGAGTGGCACCGGGAGACAAAGGCCTTTAGGTTTTTAAAAGAAAAATTGCGGGAAATTTGAAGTTGCAGTTTTGGCAATTTAGGATTGGATGAGGAAGCTATAAAGTAAGATAATTGGTTAGTCTTAGGTGCTCAAGCTTGGCCAGTCCTGCCAAGTGTGATGCAGCTGCAATTTAAGGTGGGGGTGGTTAGCTCATCCTTGAAGATTGGGGGCTGCAGACTTTTGGCTGGAGGTCAAAAGCTACTCAGAAGAAGTCTAGGTTCCTTGCTAAGAAACGCTATCTCAAGGACAAGGGTCTGGTCCTTCTTTTGCTGAGTGAAGGTCATTGCTTGCTTGCCTTTTTTTATATCTGTCCTCACAGATAGGGTCACATTCCTTCACTCTCTGGAAAGGTACTAAGAGGCTTTAGCTTAACCTGGATCTAAAACTCGAAACTATAGGCTTTAGAAGACATATAGGTTACAAAGTTAGTCTAACCCTTTCAGTGGAAAATGAGTAAGACATACCTGTAATCCCAGCATTCAGGAGGCAGAGACAGGGAGATCTCTGTAAGTTCAAGGTCAGCTTGGGCTACAGATTGAGTTCCAAGACAGCAATGGCTACACAGAGAAACCCTGACTTGAAAAAACTAAAACAAACCAAAACAAAACAAAAATCAGGAAAATGGAAGTGTACCCATCTGTCTTTATGAGCTATGGGAATAAAGTGATAATCCATGGTGAATCCATGTTTAAAAGTCTATTGAATATAAGAACAATCAATAGATGATCAATAATTGTAAGTACAAGCCCATGCAGTTGCTCCTGCCATTATTGTAGTCTGCAACCCTGTGGGACAGAAACTCAGAGCCACACATGAGGTAGATGAGGCTCAGAGAGGAACAGAGACTCAGAGGGCTAGAATAAACCCAGGACACATGTGTGACCTTCCTGGTCCCAGAGCAGGACCGTTTCCCAGCAGCAGAAAGAGCCTCCTGAGACTGGAGAATGCTATGAGGGTAAGCAGGAAGGACATCAAACTTGCTGTCCCTGGATCCTACCCCTGCTTCTCTGACGATCCCTGTCTCCATCCCATAGGACATTCTTCTATCTCATTACCCAGCTCCACAAGAACACTCAACATGCCGCCCCATGCCCTGCACAGCTCCTCAAAACTACAGAGCTCAGACCGTGAGACTTGGAGCCATGTGCAGCTCTTAGAGAAGAAATACTTAAATGGTTATCTAACAAATCTGGGATAAGACAAGTCTGCAATAAGACTAGGCACAAATCCTTATATCCAGGCTGGATAAGGCAACACAGTAGGGGGGGAGGGTCAGAGACACCCCTGTTGTAATAATTATTATTATTGCATGTAACAGTCCTTGTATAGGGAGGTTTATTGTGGGGAAAACTGGAGGGGAAGACACCAGTGAGGGGGGGAGAGAGACACACACAGAGAGAAACTAAGAATAAGAGAATTGGAGGAAGAAAATGTTGGGGTAGCAGGTGGATCCTTTTTACCCTACACACACACACAGTGGCACTCCTGGCCTGGCAGCAGGTGATGATGTCAGAGGTTGCTAGGGTCATGAAGGGCAGGGTAGTGGGACAAGCTGTACAGTAACATTTCAGGACCTGGAGGGGACAGGACCTCCACAAGGAGAGCAACAGAACCAAAAACTATCTGGGCACAGGGGGCTTTTCTGAGACTGATGATCCAAGCAAGGACCATTCATGGAGATAACTTAGAACCCCTGTACAGATGTAGCCCATGGCAGCTGAGGCTCCAAGCAGGATTCCAAATAAGGTGAACAGGGACTGTCTCTGACATTAGCTCACTGGCTAGCTCTTTGATCAACAATTCCTGGAGGGGGTGGGAAGAACAGCCATACCAGGCCACAGAGGAAGACAATGCAGCCAATCCTGATGAGACCAGATAGGGTAGGGTCAGATGGAAGGGGAGGAGGACATCCCCTATCAGTGAACTTGGAGAGGGGTATGAGAGGAGATGAGGGAGGGAGGATGCGATTGGGAGGGACCCAGGAAGGGGGCTACAGCTGGGATACAAAGTGAATAAACTGTAACTAATATAAAAAGTTAAAATTCAAAACTGACAAACTTAGGAAAGATGGCGAGGCAGGAATGGGGAGCTTGTGTTCAGAAAGGATGCTTCCTGTTGTGGGGACCTAAGAAAAAGGGGAGGGGAGCTGATGAAGTCCTGGGTTAGCCGGCTGTTTCCCTGCTGTCCACATGTGAGAACATCTGTGGCAAAGTGTAGGCCCAGCTGACACAGTCTGCAAGGTTAGACTGAAGCACCTCTGTGTGGCTCTTTTGGTGCTGTCGGGAATACAGGAAACACCTGGACTTGCCAGGACCCTGGAACATACATATGGGCAGAGGGTAAAGTTATGTGGTTGAGGAGCAAATTCTTTTTCAGGTGTACATTTAACCTTTTGACCCATGGCTTTGGTAGTTGGGGGAGGGAAGTCCCAAACTTAGGCAAAGGGGAGAAATCCCACCCTCTGAAACAGGCGATAAGGGGGAAACTTAAGCTGTTGGTTTGCAGTGCTTATCTGGAGTTTATTTGACCTGAGAGGTGGATTCAGCTGGATTTTCTATAGCTTATGAGAGCCTTTCAGAGCACTTTTTAAGTTTACAAAGAGCATAAATTTTAAACAGGTTAGCGTCACCATTACTATAATCTGCAGGGAAGTACAGATTGTAAGAAAAAGGCCTTAGGTGCACACCTCCCTGTGATAGCATGGGAGATGCTTGGGAAGTTATTTGGGGTCAAGAGTATGAGCACTCTTCAAGGTGAGCTCAGGGAGGACAGAGGCCTTTGGTAAAGTAGAAGGGGCAGAACTCACTTCATCTGGATTTTCAGCATGACTACACATCATGAACGAGGGGCTCTTTCCCTCTATCCAAAAGCCTGAATGAATATAAATTTAGCACAATGAGAAACATTTATAATCTATACTTCAAAGACAAACCAAAGAAAATTTAAAATCTTGAGCTGGGGACTACAATAATGGATTACATAGTGGAATGTCAAAGCTCTGAACAGTCTTAGTGCAACAGTAGCATAAAGACAACACACAATCTGAGGCATTTCTCAGGTACCTAAAGTAACCTTCTTGTAACCATCCAAAGTTTGCTTGTATTCCTTAACCTTAAAACACCTTCTTAGGCCCTAAAACACTTTCTTCAGTCCTCATAACTTAAGCTTCTGTGTCCTTAGGCCTTCCATAAGCTTTACAGCTTTCTTTCTATCCAACTATTTACCACAAGACTCAGGTGAGAATGCTGGGAGCAGTCACTGTCCTTTAGCTGAAGAAAGAGTAAAAAGTCACATCTGAGACCTTTCTCTCTACACATGAAGTCTGTAAGCAAGGCCAACTTGTTTCCTCTTCGAGATCCAACAGTTAGTAGGTTAACCAGGGAATGAACTAAGTAATCAACTCACCTAGTGGATTACCTTGCAATGAGGAGCTAATTAGTTCCCTGTCCTCAGCTGTCAAGCTACCATTAGCTTAGCCATCAGCTTGATCAGAGCCCTGAAAGGATTAACTGTAATCTAAACAAACCCATGTATCAATGAAAATGACACAGACTATTCTATAGTCCACTGCCTAGACAGATGTCCCAGGGTCCTGTGGTCTCCACGACAACACAGACAGAGGCAGTCTGGCCATCAAGCACAGAAGAGGAGAGGCTTTCTGTGGAAGAAGAACAAGGGAGAGACTGACCTCAGATCTTTTTAGCCACGTGACACAATAACTCTTGGGTGTCCAGTTTGTCCACAGTTCAGTCTGGGCCCTAGCAGTGGACAAGACACTGGGGCCATCTGCCCAGTGGTTAGCATACCACAATCCATTGTCAAGGTCATCTGTCATGCCCATACCTTCTTGGAGGACTTGGGAGTTGCTGTTAGGATTTAGGAGTCTGTGTCTGTCATAATAAGCTTAAATATATTAAATGTCATATTCAGTGGGTCTCTGACAGGGAAGCAGGCTACCATATCTGAGTTAAGCAATCTTTGCCTGTCAGTAGTTATCTGCTAGAGCTATACCTTGTAAACATAATACAGAATGTTATGACTTATAACTATGTTATATCTGTATGTAACTGTTTTAGGACCACCTCTATATACCCTGACATCACAGATCTGGGAGACTAGAAGTGACCCAGGCTGTTCAATGGGTTTTCACAAAGACTCACGGAGCTCAAGTGAATTTGAGTCCGAGCTTAGCCTCAGTGAGATGAAAGAGCGTTGGAGACTCGTCTCTGATATCAGAACTTTCAAGAAAGCCAGTTGGGAAGGTGAGTAATCAAGTTCTCATCTCGAGAGCTCATCAACGCAAAGGACTGAGGAAAGTGCAGGTTGCAGCTGCTGGACTCTGGGATGGAGACAGGAGAGGTTCACCTAACTGTCCCTGGTGGCTGGGTTGGTGAGACACCAGTGAGGCAGATTTGTGGCAGGGGGTGGAGAGTTGGAAACAGGGTCCCAGGGTGTGGCTGACACCCACAAGAAGCACCAGAAGAGAAAGCAAATCTGTTACAATGGTGGAGAAGGAATCCCGATGTGCCAAGACAACGGGAGAGCCCGTTTCCTGGCACCAATGTTATCATAATGATTAACACCACCACCCAACATATTTGCTATATAAAGGGATTATTGTGGGAAAAGGGGAGGGAGAGAGAAGAGGGCACCCGAGACAGAGAGAGAAAGAGAAAGAGAGACTGACCGAAACTGAGAGAGAGAAAGAAAAAAAGAGTAAGAGACAGTGGGGTTGTGTACGTGTCATTTTTAACTTGCACACACACAGTGGCACTCCTGGCAGTGGCAGCAGGTGATGATGTCAGAGGTTGCTAGGGTCATGAAGGGCAGGGTAGTGGGACAAGCTGTACAGTAACATTTCAGGACCTGGAGGGGACAGGACCTCCACAAGGAGAGCAACAGAACCAAAAACTATCTGGGCACAGGGGGCTTTTCTGAGACTGATGCTCCAACCAAGGACCATGCATGGAGATAACTTAGAACCCCTGTACAGATGTAGCCTATGGCAGCTCTGTATCCAAGTGACTTTCCTAGTAAGGGGAACAGGAACTGTCTCTGACATGAACTCAGCTGCTGGCTCTATGATCACCTCCCCCTGAGGGGGGAGCAGCTTTGCCAGGCCACAGAGGAAGATAATGCAGCCAGTCCTGATGAGACCAGATAGGATAGGGCCAGATGGAAGGGGAGAAGGACTTTCCCTATCAGTGGACTTGGAGAGGGGCATGAGAGGTGATGAGGGAGGGAGGATGGGATTGGGAGGGACCCAGGAAGGGGCTACAGCTGGGATACAAAGTGAATAGACTGTAATTAATATAAAAAATTACAATTAAAAAATGACCAACAGGCAGAGATGGTGAGTCTTGGAGCCTTTTGAAGACCTTAAAGAAATATTTTGGAAGGAAATCTAAGAAGGCTGGGAGCAGAAGCAAAGGTAAGCAAGAAGACTAGGCACAACCCTCATGTTGAGGCTGGACAAGGGAACCTAGTGGAAAGAAAAGGGTCCCAAGAACAGACAAAAGTGTCAGAGACATACCCTTTACAAGAATTATTATTGTTGCATGTAAAGTCCTTGTATAAGGGAGGTTTATTATAGGAAATGGGGAGGGGAGGACACCAATGAGGCAGAGAAAGACACACATACACAAAGAGAGACTGAGAGAAAGACAAAGAGAGTAAGAAAGTGCAGGGATGGTAAGTGTATCCTTTTTACCCTGCACACACCTGGTGGCACACCTGGCCTGGCAGCAGGTGATGATGTCAGAGGTTGCCAGGGTCATGAAGGGCTGGGTAGCAGGACCACCTGTACTAGACTAGTGGAACCACCGGTGCAAGAACGTTTCAGGACCTGGAGGAGACAGTAGCTCCAAAAGGAGAGCAACAGAGTCAAGAAATCTAGGTCCAGCAGTCTTGTCTGAGGCTGATGCTCCAGCCAAGGACCATGCATGGAGATAGCCTAGAACCCCTACACAGATGCAGCCTGTGGCACTCAGTATCCAAGTGGCTTTCCTAGTAAGGGGAACAGGGACTGTCTCTGACATGAACTCAGCCGCTGGCTCTTTGATCACCTCCCCCTGAGGGGGTAGCAGCCTTGTCAGGCCACAGAGAAAGACAATGCAACCAGTCCTGATGAGACCAGATAGGATAGGGGCAGATGAAAGGGGAGAAGGACCTCCCCTAAGAGTGGGCTCAGAAGAGGGACATTAGAGGAGAGGAGGGAGGGAAGATGGGATTGGGAGGCTCCCAAAAAGGAGGCTACAGCTGGGATACAAATTGAATAAACTGTAATTAATATACAAAATTAAAATTAAAAAATGACAAACTTAGGCAGAGATGGCAAGGCAGGAATGAGGAGGCTGTGCTCAGAAAGGCTAATTCCTGTTGTGGGGACCTAAGAAAAAGGGGAGGGGAGCTGATGAGGTCCTGGGGTAGGCGGCTGTTTCCCTGCTGTCCACATGTGAGAACATCTGTGGCAAAGTGTAGGCCCAGCTGACACAGTCTGCAAGGTTAGATTGAAGCGCCTCTGTGTGGCTGCTTTGGAGCTTCAGGAATACAGGAAACACCTGGACTTGCCAGGACCCTGGAACATACATATGGGCAGAAGGTAAAGTTATGTGGTTGAGGAGAAAATTATTTTTCAGGTGTACATTTGACCTTTTGACCCATGGCTTTGGTCGTTGGGGAGGGAGGTCCCAAAACTAGGGAAAGAGGAGAAATCCCACCCTCTGAAACAGGCTATAAGGGGGAAACATGAGCCTTTGATTAGCAGGGCTTATCTAGAGTTTATTTGACCTGAGAGGTGGATTCAGCTGGATTTTCTGTAGCTTATGAGAGCCTTTCAGAGCACTTTTTAAATTTACAAAGAGCATGAGTTTTAAACAGGTTAGTGTCACCATTGCTGTAATCTGCAGGGAAATACAGATTGTAAGAACAAGGCCATAGGTGCACACCTCTGGGTCATAGCATGGGAGAGGCTTGGGAAGTTATTTGGGGTCAACAGTATGAGCACTCTTCAAGATGAGCTCAGGGAGGACAAGAGGCCTTTGGCAAAGTAGAAGGGGCAGAACTCACTTGATCTGGATTTTCAGCATGACTACACATCATGAACGAGGGGCTCTTCCCCTTTATCCAGAAGCCTGAATGAATATAAATTTAGCACAATGAGAAACATTTATAATCTATACTTCAAAGACAAACCAAAGAAAATTTAAAATCTTGAGCTGGGGACTATAATAGTGGATTACATAGTGGAATGTCAAAGCTCTGAACAGTCTTAGTGCAACAGTAGCATAAAGACAACACATAATCTGAGGCATTTCTCGGGTACCTAAAGTAACCTTCTTGTAACCATCCAAGGTTTGCTTGTATTTGTTAACCTTAAAACACCTTCTTAGGCCCTAAAACACTTTCTTCAGTCCTCATAACTTAAGCTTCTGTGTCCTTAGGCCTTCCATAAGCTTTACAGCTTTCTTCCTGTTCAATTATTTACCACAAGACTCAGGTGAGAATGCTGGGAGCAGTCACTGTCCTTTAGCTGAAGAAAGAGTAAAAAGTCACATCTGAGACCGTTCTCTCTACACATGAAGTCTGTAAGCAAGGCCAACCTGTTTCCTCTTCGAGATCCAGCAGTTAGTAGGTTAACCAGGGAATGAACTGACTAATAAACTCACCTAGTGGATTACCTTCAATGAGGAGCTGCCACGGACCGGCCCAGTCGGGCTCCCGTCGTCCACAGGAGAACAAGGCTTTGGACAGGAAGACACGGTTTCGGCGAAGAATTGACAGACAGAGACACCTTGATGGTTTTGACTCTGCTGCAACTTTACTGAAATCAAGCTAGTATTTTTATAATGATTTCACAAAAGGCACCTTAAAATTGGCATACTTCCCAGAACATTTAGACTTTTACCAAGAATACAAAGTTTACATTTTAACTCAAAATGCAGTCAAACATAAAGTAGTACCCACGAATAATCTTGGCCTAAAAACTTTTTGATCAGAGCAAACAAAGGAAAAGAAACCTCAAATATAGTTTCATTATTGCTAACTAATGAAGAGGAAAGTCAGGAGCTAAGTCAGATGCCTGCCAAAGTCCCTCTCTATATCAAAATCTAACTACATCTTTGTTAACCTTCCTCCCATATGTCCCGCCCAAGATTTATAATCTTCTCTGGGAACAAGGTACTGAAGGGAGGGGGAAACTCCCGCCAGCTGCACCTCTCATGCTATTATTTCTTAAAAAGGAGCCTATTATTATTTTACTATTTTTAATGCCTATTAATACTAAATTTAATTCATTACTTTCCTTAAACTTATTTTTATTAAAGCCTTTAACAATCTACTAATAATAAATTTCTTTATAAAGTTAGTTGTGCTGTTTCAGCGGTCACAGGGAAAGATCAAAGAATTCATTATTCCAGCCCCAGAGCCACAACTGAAGAAGCTTAGAAATCTCAGAACACGTCTCTTTTCCAAGTGAGATGAGTTTGCCAGGGACCTTCCAGGGGGCATATTTCTGGGGAAATCATATCCCCCGCCCTGTAGCTTATGCTACTATGGTGACACTGGCGTGGGTGTGGCAAGGAGCTAATTAGTTCCCTGTCCTCAGCTGTCAAGCTACCATTAGCTTAGCCATCAGCTTGATCAGAGCCCTGAAAGGATTAACTGTAATCTAAATAAAACAATGTATCAATGAAAATGACACAGACTATTCTATAGTCCACTGCCTAGACAGATGTCCCAGGGTCCTGTGGTCTCCACGACAACACAGACAGAGGCAGTCTGGCCATAAGGCACAAAAGACAAGAGGCTTTATCTGTGGAAGAAGAACAAGGGAGAGATTGACCTCAGATCCTTTTTAGCCACGTGACACAATAATTCTTCAGGTGTCAGGTGTGTCCACAGTTCAGTCTGGGCCCTAGCAGCAGAAAAGGCACTGGGACCATCTGCCCACTGGTTAACATACCACCATCCAGGGTTGAGGTCATCTGTCATGCCCATACCTTCTTGGAGGCCTTGGAAATCCTGTTAGGATGTGGGAGTCTCTGGCTGTCATAATAAGCTTAAATATATTAAATGTCATATTCAGTGGGTCTCTGACAGGGAAGCAGGCTACCATATCTGAGTTAAGCAATCTTTGCCTGTCTGTAGTTATCTGCTCTAAGCTATACCTTGTAAACATAATACAGAATGTTATGACTTATAACTATGTTATATCTGTATGTAACTGTTTTAGGACCACCTCTATATACCCTGACATCACAGATCTTGAAGACTAGAAGTGACCCAGGCTGTTCAATGGGTTTTCACAAAGACTCACGGAGCTCAAGTGAATTTGAGTCCGAGCTTAGCCTGAGTGAGATAAAAGAGCATTGGAGACTCATCTCTGATATCAGAACTTTCAAGAAAGCCAGTTGGGAAGGTGAGTAATCAAGTTCTCATCTCGAGAGCTCATCAACGCAAAGGACTGAGGAAAGTGCAGGTTGCAGCTGCTGGACTCTGGGATGGAGACAGGAGAGGTTCACCTAACTGTCCCTGGTGGCTGGGATGGTGAGACACCAGTGAGGCAGATTTGTGGCAGGGGGTGGAGAGTTGGAAACAGGGTCCCAGGGTGTGGCTGACACCCACAAGAAGCACCAGAAGAGAAAGCAAATCTGTTACGATGGTGGAGAAGGAATCCCGATGTGCCAAGACAATGGGAGAGCCCGTTTCCTGGCACCAATGTTATCATAATGATTAACACCACCACCCAACATATTTGCTATATAAAGGGATTATTGTGGGAAAAGGGGAGGGGGAGAGAAGAGGGCACCCGAGACAGAAAGAGAAAGAGAAAGAGAGACTGACCGAAACTGAGAGAGAGAAAGAAAAATAGAGTAAGAGACAGTGGGGTTGTGTACGTGTCATTTTTAACTTGCACACACACAGTGGCACTCCTGGCAGTGGCAGCAGGTGATGATGTCAGAGGTTGCTAGGGTCATGAAGGGCAGGGTAGTGGGACAAGCTGTACAGTAACATTTCAGGACCTGGAGGGGACAGGACCTCCACAAGGAGAGCAACAGAACCAAAAACTATCTGGGCACAGGGGGCTTTTCTGAGACTGATGCTCCAACCAAGGACCATGCATGGAGATAACTTAGAACCCCTGTACAGATGTAGCCTATGGCAGCTCTGTATCCAAGTGACTTTCCTAGTAAGGGGAACAGGAACTGTCTCTGACATGAACTCAGCTGCTGGCTCTATGATCACCTCCCCCTGAGGGGGGAGCAGCTTTGCCAGGCCACAGAGGAAGATAATGCAGCCAGTCCTGATGAGACCAGATAGGATAGGGCCAGATGGAAGGGGAGAAGGACTTTCCCTATCAGTGGACTTGGAGAGGGGCATGAGAGGTGATGAGGGAGGGAGGATGGGATTGGGAGGGACCCAGGAAGGGGCTACAGCTGGGATACAAAGTGAATAGACTGTAATTAATATAAAAAATTACAATTAAAAAATGACCAACAGGCAGAGATGGTGAGTCTTGGAGCCTTTTGAAGACCTTAAAGAAATATTTTGGAAGGAAATCTAAGAAGGCTGGGAGCAGAAGCAAAGGTAAGCAAGAAGACTAGGCACAACCCTCATGTTGAGGCTGGACAAGGGAACCTAGTGGAAAGAAAAGGGTCCCAAGAACAGACAAAAGTGTCAGAGACATACCCTTTACAAGAATTATTATTGTTGCATGTAAAGTCCTTGTATAAGGGAGGTTTATTATAGGAAATGGGGAGGGGAGGACACCAATGAGGCAGAGAAAGACACACATACACAAAGAGAGACTGAGAGAAAGACAAAGAGAGTAAGAAAGTGCAGGGATGGTAAGTGTATCCTTTTTACCCTGCACACACCTGGTGGCACACCTGGCCTGGCAGCAGGTGATGATGTCAGAGGTTGCCAGGGTCATGAAGAGCTGGGTAGCAGGACCACCTGTACTAGACTAGTGGAACCACCGGTGCAAGAACGTTTCAGGACCTGGAGGAGACAGTAGCTCCAAAAGGAGAGCAACAGAGTCAAGAAATCTAGGTCCAGCAGTCTTGTCTGAGGCTGATGCTCCAGCCAAGGACCATGCATGGAGATAGCCTAGAACCCCTACACAGATGCAGCCTGTGGCACTCAGTATCCAAGTGGCTTTCCTAGTAAGGGGAACAGGGACTGTCTCTGACATGAACTCAGCCGCTGGCTCTTTGATCACTTCCCCCTGAGGGGGTAGCAGCCTTGTCAGGCCACAGAGAAAGACAATGCAACCAGTCCTGATGAGACCAGATAGGATAGGGGCAGATGAAAGGGGAGAAGGACCTCCCCTAAGAGTGGGCTCAGAAGAGGGACATTAGAGGAGAGGAGGGAGGGAAGATGGGATTGGGAGGCTCCCAAAAAGGAGGCTACAGCTGGGATACAAATTGAATAAACTGTAATTAATATACAAAATTAAAATTTAAAAAATGACAAACTTAGGCAGAGATGGCAAGGCAGGAATGAGAGGTTGTGTACAGAAAGGCTAATTCCTGTTGTGGGGACCTAAGAAAAAGGGGAGGGGAGCTGATGAGGTCCTGGGGTAGGCGGCTGTTTCCCTGCTGTCCACATGTGAGAACATCTGTGGCAAAGTGTAGGCCCAGCTGACACAGTCTGCAAGGTTAGATTGAAGCGCCTCTGTGTGGCTGCTTTGGAGCTTCAGGAATACAAGAAACACCTGGACTTGCCAGGACCCTGGAACATACATATGGGCAGAAGGTAAAGTTATGTGGTTGAGGAGAAAATTCTTTTTCAGGTGTACATTTGACCTTTTGACCCATGGCTTTGGTGTTTGGGGGAGGGAAATCCCAAACCTAGGCAAAGGGGAGAAATCCCACCCTCTAAAACAGGCTATAAGGGGAAAACTTAAGCTGTTAATTAGCAGGGCTTACCTGGAGTTTATTTGACCTGAGAGGTGGATTCAGCTGGATTTTCTATAGCTTATGAGAGCCTTTCAGAGCCCTTTCTAAGTTTACAAAGAGCATAAGTTTTAAACAGGTTAGTGTCACCATTGCTGTAATCTGCAGGGAAATACAGATTGTAAGAAAAAGGCCATAGGTGCACACCTCTGGGTCATGGCGTGGGAGAGGCTTCGGAAGTTATTTGGGGTCAACAGTATGAGCACTCTTCAAGATGAGCTCAGGGAGGACACAGGCCTTTGGTAAGGTAAAAGGGGCAGAACTCACTTGATCTGGATTTTCAGCATGACTACACATCATGAACGAGGGGCTCTTCCCCTTTATCCAGAAGCCTGAATGAATATAAATTTAGCACAATGAGAAATATTTATAATCTATACTTCAAAGACAAACCAAAGAAAATTTAAAATCTTGAGCTGGGGACTACAATAGTGGATTACATAGTGGAATGTCAAAGCTCTGAACAGTCTTAGTGCAACAGTAGCATAAAGACAACACACAATCTGAGGCATTTCTCGGGTACCTAAAGTAACCTTCTTGTAACCATCCAAGGTTTGCTTGTATTTGTTAACCTTAAAACACCTTCTTAGGCCCTAAAACACTTTCTTCAGTCCTCATAACTTAAGCTTCTGTGTCCTTAGGCCTTCCATAAGCTTTCCAGCTTTCTTCCTGTTCAATTATTTACCACAAAACTCAGGTGAAAATGCTGGGAGCAGACACTGTCCTTTAGCTGAAGAAAGAGTAAAAAGTCACATCTGAGACCGTTCTCTCTTCACATGAGGTCTGTAAGCAAGGCCAACCTGTTTCTTCCTAAATTAGAGATCCAGCAGTTAGTAGGTTAACCAGGGAATGAACTGACTAATAAACTCACCTAGTGGATTACCTTGTGATGAGGAGCTAATTAGTTCCCTGTCCTCAGCTGTCAAGCTACCATTAGCTTAGCCATCAGCTTGATCAGAGCCCTGAAAGGATTAACTGTAATCTAAATAAACCCATGTATCAATGAAAATGACACAAACTATTCTATAGTCCACTGCCTAAACAGATGACCCAGGGTCCTGTGGTCTCCACGACAACACATACAGAGGCAGTCTGGCCTTCAGGCACAAAAGACAAGAGGCTTTATCTGTGGAAGAAGAGCAAGGGAGAGACTGACCTCAGATCCTTTTTAGCCACGTGACACAATAATTCTTCGGGTGTCCAGTTTGTCCACAGTTCAGTCTGGGCCCTAGCAGCAGAAAAGGCACTGGGACCATCTGCCCACTGGTTAACATACCACCATCTAGGGTTGAGGTCATCTGTCATACCCATACCTTCTGGAGGCCTTAGGAATCCTGTTAGGATGTGGGAGTCTCTGTCCATCATAATAAACTTTAATATAGTAAATGTCATACTCAGCGAGGCTCTGACAGGGATGCAGGCTATCATATCTGAGTTAAGCAGTCTTTCCCTATCCATAGTTATCTGCTATAAGCTATACCTTGTGAACATGAAATAAAATACAGATATAGCATATTTATGACTTATAACTATGCTATATCTGTATGTAACTGTTTTTGGGCCACCTCTATCTACCCTGACATCAGAGTTCCTGAAGACTAGAAGTGACCCAGGCTGTTCAATGGGTTTTCACAAAGACTCACGGAGCTCAAGTGAATTTGAGTCCGAGCTTAGCCTGAGTGAGATAAAAGAGCATTGGAGACTCATGTCTGATGTCGGAACTTTCAAGAAAGCCAGTTGGGAAGGTGAGTAATCAAGTTCTCACCTCTGGAGCTCATCCAAACAAAGGACTGAGGAAAGTGCAGGTTGCAGCTGCTGGACTCTGGGATGGAGACAGGAGAGGTTCACCTAACTGTCCCTGGTGGCTGGGGTGTGAGAGACCAGTGAGGCAGATTTGTGGCAGGGGGTGGAGAGTTGGAAACAGGGTCCCAGGGTGTGGCTGACACCCACAAGAAGCACCAGGAGAGAAAGCAAATCTGTTACGATGGTGGAGAAGAAATCCCGATGTGCCAAGACAATGGGAGAGCCCGTTTCCTGGCACCAATGTTATCATAATGATTAACACCACCACCCAACATATTTACTATAAAAAGGGATTATTGTGGGAAAAGGGGAGGGGGAGAGAAGAGGGCACCCGAGACAGAGAGAGAAAGAGAAAGAGAGACTGACCGAAACTGAGAGAGAGAAAGAAAAAAAGAGTAAGAGACAGTGGGGTTGTGTACGTGTCATTTTTAACTTGCACACACACAGTGGCACTCCTGGCAGTGGCAGCAGGTGATGATGTTAGAGGTTGCTAGGGTCATGAAGGGCAGGGTAGTGGGACAAGCTGTACAGTAACATTTCAGGACCTGGAGGGGACAGGACCTCCACAAGGAGAGCAACAGAACCAAAAACTATCTGGGCACAGGGGGCTTTTCTGAGACTGATGCTCCAACCAAGGACCATGCATGGAGATAACTTAGAATCCCTATACAGATGTAGCCTATGGCAGCTCTGTATCCAAGTGACTTTCCTAGTAAGGGGAACAGGAACTGTCTCTGACATGAACTCAGCTGCTGGCTCTATGATCACCTCCCCCTGAGGGGGGAGCAGCTTTGCCAGGCCACAGAGGAAGATAATGCAGCCAGTCCTGATGAGACCAGATAGGATAGGGCCAGATGGAAGGGGAGAAGGACTTTCCCTATCAGTGGACTTGGAGAGGGGCATGAGAGGTGATGAGGGAGGGAGGATGGGATTGGGAGGGACCCAGGAAGGGGCTACAGCTGGGATACAAAGTGAATAGACTGTAATTAATATAAAAAATTACAATTAAAAAATGACCAACAGGCAGAGATGGTGAGTCTTGGAGCCTTTTGAAGACCTTAAAGAAATATTTTGGAAGGAAATCTAAGAAGGCTGGGAGCAGAAGCAAAGGTAAGCAAGAAGACTAGGCACAACCCTCATGTTGAGGCTGGACAAGGGAACCTAGTGGAAAGAAAAGGGTCCCAAGAACAGACAAAAGTGTCAGAGACATACCCTTTACAAGAATTGTTATTGTTGCATGTAAAGTCCTTGTATAAGGGAGGTTTATTATAGGAAATGGGGAGGGGAGGACACCAATGAGGCAGAGAAAGACACACATACACAAAGAGAGACTGAGAGAAAGATAAAGAGAGTAAGAAAGTGCAGGGATGGTAAGTGTATCCTTTTTACCCTGCACACACCTGGTGGCACACCTGGCCTGGCAGCAGGTGATGATGTCAGAGGTTGCCAGGGTCATGAAGGGCTGGGTAGCGGGACCACCTGTACTAGACTAGTGGAACCACCGGTACAAGAACGTTTCAGGACCTGGAGGAGACAGTAGCTCCAAAAGGAGAGCAACAGAGTCAAGAAATCTAGGTCCAGCAGTCTTGTCTGAGGCTGATGCTCCAGCCAAGGACCATGCATGGAGATAGCCTAGAACCCCTACACAGATGCAGCCTGTGGCACTCAGTATCCAAGTGGCTTTCCTAGTAAGGGGAACAGGGACTGTCTCTGACATGAACTCAGCCGCTAGCTCTTTGATCACCTCCCCCTGAGGGGGTAGCAGCCTTGTCAGGCCACAGAGAAAGACAATGCAACCAGTCCTGATGAGACCAGATAGGATAGGGGCAGATGAAAGGGGAGAAGGACCTCCCCTAAGAGTGGGCTCAGAAGAGGGACATTAGAGGAGAGGAGGGAGGGAAGATGGGATTGGGAGGCTCCCAAAAAGGAGGCTACAGCTGGGATACAAATTGAATAAACTGTAATTAATATACAAAATTAAAATTTAAAAAATGACAAACTTAGGCAGAGATGGCAAGGCAGGAATGAGAGGTTGTGTACAGAAAGGCTAATTCCTGTTGTGGGGACCTAAGAAAAAGGGGAGGGGAGCTGATGAGGTCCTGGGGTAGGCAGCTGTTTCCCTGCTGTCCACATGTGAGAACATCTGTGGCAAAGTGTAGGCCCAGCTGACACAGTCTGCAAGGTTAGATTGAAGCGCCTCTGTGTGGCTGCTTTGGAGCTTCAGGAATACAAGAAACACCTGGACTTGCCAGGACCCTGGAACATACATATGGGCAGAAGGTAAAGTTATGTGGTTGAGGAGAAAATTCTTTTTCAGGTGTACATTTGACCTTTTGACCCATGGCTTTGGTGTTTGGGGGAGGGAAATCCCAAACCTAGGCAAAGGGGAGAAATCCCACCCTCTGAAACAGGCTATAAGGGGGAAACTTAAGCTGTTAATTAGCAGGGCTTATCTGGAGTTTATTTGACCTGAGAGGTGGATTCAGCTGGATTTTCTGTAGCTTATGAGAGCCTTTCAGAGTCCTTTTTAAGTTTACAAAGAGCATGAGTTTTAAAAACGTTATCATCACCATTGCTGTAATCTGCAGGGAAGTACAGATTGTAAGAAAAAGGCCTTAGGTACACACCTCTGGATCATGGCGTGGGAGATACTTGGGAAGTTATTTGGGGTCAACACTATGAGCACTCTTCAAGGTGAGCTCAGGGAGGACAAGAGGCCTTTGGTAAAGTAAAGGGGCAAAACTCACTTGATCTGGATTTTCAGCATGACTACACATCATGAACGAGGGGCTCTTCCCCTTTATCCAGAAGCCTGAATGAATATAAATTTAGCACAATGAGAAATATTTATAATCTATACTTCAAAGACAAACCAAAGAAAATTTAAAATCTTGAGCTGGGGACTACAATAGTGGATTACATAGTGGAATGTCAAAGCTCTGAACAGTCTTACTGCAACAGTAGCATAGAAACAACACATTTGTTGTTTCTATGTGAGAAATCAACAAAGATTGTGAGAGACCAATCTGAGGCATTTCTCGGGTACCTAAAGTAACCTTCTTGTAACCATCCAAGGTTTGCTTGTATATGTTAACCTTAAAACACCGTCTTAGGCCCTAAAACACTTTCTTCAGTCCTCATAACTTAAGCTTCTGTGTCCTTAGGCCTTCCATAAGCTTTACAGCTTTCTTCCTGTTCAATTATTTACCACAAGACTCAGGTGAGAATGCTGGGAGCAGTCACTGTCCTTTAGCTGAAGAAAGAGTAAAAAGTCACATCGGAGACTGTTCTCTCTTCACATGAGGTCTGTTAGCAAGGTCAACCTGTTTCCTCCTAAATTAGAGATCCAGCAGTTAGTGAGTTAACCAGGGAATGAACTGACTAATAAACTCACCTAGTGGATTACCTTGCGATGAGGAGCTAATTAGTTCCCTGTCCTCAGCTGTCAAGCTACCATTAGCTTAGCCATCAGCTTGATCAGAGCCCTGAAAGGATTAACTGTAATCTAAATAAACCCATGTATCAATGAAAATGACACAGACTCTTCTATATTCCACTGCCTAGACAGATGTCCCAGGGTCCTGTGGTCTCCACGACAACACAGACGAGGCAGTCTGGCCATAAGGCACAAAAGACAAGAGGCTTTATCTGTGGAAGAAGAACAAGGGAGAGACTGACCTCAGATCCTTTTTAGCCACGTGACACAATAACTCTTCGGGTGTCCAGTTTGTCCACAGTTCAATCTGGGCCCTAGCAGCAGACAAGACACTGTGGCCATCTGCCCAGTGGTTAACATACCACAATCCAGGGTTGAGGTCATCTGTCATACCCATACTTTCTTGGAGGCCTTAGGAATACTATTAGGATTTGGGAGTCTCTGTCCATCATAATAAACTTCAATATATTAAATGTCATATTCAGTGGGTCTCTGACAGGGAAGCAGGCTACCATATCTGAGTTAAGCAGTCTTTGCCTGTCCATAGTTATCTGCCTTAAGCTATACCTTGTAAACTTAAAAAAGACCGTTATGACTTATAACTATGTTATATCTGTATGTAACTGTTTTAGGACCACCTCTATATACCCTGACATCACAGATCCAGAAGACTAGAAGTGACCCAGGCTGTTCAGTGGGTTTTCACAGAGATTCATGGAGCTCTACTGGAGGGAGGAAAGAGCTTAGACTGACTAAGCCTGGAGAGCCTTGGTCTCCAGAATCTGGTACCAGGACTTTCACAGAAGACAGAATGGAAGGTAAATAAAGGAGATCTCATAACGGCAGCTCATCCACGCAAAGGACTGAGGAAAGTGCAGGTTGCAGCTGCTGGACTCTGGGATGGAGACAGGAGAGGTTCACCTAACTGTCCCTGGTGGCTGGGGTGTGAGAGACCAGTGAGGCAGATTTGTGGCAGGGGGTGGAGAGTTGGAAACAGGGTCCCAGGGTGTGGCTGACACCCACAAGAAGCACCAGAAGAGAAAGCAAATCTGTTACGATGGTGGAGAAGGAATCCCGATGTGCCAAGACAATGGGAGAGCCCGTTTCCTGGCACCAATGTTATCATAATGATTAACACCACCACCCAACATATTTGCTATAAAAAGGGATTATTGTGGGAAAAGGGGAGGGGGAGAGAAGAGGGCACCCGAGACAGAGAAAGAGAAAGAGAGACTGACCGAAACTGAGAGAGAGAAAGAAAAAAAGAGTAAGAGACAGTGGGGTTGTGTACATGTCATTTTTAACTTGCACACACACAGTGGCACTCCTGGCAGTGGCAGCAGGTGATGATGTCAGAGGTTGCTAGGGTCATGAAGGGCAGGGTAGTGGGACAAGCTGTACAGTAACATTTCAGGACCTGGAGGGGACAGGACCTCCACAAGGAGAGCAACAGAACCAAAAACTATCTGGGCACGGGGGCTTTTCTGAGACTGATGCTCCAACCAAGGACCATTCATGGAGATAACTTAGAACCCCTGTACAGATGTAGCCTATGGCAGCTCAGTATCCAAGTGACTTTCCTAGTAAGGGGAACAGGAACTGTCTCTGACTTGAATTCAGCTGCTGGCTCTATGATCACCTCCCCCTGAGGGGGGAGCAGCTTTGCCAGGCCACAGAGGAAGATAATGCAGCCAGTCCTGATGAGACCAGATAGGATAGAGCCAGATGGAAGGGAAGGAGGACTTCCCCTATCAGTAGACTTAGAGAGGAACATGAGAGGTGATGAAGGAAGGAGGATGGGATTGGGAGGTAATGAGGAAGGGGGCTACAGGTGGGATACAAAGTGAATAAACTGTAATTAATATACAAAATTAAAATTAAAAACTGAAAACTTAGGCAGAGATGGTAAGGCAGGAATGAGGAGGCGGTGCTGAGAAAAGCTGCTTCCTGCTAGGAAGACCTTAAAAGAAAGGGGAAGGAAGCTGATGAGGTCCTGGGGTAGGCGGCTGTTTCCCTGCTGTCCACATGTGAGAACATCTGTGGCAAAGTGTAGGCTCAGCTGACACAGTCTTCAAAGTTAGATTGAAGCGCCTCTGTGTGGCTGCTTTGGAGCTTCAGGAATACAGGAAACACCTGGACTTGCCAGGACCCTGGAACATACATATGGGCAGAAGGTAAAGTTATGTGGTTGAGGAGAAAATTCTTTTTCAGGTGTACATTTGACCTTTTGACCCATGGCTTTGGTGTTTGGGGGAGGGAAGTCCCAAACCTAGGCAAAGGGGAGAAATCCCACCCTCTGAAACAGGCTATAAGGAGGAAACTTAAGCTGTTGATTAGCAGGGCTTATCTGGAGTTTATTTGACCTGAGAGGTGGATTCAGCTGGATTTTCTGTAGCTTATAAGAGCCTTTCAGAGTCCTTTTTAAGTTTACAAAGAGCATGAGTTTTAAAAACGTTATCATCACCATTGCTGTAATCTGCAGGGAAGTACAGATTGTAAGAACAAGGCCATAGGTGCACATCTTTGGGTCATGGCATGGGAGAGGCTTGGGAAGTTATTTGGGGTCAACAGTATGAGCACTCTTCAAGGTGAGCTCAGGGAGGACAGAGGCCTTTGGTAAAGTAAAAGGAGCAGAACTCACTTGATCTGGATTTTCAGCATGACTACACATCATGAACGAGGGGCTCTTCCCCTTTATCCAGAAGCCTGAATGAATATAAATTTAGCACAATGAGAAACATTTATAATCTATACTTCAAAGACAAACCAAAGAAAATTTAAAATCTTGAGCTGGGGACTATAATAGTGGATTACATAGTGGAATGTCAAAGCTCTGAACAGTCTTAGTGCAACAGTAGCATAAAGACAACACACAATCTGAGGCATTTCTCAGGTACCTAAAGTAACCTTCTTGTAACCATCCAAGGTTTGCTTGTATTCCTTAACCTTAAAACACCGTCTTAGGCCCTAAAACACTTTCTTCAGTCCTCATAACTTAAGCTTCTGTGTCCTTAGGCCTTCCATTAGCTTTACAGCTTTCTTTCTATCCAACTATTTACCACAAGACTCAGGTGAGAATGCTGGGAGCAGTCACTTTCCTTTAGCTAAAGGATTAGTAAAAACTCACATCTGAGACCATTCTCTCTACACATGAGGTCTGTAAGCAAGGCCAACCTGTTTCTTCCTAAATTAGAGATCCAGCAGTTAGTGGGTTAACCAGGGAATGAACTGACTAATAAACTCACCTAGTGGATTACCTTGCGATGAGGAGCTAATTAGTTCCCTGTCCTCAGCTGTCAAGCTACCATTAGCTTAGCCATCAGCTTGATCAGAGCCCTGAAAGGATTAACTGTAATCTAAATAAACCCATGTATCAATGAAAATGACACAGACTATTCTAGAGTCCACTGCCTAGACAGATGTCCAATGGGTCCTGTGGTCTCCACAACAACAAAGACAGAGGCAGTCTGGCCATCAGGCACAGAAGACAAGAGGCTTTATCTGTGGAAGAAGAACAAGGGAGAGACTGACCTCAGATTCTTTTTAGCCACATGAGACAATAACTCTTCGGGTGTCCAGTTTGTCCACAGTTCAGTCTGGGCCCTAGCAGTGGACAGGGCACTGGGGCCATCTGCCCAGTGGTTAGCATACCACAATCCAGGATTGAGGTCATGTGTCATGCCCATACCATCTTGGAGACTTTGAGAGTTACTGTTAGGATTTTGGAGTCTCTGCCCGTCATAATAAGCTTAAATATATTAAATGTCATATTCAGTGGGTCTCTGACAGGGATGCAGGCTATCATATCTGAGTTAAGCAGTCTTTGCCTGTCTTTAGTTATCTGCTCTAAGCTATACCTTGTAAACTTAAAACAGACCGTTATGAGTTATAACTATGCCATATCTGTATGTAACTGTTTTAGGACCACCTCTATCTACCCTGATATCAGAGTACCTGAACCCTTCAAGTGACTCAGGATGTTCAGTTGATTTTCATCCGTCATCATGCAGCTCTAGTGAAGAGGGGTCAGGGGTTAGTCTGACTAAGACTGAAGAGCATTGGAGCCTGGTCCCTGGTATCCAGACTTCCACAGAAGACAGAATGGAAGGTAAGTAAAGGAGATCTCATAGCGGCAGCTCATCCAAGCAAAGGACTGAGGAAAGTGCAGGTTGCAGCTGCTGGACTCTGGGATGGAGACAGGAGAAGTTCACCTAACTGTCCCTGGTGGCTGGGGTGTGAGAGACCAGTGAGGCAGATTTGTGGCAGGAGCTGGAGAGTTGGAAACAGGGTCCCATGGTGTGGCTAAGACCCACAAGAAGCACCAGGAGAGAAAGCAAATCTGTTACAATGGTGGAGAAGGAATCCCGATGTGCCAAGACAACGGGAGAGCCCATTTCCTGGCAACAATGTTATCATAATGATTAACACCACCACCCAACATATGTGGCATAAAAAAGTAATATTGTGGGAAAAGCAGAGGGAAGAGAGAGGAGGGCAGCCATGACAGAGAGAGAAGGAGACAGAGAGACTGACCGAAACTGAGAGAGAGTAAGAGAAAAGAGTAAGAGACAGTGGGGTGTCAAGCATTTCCTTTTTATCCTGCACACACCTGGTGGCACTCCTGGCCTGGCAGCAGGTGATGATGTCAGAGGTTGCTAGGGTCATGAAGGGAAGGGTAGTGGGACCACCTGTACAAGGCTAGGGAGACCCCTGTGTGCTAACCACACACACTTCCACTGTTAGGAGTCCCAGAAAACACCAAGCTAAACAACCACAATTCATCTGCAAAGGACCTAGCACAGACCCATGAGGCTCCATGATTGTGGCTTCAGTCCTGGGAGCCCCTGGGAGCCCTGCTAAGATGATTCTGAGGGTCGTGTTCTCCTGTTGTCTTTCACCCCTCTGGCTCCTACAGTCCTTCCTCCACAACTGAGGATTGGCTGTGGGTCTCTGCATCTGCTCCCATCAGCTACAGGAGGAAGATGCTCTGGTGATGATCAGGGTAGACACCAATCTATGAGCACAGCAGAATACCATTAGGGCTCATTTCATTGACTTGTTATTCAGCCATGTTTGGTTCTACCCTAGATCTCTGGCCATCTAGGTCCTATACACATGGAATCCCTCTTGTGACTTGGGCCTCAGGTTAGGCCAGTCATTGATTGGCCACTCCCATAAGCACATCCTGCTAGCAGGACAGGTTTGGGTCAAAGGTTTTGTGGCTGGGTTGGCTTCCTAGTCCCGTAACTGGAAGCCTTGCCTGGTTACAGAGGACAGATGTGTCAGGATCATTGTCCACCATCACAGGGACTCTCTTCCTCTCTCTGGCTTCATGGCGGTCTGATGGGTTTGCCTTCATACTTGGCACATGTGTCGTTGTGTTTATCTTGCTCTTCTGGACCTTTCTGTTTGGTGTTCTCTGTACTTCTTACATCTATATGAGTTTGTCTTTCCTGATGGGGGATGTTTTCTGCTATGATCTTGTGGAAGATCTGTCTGGTCTGCCGTTGACCTGGGAGCCCCCTCCTCACCTTCACTTCTTCCTGTAAGGAGATTTGCTCTTGGGTGGTGTCCCACACTTCCTACATGTTTATCTGAGGTTTTATCCGATTTTTAGAGTTCTTTACTTATGTGATCTAATGCCTCTACTTTATGTTTTATCTCCTACTTTTAAGATGTTGAGTTTTACAGTTGGGTTATTGAGCTTTTCAATTTCATCTTCATTTCAGCTTGGGTTCTTTTCATTGCAGCTTCACAGTGCTCTGTTCAATATTTCTATATCTTTGTTGAGAATCCTAGATAATCTTTGTTATTTCATTCATGCTGTGTTCATGTTTTCTTAGACATTACTCAGGCATCTCTCTTTCAGTTCATTCTCTTCAAGTTCATTGAGCTCTTTGTCTCTGACTTCTTTAAACACCTTAGTTCTATGAGGTTTATGACTGTGTTCTGTGTCCTGGGTTCGTCTAGGTGATTTTCCCTAGAAAACATGTCTATGAACAAAGCAGTTTTCATCTTGGTATTGCACTGAGCCCTGGGCATATGGGAGTCTATTGTTAGTTCCATTTCTGACCTGGAGAGCAGGTTGGGCTGACACACAGGTTGTGCCACCCTGCATGAACCAGGGGTTAGAAGGAGTACAGGTGGGCCTCACCAGCCTGAGCTGGGGTCCTGTTTGTAGGACTGGGATAGGTGTGGGGAGGGCAGACACTGTAGACAGGGCAGGGCAGGCAGACTCCCAGGCCAAGCCTGAGCACAGGCCGAGCCTGAAGGATAGGTGTGGTGCATATAGCCAGGGATTGGCCAGAAATAACCGGTGGCCGTGCCAGGGAGCACACAGAGCATGTGTAGCTTACCTGTGTCTCTGTGCCACAGGAGTGAGCGAGAGGGTTCTGTTTCAGGTAGCCCATCCTCACCCAACCTCTCCTCTGTCACACAATCCCTATCCTACTTCAACTTTGAACCCCATTTTAACATGGGAAGTGTTCTGCTCTATCTGCACCCCTTAAGTCCTTTTACCCTACTCACCTCTTATGCTCATCATAGTTTCCTGACTCTTAGAGATACTCCAAGGAGCCTTACAAGGTCCCACCTCTAGAAGAAAAGCTACAGAAAATGGCTACTGAGAGAAGGAGAATCAGTCTTCTCCAGAGATGAGTCCCTCTGGGGACATCCAGTCCCAAGTGGTCAGCATTGCACACATCTACATAACAGCAGCACTAAATGGGCCCAGTGGAATGTGTGTGGCTACACATTATTGTATTTATGTATGCAAGAATCATTAAAGAAAAAAGGTTGTGAATTGGAAGGGACACAGGAGAGGTGGAGGGGACTGGAGGGGGTAGGAAAGATGTAAATATAGCATATAAGTTGGACATTTTCAAAATTAACTGAAAATAAACTTTTAAAACACAAATTAAACTTGCAAATCAAATCATGGACAGCTAGCATACACACATGACAGAAAACATGTATGATTTGTCTCTGTAAGCACAGGTTACCTCAATGAGTATTTCCCATTTCCATCCACTTTCTGTGGATTTTTATTAGTTATTTTTCTTCTTTTTATGTGTATGTGTGTGTGTACTCTGCATGCATATGTGTATGTATGTTCGCATGTGTGGGGTCATATATCTGGGCAGTTGCACTGTGTGTATACATGTGAGTGCACTAAATTGATGTTGGGAATCTTGCTTGCTGGCTCTCTTCTCCGCTGAGGCAGAAGCTCTCACCGTCTACACCCAGAGCCCTTCCATGGAGCAAGTCCTGCCCCCACACCCTGAGGAATCCTCTGTCCCAGTCCCCTGAGACTGAAATTATAAAGGTCCACATGCAAACGCTGCGTGCGCATGGTGTCCTGATGCAAATCCTAGTGCATGTGCTGCTGCTGCAAGCTCTGTAAGTGCCGAGCCATCTTGCTGCCACAGACGCTTTTGTAGAGTGAAGAGGATTCATATTGCAGGACAGATACATTCCAGCTGGAAGATCTTAGAGAGAGGTGTCTGGAGAGAGCTGAGCCCGCACTTGGCACCCTTTGCAGACATGGCCTGAGCCAGGCAGACTTGGCCACAGACGTGAGTGGCCAGCCTGCTGCACTGCGGATGTTAGAAGTCCTCCTACAGAAGGCAGGAAGAGCAGATCCAGAGATCCTGATTTCAGGCACACATTGACCCTGAAGCCAGGACCTTGGGCTAATTGTGTGAACTGATGCTGCACTCAGTGTTCTCCCAAACTCTCTCCAGCACCTTGTCCATGGCAGTATGGGCAGCTGCCTTGTACTTTGGGAAAATGGCAGGTAATGGGGATGAACTTGGATTCTGGTCCATGTGGCGTCCTCCTGTCTGCCTTGTCTTGAGTTCCTTTGCAAAGAAGATGCCAAGGTAGGACCTTCAGGTCCAAACTGGAGAGATGGCTCTTCAGATGCAGTGGTTAGCAGGAAAGGAAGTGGGACAGGAGAGGGCAAGCCCAGTAGAGTTCACAGGGGTAAACTGTGGAGCTGGTTACATCAAGAGCAGATGCCTTAGTTTGTTTTCCCCTGCAAAGACAGAAAACAGAGGCTGGGCAACTTTCATTATTCTTGGGGTTTGGTTGGTTGATTGGTTACTGACTGACTGATGAGTGAGTGAGTGTGAATGAGTGAGGGATTGTAGCTTAGGATGGTTTCAAATTCACCATCTGGAAAAGCTGCACCATCATGCTCAGTGTTTGCTTGACATGCTTTTTTAAATTTAGTTTTGTAGCCTGGAAGTCCAACATTAGAAACTGTGACTATTCAGCCTCAAAAGAAGAAGGAAGTCAAGCAGTTGCCTGCAGGAAAGGGCACCCCTTCGCACAACAGCTTGCCCATTACTAAAAGAAAAGTATTGGTCAATTATTAAGGAGCCTGCCCCCAAGTTTCCAAATACTCACTCTAGACCTGTTACCCTTACTGCTATGTTGGCAACTGAGTTTCAGCATGAGTTTCAGAGGTTACTAAAGACATGCCAGCAGTAGCCACAAACAAGGCTCATTGTTACCAAAGATATCTGGAAGACTACACAAAATAAACCTGGGATTGCCAGCCTGTGGACAGGGACCAGGTCTAAGTCCTGAAACATGAACTCTGTGTCATTCCTAGACCATCCCATCAGACCCACAGTCTCAGGCCTTACAGAAGGAGGTTGTCAGGGCAGCAGTGTTGGGGAACAGTGGGATCTGTCTGGAGCAGACATCTGTTCCACTGTCTGCAGTCTCCCCATGACCCCATGACCTCCTACAGGGAGAGACCACAGCCCCTAAATGACAGATGGGAAAGCTGAGCTCAGCGGAGATCCTGGATCAGCCCACAGACTGAATCAGGACAGAGTTATGTCCGTGAACTCACCCTTTATTCTCAGCCCCAAGAACAGGTCTGGCACAGGGTAAGAGGCTGAAGAGTGTCTGAGGATGAATGACTGTGGGACAGCATTACAGTTAGTCACGTGAAGACCTGAGCTGGAACCGTCTACTCTAACGCTCGCATTCTTTGCACTGAACTGTTCAGCATATGCCAGTGCCCATAGCCTGTGCGTTGTACAGCTTAGACAGATGCTTAAAGTCATCCAGATGTTGAAGGATCAAATAAGGGAACGGAGGAAAGAAGGGAAGATTGAATGGACAAACAACTGTAATATGTACAGTCCTGCTCAGTCTCTCTCTCTCTCTTATTTAGGGGCCTTTCCAGAAACATATGACAAGCGAGAAAGAAAACATCTTTACTCCACACTGTCCTTGACAAGGAAGAATTGGTTCCAAAATTTCACACAGCTACTGCTCCTACAAAATTCTTGCCCAAGAGGCTGGGAGACCTTGGTCAGGAAAAGCTGGCATCAATATGGACCAGAGGAGAAAGGACGTCTGATTGAGATCCAAGACATATTTGCCCCAAACCCAGATATACAAAAGAAACCTCAGCTTGTCATATTATATGGGGCTGCTGGGACTGGGAAGTCAACGCTGGCCAGGCATGTGAGCAGAGCCTGGAGGCGAGGCCAGCTCTACAGGGATCGCTTCCAGCAAGTCTTCTTCTTCAGCTGCAGGGAGCTGGCCCAGTGCCAGCAGCTGAGTCTAGCAGAGCTCATAGCACAAGGCCAGACTGTGCCCACAGCTCCCATCAGGCAGATCCTGTCTCGGCCTGAGAAACTGCTCTTCATCCTGGATGGCATAGATGAGCCAGCATGGGTCTTGGAGGGGCAGAATCCTGAGCCGTGTCTGCACTGGAGTCAGACACAGCCAGTACACACACTACTGGGCAGTTTGCTGGGTAAATCCATCCTCCCGGGGGCTTCCTTCCTGCTCACAGCTCGGACCACAGTTCTCCAGAGGCTCATTCCTTCCTTGGGGCAGCCACGTTGGGTGGAAGTCCTGGGCTTCTCTGAGACAGGACGGAAGGAATATTTCTACAACTATTTTCCTGAGAAAAGAAAAGCAATCGAAGCTTTTAGTTTAGTTGAATCAGACCCAGTGCTCTCGACCCTGTGTCTGGTTCCCTGGGTGTGCTGGCTGGTCTGTACTTGCCTGTCACAGCAGATGGAGCAGGGAGGACACCTCTCCCTGATTTCACACACCACCACCACTCTCTGCCTGAAATACCTTTCCCAGTCAATCCAAGGTCAGCACCTGGAGACCCAGCTCAGGGCTCTCTGCTCAGTGGCTGCTGAGGGGATCTGCAGAAGAAGGAGCCTGTTCAATGAAAGCAACCTCCGTAAGCAAGGGTTAGCTCAGGCTGACATTGCCACTTTCCTGAAGATCGGTGTCCTTCAACAGCAGCTTGGCTCTCTGAGCTGCAGCTTTGCCCACTTGTGTCTCCAGGAGTTCTTTGCAGCGATGGCCTGTGTCTTGGGGGATACTGTGAAAAGATGTGGTGACATAGAAAAGGACAGAATCATGGAAAATCTGAAACGAAGGTACAAGAGGCATGAGCTGTTTGAGGCACCCATTACACACTTCTTATTTGGACTCTCAAGTGAAGAAGGATTGAGAGAAATGGAGAGGATCTTTGCCTGCACACTGCCCCGGAAGCCAAAGTTGACACTGGTGTCTGACATCCTCGGGAAAACCCTACCCCCTCAACTGCATTCTCAGGGTTTGTTCCACTGTCTGTTTGAGCATCAGGAGGAGGAACTCCTGAAAAGGGTGATGCATGATCTTGAAGAAGGAAGTGTTCAAGTCCTAATGGAGCTGAAGGAACCAGTATTTCAAGCAAATATTGTATATCTGGTGGTGAGGTCAGAGGTGGAGCTCATGGTGGTCACATTCTGCATTAGGTTCTGCTGCTGTGTGAGAAGCCTTCAGCTCTGTGAGGGTGAACCGAGGACACAAGCACTGCCCGTTCCCAGGATGGTTCTGTGAGTATCCAGACACAGCCCTCTCTTCAGCTTCCCCATGGATCCCTCGAGCCCACATGCTCTAAATACAGGAAGCACGCTTAGCTGGTTCCAAGAAATCAGGGTAGAAGTCATCAGTGACATCCAGCTGCTGAATCTGACCACCCTTCTCTGTCTGCCTCTGTGTGCCTGGCCACGGGATGGGCTGTGAAGTTCTGTCTCTCTATGCCTCGGTGGGACACCCACCATCTCTCATTCAAATCATTTTCACAAGGTTTCAAGACCCCATAGTTACTGATCCTCTCTCTTAACATGCTTTCTCTCTGAGAAACTGCTCATTCACCTACTGCAGGCACCAACTCCTGTTCTCATGACAGTGACCTTGTCCCTGAGGGTTTCTACCATCACCTCAGAGTTACTCAGTTTTCCCTGTCAAGATGACTTCCTGTATGTGCCACTGAAGGCATTCTGGCCCTGGAACTCACCCTAATGGCTCCCCAACTTCCAGGCAATCTTAGCAGCAAGGTAGAGTTCTCCTTCCAGGGATCCCTCCCACGGTGCTGTAACGGTCACTCAGTACCAAGATGGGTCTCTCTCCTCTACGGATGATTCCTTCCATCACTATTCATTAGGAACTCATTTATGGCAGGCTCTATTACAGGAAAATTACCAACCAATTACAGGAGAAAATATAGTTGCAGCCTTGAGTACCTCAAAATGGTAGAGAAGATGGACAACAACTCTAATCACACATGGTGTGACACATGAAGTGATCATGCAAATCAGGCGTCAGGGAAGGAAGGGCCATTCATCTGGAGAAGAGTGGAGTACACTCAGAGGAAGAGATTTTGAGTCTTCTGTTTTCACATATTGAAGCTTTTCCAGATAACGTGAGCTGGACTTCCTGCATAACCTTGAAATCTCATCCATCATTCAGGAGGCTAAAGCAGGGAGATTCCTTGAGTTCAGGACTTACACAGCAATCTGGGCAACTTTGCCAAAGCCCACCTCAAACACAAGTAGTGAAGTGACTGTTAGAGAACAGGAAGGGGATGAGGAGAGGAGTTGGGGGTGGGGCTGAAATGTGCTTGTTGTAGAAAAGTGATGATATATCATCTATCAACTCAATAAAAATTAGTTCCCACCAGAATTCCATTTCTCTTTAAGGGTTGAGGAAGTGAGCTTGGTCATATGTGCCTGATACCACAAAATGAGAAGACTGAGGGAAGACAATCAGAAGTTCCAGTCCAGCCTGTCTAGATAGAGAGACACTGTCTCAAAGCATCATGGGCTAAGGATGTTATCCATTCATAGAGAGATTGCCTAGAATTAATTTCCTATTGGTGTTACAAAAGGTCATGGCCAGGGAAACTTTTTAGTTTATGTGGGCCAGGGAGCACTCTGGAGGCAGAAGCAAGTGGATCTTTGAGTTTGAGGCCAGCCTGGTCTACAGAGCAAGTTCCAGCACATCCAAGGCTATGTAGAGAAACCCTGTATCAAAAAAAAATGGTTTGGGCTTATGGCTGCAGAGGGATCAGGGTCCATCTGGCAAAGGGAAAGGATGGTGACTGGAGCAGCAGGTGAAGGCTCATACCTTGAACCATAAACAGGAAGTAGAGAGGATCCTGGGAATGCTCAAAGCTTTCAAATCTTAAAGCCTGCCCCCAATGACATCTTTTCCTCCAACAAAGGCAAACCTCCTAAGGCTCCCCCAAAGAGGACCATGAGTTGAACAAACCATTCAAATGACCCTGACTCTGGGGGAATCTCATTCAATACATCACATCTAGTGAGCACAGGACCCTAGATTTTGTACACAGCGTGATTTAGAGAATTGGAGATTCCCTAAATTTCCAATTTAGAGATACTTATTAATCTTTTTTTCTATATACTTTTTATAGTACAACTGAGCCACACTATATCTATCATCTTGTACACCCATTTATTTTCTAAATGGATTAAGACTGTTCTGCAGTTATTAAGAATCTAGTTACAATGCGGTTCTGAATAACATTATGATAATCCCTAGGGAGAATACCTTGGCCAGTTGGACCATTTGTTTTTCCTGTTCTTGGCCACTTACAGTTGTTACTAAGTATCAATATTTATAAACAAGTAACCCTGAAGGATCTTGATACAGATCTTGCAAGTAGAAGTGATCTAATGTCACCTTCAGAAGAATTCTAAATAGGTACAAAGAAGCCAAATGGGTCAAGAGAAACCAGGAACACCAAGCCTGCATGGAAAGGACAGACCCTTGGGAAAATGTGAGGCTTCAGCTACTAGTGAGAAGAATAAGTTGAGAGAAAAATCAGCCAGAAAAGGCAGGGAGATAAATAGATTGCACACAAGGAAAACAGTTCAGAGGTGGAGTTGGCCACAGCCAAGGGAAGGAAAAGGACCAGTCCAGAAAATTATGCTTTCAAAGATACTGAATGAGAAATTTTTCTGTGTCTGGCTCCTGATGGCACCTTAAGCATTTTTAATAATATCTTCTGAAGTTCTATGCTCTGTCAATGTAATTACTAACCATGAATCAGAACTGCCATCCTTTGGCAAAGTGGTTCAACATTTAAGACTGCTTGATGCTCTAGCAGAGAATGTGGATTTGTTCCCAGCACCCACAGCAGATGGCTCACACCACCTTGAAATACAGTCTCTGCGACCCCAGGCCCTGCTTCTAGCCTCTGCCAGCTCCTACATCTGTGTAGTGCACGCACAGACAAGCAGGCATGCAATCATACACATAAAGTAAAATACAAATAAACCTAAAAACAGCATCATTTGAGCTTTAATATTTCGTTTCCTTAACATTTCTTTGACTCTGCAAAATTGGAATAAAACATCCTATACTTTTTGTTTCTGTCAAAGTGGGTGACTATTAATCTGTGTTTTGAGAGTTTGGGTTTTTTTTTCCAAGTTTATTGTTTTGTTTGTTGTGTGAGGATCCGATTTTGAACAGGCCAGGCATGGAGCTGCTCCCAGTCACTTTGGGTTTAGAGTTCAGAATTGCCTAGATTCACAACTCCCCTGTCTTTTTATGCTTGTATGCTGGCATTAAAGAAATATACTACCATTCTATGCTGATTTTCTCTCTCTCTCACTCTCTCTCTCTTTCTCTCTCTCTCTATCCCCTCTCAGATCCAGGTGTACTCCTATTACTGACACCAGCTGGAAGATTCTCTTCTTCAATCTTAAATTCACTAGGAACCTGGAGGAGCTGGACCTCAGTGGAAATCCCCTGAGCCACTCTGCAGTGCACCATCTTTGTAGAACCCTGAGACACCCTGATTGCCAACTAAAGACCTTGTGGTGAGTTCGGGCTGATTCTCCCCCAAAGTAGGGATGGATGGCAGGAGACTAAAGGGGAAAGCTGAGTATAGGGTGGGAACTGGTATTCATCAAATATTCACTGAACCCTCTTGATTATGCCTGTGACAGATTCCAGACATGCAATGATAAACCAATGAGATTCTGTTTGGGGGATCATAAGAGACTGGCTGGCATTGGTCAAGGGACTCCACTAGCTATTGCTAACAATAATAATAATAATAATAATAATAATAATAATAAGCCTATGAGGACTCCAATGAGACAAAATTCCAGAGGAAGTGACTAGAAGGATAGCTGAAGAACACAGAAGCAAAGTAAGGCATGAGGAGAGAAAACTTCAAGTCCAGGGAATGGCATCTCCTGAATTTCCTCCTGCCCTCAGCCCTCATAACTAGACTTTTACTCTGTTTCTATGGACTGTGTCTTTATTCAGATAACACATAACAAGAGAGATCATGTCCTATTCTATGTCTGGTGAGTTACACATCACATGGTTCTAGAAGTAGGCCAGTGAGCTGTCCTGGGCCTCATGGAACTCTGCCCTGGGCAGCAGCAATAGAGAAGTGGTCAGCAATGTGTACTCCATGGCCCTGCAGCTCAGCTGTGGGAAGCATGAAGCTATCCACCCAGCCAAGAACAGGCAACAAGAGACCTAAGCACTGCCAGCTCAGCATGCCAGGGCTCACAAAGGGAGGCCTGAGATCAGTTCCTAAGAGCACTGAGTCCTGAAGAAGCTGATGGCGAGCATCTATTGAGGGTTTTTTTCCTCCCAGCCCCAAGCTCCTGGAATAAAGACTTATGATACTAAAAGTGCTATTTACAAATACCTATGCCTCACAGCCAGGCTCATTCTCTAATTAACTCAGTTATTCTAGTCTAAGTTCTCCATGTGGCTGGTTACCTGTGCTCAGGTACCATACATCTGTCCATTTCCTGCCTAAACTATAGGCTGTAGGTTTTTTAATTGACAGGTGGTGCATCAATACACAAGACATTCCCTCAATATTTCCCCTGTTAAGTACAATAAAAACTCCTTTCCTTTCAATAATAAACTATATACAATTGTAACAATTATGAAACAATTATGAAAATTATTAGGTAAGATTTACATTTACAATGTCCAACCCATATACATTTGGCAACTTGGGATAAAGTATTCTTAGTGTGTTCAGATTTCTCTACCTAAATTGTTTTCTATAATGACTTGTATTACAAATCCCAAAGTATCTTCTTAGACCTTAAATATCTTCTTAAATCCTAAATAACTTAGGCTTAAGCTTTATTGCAAGACTATAACTTGAGCTTTATTGCAAAATTATTTTTTTTTAATATTAATCACAGGTTATTTACTTTGTATCCCAACTGTAACCCCCTCTCTGATTCCCTCCCAATTCCACCCTACCTTCCTCATCTCCTCCCTGTCCCTTTCCAAGTCCACTGATAGGGGTGGACTCTTCCCCTTTCATGTGACCCTGGTTTATCAGGTATCTTCAGGACTGGTTGCAAAGTCCTCCTCTGTGGCCTAGCAGGGCTGTTCCTCCCTTGGGGGCAAGGATAGGTAAAGGAGCCAGTCCTTGAGTTCATGTCAGAAATAGTTCCTGTTCCCCTTACTAGGAAAACACACTTGGATACTGAGCTACCATGGGCTATATCCAAGTAGAGGTTCTAGGTTATATCCATACATGGTCCTTGGTTGGAGAAACAATCTCATAGAAGACCCCTATGCCCTGATATATTTTGTACTTGTGACACACCTGTCCTCTTCCGGTCATATTAACTCCCCTTTTTATCATATGATTCCCTGCACTCTACCAAAGGTTTGGTTATGAGTCTCAGCATCTGCTTTGATATGCTGATAGGTAGTCTTTCATGGGCCCTCTGTGGTAGGCTCCTGTCCTGTTTCTTGTTTTCTCCTACTTCCCATGTCCATTCATCTGTCTTTCTAAGTGAGGACTGATCATCTTACCCCGGGTCCTCTTTCTTGTTTTCTTTCTTGTTTACCTTCTTTAGTTGCTCATATTTTAGTATGTTTATCATATCTTTTAGGACTATATAAGTGGATATATACCATGTGTGTCTTTCTGCTCCTGGGATACTTCACTCAGGATGATATTTTCTAGATCTAACTATTTGCCTGCAAATTTCATGATTTCCTTGTTTTTAATTGCTGAGTAGTATTCCATTGTGTAAAGTACCACAATTTCTGTATCCATTCCTCTGTTGAGGGACATCTGGGTTGTTTCCAGCTTCTTGCTATTACGAATAAAGCTGCTACAAACATGGTTGAGCAAATGTCCTTTGTTGTAGTCAGAGATTAATATTTACTAATGATATATCTTCTGGTAATGCTGCTATTAGTCCTAAAACAGCTGTATAACCAAATCACCACACAGAGACTGGGTTTTTAGTTAACCTAGAACACAATGCTGGGCAATAGTTACTCCCTCCTAAACCTCCAAGCCCTCAGTTTCCTAACCTTTAGATTTCCCACATTATACTTGCTTTTTGTGAAATCTTAGGTCTGGTTCATGCTCCATGTCCTCCAAGCTCTCTCCTCCAGCTCTGCTCTCCCAGCTCTCCTCCTGCCCCTTCTCCTCCCACTCATCTCCTGCCTTCTGGCTCCTCCCCTTTCCTGTCCTCTGGCTCCTCCCTGCTCAACATTGTGTCTAGTTGCTTTATTTTGTTCTGTTTACTCAAGAGTTGAGACAGGATGCTTAGAATGAGTATCACAATGCAATATCCAGATTGAAACCACAGAGTTGGGGGGCGGGGGGAATCAGCATTTGAATGAACAAGTGTAAGGTGTATACATTAAAAAAAAAAACATTATATCAACATTTCCCCCTTTAAGTCCAATAAAAGGCTCCTTTTCTTTCAATACAATAATAATTATGAAATTATCAAAACTGTTACATAAAATCTACATGTGCAATGTCCAGTCCATGTGTATTTAGCACATGGAGAGGGTATCTTAGGAGAAAGTATCTGACTATCCTATCTATCTTGACAAGTTTAAAGTTCTATATCTAACTTTTATCCTAATTGGTGTTACCTATATGAAAAGATTTCTTAACTTCTAAACAACTTAAGCTTAAATGTGGTACTGTAACTATTTGGTCTTCAATCCCATCAGAGACTTGAGAAGGAATAAAATTAGTTATGAGAGTAAATAGGAAGTGCATGTTAGCAGCTTCCAAAAAATAAAAATTTGACAGAGACAGTTTGCTGCTGAACAGTCACCTATAACTCTCTATAACGTTGGAGCATCATCTTCAGCCTTCTGGCTCAGGATATTTTGACAGACATATACATGAAGCAGGAACTATTTAGGACTTGCTTACCCTGTCTTGGCAGAGTTAGGCAGTCAGCTTGTCCTGCATTTAAGCTTGCCCATTTTAGGCAGAATTTGTCTGTCGTGAAGCAAGGGTATTTTCTTTACCCCAGTGGCTTGTTTGCCACATTTGAAGCCATCTCCATATGGAAGTTCTTCGATGCTCATTATCTTCTTTCAGGTAGAGAGGATGCTGCCAGGAAATGACTTGTCTCATTGTCAAAGAATCTTTAAAATAATAAGAACATTTTAAATGCCATATTCTGTAGGTCTCTGAAGTTTTTGAAGACTACCTATCTTTATGTAATCAATCTGTATATAAAATCATATCTATCTGTTAAACCTAGGATGTATACTCCTCTGATAAATTAGACTAGTGTCTGACATGACTATGAGTTGAATGACTAACAATTAACTTGCATACCTAATATCCTAACCACCTTTTAATAGTAGTTTAAAAGTATTGGAAGTAACCTTGACTTTCTATCAATATAGTAAAGTGTATACCAATGTACTAAAATTACTTATTTTTGCATCAATATGCAAATCTTATAGCAGAGTTAAAATTAACCTTATTTGGGAATAACAAATAAAAATCTACCTTTTTTTCTATTTCTATAAAATATCTCTGTATATTCCTTCTTTTACTTTGAATAAGACCATGAATAATAAACATCTCCCAATGACAATAAAATTTCATAGCCATAACAAACAACCAATGTCATACCCAAACCCCTTTAAGGAAAATTGGACGTTGTTCTCTTGGATTTCTTCTAGCTGACATTTTGGACATGTAGAAATCCTGTAGGGGGCCCAAATAAAAATGGTTAATTAAGCAAGCAATAACATTTGTGGTCCAATAACATTTGAATGTTGAGAAATTTCAGGCTTAATAAAAGTCCTTTTTGGAACCGTCTAAAATGCTGGACCAGTTAAAATTAGTAGCTTTCTTCAAAGTTCTTTTGGGAGCAGGCTTTGATGAGAAACGGCAGTTGAAGAAGTTGAGGCAGGAACAAGCAGAATGCTGGAACATGCAAGATGCTGGAACAGATGTGTCAATGTCTCAGCATGCTGAAGAATGAATCCTTCAGGTTTGATCCAGCATCTCTGGTGTCCAGTTCTTTTGTTCTGCAAACATATAACTTCTCACAAGCATTATAGAGTTCTAAAATTATAAATGTATGAGATGTGCAGGATGAAACTAAACTGTAAGCCAATTTAATCTACATCAATTAAAAGGTTAGCATAATACATTTTGAGGATATTATAGCCAAGGATTTATTGGCCAAGTATTGTTGAAGTTCTGGCTGGAGACATATTTTTATGTCTCAGTCAGTTTCAGAGTTGTTCCCATGTAAAGGGATTAGCAATATAAGTTACCATTATTACTGAACATACAATCATTATCATCAAAACAAGGTTGGATAAATTAAAATATCTTTTTGGGCTCTTGTGTGCCTGTTGTATTAGTCCAAGCTGCTACCTATTTCCCTAGAGAAGCCTCCCATTAGAAAGACAAGCTGGTGACCTTGAGCAATAGAAAAGGCATGTTTTAAGTAAACTTTATATAAACTCCTTTTTAATTTAGAATATAAGCATACCATAGGTATCTTGTACCTGTTTTGAGGTTTAGCCCTAGATTTTTATATATGTTTTAGCTATTTGTCCTATCCCCTTGTTTATATAGAATGGGCAATTATGCCTTTATAGCCAAACTTTATTTAAACTCCCTCTTACCTTTAGCTTTTAAGCATACCCTAGGCATCTTGTACCTGGGCTTTACATTGATAGTGGCTATTTTTTGGCTTGTCCCTTATTTATACAGGATGGGCAGTTATGCCTTTATAGCCAAACTTTATTTAAACTCTCTTAGCATGAGCATTAAGTATAACCTAGGCATCTTGAACGTGGATTTTTACATTATTTTTGGCTATTCTTTGGCTTGCCCCTTATTGAAGTAAGATGGACAGTTTTGTTTTTTAAACATATGAATATAATTTTTGAGTTTTTAGGACTAAACTAGGTTGGCATGTACTTTGCCATTTTTAAGACTCTTGTGTCTTTTTTACATAGGCACAACCAACATTATTCCCCGGTGAAAATGTCTCACGTTTAAAAGGATAAGGCAATGTGACATTATCTCTCTTTACATAAACCTAAAAATGATGTGAATCCAACTTTAGAGCAATAAGAACATAACATCTATTATTAAGAAAAAAGAATTTACATGGTAACCTTAAAGAAAATTTTGTCATTTTGAATCTTAGAGTATCTCTGCAAATGGCTAAACAGCAGGAGTTGTCATTCTGGCTTTTATTATGTAAATAAGTTTGACCCAGAACTCAGAGATCTGCCTGTTTCTTTTTACTTTGTGTTGGGAAGAAAGGCATGTGCCTTCACCAACTTGTTTAAATATTTTTTCTCAAATTAACATCAATGTAACTCAAAGCCTTTAAATAAAAATCATGCAAAGAGACAATAAAATTTTAATTTGGGGTCAGTTGTACCAATTTACGCTGTAACAAACTATAAGACCTGGGGTCTCACAGCTCAGGAGTTCAAGATTGCGCCCTTCCCAGAAACTCCCCCAGACCAAGACTCATTGCAAAAGCAAGAGGTTTATTAACCATTGCACAACGGGGTCACCCCTGCTGGTCAGCAAAGAGTGGCACCGGGAGACAAAGGCCTTTAGGTTTTTAAAAGAAAAATTGCGGGAGATTTGAAGTTGCAGTCTTGGCAATTTAGGATTGGATGAGGAAGCTATAAAGTAAGATAATTGGTTAGTCTTAGGTGCTCAAGCTTGGCCAGTCCTGCCAAGTGTGGATGCAGCTGCAATTGAAAGTGGGGGTGGTTAGCTCATCCTTGAAGATTAGGGGCTACAGACTTTAGGCTGGAGGTCAAAAGCTACTCAGAAGAAGTCCAGGTTCATTGCTAACAAACGCTATCTCAAAGACAAGGGTCTGGTCCTTCTTTTGCTGAGTGAAGGTCATTGCTTGCTTGCCTTTTTTTATATCTGTCCTCACAGATAGGGTCAGATTCCTCCATTCTCTGGAAAGGTACTAAGAGGCTTTAACTTAACCTGGACCTAAAACTCAAAACTATAGGCTTTAGAAGACATATAGATTACAAAGTTAGCCTAACCCTTTCAAAACAAAGACCAGTTGGTTATTTTAGTTGATGTTTTAATAAATTTGTGGACCCTTAACAGAAAGAGCTGACAAATATCTTGCAGCCAGAGAGCTTTGAATTTTAGCAGTTGTTAACCTAACTATTTGGATGAGTACTACTGTCTGTAACTTAGTACCCCAATCCTTGGCTTTCTCCCCATTTTCTCCTTGAACTTTCTTGGAGAAGGCATGGAAAAGAACCAACACCATTAAACATATTGCAACCAGATCCATGAATATGATAGCCAAAATGAAGCCAAAAGGGATTAAAACACCCTCTGCCATGGCAATTTTTTACTTGACATGCAATTTAGGCCAAACTCTGTCTAGAGGTTTGTCTGCTTCCAGTTCCTTTCTTTCCTGCCATGGCTGTGGAGCTGAACCAGTTGATGCAGCCACAGTATAAAAGAGTCATGCTTGTTTGCCCATTAGTTAAACTGCAGTAGCAGCCAGTTTTGTTATGGAAGTCTCAGGCCTGCCCACAGGAGGCTGTCTTTTGCTCCTGGGCTGGTTTAAGAGTCTCTCTTAAAGAGACAGTAACTGACCTGGGAGTTTTTAGGTTTTAAGTTTGGATTATATCACTGGGAGCTTATTGCCCCCACCAAATTATGATAAAGTATGATTTAAAGAGTATGGATTCTTAGATTAGTTGGGCGCCATTTGTTGTAAGTGGTGATTAATATTTACTAATAATTATCTTTTAGTAATGCTGCTGTTAGTCCTAAACAGCTGTATACTCAAATCACCACACAGAGACTGGGTTTTAACTTAGGACACAATGCTGGGCAATATTTACATCCTCCAAGATCTCTCCTCCAGCTCTGCTCTCCCCCTTCTCCTCCCACTCATTTCCTGCCTTCTGGCTCCTCACCTCTTTCCTGTCCTCTGCCTCCTCCTTGCTCAACATTGTGTCTAGTTGCTTTTTATTTAGTCCTGTTTACTCAAGAGTTGAGACAGGATGCTTAGAATGAGTATCACAATGCAATATCCGGAGTGAATTCAGAGTGTTGGGTGGGGGGGAGAAATCAGTATCTGAGTGAACAAGGGTAAGGTGTATACATTAAAAAAAAAATTCTCATAACACAACCGAGTTTTTGAAGAAACCAAAACTTCCACCACAGTGTCTGCTTACCTGTGCTCAGGTACCATGTGTCTATTCTCCTTACAACTTCTCAGCTGAACCTCCCATGCCTCACTCTCTCCCAGAATCCTTTCTGCCTGCCAGATGTCCCACCTCCTAAGCTATAGGCCATGGGTTGGTTTGTTTGTTTGTTTGTTGATTGACGGATGATATACCCATACAATACACAAGACATTCTCTCAGAAATCATCTCCCGTGCAGGCTTGTCGACTGTTGCCTCACATCCAGGGAATGCACAGACCTGGCCTTAGTGCTTGGGGCCTGCTCCAGCCTGGTTGAGCTGGACCTGCAGCTGAATGACCTGGGCAACTATGGCGTGAGGCTGCTGTGTAAGGCTCTCAGGAATCCTGCCTGCACCCTCAGCATCCTGAGGTAAGCAAGACCCCGAGATTCCCCTTTGGAGGGAGTAATCTGTGAGGAGGCCCAGGAGGGTTTTCTGAGGCCTGAAGAAGAAATAAGACTTGGTTGGGACAACCTGTGGCCAGCAGCTCAGGCAAAGGCAGAGTTGGGGAAGGCTCTGGAACAGAAAGGCATTGGAGTCATGAGGCTTAGTAAACAGGCCTGAGACAGTCCCCTGTCCCAGAAATTGTACCATTCCCTCTGCCGTTGGGTTTCATGCAAGATAGAAAATTTCCAACCTGTACTCCTAGGGACCCATGTCCTTCTCCAAGAAGCTGCTTCATGCCATCTCTAAGCTTACTCTCCTGTCTGTCCACCTTTCCATCAGAGTCCCACAGCCATTTATTAGAGTAACATTACCCAGAGGTAGCTGGACAGTGTCCTTCTGGTGCTCGGAGAACCACAGAGGCTCCAGACCCTTGAATCCAGAGACTTCTGGTTCTCCCAGCCAACAGGAAAAGTCCCACAAGACTGTGCCCAGAAACTCTCCTCCATCAGGCCTCCAACTTCAACTGTTGTTGTTACTTTGGTAATGTGTATGTATGTGTCAGTGGTTCTCAAACTTCCTAATGTGGTGACACTATATGGTTCCTCATTTTTTGGTGAAACCAACTAAAAAATTATTTATGTGCTACTTCTAAACTGTGATTTTGCTACTGTCATGAGTAGTATTGCAAATGTCTGATATTTCCAATGGTCTTAGGTTACTTCTGTAGAAGGGTCATTTGACATTCAATGAGGTCTCGACTCACAGGTTGAGAACTACTGATATATGTAAATGTAGATGACTCCAGAGATCATAGGAGTCAAAATCCCTTGGGACTGGAGGTTCAGTTGGATATGAGCCACCTGATGTGGCTTCAGGGAATTGAACTCAGGTCCTCTGGAAGAGCAGTATGTGCTCTTAACCACTGAGCCATCTCTCCAGCTCTCTGCTTCAAACCTCAAATGCACAGGAGCAGCTGGGCACTGAAGACTCTTGTTTCCACCCCTCTGGGAGCTGAAACTGCCCCAGCTGCTTGGCCTCTTTGCTCCCCAGCCTGCTTTCCTCAGCCATGACTGTTCCTCACAAGTAGAAGAGCAAGTCTGCAGCTGGCCTCTCTTGCTAACATCTCTCTTCCAAACATCTCAGTCCATGTGAAGTCTTAGCTGCATCCTTCCCTCCTGGAGACTGAACAATCTGAACCTCAAAGTCTCCATCACCCTACCGAGGCAGAGCATCCCACAGAGCAGATGGTGACATTGCGCAGCCTCTCACAGAGCAGGAGCCTTTCCCCTCCTGCCTTGTCTGTGCCTCAGAGTGGGAGTGATGTACCCGTGCTTAGGAACTGAGGACTCAGAAACCAGAGAAGGCAGTCACTACCCTAACACCATCAGCAACCCTGGAATTGAGGGTCAGAAGAATGAGACCGTTAGGGAGTGGCTCCTGGGTAAAGACATTGCTTCCTTCCTTAGCACTAAAGGAAATGGGAAGGGAGGAGAGAATGGATCAGGGCTCTTTCCTGCAAGGTGACTGTCCATGAAGCATCACATCCCAGCACCATGTGTTCACGTTGAAGAGCTTCCCAGAATCCCTTTGGGGCTATGGCCATGACCTCCAGCCACTGGGAATGCTGATGGCTACAGGATGCCCTTTGCCAACAAGGGTTCCCTCATCCACGGGCATGTTCACCTCCTGGGACAGCCTGCTTCCAGTGACCAGCCTGTGGGAGGGGCTTTAAATGTCCAGTTCCTCATATCAGCTCTACAGTGTTCCAAAGGTCCTCACCCTGGATTCAGATCTGCTGCACACTGACCAAGCCCCACAGACACTTCTCATGGACACATCTTCTGCTCAGGCTGCTGTCTGTCCTTTGTCCTGATTTTTGATCAAGAATAAGCCTGAATAAGCCTCCTCACTAGCATCATCCACAGACAACAGAATCCATGATTCTGGGCACTGAGCTCTCAAATCCTGTGGGGATCCCAGAACAAACAGCTCCCTCTTGTGTTTGCAGGCTGGACCAGACCTCTCTCAGTGACCAGGTGATTATGGAGCTCCAGGCCCTGGAGACCGAGAAACCGCAGCTGCTCATCTCCAGCACACAGTAAGGACACTGAATTCTGTCTGGTCAACACAGGCCCTATGGGGCTGCTCCAGAGCTGAGAGGTGGGGAATGGTCCTGAGGTGGGAGGAAAGACAAAGAGAGCCAGGAAGAAACCAGGAAACCACAGCTCCAAAGTAAAGTGGGGGGGGGAGTTGATGTATGACTTTTCTCTTTTTAGTAAAAATAGAATCATATCACATGCCTGCTTAAGTTCTTCCATCAGAAGAAAAGTTAAAGAGTATGAAAGGCTGAGTCAGTGGTGAGTCTTCTGGGCACAGCAAGAATAACAGTGATAGCCGCCAGTAAACCCAAACTATGGAAACAATGAAAGCCTTCACCACACCAGGAAAGAAAGACACAGATGAAAGACACGTAAGGGAGAAAAAAACCTTGTGTATCAGTGTACTGACCTCAGTGCGGACACTCACACACACACACACTCACACACACACACACGCACACACACACGCACACACACACACACACACACACTCACACACTCACACACTCACACACTCACATGCATACATACTATACCCTGGGACTGAGAGGACACCTCAGGACTGCAAAGTCATATTCAACCCCCAGGAGACTATACTGAAGCCCGGTGTTGGACATTTTCACTCATGACCATGAACACATCTGTCCTCAAGTTCCTATCTGCTGTGCCACATGAGAAATGAAGGGGGATGGGGTAGACCTACGGGTCAGCCATCCATTGATCAACATTCTGGCTCACCCACCATGCATCGAACAGTATTTGGGCATCTGAGGGCACAGCAGTGAGGAAGGAAGACATGGCCCAACATTCATTATCCCGGTCCAGCAAGGAGGGTACTTGTTCCCCACAGTCCACACAATTGCACCTGGGAAGCTGTGAGGGCAGGAGCTGTCTGTCTGAACCCCTCCACAGCTCAGATGAGGTATGGTGGGCTCTCAAAGATGGGAAACATAAAATGAGCCAAGAAGAATGTCATAGGCAGAAGTAGAGGTTACAAGGAAACAGAAAGGGAAGCTCGTTTGAGGGTAAGGAAACTGTGTGGAGACCATCAGCTCTGCCACAATCACCTGCGATATCCACAGAAATGCAGGTTCTCAGGCCCCACCGCACTCTTTATTTACTGACTTGGAATATCATATAGGACAGCTTCCTTCAATGAGATTTCTGATTTAGCAGGCCATGCAGGTGACATTAGAGCACAGTGATTTGATGGTCATTGGTGTAAAAGTCAGTGAGCAGGAAAGGGTAGCATTTGGAGCCTGGAGGCGAAAGGGGCCATAGAAAAACATTATGAACCATGATAAGAAATTCTGTGATGGTGACATTATCCCCTTTATAAAGTCAGAGCCGTTATGACATCATTGTGTCTTACCCTTCACCATCCCAGCACTGTGGCTCTGGGGAATAACTTTATACTGTGTGAACATTGAGGAATACTTTCAATTAAAGCAAAGGAGGGGTTGAGATTAGCCTGTTCTTGGCCCCATGGATGCCCAGGAGGATGTGGTCCCTTCATAGAGTTATGGCCCAGGGAGGAAGCATGAGATGGAGTTCAAATTCAGATGATTTGGATTTTATGTGGGGATATCGTGTGTACAGCACTGGTCTCCCTGGTTTCTCTTGATATCTGAGGGAAAGAAAATGTCTGTGTGTAGGAAGCCACGTGTGATGGTCCCTAAGAACACTGATGGAGAAGAAATGTGTGGTACCCTGACCTCATTCAAGCAGCAGATACCACACTCAGGTATGTGATGGGATCAAACCCAGAGCCTTGTGAGCACAGGATGGAAGCGCACAGGTTGGAGGAAGTCATCATGTCTTTCTTTTTATAATTTTTTATTTAATACATAGATAATATATTTAAATCATTTCTACCCCTCCATCTACCTCTCCAACTTCTCCTGTGTTCCATCTACAAACTCTCAAATTCCTGACCACTTCTAATGTATTATTATCACATATATGTGTATACACGTATGTACACATATGTATATTTTTATACACATATATGCACCTAGTGAGTCCATTTACGCCTGGCCATGTTCCAGGCTGACCACTTGAGACTGGATAACCTATCACGGAGCTCTTTCCAAAGACTGATTTTATCCCTCTCTTAGCAGCTCTTAATCACCTGTAGCTCTTCATCTGGAGGAGGAGCTTTGTGAGATTTTCCCCAACCACATCAGCATGTCATGGTTGTCATCATGCAGACCTTGCTGAGGCAGCAGTGTTGTCGAGATTTCATGGGGGCAAAGTTCCTCTCACATATGGAAAACAGATCACGGATGTCAGGAAGCAGTCACCATTCTATCCTCAGTCTCTAATATGAAACATGACAGGCTATTCCCTCAATGAAGAATAGCCCCGCCCCTTACAAGACTGCCAGCACCTAGAACCCAGCGAGAATATTAGCTCCTCCTCCACACGTCCTGGTGGCTGGTGCTGCCCTTCTCTCAGGTCTATGACTTGAATTAGCCTCTGTACCAGGGTTCCCTCTTCTGAGCTGCTATATCCTGGGCATCACCCTCCCATCCCTGCTCATCCAAATTTACGTTGGCTCTCTCTCTCTCTCTCTCTCTCTCTCTCTCTCTCTCTCTCTCTCTCTTTCTCTCTCTCGACAAACCCAGTGGAGACATGTCTGGAAAAATCAATGTTTCTGGACTAGCAGAAATAGAAACACAATGACTGAGTTGGGAGCATGAATTGGGGTATCAGGGTTGCTCAGAAGGCAAGCAGGGGAAATGGAAGTAAATACAATATATAAATAAAAAGCATGCAGGTGGCCCAGCAACATCCATAAAGACTGCAGACACACTTCCTGCTAAGACTTAGGCTGGCCAACGCAAAAATACTTTAGCCATAGTCCAGTGCTGGGGAGACTGCACAGAACAACACAGAGTGACCACTGTCTGTCCTCTTTTAGAGGAGGGGTCCTCCCAACCTGCACCCCTTGAGCTCCTCCGCTCATCTCCTCCTTCCTCTCCGGGAGACAAGCCGGGGACTCTGGGGACTGATGATGACTTCTGGGGCCCTGCAGGACCCGTGGCTACTGAGGTGGTTGACAGAGAGAGGGGCCTGTACCGGTGAGTGGGCTCTGCCTGGAACAGGCTGGCTTTCCCCAGGCCCCTTTCCACAGGGGATCCCCACACAGCACCCACTAGTCTCTGCTGTGTGTCCTACTCTCGCCTACCCAGGGGCAAGGCCAGGCTGGACTAAGAAGGGTGGCTGTTGTGGACTGGGGTCTTTGTCCTGAAATTTTCAACATTTACTAAACTGGAGAGCACAAGTTTTCCTGTATAATGTCTCTGCTCCTGTGAGCATTTTGTGAATTTTATTCAACTATTCACATTTCTCCTCTGTCATCACTATCAGAGTACCTTAAGTCTAAGACATAAAGTAATATCATTGCAAATATTTTACTATGAATCTCCCCATAATTAAGATAGGACCTTTCTTCCATAACCAGCACACCGTGACCACATCAACAGAGCTGACATGAGTCCTTCGTTTCTTCTAAACCATCTTTGCTCCACTTTGCTCAGTTATCTGAAGTGAGGTCTTTGTAGTGATGATCATATGATGGTGTAAAAAGTACCCTTCCCCTTATGATATTTGGGTTCCCTGTCACTTAGATTTCCCTTAAATCTCAGTCGTGTCTGCATTCTTGCTTTACTAACCACTATGTAACAAGTACCCACCAGAAACTGAAGACATGAGGGTGGCCACAGCAGCCCTGCTCTTCAAGGGCCGGAGTCCTGTGGGTAATGAGTGGCTCTCTCCACAGTCATGGTGTCTGCCATTACCTGTTTCCTCCTCCAACATCGCCACAGTCACTGCCTCAGCTGGAGAAACTTGTTCCTCCCACGGAAACTGACATTTGTCCACTCATCAACAATCAAATAGAAACGCCTTTGAGAAAATCACTAACCATCTTGGTAAAACATGGCTCCAGGTCAAGGACTGTCACTAATAGAAGCAGGGAGACTCACATTATCGGTAAATATATTGATTAAGGCTACAATCACTGAGAAGTGATTATGTACATTAGTGTGCCTAGACTGCACAAGGTCATGGACTGATCCACAGAACCTCACTCACACACACACACACACACACACACACACGTCAATGTCAGCACTCTGGCCACTATCACGGGAATGTCTAAGTGTTCTCAGGTGTGTGTTGCCAACAAGAGTTTGCTCATCCATGTCCGTGTTCACCTCCCTGGGTCAGTCTGATTCCAGTGACTGGCCTGTGGGAGGGGCTTTAAAAGTCCAGTCTCTCATATCAGCTCTGCAGTGTTCCAAAGTTCCTCGTCCTGGATTGCCTTAGATCACCCACAGTTCTGTAGGCTGGTGTTGTCACTACCCCTATTTGCAGATGAGGAAACAGATGTGGGGAGTTAGATGAGTCAGTCATGCTGTCTGTCCACATGCAGACAGCAGAGGAACCAGAGCATTCTGAAGTCTGCTCTGTACCCAGCCCTGCATGCATGTGCACACAGCAGATGAGCAGTGCTGGTGTTGACTCGGTGTCTGTCTCTCCACCTTCTAGAGTTCACCTGCCCATGGCTGGTGCCTACCACTGTCCCAACACAGGACTCCACTTTGTGGTGACAAGGGCAGTGACAATCGAGATTGCATTCTGTGCCTGGAGCCAGTTCCTGGACAGGACTCCCTTGCAGCACAGTCACATGGTGGCCGGGCCTCTGTTTGACATCAAGGCTGAGCAGGGAGCTGTGACTGCTGTGTTCCTCCCTCATTTTGTGGCTCTCCAAGGTAACCAAGGGAAGCATAAGGAGTGGGGTGGTAATAATGGGGAGATGACTTGTCACACAGCAGACGATAGAATCATGGATGAAGAACAAAGTGTGATGGCTTCCTTGGCAGGGCAGAGCAGGTTATGGAAATGGGAACTCAGATGCTTCCTCCATCCCTCTTGCCTGATGTATCTTCTTTGAAGCACATGTCTCCCAGGCCTACAGCTATCTTTCTGTTTTACCAGAAGGAGTCCCTATGTGGAAAGAGATGTCCTCAGTAGCAATATTAACTGGCAATTGTTTATTGCACTTTACACACTATGTCCCTCAAAGTACCAACAGAAAACAGAATAATTGAGCAATTTAAAGAGATTGTTGCAAATTCATTCTGGAGAATCTAACAGGGAATACTTGGTACCCAGGGGTTTCCAACACTGTAGGCCAACACACCCCTAAAGGCAGGGAGAATATGATGTCACCACATTCCATTTGAGAACTGGAGCCACAGAACTGAGGCATCCTAACAAAACACGGGGGGCTCATGAAGTGTCTCAATCTCAGTGATCTCCAAAGATTCATTCAGGACATGGTCTGATAAATACCAAGATTTCTAACAAACAATCTTGTAAAGAAAGCCATTAGTACAGGCAGTGATCACAGCTCTCTGGAGGCTGAGGCAGGAGATACTAGAATTCAAGAGCACACTAGACTACACAGCCAGACACTGACCAAAAAAGGAAAAAGCAACAACAGCAAGGAAACCAGGGATTGTACAAGTGGCTGGTAAGGTCGACTTCCTCTCCTCTTCAAGGAGCTCAGCAGTAGCCTCACCAGAGACGAGGGGAGTCCACATAATAGCAGAGGAAGATGGAGTTGGTTCATGGTGGTAAAGGGGATGAGCTTCCCAAAGTCAGACATTAAAAAAAAGGAGACATTAGAGCTAAAGAAGTCATGAGAAAAAAACAGAATCACAGGCTGCTACAGCCAATACAACAATGAATAAAAAACAAGCTAAGCACCCCACAGGTTAAAATATTCATATTTAATGGCAAGTCAACAAGAAGAAAAAAGGGAAAATGAAGAAAACAGGCAGGACTCAGTTGAAACGATCTCACCACACAAATAAAACAATCGTCACATCCGCAAACACAGGAGGCCCTGAACTACAGCCCAGCACAGAAGCAGAGCTGCCCAGATGGTGTCGCCCGGTGTGTCTGGTGAGGCAGCCAAGCAGCTGCACACAGAGATCCTGGCCTCTACAACAGCACTTGCCCCAGGCACCTCCCAAGCTTCTTTCTTGCAGGCTGCCATCTTCCCTGTTGCTTACTCCCACTCTCAGATCAGACACTTATACAGAAGAACAGTCAAGGCACCACCTGGTGGCACACACCTGTGGTGCCACATTTCCAGAGGCTGAGGGAGGAGAATTGTATCCAAAACCCAAAGTGAGAAAAGAAACAAAACTTAGCAAGCCATCATAGACGCCTCAGTAAACTTCTGGTATCAACAATGGAAGTCCAGCTCTCCACGGTCCCCCCACAGCCTGAAACTACTGTTTAGCCTAGCAAGAAGGGAGAGCATCTTGTGGGTTCTGTAAAAATTGGTGCAGGAAGAATGAATGGGGAAGTCCTGGATGGCACTGGAGATGAGGCGGCTTGGGGAAAGCCAGGCTCTCAAAGCCCCACACTGGCACACAGGGAACATTTAGTGCTGTGAGGTTTCATGGGAAGCCATGACCTAGCATCGCTGATTGAAATTCCAAGCTGTACCACTTCCTGGAGGAGCAGTCTCCTTGTCTCATTCCTTGGTGGTTACTGACTCCCGGGAATCACCCGGGAGAAACAGAAGTGCTCTCTGGTGGAAAGACATTCACTATAGTACTGTTTATCAGGGTGCAAAGCTGGAAGAAACTCGGGGCTGAAAGGACCGGAAAACGGGGACTTGCAGACTGGTGCATCCATTAGCCGGGATCACTCCAAGCTGACAAGTGACATCCATCATCACCCTTCTACCCACTGTCAACTTGACGACAAGCACATCACTTTAAATCATTTCCACCTCCTGTCTCCACAGCTTCAGTTCCTCTCATATTGCAAAATACACTCCAATTTCAAAGGACCACAGGCCTTAATATTCCAACACTTTAAAAGTTCCTAAACTGCCTGGCAGTGGTGGCACACAGCTTTAATTCCCACACTCAGAAGGCAGAGACTGGAGGATCTATGAGTTCAAGACCAGCCTGGTCTGCAGCGCTAGTTCCAAGACAGCCAGGGCTACACAGAGAAACATGGTCTCAAAAAGAGTCCACAAAGACCACCTCTTCCCTGAGACTCAAGGCAATGACTTAACTATGAGCCCCTAATGATTAGAAAACAATTTACATACTTCCAACACACAATGGCAGAGAATAAATACTGCATTTCCAAAAAGGAAGAACCAAGGAGCACCAAGAAATGATCAGAGCACACACAGCAAGACAAAGTCCATCAGCACAAACACCAACCTCTGATGCTTCCTGTCCAGCTGTGGAGCTTGTGATGTCATTCACTACACTCAGATAGCTCCACCCTCCAGTCCTAGCACATGGAACACACATAGCCTCTCTCTCAGACCATCTTTCTACTCCTTACCTGGAACTATGTGGCAGAAAAATATTACAGTTCTGGCATCTCTGTTACACAGGCTTCCTATTCCCTCCTAGGCTTACCTCCCAAAGTTTCATAGGATGGCCTCGCAGGACCTCCTCACAGCTTCTTTGACTCAGACACATCGCTCTGCTCTCTGAAATGTGCACAGGGACCAGATGACCAAAGCTCTGTTGACAACTGTGAGATGTGGCCACACCAACGGCTGTGTAATGGACTGACCATAGGGAAACACTTAAGTACACGTAGAACAGGGAACACCAAAATTAAGGCTTCCACCTTCCAAAGCAGCTTGGATCCTCACAAGATGAGGCCAGTGAAGAGCGAGGCTCTGCCCTCAGGACACCTTTCCTGCTGCCACAGCGAAAGGCTTTCTCTTCAGCGATGCTGACCCCTTTGACAAGTGCAGCTGCTTCTGCAGAGCCATTCAGACTGTTTCTGTCCTGACACTTCTCCTGCTGCATTAGTCCTTCATCTTTAAATTCAGCTTCCCTCATACTAAGGGCATTTACACACTGAAATAAGATTCTTGACCAAACTGTCACATGAATGGATCCTTCTACAGTTCCCAATAGAAACCTTGCTACTCTCTGAAACTGACATGATCTGGCCCCCACTGTCTCTCAGCATCCTGGTCTTCCCTGCATCCAGCAGAATTTCCCCCATAAGCTCTGCTCTCAGCATGGGCTTATTTCCTAGTCCTAAACACCAAACTCTTCCACATTCCAGCCACAAAGCCGTTCCATAGGCCAAAGAACAACATGGTCATGGTCAGGGTTTTCTGGTTTTTGTTTGCTTGTTTTAGAGCAACAATCCACCTCCCAGGATCAATTTTCTATTCAGAGAACATTACTTGTTACCTCAATACTGTTACCAGTTATTTTCTATTCGGGTAAATTTACAAAATACCTGACCAAAGAAAGTGAAGAGAGGAAAGAGTTATCTTCCTCACAGTTCAAAGAACAGCTCATCATGACACGGCAGTCTGAGAACATGGAGCTACAGCACCTTGGAAACATCTACAGACAGGAGAGAGAACAGTGGAGGCTGTGCTCATGTGACCTTCTCCATCTTAGGGTCCTGCATCCTAGCCCATGCAATGGAGCCACCCACAGTGGGTGGGCCTTCCCAAGTCAATTACCCAGTAAAGATGGTCTCCTTCTATCATGCCCTGAAGCCCACATCCAAGGTGGTTCTAGACTCTACAGAGTTCACATCTAAAGTTAACCAGGGATCCACCCAGCTTTATCTTCAGTGGACAAACCTTCTCTCGGCTTCTCCTTCATAAACTTCATTCTGCAACAAAGACTTTAGAGTACACTACCAAACCCAAGTCACTGAGGTTGTTGATGGCACCACCTCAGAGAACCTGCCAGTGGTCAAGTTTCTAACTATAGCCTCTGAGGCTGTTTTCTTTATAGCACCCATGATGAGACCATCAAGAACCTCCACTCACTGTGAATACCCACCCAGCAGCTAGTTAGGGGCAAAGCCAAGGGGCCTCAATGAGAGGCGGTCTGAAAGAATCACAACTGGCAGGCAGTCACAATCACCCTCCCTGGCATGATGAATAGATGATGAGGAAATGATTGATTGTTCCCACTGAGTTCTCACTGGGAATTAATTAATAAAATTTAAACTTTTTTGTCGCAGTTTTACTCATAGACATCAAAAATAAATAAATCTTAAAAAATCATCTTCATCAAAGCAACTTATAGAAGAAAGATTTGGGAGAATTGCACTTCTAGGGGTATAGAATCCATGACCATCATGGCAAGGAGCATGGCAGAAAGCAGGCAGGCATGGTACAGGAGCAGTATCTAAGAGCTTACCTCCTTATTGGCAAGGAGGGGACAGAGAAATGAAACTGGAAACAGAAAGAGCTTTTCAAACCTCAAAGCCCACCCCAGCAACACATATCCTCCAACAAAGCCACACCTCCTACTCCTTCCCAAACTGTTCCACTAGCTATAGGAGCCATTCTCATGCCACAGTCACTCTAAGTCCAGGGTGCTAATTCCCATCCAAGAATAGAACAATGGAAACACTAAATCTGCATCTTTACTGTTCTTTCGCAGAGGGACAGGTGGACATCTCCTTGTTCCATGTGGCCCACTTTCAAGAACACGGGATGATCCTAGAAACTCCAGCCAGTGTGGAGCAGCACTACACAGTCCTGGAAAACCCAAGCTTCTCCCCAATGGGTGTTCTACTGAGAATGATCCCTGCTTTAGGACACTTCATCCCCATCACTTCCATCACACTGATCTACTATCACCTCCATCTCGAGGACGCCACGCTTCACCTCTACCTGATCCCCAATGACTGCACCATTCGAAAGGTGACACTGAGAACCACAAAAGTGGGTCCTGGGTGGGTGCCAGAAAACTTGAGCCATAGCTAGTGAGCACCTTAGAGAGATTCTTTCCTGGGACTGTGGATGCATTCTATGAGGGAGCCCTGGTGTGTGATTCTGCCTTCTTCATGGCCCCTCACACCACAGGCCATACAAATGCTTTAATGGCCCCTTGCAAATCTCTACAAGGCTCTTCCACCTATCAGATGGACAGGATTACAGCATTGCCAACATGTGGCCAGGCCCACCTTCCCTGGCAACGACCAGTCTCAAAATGAACATGGCAGGGACCAATAATTCAAACAATCGGTGTGGCAAAACATAAGATAGAAAGGTTCCCAGGTGCCCCTCAAAAATGTGCTAATCGACCACCTCACCTTAGTCAGACCAGATGTTCTGGCCCAGAAATCTAGCTAAATCTCTGTCTGCAATGTTCCCTAGGCCATTGATGATGAAGAAATGAAGTTCCAGTTTGTGCGAATAAACAAGCCACCCCCCGTAGAATCTCTCTACATCGGGTCCCGCTACATCGTGTCTGGGTCTGAGGGGCTGGAAATCATCCCAAAGGTGAGCATCCAGCTGTTTGCTGCTCATCAGGGTCTGATGTCAGGCTTGGGAAGCCTGTGGGGAAGGTCACAGGATTTGCAGAAAACTGGGAATGGGGAGAAAGCAACTGGGATTGGGATGAGCAAGACTTATCACCTAAACATCAAAGTTAGGTGGAATGATTTAAGGGATCATACAGGAATGCAGATCAGGCCCTGAGGAATTAGATTCATTCTGGCAGAGAAGGGTCCAGGTAACATGGAGAGTTCCAGGCCAGGCTGAGGATGTGTGAGCAGGACTTTCAGGATGAGCTCCCACTCATCTGACAGTGTAAATGTTTAAACACTGGATCCAGATAGTAGTACTATTTGGGAATTTGTGTAAACAAGTACAGGAGGACTGACTAGGAGAAGCAGGTAATCAGTGGCAGGCCTTAAGGGTTACAGCCATGCCCTGATCCCCACCTCAGACTGCTCAGTCTGAGACTATAACAAGCCAAACCTAAGCCCATGCCACAAAGAAAGGAGCCCCAGCTTCTCTGCATCCCCCATGAAGCTAAACAGCAATAAAAGTCCTTCCTTAAGTTGCTTCCTGTCAGGGTTTTGTCAGACTTTGAGAAAAGAAACAGCATGATGGGGTTCCACCAGAGCTGCAACCTTCAGAGTAAGATGTGTGTTCAAAGGCTGTGTGTTACCTCAGTGCAAAAGACAGCCAGTGTCTAACGTGGTGAGCAAGATCAAGAGAGTTTGGGAGTGGAGACATTCCTCCTTCACAGAATGAGTAGTGAGTTCTCACACAGCAACTCTCTCTGTCTCTGTCTCTATCTCTGTCTCTGTCTCTTTATCTCCCTTTGTCTCTCTCTCCAGGAACTGGAGCTGTGCTACCGGAGCCCTGGGGAATCCCAGCTCTTCTCTGAGATCTACATTGGGCACATGGGTTCAGGGATTAGGCTGCAAATCAAAGACAAGAAACATATGAATCTCATGTGGGAGGCCTTGCTGAAACCAGGTAAATTAGTTGAAAGCCAAAGACCCTAAAGGTTGAAGGAAAGAAAGGAGAGAGAGAAGTGTACTGTCATTTATTCTTGGTGCCATGAAGTGACCAGATCAGCTATATAAGTTGTGGTATGAGCACAGTTTAGCCTGAGATGCTATACTAGTCAGCATTTACTCATCAGGAAGTCCTAGAAAATGACTTAACAGACAAGTCTAAACTTTCTCACCTCTACACTGAAGATAAGAGTGAGGAACTGGTAGGATGTTTGGGAAAGTGAAATGCTGTTCATAAATGCTTAGTTGATGGGAGCAATGCAGTTATTTTTCTTTATATTAAGCCAACCTCTTCCACATATTTTTTTTAACACTGTCCTTTGGAATTCACTAAGATGTATTCCTTTCCATGTGGGAAAGTACTCAGGCATTGGAAGATTGTAATCACAGCCCACTTGTACCCCAATCTTACATCTTGGTTCTAATATTCCTGGTCACTCAGTTACTTTCTTCATTAGATGCTTAAGTTTATCTACAAATCAGGAAGCACGAAGATGGTCCAGCAAGCATGGACTGTAGGCAAAACCATCCTTCCTTCATACAGATGGAACCAAGCTTCCAATACTACAAACTGGGTCCTTGGGCTGACTCCTAAACTGTTAGAGCACGGTGAATGTAGAGTCTTGTCAACTTGGGGCTTATTCATGAGCTGCAGTTTATTAATCTCATTCACTTGTGACAAAATTTCGTTCACTCTTTCAGTGTGTTCAGTTTTATTTTATCTTGACCCTTACCATCAAATCCTGAACACAAGTTTATGGCTTGTGAATATAATGGTCAAACAAGAACAAAAAGTAGGTTTTTATTTTTTTAACAAAATATTAGATGTCAACTGATTTCATCCATCTGGCAAGGGACTTGGTTCATTCACTGTGAGGAATTCAGTCTAGGATAAAATTGAGGTTGTGATCATGTATTGCTCGTTCACATGTTTTCTCTCTATGACTAAGGCTCAGGGACTAAGATGCCAAGGAAATGCTCACCTTCCAGACAATATCAGAATCTGTGGTTCATTCTCAAGATCTCAGGCATGGGTGGGAGTGTCACCAAGTGCACTGAGTGTGGGTATGGGCATCATGACATATGCTTCATGTCTCCTTTATTCCAGGGGACCTCAGACCTGCCCTGCCCAGGACTGCTCCAGCCCCCAGAGGTTAGTAAAGACTGTAAGAGGCCAGAGAGGTCAATGGTATTCTGCAAGTAGATCATCTCGAGAAAAGAGCAGTGAGGAAGGAGAAATCCTCACTTTGCAGACCTCACCAGGACAGGTAGGAGAGGAGCAAACCCAGGATACAGTTCCTCTCATGCCCCTTGCTGCTTCCCATGGTGACAATAACTCCACCCACTCCCAACCTTAGGGACCCACCATGACCCCTTGCACTGATCAGGGAAAATGTCAGTCTAATAACTTGCCTCAAGAAATGACCTTCCAGTGGGAATGGCGGGCTTGGATCTGCGGGTGGTGCTAGAGCAGAGGCTTGGCCCCTTGCCATACACACTGAGGTCGTAGGGCACCCAAGGTGTTTCCTGTTGAAGAAACAATGCCTCATATTCAACATTTGAAAGGTCACATAGTAAGAACGTATTTCTTAACGACAAAAAGAAGTATTTGCTGGTGACAGTTCTTCATGACAGATTAATTTAAATGATCTTGGCAAGCAGTTAGGAGTTGGGAGTGGAAATCTTCGATTTGCTGATGATACAGGAAAACTGAGTTGGTCAAGGCTGTGCCACGCTTTTAACACTCTTCTGTGATGATGGAGACATTAAATTTGTTTGGTATTCAGCTTTTCTGGAAGGTGGACATGAAAAATTGTACTTTCATCCAATGACTAATGCTACAACCATGGGTTTGAGTCCTGAGATTTTCTTGTATTTGTGAAGGCTACAGGACATGACCCCATAATTCTAAACTTGACTGAAAACTGATTGGGAGATGGGCATGGTGGCAAAATGCCTTCAGTCCAGCACTCTAGGCAGAACAGGCTAATCTGAGCTCTCGGCCAGCCATGGACCACACAGTCAGATCTTGTGTCAGACAAAAGCCAATTGGGCTGATGCTCATAACAGACATTTCTGACAGCTGTTTCCATTTAAAAAGAAGAAGAAGAAGAGGAAGAAATGACTTTCCAGAGGCAAAGGGCAGCCAGCGCTTCAGATGAAAAGAGCAAGAAGTGAGCAGCCAGTAGGAGCCCCTGAAGGAGCTTTTCCTTGCTCACTGTCATTCTCTTTTTATTTTATTTTATTTTATTTTATTTTATTTTATTTTATTTTATTTTATTTTATTTTATTTTATTTTTCTCATTAGTTACATTTTGTTAATTCTGTATCCTAGCTGTATCCCTCATTCCCTCCTCCCCTTTCATATGACTCCCTTTTGTCAGGTGCTCACTGTCATTCTCATCTTCACTCCTAGATGCTCCTGTCTTGCTGCACTTTGTGGACCAGCATCGGGAGCAGCTGGTGGCTCGTGTGACATCAGTGGACCCTGTCTTGGACAAGCTGCATCGTCTGGTGCTGAGTGAGGAGGAGTATGAGGCCGTGCGGGCTGAAGCCACCAGGCCAGACAAGATGCGGAAGCTCTTCAGCCTCAGCCGCTCCTGGAGCAGGGACAGCAAAGACCAACTCTACCAGGCTCTGAAGGAAATCCATCCTTACCTGATCATGGACCTCCTTGAGAACTCAGGCAGGGTCTCTGTGGGATCCTGATATCTATAGTGGCTGAGGGGTCAGCACCTGCTTAGGGTCCTGACTCTCCCTGACCCTCCTCTGGCTCTCAGTTTCTCCATCTACACCCACTGGCCATCTGAGTTGCCCTTATGACAGCACTGTATCCAGGACACCTCTTGGGAACTCAGAGGTCTCCTCTTGGCCTTCCCCAGCCAGATGTTCATGCAGATTGAGCATCTCAGAAAACACCCAGTGGAGCCTGCAAGTCTATACAGGCCTTGTCCAGCTCCTATGGTCAGAGTGACCAGCCACGAGCCACCCTGACCCACCATGATACAAGCAGGACTGGAAACAAAGAGATGCTACTTTTCCCTGGAAAGTGACTGTCTTGGGAATGGGAAAGGAAGGGGCTCTTTACACTCGGTGCTCAGAAACACAGGTGTAGGGAAGTCACATGACACAACATGGCGCTCACAGCACAGACACCGCAGACTAGTGTGCACTGTGAAGTGACCCTGAGCAGTCGCACATGCACAAACCTTTGTTCTTGTCAAGGTCTTGACACCTTTAGCTGCATCTGCCCATTGGAGGTGTGAGTCACAGCTTAGGAGCCTGATGTGCAATGCTCCTTCTACACGTAATAGTCTGAGCTTCTTAACGCCTATAAAAGGGAATATAACTCTACAAAATTTGATTTCATGTATAAAAACAAGGTCACATTTCTTTCTTGTCTCCTGCTGGAAGGCAAGGTCCTGGAGTCTGTAGGTAGCCCGTGCCTCCTTAACTGATGTGGTTGGGATGTTCTAGAACAAGCTGTGACAGGACAGACTTTCTGTGTCAACAGCAAATCTACACTGAAACCATCTCTGTAGCCAAGGTTCTGAACTTGGCTTCTCCAGACAAGTCACCTGGAGAATGGCCAAGAGGTTTGCTGATAATGAGTCAGATAATGGCACAATCCCAGGGAAAACATGTAGTTAACAGAATATCTTGGTATATTCTGTTAAATAATCTGTTAAATTATTACTTAAAATAATATCATTTTAAGAAGTGTTGTTGTTCTTTTTCGTGCGTGGTGTCTCCAGACGCAATCTGCAGCCCGCATAGCTGTTGGCATTGTAATACAAGCACACGGGGTGGAGCCAGCAACAGACTCCTGAACCTGCAGCAAGTTTCAAATCTTTCAGTAAATCCAATAGGGACAATAAGTACTTAGAAATAGAGACTTTACATATTGGGAGAAACACACTTTATACAATAAACATTGTCAGGTTTACACTTTTTGTGTGAATAATAATTTAAAAATTATAACAATAAAGTTGCTGAGGAAAAGCTTCTTTTTGTCTGGAAATTCCCATTAATTAAGGCTGTATTGTGTCAAATTACCAGCTGTTGTGTCAAGTCACTAAGCATAGCGGTCAATAAAATGTGTTTATCAGCAACAGATCAAGTAATCCAATTAAAAATGGGGCACAGAGCCAGAGAATTCTCAATAGAAGAATATGGAACGGCAGAGAAACACTTAAAGAAATGTTCAATGTCCTTAGTCATCAGGGAAATGTAAATTGAAATGACCCTGGGATTTCACCTTACACCCATCAGAATGGCTATGATCAAAAGCTTAAGTGACAACACATGCTGGAGAGGTTGTGGAGAAAGGGGAACCCTCCTCCATTGCTGGTGGGAATGTAAACTTGTACAACCACTTTGGAAATCAATCTGGTGCTTTCTCAGACAATTTGGAATAGTACTACCTCAAGATCCAGCTATACCACTCCTAGGTATATATCCAAAACATGCTCATGTATACAAGGACATTTGCTCAATCGTGTTCACAGCAGCTTTATTCATAAAAGCCAGGAGCTGGAAACTACTCAGATGTCCCTCAATTAAGGAATGGATACCGAAATTGTGATACATTTACACAATGGAATACTACTCAGCAATTGAAATAATGAAATTTGCAGGCAAATGTTGGGATCTAGAAAAGATTATCCTGAGTGAGGTATCCCAGAAGCAGAAAGACACACACAGTATATACTCATAAGTGGATATTAGGCATATAATTTAGCATAAACATACTAAAATCTGTACACCTAAATAAGCCAAGCCAGAAGGAGGACCTTGGGTACGATGCTCAATCCTCATTCAGAAGTGCAAAGACCTTGGAAGATGCAGAAAATGGGGAACAGGACAGGAGCCTACCACAGAGGGCCTCTGAAAGGCTCTACCCAGCAGGGTATCGAAGCAGATGCTGAGATAGCCAAACTTTGAGCAGAGTGCAGGGAATCTTATGAAAGAAGGGGAAGACAGAAAGACCTGGAAAGTACAGGAGCTCCACAAGAAGAGCAATAGAACCAAAAGATATGGGCCCAAGGCTCTTTTCTGAGACTGATACTCCAACCAAGGACCATGCATGAAGATAACCTAGAATCCCTGCACAGATGTAGCCCATGACAACACAGTCTCCCTAGTAATGGGAACAAGAATTGTCTCTAACATGAACTCAGTGGCTGGCTCTTTGATCACCTCCCCTTGGTGGGGGTCGGGGTGTACAGCCTTACCAGGCCACAGAGGAAGACAATGCAGCCAGTCCTGATGAGACCTGATAGGCTAGGGTCAGACGGAAGGGGAAGAGGATCTCCTTTCTTGGTGAACTGGGGGGGGGGGGGTGGCACATGGGAGGAGAAGAGGGAGGGCAGGATTGGGAGAGGAAGAGAGAGGGGCTACAGTGGGATACAAAGTGAATAAATTGTAATAAATTAAAAAAGTAATAAAATGTGTTTATCTGTGTCACTACAGAGAGACGAATGGTCTTGCTTCTCTGCTGGAGGTTGGAGGAGGCATAGCTGGGTTTTCCAGCCTGATCCTTCCTTACAATGTTAGAATTCTTTATTTAATATTTTGTGTTTTCCAAGAGGAACCTTACAAAGTTGAAAATCAAAAGCTTTGGCTCCTGACTTTGGGGCTCATGATTGGTGTTCATGACCAGCATGACCAGGAGTTTCAGGGCTATATAGTGACATCCAACCGCATTTAAAAAAAGCAAAATATTCATTTGGTTTTTGACTAAATGAATGGGTGAATGAATGAAAAACTTGGTGCTTTTATGTCCTTCTCTCCCTCACTTACTTAGAAATTTTGATAAGAACAAGCCAGAACCAGAAAAGAGAGAATCCTTGCCCCACACAGTCCTGGAAAACTGAGGGTGTCCTCCAAAAGTACACAGAGCTGTTACTTTTACAAAAGTCTTGCCCCAGAGGCCAGAAAGAGTGTCGGGAAGATGAAGGAAGAAGAGGACTCTGATTGACAAGAATTATTTGCCCCAAACCCAGATACACAAAGAAAGCCTCAGCTAGCCATATTATATGGGGCTGCTGGGACTGGGAAGTCAACGCTGGCCAGGCATGTGAGCAGAGCCTGGAGGCGAGGCCAGCTCTACAGGGATCACTTCCAGCAAGTCTTCTTCTTCAGCTGCAGGGAGCTGGCCCAGTGCCAGCAGCTGAGTCTGGCAGAGCTCATAGCACAGGGCCAGGCTGTGCCCACAGCTCCCATCAGGCAGATCCTGTCTCGGCCTGAGAAGCTGCTCTTCATCCTGGATGGCATAGATGAGCCAGCATGGGTCTTGGAGGGGCAGAATCCTGAGCTGTGTCTGCACTGGAGTCAGACACAGCCAGTGCACACACTGCTGGTCAGTTTGCTGGGGAAATCCATCCTCCCGGGGGCTTCCTTCCTGCTCACAGCTCGGACCACAGCTCTCCAGAGGCTCATTCCTTCCTTGGGGCGGCCACGTTGGATGGGCTTTTCTGAGTTTGGATGGAGGAGTATTTCTACAAATGTTTGCAGAGGAAAGAGATGCGATTAGAGTTTTAGCTTTGCTAAATCAGACCCAGTGCTCTCCACCCTATGTGTGGTGCCCTGGGTGTGCTGGCTGGTCTGCACTTGCCTGTCACAGCAGATGGAGCATGGGAGAGAGCTCTCCCTGACCTCGCAGACCACCACAGCCCTCTGTCTGCACCACCTTTCCCAGATCTCCCAGTTCCCTGGGGAACTACCACAGAGGGCTTTGCTTACTGGCTGCTGAGAGGGATCTGCAGAAGGAAGTCTGTTCAGTGCGGGATCTCAGGAGACAGAGCCACCTGGATCTGTCATCTCTACTGTCATGAATGTGGGTATCCTTCTGAAGCAGCCTAATTCCACCACCTACAGCTTTGCCCACCCGTGTCTCCAGGAGTTCTTTGCAGTGGTGTTCTCTGTCTTGAGTTATGAGGAGGACAAGGACAATCATGAAAACTTCAAAACTGTAGAAAAGCAGCTAAAAGTACATGGAAGGAGGGAGCTGTTTGATGCACCTACCACTCACTTCCTATCTGGCCTTGTGAGTGAACAGGGGGTGGAAGAGATGGAGAAGATCTTCACCTGCTGGCTCCCTCGGAAGAGGAGGAGCAAGCTACTGAAGAGAGTCCTGGAGGAGGCCCAGCCCCAGCATTCACAATCTCTTGGATTGCTCCACTCTCTGTATGAGATTCAAGACAAGGCGCTCCTGACACAGGCGGTGCGCAGTTTTCAGGGACAAGGGTCATATACAGACAGGTATGGTTCAGCCAGTGTCCCACACAAATGTGAAGCACCCGGTGGTCCACACAGACATGGAGGCCCTGGAGGTCACCTTCCGCATCATGTGATGAGGCTGAATGTGAGTGGACAGCAGGGATCAGAGCTGAGGGCCCCACGCTGGTTCTGTAGGTGTCCAGACACAGCCCTCTCTCCAGCTTCCCCATGGATCCCATGAGCCCACATGCTCTGAGCCAGCAGCACTCTTGGCTGGCCCCAGAGGCCACAGAGCACAGGTCGCCAGTGAAGCCTAACTGCTGAACCTGACCCTCTGCGTCTAGTCACCTAAGAGCCATCATGTCTGACCAAAGGATGGGTCTTGCCTTTCCCTCAGTCTCTGGAACCACCTCCCTGCTATAGAGGCTTCCACAGCTACGCTGACCTTCACACTGCCTTGACCCTCCACAAGCATCAGAGGCCATAGCTTCTCCCCCCTCTTATCATGCTGTCTCTGAGGAACTTGTCATTCCTGCAAACACTCTCCCTACCCCCATGACGGTGACCTTGGACCTGGGTCTCTCCCCGTCACCTCAGAGTTCGTATGTATGTATTTCTGTTACAGTTCTCAGTTCATGTGCTCAGCCTAAAATAGTTCCTGTCCCTCTAATCCTAGTACATGGCGGACATCCCTTCCCAGGGCCCGAGCCTTGTGCTGTAGTGGTTGCTCAGTGTCAGAGGTCACACACTATCAGAGTCCCCTTGAGCCACTCCATAAACACTCACTTAGCCCTGACTTCATGGCAAGCCTGCCTCTCACAGAACAGAAAAGTCAGTTGCTGCCCTAAGGCCCGCACACCTTGGGAGAGAAGACAGCCGCCGTCTACTCTAATTACCGTGGGGCATGGCACTTGCAATGGGCAGCCACATACAGGGTACCACAGAAGAGAATGTTGACACAAGTGGACCAGAGGAGAGATTAGCAGGAGAAGAAATGTTTTGTGTTGTTTTGTTTTCAGTCTTCTATTTTTACATTTCAAAATATTTTTCATATACATTCCCACCGGATTTGATGGCATAGGCTTGTAATGCCCTTACTCAGAAGGCCAAAGTGAGAAAATTACTAGAGTTCTGGAGTTTAAGAACAATCTGAGTAACAGAGAAAAAAAAATTAAAAAAGGATTTAAAAGTAATAGAATGACTATTAGAGAACAGAAGGGAATAAGAGGAGGAGAAATAGGTTAAAAAGAACTCATGCAATCAACGCATGATATATATTCATATATGCATGGTGGTGGCTCAATAAAATGGCGCATTTTAAATTATTATTATGGGCCTTAGTAAGGGTTCCTTTTGCTGTGATGAAACACCAGAGCCAAGGGCAGCTTGGGGAGGACCGGATTTACTTCAGTCTCTGCTTCAACAGCACAGTTCCTCATGAAGGGAAGTCAGTGCAGGAACTCAAGTCAGAAACCCTGAGGCAGGAACTGAAGCAGAGGCCATGGAGGAACCAGGTTTACTGAGTCACTCTATGAATTTGCTCATCCTACTTCCTCATGCAGCCCAGGACCACCAGCCCAGGGGTGACACTGCCCGCAGTAAACCAGATTCTCTCACAGCAATCATTAATTAATAACAATAATAATAAAGGTTTTGCCCACAGTCTGTAGCCTTTTCTCAGTAAGGTTCCTCTTCCCAGATAATTCTAGCTTGGAAAGTGAGGGTGTCACTCGCTGAAAGTCAGCATCCTCCTAATTAATGACTAATGTCACACACACACACACACACACACACACACACACACACACACATTCAAAGCAGCTCCTTTGTTCGGTTTTCAGGGCACTGGAAGCCATCATGATAGCACAAGCCCTCCTGTAACTTGGTGCCTACCTGAGAAAAGCAAGCACACACGTCCATACAAAGACTTGTGAACGAATGGCCTAGAAGCTAAACGTTTAACAGCTAAAGCCTAGAGACAAGCGAGCCACTAACAGACAAGCAGAAGAATGAGGCCAGAGAGACGGCTCAGCAGTTAAGAGCACGGGCCGTTCACCCAGAGGACCCAGGTTCAGTTCCCAGCACCCAGAAGCACACAGCTGTCTCTAACCAGTTCCAAGACACGCAGTGCCCTCCTCTGACCTCAGTGGGCCCTTCATGGCAGAATATTATGTTACAATTAACAGTTAAAAGTGAACTACTGGAGGCACAGGGTGGAGTGCGGGCTGGGAAGCGAGTGTGATTGGGCGCAATTCCCAAATAATTAATAAAAAATACTATGTTAGAAAGAAAGAAAGAAAATACTAAAAGAACAGCAAATAAAATTGAAAAGAAAATATTAAACTTAAAATGCTAGAACTGTGCTAGAATGTGTGGTTCCAGTTACACGAAATCCTAGGCCACAGACTTCTCTGGAGCCCGGGCCTCTTAGTGTTAGCTTCTGGGAGTGGACCGTGATGAGCCCTCACGCTGCCTTTGTTAGACTCCCTCTATGGTGTTGTAATGGCGTAGCAGAAGCCATCTTCAGATAAACCGCCTAGCTAGCCTCCAGAACAATATGCCAAACTTTTAAAATCAAAGCACCCACCCTCACGTAGTTTGTGAAATAACAAAAGGCATAGTGGCACGTGCCTGTAACCCACGCTGCTTAGGAAACTGAGGCAAGAGGCTCATTTGAGGGCTGGAGTTCAAGGCCAGCCTGGAGAGCCGAGGGGGACCCCTCTTAATCAATGAATAAAGTTCCAGGCAATGTGAACAAAGCTACAGTAACATAAGCACTATTACTGGCTGCCGAGTAGAGAACGTACCGGGAGGGATAAAAAGGAGTGATTGCAAAGGAGCATGAAGACAGATGACAGGATACAGACATTGTCATTGCTATAATTGCGGCTCCTTCACTTTATGTATCAAAGCATTCAATTTACATACATACCAGAATGCCAATACTGTATGAACACTTTAAGGTAGGACCTTGCCCTCTGAGGAGCTCATCATTTTCTGCCCAGCTTTGACTTGCACACTGGGATGTGCCTTCCTTTTGTTAAAGTGGTTGGGACCACTTGTCCAGTCCCTGTGCCAGCTCATGCTGCAGCAGGCTCGCCCAGCATTAACTCAGACTGTGCCGACTAACACGTCAGACTCCCGTGATTGTCTGTGCTGTGGAGGGCTCTACAGTGGTGGGGTCCCCTGGTCTAAAGGGGTGGGGAGCTGTCGGTAGGTTAGCCCCAGGCAGGAGACGGGAGGAGGAGAGAGACGGGGGCTGGTAGACAAGAAAATGACAGCTGGAGAGAAGTGGATGGAAAGAGGCAGGCAGATCGATGCTATGATGCTATTCAGAAGTCTAGCCTGTCCCTGGTTGCCTAGCAACTGTTATTGAGCAAGTGGTTGCTAGATAATATAGGGCCATCTAGACTTTAGTATGTGGGCACTGGTCAGAGCATCACAGGGTTTGTTACTCCTGACAACAGGCACTAGCTCTGTTACTTTTTTTTTTTCTCACCTCCTAATTGCTTTGGCGCACACAAAAATAACATGATGATGACACACAAGATTTGGAAAACAAAGAATGACACTATCACATGATCCTCCCATCAAACAAGATGAAAATCCTGTCTTCACTCTTTCCATCCCAGGCTTCTTCTGTGGAAATGCAGCTGACATTTCTTATCCTTTTAGCACGTGTGATCTTAAACCATTTAATCCTGGCTTAGATGATCACAAACACCTGTTCGATTTCAGGATAATTCTCTCTGGTGATCAAATTAATCCACACCCAGCCACTGTGCACACTATGAAAACTCTCTGCCAACCAAACCACAGGCCCCCAGCCTCAAATGCAGCATCACTTTAGTAACTATTCTCTTGGTCTGGAGATGAGTTTGTTTCCAGTTTCCTGCCCTGAGGAGGAGCACTCACTACAGTACATGTCCTTCTGCAAGAGCCTGCCCTGGGGACAAGGCATTCGCATCGAAGACATGAACAGTCTATGACTATTATACTTGGCCAAATTGCTTCCATCACGGGCAGTGGCAGTGTTCTCAAGACTGAGAAACACACTGACCTCACCTCACTGGCTATGGCCTTGCCGTATCTTCACTTGTTGCCTGAGCAACCTATCATCTGAACAGCAGTCACGTAGCCACACGGCCTCGATCACAGAGCCAGCACTGACCCTGCATTCTAGGATCCAGCCATAATTCCATGATCTAGCATCAGAGATCTCGTCACAGATACTTCTGTTACTGAGTTCAGAACCTACTGGCTTATTTCCCAGTCCGGGGCCTATGGCACAATTCCTCACTCACCCGTTTTGAAAGCATGTTTGTGTTAAAAGGTAGAAAAGGACTCCCAGCCAGGTATGGTGGCTCGCGTCTGTAATCTCAGCACGCCAGAGGCTGAGGCAGGAGGACCGCCCTTGCATTTGAGGGTTTCCTGGGTTACATGGTGAGCTCCAGGACCGCCAAAGCTAGAGTGAGACGCTGTCTGGAGAGACAGCTCAGTGGTTACAAGCATGCGTCACTCTGCCAAAGAACTGAGCTTGGTTCCCAGCACCCGCACTGGACACTTCAAAGCCTGTAACGCCAGCTCCAGGGGATCTGGCACCCTCATCTGGGCTCCCTGGGCCCCCACACACACCAACACCACACATACATTAAAATAATAAATCTAAAACTAAAGATGCCTCTTCTGACATCACAGACACCTGCACACACGTGATAGAGACACACACATAAGTAAAATAAAATCTTTTAAATTTTTAATTAGAAGAAGCTGAAGAAGAGTAGATGGAACAGATGAGGAAGGGGCTGGGAGAAAGGAGGGAAGGGAAACTGCGGCCAGGACATAAAGTAAATAAATAAGTTAATGGAGGAGGAGAGGAAGAAGAAACTGGGGAGACGGCTTACCAGTTAAGAGCACTCTCTGGGGCTGGAGAGATGGCTCAGAGGTTAAGAGCACTGTCTGCTCTTCCGGAGGTCCTGAGTTCAATTCCCAGCAACCAAATGGTGGCTTACAACCATCTATAATGAGATTCGGTGCCCTCTTCTGTCATGCAGATGTATATGCAAAATAGAGCACTCATATGTAAAATAAAGAAATAAAAAAAAATTAAAAAAAAAGAGCTGAGTTGCTGTTTTTTTTTAAAAAAAAAAAAAAAAGCACTCTCCAGAGCACCCAGGTCTGACTCCCAGAGCCCAGGTGTGACTCCCAGCACCTACACCTACACCTGCAGAGGCAGGCAGATCTCTGATTCTGAGGCCATCATGGGCTACACAGAGAAATCCTGACTCAGAGATAGACAGACACAGAGAAAGAGAGAGAAAAACAGGCAGAGAGACAAAGAAATGGAGACAGAGAGACAGAGAGATGAGAGAGGTCTCCTCCCAGTGCTGGGATCCCATCCAGCACGGCCCCATGCAGCCCTGTGCATGCTGCCGGTCTGTGAGTTCATGTGTGTCAGCCCTGTGGTGTTTAGAGGACCTTGTTTCCTCGGCATCCTCCATCCTCTCAAGGTCTTGCCATCTTTCTGTCTACTCTTCTGCAGGATTCCCTGAGCCCTGTGGGCAGAGATTAATAGATGTCTCCTATTAAGACCGTGTTCCAAGGCCTCTTACTCTCTTCACACTTTGTGGCTCTGGATCTCTGTATTTGCTCCCATCTACCGAAGGAGAAAGCTTCTTTAATGATGGCTGAGCAAGGCCCTGATGTGATTCCTTGGCCAGCGTGGCCAGCCTGTTTCTAGGGACTGCCTCCTCGGTTTGGCAGCTGAGACAAAGGAGTGTGGGGGAGAAGAGGCTGTAGAAGACCCGTGATCACCTGGGAACGGGGGCAGGGAGAAGGGGAGGGCTGCAGCAGGAGGTCTGCTACACAGTGGGAGTAAGACTCAGGTCCTGTCCTCCACCCCCTTTAACTTTTAAAAACAATTTTATACATATGGGTGTTTTTCCTGCATGCATGTGTATGTACCGTGTGCATGCCTGGTGCCCAGGGAGGTCAGAAGAGGATCCACTGGAACTGGAGTTACAGACAGCTGCAGGCCACCATGTGGTGCTGGGAATGGAACGGATTCTCTGGAAGAGCAGCCTGTGCTCAGCTGCCGAGCCATCTCTCCAGACCCCTGGGCTATATCTTAAGTATATGCTTTTTATAGAACTGGCAGGCTATTTTCTAAGTACCTCACCTTTCTAGATTCCCTGGAGCATGGCTGAGGTCAGCCATGAGAGAGTAGTGTACCCATCCAGGGCTGAAGAGAGCTGGCTGGAAAGAAAGGTGAGAAACGATTCAGGTTGTGAAAGTCTCTGAAAGGACTTTTTTTTTCAACACTAAATTTAGTGTGCGAATGTATGTTTAGTGTGTGTGTGTGTGTGTGTGTGTACATACATCATGGCACATGTGTGAAGTTCAGGGGACAACTGCCGGAGTCATTTCTCTCCTATTTTGTGGCTCTTGGGGACCAAGTCCAGGTCCTCAAGCTTGGTCACAAGTGCCTTTAACCTACTCAGCCAATTTTCTGGCTCTCTGGGAGGATTTGTTTCAAATCACAGGTGAAATGCCCCAAAGACTGGAAGTAGATGAATGTGGATGAATGTGAAATAGGATACAGAGAGAGCAGCGAGAGGAGAAAGAGGAAGAGGGGTGGACCCCGTTTGTGGAAGTTTTATTGTGATATTGTTTTTGTTAGATCCTTTTGTTTGCTTTTGTCTTTTGAGTCAGAGCCTCATTATATACATCCAGGCTGAACTACCTCGGTCTCCTGAGTGAGGACACAATTAAACTCCCCCCCCCCCTTTTTTTTCATAATTATGTGTTTTTTCATGCATTACACACACACACACACACACACACACACCTCTGAGGGAGCCAGAGGGAATCAGGAATTCGGCCTGGGAAGAGGGGGAGGGATAAAGACAGTGAGGGAAAGTGATATATACAGTGACCAGGTTAAGTGGCTAACAGTCTGTCAGCTGGCCTTTCTCCGCTGATTTTCCTGTATCTGGCTCTCATGCAACAATGCAACGTCCTTTGGTTACAAAGCTGCGCATTTTGTGCATCATCTCATTAAATGCGTTTTTGTGTTTATCAGTTTTTAAGACCTTCCATTATTCCTGTCTTTGAAAAGGAGAAATAAAACCCTGGGGAAACTCCCCACACAGCTTGTTGCTTTGCACGCTGCATTTCAGCTTCCGGGGCGGGGTGCCAAGTCCCCCTTATTAGCTAGGAGATCCCAACGCCTCTCACCTCCTCCCTCACGCACCAGTCTCATCGCTATGGAGACAGACCTCGCTGCACCAAGACTTCAGAGGCGCTAGAAGCTGGCTGGCCAACCTCTGCAACAGGCTGTGGGCGGAAAGGAGGAGCCAGAGAAAGTGGCCCCGGACCGCAGAGGCCCCCTGCTCTGCTTGCTCCGCCCCCACCCACCCACCCAGGGAGTAGAAAGACTGCTGCAGTCCGGGCCACCGCCCACTGCACTGCAGCAGCTTATCCTTCTGTCCGTGCTCTGCACCCATGGCTAACGGTCCCTTTCCACGCAAGCCCTGGGGTCCAGAGCAGATGTATTTCGACTCCGATCCTGAATCCGAGGGCCTGTTCGATGAGCCGCCCCAGGAGGAGGGCCACACTGCGCGGGCACCCAAGTCCGCATCATCGGCTGGCAGGAAATCTGCTCGGCGCGCGGGCGGTAGGGCTCCGGGTCCCCGCGCTGGGCTGTCCCGAAAGGCCTCTGCGCGCTCGGGACCCAAGGAAGAGGAGCCTCCGGTGGACGAGGGCTGCTATCTAGATCACTTCCCGCACCTCTCCATCTTCATCTACGCGGCCATAGCCTTCTCCATCACCTCATGCATCTTCACCTATATCCATTTGCAGCTTGCCTAACTGGCCAGGGGAACACGGGGTGGGACCGGGTGGGCGCAGATTCGAAGGGTGGGAAGGGGAGGGGAGAGAGAAGCGCGGCCTTTCGTTTGGAGATGCGCTGCGTCCGTTTCATCTGGCGTTCGATGCTTCTTTTCTGTGTTGCCGCTTTGTCTAACTGTTCGTCAGATGGCCCAGTGTCGGCTGGCAATGAGATGCGGTGCTCCTGCACCCACACAGGGAGAGCAATTAGTTAGTCTATGTTTATGATCCTGGACTGGATTGAACCGTGTCTGTAACTGTGATCGTCTTTGTACCCTGCCACTCTGTGATGTGAGGGCCCAGCATTTTTGTTTGTACAGCGCAGAACGAGTCCAACCTTCTGTTGCTTAAAGGATGAGCTACACCCGAGCCTGCGGACTCGCAGAGGGTACGAGGAAAGCCGGTGCCCGGGCTGGGAGTGTTGGAGCTGCGTCATCTCCCACGTTGCTGCGTCATCCCAGGATGAGCCAGCTGTGCCTAGGACCTCTTTAGGTCCAGACTGCGCACCGAGCTGGTGGACCTGGGAGAGCAGCGGTGTGGCCAGATGCTGGAGGAGGTGAGTGGCGTCAGTCAAGCTGTGGTTCTATCCCTCAGAGTTGGGGCTGACATGGGCTCTGCATTTTCCCCGTGCTTTAGGTCTTGTGGCTCCCAGGAGGATGCGAGGCCTGTAGCAGACCACCAGAAAGCCAACGCTCAAGATGGGTTTTTGGACTGTGTGGAACAGGAGCCACAGCCTTCGGGGACGGAGGCCTAAAACTCGTGGATTCCGTGGATGAGACTGGGGGCCTTTCTTTGCTGGGGTCCACGGGAGGACTATGCTAGAGAATTCTCCAGCAACTTCGTTGTAGTCTGGAGACCCTCTGAAGCTGCGGGACCAAGAAGAAGGGGTTGGGATTGGGGACTGTCGCTAAGAGTCCCGCCAGGACCTGTCCTCTCAGACCTCACCTTCGCAGGTTATTCGCCTCCGCACTTTACTCATGGATGTCAGCTGCTGAGCGCCAACACTGCTGTACTATGGAAATGTCTGTAACTGTGGTGTGTCTGATATAATAAATCATCTTCTCTGTCTCCTCTGCATTCAACCGTCCATTAACTCCCAATATATGATGGCTTCTGCTCGAGTTCACGCCCCGCTTCCTAAAACATCCCCGCCACACCTATAAAGCTGCCTAGATTACCCAGCACTCCTGGGTACAGCCCCCACCGCGCAGCTTCCGTCACTGTCGGGATTCCTATCTCCACAACCCCTAACAACAGTCTGCCTTTGCTACAAGGTGCCATGCCCACTGCTCCTCTGTTCCGTCCCCACGTGCCTATCAAGGGAGTCTGGAGCAGCAGAGCTGAGCAGGGATCTGGCCCACGACTGACACTGCTTGCGCTTTTATGAATCTGGCGTCCCTAATCACGTCTCCGCGTGACTTGGTCATCTTGCTTCTCTGCACTTTAAGTGCCACAAGTCTGACACCCACTGTTCCCCCAGCTCCTGGTTCTACCCGTGGACACAGGGTCTAGTACTGCTCCCCACTGAACCCCTATGGCTAGAGCTTTCCAAGAGCACATCCCACCCTATTGTGTCTCCCTTTACAGTCCTAGGTACAACTATCCCACCTAATCCCAACAGCAGATTCCTTCCTCCCATCCCCACGCCCAACTACCCATTCCTCGACATCTGTCATTTCAGGTTATATTTCCTGATACCCAAGTTCTCATTTTCTACCCCAAGTTCAAGCACCTAGTTCTAGCAACTACACCAGTTAAACTCATTGCCTCACAATCTCAACATTGATGTCAGTGTCCAGACTGGAGATGGTTCAGCTGTTTAGAAAGCTTGTTGCATGGTTGCAATTAGGGGCTCATCCCTGGAGCAAACTGGTATTCGTATTCTCTCTCACACACACTCACACACAGCATCCCTCAGTTGCCTGCAGTGAGATACCCCGCCCACTGCTTCACATCAGCACGTGTCCGGTTGTCTTTGTTCCCATCTTGTTTAGGCAGCCATGTTGTCGAGGTATCATGGGTGAGGCTTATGTATACAAACAACACTAAACAGAATTAGCACGCAAAACATTAACAATTTAAGAAAAGAACCATGAATTTGAAAAGAGGGACATGGGAAGGGTTGGAGGGAGGAAGGGGGGAGGAATTATATAAGTATATTTTAATTTTAAAAATAAAAAAGCAAGCCATGGACAGTAAGCAGCTCCTTGAGAGATCTCTGCTTCAGTTTCTGGTTCCTGCGTGAGTCCCCACCGTGACTCCCCTCAGTAATGGACTGTTATCTTGAAATAGAAGGAAATAAACCCTTCCCTCCCTAACCCCGAACCAACCAACTGAATAACAAAAGACTGTGCTGCTCTTCCAGAGGACGGGAGGGTCCCCAGTGCCTTACCGTGGTCAGCTCACCATCACCCACTGAGCCCAGTTCAAAGGCATCTGATGCCCTCCTCTGGACTTCACGAGCCCCAGCAACATAGGGCACACAGACACAAATAAAAACTGTTTAAAACTTCAAATATCCAGCCCCAGTCTGGGGTGCAGTTCAGTGTTACGAACCCTAGCTTCAATACACAGTACCACAAAAAAGGGGGGCTATACTGTCCCTTATTTCCATGTATTATTGTCGCACAATACTGTCTCCCTGTTGTACTCCAGCCTTTTACATCCTATCATTGCCTTCCTCAAGCCCCCCCAGACCCAACAATTACTTTTCTTCCCATACTCCAATATTGTCTCTTTTGGGGCAGTGTTCCACACACCCGCTCACTCTTTGAACTCCAATGGTTCTTTTGAACTCCAATGTTTGATCTGTTTCTATTTGTTTCCTTTTTGGTTTTTCAGGACAAGGTTCTCTGTGACCAGGCTGGCCTTGAACTTAAATCCGCCCACCTCTGCCTCCGGAGTGTAGAGTGGCCTGTATTTTGTAGCCACTGTTCTCCCATCACCCACGTTGCTTTAGTATCTCACACGTCTGGCTTACCCTCCTGTTCGGCAGCTTAGGTTCCCCAGGGATTATGCATCCCTCCACTGACTTATTCTGCTGGTGACTGTTGCCCTATATTGAACATCAACAATATACCAATTTTGAGGTTGCCAAATTATCAAGCCCTTTCCTGCCTATTAATAAGCAGCCTTTTAAGGTTTGCTTAAAACTAACTACCCATGAGCTGGAGAAATGAGTTAAGAGAACTCACGGCTCTTACAAAAGACAGGGTTTAAGCTTCCTTAAGAAACTCCAGCTCTGGGGATCAGACACTCTTCTGGTCCCTTCAGGCACTCCATTAACTTGTAGACAAAACACTCATACACAGAAACTAAAAACCAAATCTATCCATCCTTTTATGTTGCTCAATTCTAGGATATAACGGTGTAGTTCGGTGATGTAGCTTAGTGCAAACTCCAGGTCCAATCCCTAATACCAAAAACAAGAGTCTTTATATTCTGACTTAGCTGGGTCACATAAGTACTTGTGGCCATAGCGGACATCTTTATGCATGAGGAAGATGTCAGAACTTTGCTCTCTGGGGATCTTATTTCCCTAACAGGTATCCTACAAACTTATGAGCTATCTTATTCTGATTTCACTAGGTTCATGACTGCTATAAAATAATTTACAAAAAAGAACCTCAGTGACTCAAAACACTAGAAATAGATGGTCACAGCTGCAGAGGCCAAAAATCTCCATGTCCACAGAGCCACTTCTGGAAGCTGAGAATCTGTGCCCCACCTCTTGCACCTGGTGGATGCAGTATTCCAAACCATCTAGGTCACAAGACATGCGTTTCCTGTCAAATCTTCCTCTCACCCTCCCAAACCCATCTTTGCTTTCTCTTTATATGTGTATTTATCACCACTGGATTAGGGCCCACTTAGATAATTCAAGATGATCTCGTCATGCTTAACTCAATTATCTTTACAAAGACCCTCTTCCTTTAAAGGCAACAGAAATTACAGTCCCAGAAATTACAACATAAATATATCTTTTAAGGAGTCCTTGTTCAACAACCTTAGGTTCCCCATGTGCTATGTGAAAGTTCTTATTTAAATAAAAAGCCACAGTAAAACAAGTGTGGCAATCCCAGCATTTTGGAGGCAGAGGCCAATCTGAGCAAATGAAACCTTGCCTGAAAAAAAACAAAAAGCAAAAACAAACAAAACGCCATAAAGGGAATCAGATTTTCTCCAAGGTCCCTTGCTGGACTCCGGGGCTAACAGCTTACCATTATTAGGACCTTGCTCTGGAAGGGTTTGTTCTGCAAACAGAAACAACCTTTGTTCTATACCAAAGCCAAGCTGTATTTTTGCTTCCTTATCCCAACCAATCAGCAAGTTCCATGTGTACAAAGTCACAGATAAAGGTGTGCAGAATCAGATGGCCCTGAGAGATGACTGGTTAATAAAGGAACTGTCGGTTTAATCATTTTAATTTAATCTCACATTGTCTTCAGTCTAAAGAATTGAGATTACAAAGGGATCATGACCAATGTAGAATTCTCTTTGGCTTCTTTAAGCATCCCCTCCCCCAACAAAAAAAGGCCAGTGCTGAATTAAGAGGCTCTTCCCATGTATTAAGCCGTAATATAGTACGTGAATACTTCAAGAAAATATTTATTTACAGGTTAGAGATTAGGAAATCCAAAGTTAAGGTAATTATAGGAAGCATTAGAGAGATCACACCAGAGAGGAACGCCCCCAACTCATGTTTTACATTTTTTTTTAAGATTTATTATTTATACAACATTCTGCCTGTATATACCAGATCTTACTATAGATGGTTAATGAGCCACCATGTGGTTGCTGGGAATTGAACTCAGGACCTTTAGAAGAACAGTGAGTGTTCTTAACCTCTGAGTCATTTCTCCAGCCCTCTGAACTCATGTTTTTATTGGAAACCTACTCCCTAAAAACACTCCACTTCCACAGAATTTCCATTAACCAAAGTATAAACATTCAACACTGTACCCCTAAGAAATCAGGAGTTTTAACACATGAATTTTGTGAGACACATTCACACCCTAACACTGACTCTTTAGTAAATTTCTATCCAGTGATAGCCCCTCTGTCTCCTACAAGTCCCATTCTGTCCCTTAGCTGCCCACCCAACTTTTTTAATTCAAAATCTAATCTCTGCCTCAATGCAAAATCTTGCTGCAGTGGTCCCGCTATCTACTTGAAGGTCCTCAACAGTCTGCTTTACCAACATGACAAGTGTCATCAGTCAGATCTGAGTTCTGTTGTTTTCTTTTTGAGACAGGGTCTGTGTAGCCCTGGCTGCCCTGGAAATCTATGAAGGCAGGCTGAACTCACAGGCGATCCACCGCCTCTGCTTCCAGAGTGCTGGGATCAACAGTGTGCACGATGCCGTTAGGAGTCAGACGGGTTTTTTTGGTCTTTTTCTGTATTTTGGTTTTTGATTCAGGGCTTCTCTGTCTGACAGACCCTTGGCTGTTCTGGACTCATTTTATAGACCAGGCTGGCCTCAAATTCAGGTATCAGCCTGCCTCTGCCTCCCAAGTACTGGGATTAAAGGCATGCTCCACCTTGCCTGGCTAGGAGTCAGTTTTTAATGGTACAAACTCACACATACACAGGGGTTTTACTTGTCTCTTAAACTTTTAATATATGTGTGTGTATGTATATGTGATGCGTGCAATGTGGAGGTGGAGCTGCAACGCCACATGTACATTTAGAAGTCAATTTTGTAAATCTTTTTTCCCCATCTTTTAAAGTGGGTTCCAGGGATCTGACTCAGGTCACAGGCTTGCACTGCAAGTACTTTTGCCTGATCACCCTCTCATCAGCCTCTGCTTGTCTCATGAACCAGAATGGCCAGTGAGAGGTGTGACCCTGCTTCCCACACGACCCACATCTGTGTCAGCTGTGTGACTCCTTAATATGCTCTACCTTACAGGGTCTCTGCTCTTTTCTTTGTCCAGGATGAGCCCACAGGAACATGGCCAATGCCTTCTCTTTTAAGCCTCCCTTGAATCTTACATTATCAGACAGATATGCCCCTTCTAATATTGTAATATACCTCATGTCATAGTCCTGACCCCCTCTGACGTACCGTTTCCCTTTTTTTCCTTCCTCCCCCTTCACCTTCTGCTTCTCTCATGTGGTGTGTCAGACCGTGAGACAGCCACACTCTGAGTACACTCTACCACTGAGCTATGTCCCCAGGCCAGCTTTTCTGTCAGTCCCTGATGTACCTCATGGCTGCACTCCAACACTCAATAAGCGAACACACAGGTACCCAGAAGTGATGAACAGAAGCACCCAGCCACTCAAGGATTCCATTCCCTCCTGAAATCACACTAGCACATCCCTAGGAGCAGAGGGGTTACAATCCCAAAGAACTGGAGACATGACCAGACCCGAGGGCGCGCGAGCTTCAGAATGGGAAAGGAGGCGAACACAAGCCTCACTTTAGAAGTCCCAACTGAAGCCCGCAATTCAGAAGACCTGCGATTTGCCTTGTGTAACCCAGCAAAGGGGGGAAGTGGCTGCTGAAGACCTAAACATAAGAGCAGACAAAGGAAAGCCACCTCTTTACACGGCCTCTCTTCAGAGAAATCATCGCGTCTCCAGTCTTCTGCTTTCCTTTTCCACGCTGTCTCTAATGTTCTGGAGTTTTCTGCAGTTCTGGACAAGGGACACCAAACTCTCCCTAAAGTTACTAGTTCCGTGGTCTCTGCCAATGTTCTCAAGCTCATCAAAGAAAGTTAAGGTCTCTCTGAGTTTGGCTTGAACAATTTTTTGCTCCTCTAACTCTGCAAGAAGGGCCTGCTCAGTACGTAATTCAACCTTATACTTCTCCTGTAACTCTTCAATTTCCTGTTTGAGAAGCTGGAATTTTTCTTCACTGAAAGGATGAGTCTCCTGACACTTATCTTCAGGAAGCAGGATGTTTGGAGGAATACACAAAATCGACTGCAAAATCAGGTGCTCCATTTTGCCAAAAAGGTTATCAAAGCGTTCCTTCATGAAGCAAAGAAAGGTCTCTGTGCATTTACGAATCTGTACAGGGCTGATCTCGCAGCCTGGGGTGCCTCCCAGCTTCCTCAGGACAACCTGCTCCACAGCCTGCATCACTTCAAACAGGTGGTCTTGAAATGCCGTGTAGATCCTCAGCAGGCATGTCTGTGGCGTAAAGCCAAAGAACTGGGCCTCGTAGGCCATCGGGTCCACAGACATCCTGCTGCCCTGTGCTGCCCTCAACTGGAAACACCTGCAAGTACGAAAGGAAAACAGTTCATTCCGATAAAATCACCAGAGAAAAGTAACAAATGCTGTTATTGATAAGCAAATAAACAAAGGACACAAATAAAGCTAAGGAATTGGCGCTCCTTTGATACCTTAAGCTTCTTCCAGCCTCAACTGTCAACAGAAGCCAGAAGCCCTTGCCTCTCTGAGCCAAGTAGAGTACAGCTATACCCTCTTTACTGTTCATTTCCCTTAGTTACTATTGCTAAGGACTGAGGCACAGCCCAACCTTCTCAGTTCTGTTCCCTTGTCAACTTTAACGATTTAAGCAGACAGCCTCAATGCCCTAGGAAGGAAGTTTTCTGAGTGTCAATGATCTACACATCCCCACCTCTGACCTTTTGAGACAATGTCTTGCTGTGCAGCCTATGGGTTGGCCTCAAACTTTCTTTCATTTGTGACAGGACCTCATGTGGCCGAAGTTGGCTTCAATCTTGGGATGTAGCTGAGGATGATCTCGAACTTCTGATCCTTCTTCCTGTACACCAAAGTGCTAAGATCCTAGAAGTATACCTTGAACATGCCCAACTTTTTATGTGGTGCTGGAGTTAAAAACCCGGGCCCACAGAGCACTATATTAACTTACCTAATTCTTGAACCCTCTCCCATGCTAACCTAATTGTCATTCACAATGTACCTCAGTCCCTGACCTTTGCTTTCTTGCTCCCAATCCATCTATTTAACTTCTTTCCCCATTCCTTTTAGGCCCATGTTCTATCATTTTAATTACCTCATTATAAATGTCCTCTATTCCATCTTCCACCTTAGCCATCTGATAAAAATCTAACTAAATGACCCAGCCTTTATCCTGACTTGTTTCAAGGATCCAAGAGGCATTTCTTTCCAGTGTAAGACCTACAAACATGTCATCGCATTTCCTTATTGCTGAACCTTGGCATTTTTGTAACTATATGCTTGTTATAGAAATAAGGAAAGGGCACTCAATGTAATCTACAAACTGCTACTTCAACTATCAGATGAATTTTTTAAGGACTTAACTTTAAAAGAAAGTGTATCCAGAGGTGTGGGCAATCCTATGAGAAAGCTGAGTACAACTACCCTTGAAAATTTATATATGTAATGGTTTAAGACAGAGTGCTGATAATGATAGGGCTATATAAATAGGATCTGTTTTGCAGTATCATTCATAGATTATCTCTAGACTGTAAGGAGTTTTACCTTCTGAACACTTCTCAGATTCCCTCCTAGGAAACCACGTTCCTACTAACGGTTTGCTTTGTTGAGACAGGACAGCATTATGTTGCTTAGGACGGCCTCAAATTTTCCCTTTTTCCACCTTCGCCTTCCAAGGAGCAGGAGACTAAGGCAACACTCTTTAAAATGTGTGCTGTTATTTTTAGACAAGTAGCTCTGGCTGACCTGTGTATCCATCCACACATACATGAAGATGCCCACAAAAACTAGAAGGTGCTGGGTCCCCTGGAGCTGCAGTTAGACAGATGTGAGTGCTGGGAATCCAACTCAGGTCCTCTGCAAACAAAAGCTCCTAACTATCGCCACCTGTCCAGTCCCTACAGACACAGTCTCATGCACTCAGGCTCACATTTTAATGTCCCAATCAATCCAGATAATTGCACTCGTTTACCTGACGGGCTCTGACCAGTCCTTTTCTCGGTTCTAGCATGGGTCAGTCTACCGACAGTTTGCACCCTATAATTCTCTAAGTTTGCAACCGAACCTCGCCTCAAAGTTCTCAACAATCCTGGCCTGATGCACGACATATAACCAATTCAAACCAAATCCCTACATCCGAATTCGCAGTTCTTGAGAAAAGTTCCAATTTTGCCTTTTCTCTTGGACACTACCAGTGCTGTGATGAGGCAGTAGCCATAAAGCTGCAGCTTTAGCAGCGAGACCACGCCTCTCGTGTTTGTCCCCAATCTCCTGTGTTTTGTCCAATTGCTTCCAACTTCAGGATTCAACAAACCCTCTGGCTTCAGCCTCCAGAGCGGCCAGGAGACACAGGCACCGCGCCACTGCGTTCTGCCTCAGCGGCTTACTTCTAAACGTCATCCTCTCCAACCTTTATAATTCTTTATAACTTACCGACTACGTCTGCTACGACCTGGACAGTCTCTGCTCCAACCCAACCGAATTCTGTGTTCTGTCCTTCCCGTACCCACAAACGCCAGAGCCGGCCGCCACCTCTACAGCCTCTTCCCGGCTGGGCTCCCAGCGGCTGAGACCAACAGGGGCGGCTCCCACACCACCTCGACCGCGCCCTTCGGAGCCAACGGGCCCGCGGACGAGCGAGCACCGCGGGGCGGGAGGCTCTTCCGGCGGCTCCCGCTCCCGACCCACCCCGCGGCCGCGATGCACGCCGGGAACCCCGGTCTCCAGGCCCCGCGGGGCGCGCTGAGGGGACCCTGCGGACGGCTCCGGCGCCCCGACGCCGTTCCTCCAGCCCCGCCCTTCCCGCTCCTCCTCAGAGAGCACACAGCCCCTACCGGGGGTCTCGGGGTGATGGAGTCCGCCACGCACCGGCTTCCCGCCACCTCCTCCAAACCGCACCGACCGCTGGAGGAGGGCGGCCGCGCCTTCCCTCTAGGCGCCCGGAACGTGCCCCGCGAACGAACGCGAAGGCGGGAGGGATCGCACTGCTGATTGGCCGGCCGAGGGTCGAAAGGGGGCGCTCGGATTGGCGAACGGACGGGGGCAAGGCGGGGAAGCCAGCTGTGGCCTGCGGGGATTGGCGGGAGGAACTGGTGCTGGCTCTCCGCGTTGGTAGGCGGAGAAGGAAGGGTGGGCCGACGCGGAGGCACAACTCGTGATTGGCGGGCGGGCGGCCCCAGGGCTCCGGCGATTGGTCGCTGGCCGAGCGAGCAGCGCTGATTGGACAGTGGCGGGAAGGCCGAAGGCCGGCCTTGAGTCCGCCCCGCCGCCTGGCATCCTGGCGGAAAAGGAAGGGGGGCAGGCGCGGTGGGGAAGATGGCGTACCAGAGCCTCCGGCTGGAGTACCTGCAGATCCCGCCGGTCAGCCGCGCCTACACTACCGCCTGCGTCCTCACCACCGCAGCCGTGGTGAGCAGCTGTGACGCCGCGTCCTCCTCTTCCAGGCTAGCTATGACTGGGTCTTCGGAAAACGGGTTTGGGCCGCGGAGAAGCCCAGTGGGTCTGTCCCCAGGGGTGGGTGGAGACATCCGACCTGACTTTAGGGTTCGGGATAGTCCCAAGGGTGCCAAGCCAGTGACCCGAGAAGGATGTGCTCCTCCAGAAAGGGGCAGGTCAGTTTCCGTGAGATGAAATCCAGACCTGGAGCGAGTCAAAATGCGGGAGCCGCCCACCCAAAACAGTGTCTGCGAGTTCTAGCTATGGCCAGGCGGCTAGTGGGAGTAAGGTCCGCTAGGTTCACAGACTAATGTATTGAGGGCAGAAATCTCGAATTGTCTGGAAACATCTCTGAAAAGTCGGCCTGGGGATGTAAGCAACTGGCCGCCTGTGCCTAGTCCTAATGTCATCGGGCCTCAAATCTCTTATTCCGAGTTGTCGCACCCAGCTGTTTGAGGTGGTGACCACGGGCTGCTCAGAGTCTTAAAAGATGCTGTTGTCTTATCTCTAAAATATTCCCACCTACCTGTCTTATAGCAAATATTGCAACATAAGACTTGCACTGTGTGTTGAGGATACAAAACAGTTGTGCGAATTCTAAAGAATTCCTTACCAGCCGTCACAAGCAAGACAGAGAAGTCTACCCCCAGTGACAGACATTGTTAGAGCTACTGATCCTTTGTTGTTAATGCTGAAATTTTGTTTTACAATTTATCTGCTTTAAGAAGCTCTTTTTCCATTTCAGCAATTGGAATTGATCACACCTTTTCAGTTATACTTCAATCCTGAGTTAATTTTTAAACACTTTCAAGTAAGTGGTTTACAGCAACTATGACTAATGTTTCCATTGTCTTTTTTCTTTATTGTTTATTAAGTAGTAAGTCCTGTCTGATACAGTCAGAAAATAGTCCAGGGGGGAGAAACTCTTACTTTAAGTCTTGTTGAGCTGTAAAGAGGGAATCCTGATGTCTCCTTGGGCTCCAGAATCATTTAAGAGCTGCTAGGTATTTGTGAGCTCTTTGTCATATACCAGACTAGAATTGCCAGAGTGGAGCCCAGTGCAGTGGCCCACGCCTCTAATCCCAGGCGCAGGCAGAGTAAGAAGAACGGCCCCTGATGGATAAGCTTAGGCTGTCTAGAGAGGTACTTGTCTTGAGAAAATTGAAAAGGGTGGGGATTTGGAACATATCTTCTGTTTTCAGTATGTTTTAGTGTATTGAGTTCCTGTATTTGAGTACTAGTTAAGAATTATCATGGCCTTAGTCCTGTAGTCAGGAAGGGGAGGCCAGGGCGAACCACACTTCAGGTCATTGTCTCAAGACAGAACAAAGCAACAACAGTGAGGTGGCTGGAGAGTAGACTGACAGCTGTCTGCCCCGGGAGTCAGCCAGGGCAGCTTTATTTTCACAACCCAGACACACCCGCCACTGCTGTCAGTTCTGGCAGACGCTGGCCCGCCTTCCACAAGTCACATCATACTGCCAGGGCTGAGGGGCCGTTCTCTAAAACAGTGTTGGCCAGTTAGATTACAGTTTGAAGAAGTCATTTTCCAGCGATTGAAATGCTGAAGAGAAGTGTGTTTTCTGGCCAGGATGGTCATTCACAGTCTAGGTGAATTCAGTGAATTCACAGTCTAGGTGAATCTCTCTAGGACGAGATTTCAGTGGCTGTAATTCTGCTTTATGATGCTTTGTCTGTCCTGGATGGGTCACACTCCCTTTGTACCCTTGAGCTCGAGCTTGCCTTTCAAGGCCAGCATTTGTGAACCCTCCATACATTCTCCCTTGCGGTAGAGCCTCTCACCGTTCCCTCAGGTTTCCTCTGTGCAGGGTCCTCACTGGAATGAGGAGTCTGTAAACTCTTGGGTGCAAGGACCACATTGAACTGAATTGTTTGCGTGTGGACAGAGTGCTGCTTGCTTTTCTCATTTCTGTGACAATTCCTGACCAGGCGATTTAAGAAAGGAAGGGTTTATTTTGGATCACAGTCTGTTAGTGAACTTTGTTGTGGTTGGGAAATTGCAGCATCTAGAGCTGAAGGCAATTGGTCCTATTGCAGCCTTACTGAGGAGATGAAGCCAGGAGTGCAGGGCTCAGTTCACTTCCTCCAGTTTAGTTGCTCTACGACCCCAGCCCATGGATCAGGGCAGTGGTGTCCTTTCCACCTTGAGTGGCTGAGTCCAGACATGCGTGAATTTGTCTTCGGTGACTCTACCTCTGTCAGTATTAATTATCACAAGTTACCGGTGGTCAGAGGGTTAATGGTGTATGAAGCAGTTGGTCCTTTGATATCTTTTCTTTGCCAACTTGGTATTCCTGTGGCATTTGCTGGGATTGCTTCCTCCAGGTTTGTTTGGCTTGACTCTAGGGTTAAGTTCTTTGTTTTTGAGATAATTTGTTTTGTAGCTATGGGTGGCATGGCCCTCGTGGTGTCCTCCTGCCTCAGCCTTCTAGAATCACCATACTTTTTTTTTTTTAAGACAGAGTCTCTTATGTAGCCTGGGTGACTCTTGAACTTTACAGTAATCCTCTGTGGTCTTCTTGCCTGGACTCCTTAGTGCTAGGATTATACAGGAGCAACCATGCCTAGGCTAGGGTTAAACTCTTACATTAAAGTTTGGAATTAGCAGTTCTAGATTTGCTATCAGAGTCTTCACTCAGCTGCATGTCCTTGGGCAAGACAAAAGTTTCTGTTTGTTTTTCTGGGTAGCCTTGGCTGACCGGGAACTCACAAAGATCCAGCTGCCTCTGCCTGCCGAGTGCTCGAATTAAAGGGATGTGCCACCACTACCTAAGCCATAAGTCTTAAGATTCCCTATCTGGAGTGAGGATGGTTACACCGCTTGCTTCTCTCACAGGGTTACTGAGGTCACATGCGATAGTAAGTGTGTAAAGCTTTTTGAGTGGTTGTCGGTGAGTAGGCGAGACTGCTCTTGTGTCTCTCCTTGTCTTACAGCATTAATTCTGACTTGCAGGAAGTTGCCTTCAGACCAGGACCTGGCTGTGTGCCTTAGAGACTTTCATCAGGATGTGGTAGCCAACATAGAGACATTCTTGGCAGCTTTAGACTGGATCGCTGAAGTGTTTAGTCCCTGTAAGCCCCTCATTCAGATTATGGTGTCTACACACAAGAGTGCTCTGTTCTGCACACTAATCTAGCTTTTACGCAGACGGTTTCCACATAATGTGCTTAGCCACAGAGTGCAGGCTTTCCAAGCTGCTTCAGAAAAGATCATCAGGATATTTGACTTTTTTGTCCCATCATCCATATATATTTCAGACTTCAGTTAGTATCATTCAGTCTTTTAACTAGAAGCAGCACACACACACACACACACACACTCACACACATACACACACACACACACACACACACACACACACACACGTGCGTGTGAAGAGTGAGCCAATCTAGAATTAGATTGTGTGCCTGTTTAAGTGGGCCCTGTCTATTCAGTCTCAGAATCACAGAATGTTGTTTTTATCTAAGTATGGAAATGTTCCCTCGTCATGTATTCTTAATGAGTCTTTCTTTTTATTCCCGCCCACCCCGGCAGATATGGAGGCTAATCACCAATTTCTTATTTTTTGGTCCAGTTGGATTCAATTTTTTGTTTAACATGATATTTCTGTATCCTTTATTGAGTGGAGTCACCGTCAGAACCTTAGATTATGTGATCTGTATCTGCTATAGTATGTATATACTGTGTGTATATATACATATATTAACTTCGTGTTTACTGCAGGTTGAAGCAGTTCTTGTTGGTTTGTTTTTATACCATTTAGTTATGACCTCTGAGTCTGTAGTTTGTAATCAGATCACAATGTTTGAAGCTGTTTGTAAGTCCTTGTTCGCCTCCCCAGCTGTTAAAAGATACTGTCCTTAAGTTGTATGTCACTGTGGGCGTGTTCGTCACGTGAGCATCAGCTGGTGTAGGAGTAAAGAGGTGGAAACACTGGTAACTCAACAGAATCCCCGGGTTTGGGATGGGTTTGTGGGAAGGGGCCATGATTGCAAGGCTACAAAGACAGAGAGTGTCAGAATATCTGCTGGGCGTGACATGTTTAGTTAGGTCCACTGAAAGGCAGGAAGAGCATGGTCACTGAAGAAGTAAATGGTGAGTGGGTGTGCTGAGCTAGGCATTCGTCCTTCACCCAGTGCTCAGCTCAGCCGAGGGGGACAGGGCCTTGGGGGTGATGGGACTTAAGTCTTAGAATGGAGTCTTGTGTTTCCCGCGGATACCATCCTGACAAGTTTCTAATAAACAGTTTTTCATTAGAGTTTTTATTGACTGGAATAGAAATGCTTAGCCTGCCTGGCCTGAAAAAGTACTTATCACACAAGGCTTCTTTGAAGGGATTTTCCCAAGTCAGCAAACCAAGGACAGTGCGAATGACATGTAGCTGAGTGTGGGAGAGACAGCACTACAGACAGCAGAGATGTGAAGGCGAGGAGAAGTGAGGCGCAGTGTGTGAAGTGACCCCAGTAAGGGTGGGCTCTGTAAAACATGGCGCTCATTCAGTGTGTGAAGCGACCCCAGTAAGGGTGGGCTCTGTAAAACATGGCGCTCGTTCTGACACGGCCTACCCCTGAGGAAGAGAGGAGGCCAGTTTATTGCTCAGAGGCTCTGAAGCCCAGGTGTGTCTCAGTGGTTTGTTACACCTTATCCTGTGTGTGCCTGATACTTTCTTAACTTGACAATTAAGATATCGTTACTGCCGAATGCTAGAAGAAGGCTCTTTCCGAGGTCGGACGGCAGACTTTGTATTTATGTTCCTTTTTGGTGGATTTTTAATGACTGTATCCTTCAACAAGTGGATTACAGGAAACTACTAAAGAGCAGGCTATATGTTCCTCAAGCTTTTCATCTGTCTCCAGTGATTCACTACTTTGAACAAACAAAATGAGTTGATCTACAGATTGTAGCCTCGGGGTGCTACCATTTATTTCACAGCCGGCCTTGAGCTTGGGCAGGAGGCTGCGCTGGGCAGGAACCCCCAGCCGAGGCGGGCCCTGGTGAAGCACCTCCATTACCTCACCTTTAAGAAGAGCTGCACTGAATCACTGTCAAGACTGCCTTTAACAAGAAGAGCATTTTGCTGTGTGGCACCTCCGATGTTCAGCTGCGTGCCTTGGCACCTGTGACAGGGTCCATGCCGAACCAGCTTCCCTGTTCTTACTGTCCAAGGAAAAGACAAGAGCGTCACAAAAGCAGAATCTTAGTTTGAAGTAGCTATAATCCAGCCCAAGCCAATTTCCACCTAACTTCCTTGGGTACTTAATTTCAGGCTTTTCTTCTTAGAGTTTAAAAATGTCACTGCTCAGCTCTTCTCACTCAGATCTTAGCTAAAGGGCAACTTTTAGTTTTTTGCTTAGCCTTCCCTAGTAAACTTCCGGTTGATATTTTCCTTAATGTCCTTTGGTAGCTTTTTGGTTTGTTTGTGAGCTTAGTGTTTTTAGGCCAGGCCTTTACAATAATGCTGGTCTATGTGTGGAGCCGGAGGAACCCGTATGTCCGCATGAACTTCTTTGGTCTTCTGAACTTCCAGGCCCCCTTTCTGCCCTGGGTGCTCATGGGCTTTTCTTTGTTGTTGGGGAACTCGATTATTGTGGACCTTTTGGGTAAGTCTTAAAATTACTTTTTCTACTTTTTACCTGAAAATTTATTTTGTCACTGTCATTCATGTTTATTCTGTTTAGTCTTCATAAATAGCTATTGCAAGGCTGTTTAATAATTATATCTGAAAGATTTGTGTGTTTTTTTTTTTTTAATAATTAATCCTAAATAAAGTGTATGTTAGCAGGGAACAAAATTGGAGTTTTAATCTCCCTATTTATCTTTTATTTCTGGTTCATTATAGGTATTGCAGTTGGGCACATATATTTTTTCTTGGAAGATATATTTCCCAATCAGCCTGGTGGAATAAGAATTCTGAAAACACCGTCTATTTTGTGAGTATTTAACTCCCTGTTCCACGTCCGCGCAGACACACCACGATCATGGTTTAGTTTGGGCTCCCTCAGTGCCCAGTTCATGAGGCTCGTATCAGTGTTTGCAGACTAAGCAGCTTGTCTGCAGTGGGGAGCTTTGGGATTTGCCAGAAGCAGATTGGGCCAGGGGTGCAACCACTGGGCTCTGACAACATGGGGTGGTTTGCAGTTGTTCTGAGTGGCCCCTGTCCCAGGGAGGAGCCTGCAGGTTTGGAAGCGCTGTGCAGTTGTGGAAAGTGAGCAGCACAGTGAACAGTGCCGTTCGGAGGACCTGGCTGACGGCATCTGAGCCGCGAAGCAGGTGGTGGGGCTGCAGCCTCCTGACACACGTTCTCGGTAGAATAGTCAAGCTAAAAAGAAGGAAATGGTTCATTGGCTAACAGGACTGGCTGCTTCTCCAGAAGACCCAGGTTCAATTCCCAGCACCCATTGTCCGCTAACTGTCTATAACGGCAGACCCATGGAGCTTGTACTTTTGCAGACAAAATACCCATATACGTAAAATACACAAATAAATAAACCTTTAAAAAAAGAACTAAAGTGAAAAGTAAAAGTAAGAGAAGAACGAACTAGCTAGTGAGATGTGCCTGCTGTCCTATCTGCTCTGAAGCTGAGGCAGGTGAATTCAAAGTTTGATGTGAGCCTAGGTAACACACCAAGAGTCCATCTCAAGAGGGAAAAATAATTTTTTCATTAACAACAGCAGTGGCAGCAGCAACAATAACAACAAAACGGAAGAAAATAAAACCTGTAGTTTTTACACACAGCAGCATCCCTGGACTGGCTTCCTGATGAGCAGCCTGGCATCTTAACTCTCTGTGTATCATTTTGATAATTTCCTACATGATTACTGTATGTACTTGTCCTTCTCTCCTCTTCCTCCTATGTCTCCCCCACTCCTACTCAGGGCACAACCTCCTCATAATCTGTTAGCGTACAGATGGACACCAGATCTATTTACCTCTTTAATCCATCTAGTGTTGCTTGTATGTGAATGTTTAGAGCTGGCTACTTGGGAATTGGATAACTGTATACACTTGTTTTTATAGCTGTATCATTTTAATTTTTTTTAACATTTATAAATGTGTTTGCTATGCTGTGTGCCTGCATTTTATGTGCACAGAATACATGGGTGTGTATGCTTGCAGAGGCCACAGGACAGTGGTTGTAATCCCCCTGGTGTGGGCGCTGGGAACCAAAGATGGCTCCTCTACAAGACAACATTGACATTAGTTACTGCTTTTCCTTCTGTACTTGGAGTAGTGAATGTCCGTGTCACAGTCCACACACTCCTTAACCATTTATAAATGAACAGCTCAGTCGTGAGGGCATTTGTGTTGTGCTGCTCTGGTCACTGCTTAGAGTGTGTTTCTCTGTAACCCTAAAGCTCTGCCCCTTAAGTAACTCCGTATATTCCTATCGCCCAGCAACCGCCATTCTTTCTATGTGCCTGTGGATTTGACTGTGCCAGAGACTTCATCAGTGTTTATTGCTTCTATAGTAAAAATAAGTAAAGGAGGTAAAAGTTAATATAAGGTTAAATAAGAATGGAGCGGCTCTAATTGGCAGGCAGAGATGATGCTGTCTGTGGGAATGAACTGCTTTCTGAGACTTACGATCCAAGATGGCTCTGGCACTGAATGGTCTCTGTATTTCAGGAGGACTATTTTTGATACGCCAGATGAGGATCCCAACTACAACCCACTACCTGAAGAGCGGCCAGGAGGCTTTGCTTGGGGTGAAGGCCAGCGCCTTGGAGGGTAAAGCAGCTGTGCCAATTATGAGAGCCATCTGAGAAAGACTCAGTGAAATGCCCATTGGGATTCTTTTATCCCTTGTTGCAAAAGTGTGGACAGCGTGACAGATTTTAACTCCAGAAGCACTTTACGGAATGGTACACTGACTAACATAGAAGATGTTTCCAGCAGTTTGCCAGGGGTTCCTCACTATGCTGGGACTGAAAGTATAATCTCTTGGAGCCAAAAACTGGAGAAGCGTATCCTGCCGCCTCTGACAAGTACACGGGTACTTGTGCTCTGCGGCAACAGGCAGGGCTTTCCTCTCCTCTTTGACAG